>NC_089841.1:254488662-255088662 GCF_035609145.1 Eleutherodactylus coqui
TCCATGGTTTTTCCTTTTTTCTGCATTGTAGAATCAAATTGAAACCATGGAAACTGTGAGGGAGCACATATGGAATTCAAGGGGTATTTCAGGCATTAAACCCCTCTTAGTATTGATGATCTATCCTGAGAATAGGTCATCAGTAGTTGATTGGTAGGGTCTGTTGCTTGGGACCCCTGGCGATCACTTGATCTCAGCCGCTGCTCTAACTGGGGGTGGGGCATCCACATTCGGGTCAAACCTGAAAGTGGTATAGAAGGTATAGCTCCCATTGATTTCAATGGAAGCAAAGCCTTCTAATATACTTCAGGCTCTGATGTACTGAATGTAGGTCATTAGTACTTATAGGGGTTAAATGCCCAGAATATCCCTTTAAGTAGTAAACATAAAAGTGTGAAACAAACCAGAATATGTTTTATATTTTAGATTCTTCGAAGTAGCCCCTTTTGTTTTGATGACAGCTTTTCACACTCTTGGTATTGTCTCAATCAGCTTCATGAGGTAGTAACCTGGGATGATTTTCAACAGTCTTGAAGGAGTTCCCAGAGAAGCTGAGCACTTGGCTGCTTTCCTTCATTCTATGGTTCAACACATCCCAAACCATCTCAATTGGGCTTAGGTCAGTTGATTGTGGAGGCCATGTCATCTGATATAGTACTCCATCACTCTCTTCCTTTGTCAAATAGCTCTTGCATTATCTGGATGTGTTTTGGGGTCCTGTTGAAAAACAAATGATTGTCCTACTAAGTGCAGTCCAGATGGAATGACATGTTGCTGCAGAATGCTGTGGCAGCCATACTGGTTAAGTGTGCCTTGAATTTTGAATAAATCACCAACAATGTCACCAGCAAAGTCCCCTCACACCATCACACCTCCCCCTCCATGCTTCATGGTGGGAACCACACATGTAGAAACCAACCATCCACTCAACCTTTCTGCGTCTCACTAAAAGATGGCAGTTGGAACCAAAAATTTCAAATTTTGACTCATCAGAGCAAAGTACAGATTTCCATTGGTCTATTGTCCATTCCTTGTGTTTTCTGGCCCAAGCAAATCTCTACTTCTTGTTGATGTTCCTCAATGGTAGCTTCTTTGCAGCAATTTGACCTTAAAGGCCTGATTCTCGCACCCTCCTTTGAACAGTTGATGTTGACAGGTTTCTGGTACTTGGGGGGCTCTAATCTGAGCTGCTGTTAATTTGCTCTTTCTGAGGCTGGTAACTCTAATCAATTTATCCTTTGTCGCAGAGTTAACTCATGATCTTCCTTTCCTGGTGCGCTCCTCATGAAAACTGTTAGGTTGTGCTGCTGGGACCTGTTGTTCTGCAGATTTCCAGGAGCACAGCTTCACAGCTGTGAGATAATTGAGCTGGTTGGGTGTAGATTTCTCCAGCCAGCCAATCTCCTCTGGTCTGCTGCACATATATACCAGCCCCTCTGCTAGAGAATGCAGGTTTTCCTACAACTTGGGGTTTTACTTTTATGCATGATGTGTTATGTGTCTGTGCTGGTGACCAGACATGTGGTATGAACAGTCCTGTCCTGTGTTGCATGCTGGTGTGTGGGTGTGAACTGTGTCCTGTCCTACTTTGGATCATTTACCACCTCTGGGCAAGTTAGGTCCCTAGGTTCCAGTGTGGGGCCGTCTCTATTGGGACGATCGCCCCACATGCAGGCAGGATTCCTGGGGTTAGTTGTCTCGTTAGAGTTGAAGTGGGCTTGCGGGCTTAAGTATGTTGTCCAAAATACGAACTAATACCTCATACATTCTATAGTTATTACATCAGGTTCCATATGCAGGTATGCTGCTGAGTGTTTTGAGCATTTGTCAGTCATGATTTATTTCTGTCTGTGAGTCTCAGTTCGCAGTTCTCTATCTTTTGGTCCTTTGCATGTGTGGAGTCTCATGATGATTTCAGGTTCCAGAGCCAGGGCATCCTGGTATGTGACAAAAGCCAGCTTCGTCATAGTATTTGATTCATGATTGCACTTGAGGATACCTTCAAAGTTCTTGAAATTTTCCATATTGACTGACCTTTACGTCTTAACATAATGATAGATTTTCTTTTTTCTTTACTTAATGGAGTGGTTCTTGTCATAATGTGGATTGGAACAGTAGTGTAATAGGGCTACATTATTCCTACCTAACAGGGTGGTCACTCTGAAAAGAATGTCCCTGTCAACCGGTGACTCACCGCCGCACAACCAATATCAAACCCTTGCTCGAATGCACTTCCCTATTATCCTGGATGTCAGCATCTTTCTTGCGGAGGCGTGGTGTTTTCTAACTAGCAGCCATGCATGTATCCCTTTTTTCATGATTCCCTGATGAACCCCCATATCATTTTTTTAGAAGTTAAAGCCCCGGGATGTGTTTTGTGTTATTTTTATACCTATTGGAAGACGTGCGTTGGAGCAAGAGCCTGATTATGGTTGTATACTTTAGAAAGTTTGTTTTTTTCTTAAAAAGTTTAATACAAGTTATTTTTTATTTTATTTTCTTCTTTCAAGGTACATATTTGAGTGTGGAAATAGAACACATTTTTTTGCTGTCCTGGCAAATTGGTATGTAATTGGATTAATTAAGACTCCACAACACATTTGGGTTCCCTTTTGCTTTGTTAGTTAAGATATAGGAATGTTGAAGTATATAGTTTGTTGTTCAGTTCTACATATTTAATTATTATATTGTTTACTAAGATTGGAAGTTTGCTAAAATGTTCAGAATATTTATATTGATGTATGTTAATATAATGCAGATTACAGCAACATTGAAAACTTTCTAGAAGCTCTCTATACATGCTGCACACGTATAGTGGAATGAGGCTAGATTTCCACGGACATATTTGCGCAACGTTTACGTGCATAATATGCAGAGAATAGAACCCATTGGTTTCAATGGGTTCATTCACATGCGTGTATTTAACCACGCATTTCGGTCGTACAGAAAAAACGTAGCATGCTCTATTTTCTGGTGCATTTTCACATTAAAAGTCTCTATAGAAGCCAATGGGGGCTGTGCATACGCTAGGAGATGCATAATACACTATGTAATTGTGCTGGAAAAGACAAATCAGACATGTCAATTGGTCCGTCTTTGTTTGCTGTGCACAAATGAACATGCCTTGCGGAGGCAAAAAGTGCAATAAAATACGCCGATGCATGCTCCAAAATGCATATTTTGTTCCGCAAAAAATAGAGCATGCTGTATTTTTTTTGCACAACCTAAAAGTGAAGTTAAATACACGCATGTGAATGAACCAATTGAAATCAGTTGGTTCTATTCTCTGCGCATTACGCACATACATTTTGCGCAAATATGTCCATGGGAATGTAGCTTTAAAAAAATAAAAAATAAAAAATTTAAATTCAAATTAAATTGTTCAAAGGAAGGAAATAACAGTAATAAGTGTCACTGAGTATCGCCCCATTCCACTATGATATAGATGTGCAGCATGTAGAGAAAGTTTCTAGAAAGTTTTCCTTGTTGTTGTTCTCTGCAGTATATTAACATACATCAATATACATTTTCAGAATATTTTATCAAACTTCCAATGTTAGTAAACAATATAATAATTATGTAGTACTGAACAACAAACTCTATATTTCAACATTCCTTGTTTGTTACGGCTCCTAAAAATGCTCATCAGCCAGTGAACTGTCCTGTGCTTTATTAGGGGCACTTTGGTGCAGTCAGCCCCTGCAGTCTAGCAATGCAGGATGAGAGAGGTACAGTACTGCAGTACTGAGCTACGGGACATGGAGCTGCAAGCTCCCTACCTCTCCCCCCTCCATCCCAGCTCAGGCTCTGCAGGAAGGAGGGGAAGGGGGTGTCTCAGTGTTTTGGTGCAGTTCACATTACGTTGGATGCAAGAACAGCCTGAAATATCTGCGGGACTCTTAAATTCTTGAGGTCGCAGTTAGCAGGAGCTTAGAGGTAATTTTAGATGATTTCTTCCATTGCCATCTCTGTACATATTACTACATCTCAGCACTTTTCGCCAGCATCGCATTATTCTTTTATCTTCTTCCTCTCTTAACCTCTTGTCTATCATCCCCTAACTATTACCATGTAACTACTGTGTCTCCAGATATCGTTTCCCTCGTTATACATTCATTACATAATGAATCCTCTGCAGCCAGAGTTATTGCTGTAAATGAAAGAAATTGGTGCCAAATACCTTGAACTTTTTTGTCCTTGCAGAGCGGAGCTATAATATAACTGCAATTCTGTATACAATGTAGACCTGCAGTTTAACCTGTTTTTGACACATTTTGCACCCTGACATCCTCTCCTTATTGTATGTACACATATTCTTCAAACTTACTGACCCCTTATCTGTCTCTCTTTTCCCCAGATGGACCGTTGGTTTCTAATATTCTTCTATCAGTTTTGTGCTCTGTGCCTGCTGGTCCTTCTCCATCCAACTCATGCTGCAGAGACTAATAAGGGCCAGAGGAAAATAGTTCATGTTCATGGTAAGAGCCTGCTCCAAGTTTGCAGTTCTTTGTACAAGACTATACTCATCTTATGGATTCCATACACTGTTTGGATACATACAATACACAGTTTTGATTTATAGCATAAGAGTAAAATAATATGCTTCCATTCCCTATAGCAGTATTTTCAATCCAATAACCATTCGCAATCAGCATTGCATAGATTTTGCATGTGCACAGATGTAACGACGACTGCACCCCTGGTATATCTCCAGTAGGTCCCCAGTTTGGAGACAGTGGCACATACCCAGATCTGCTAGAGTCAGAGGGAAATGGGCTTGATCCAGTAACTCCCATTTCTATGTGCCACTAGTAAGTTTATGTATATTTGTAGTTATCTATGCAGAAAACTTTACATGTTACAATGGGCGCACATGACCCAAACACATGCATAGGATGTAATGTTTCCCTTTATAACCTAACCAATAGCTATAAATATTATAACAATCTACTGTGCTGAGGCACTTGTACCCTGCATTCCCCTTTTCCTTTCTGTACCCTCCCTAACTTTATAAAAAAAGAATTTAAATAATAAAAATCTACTAACAAAATACCATGATGCTACAGTTATCGCTCCCTCACCCCCAGTTCTAACTTAGCTGGAACCCCCACAGCTCAACAGTCCTCCCTAAGTCAAGTTCTCCTTTAAGGAAATACTAAATTTAATATTTGGCTGAGCATTTCTTTACATTCTAGGTTTCAATTTAGCAACACATCATCTCAAACTTTTCAATTCAGCCAAAAATCATTAAATCATATGTGACATTGGTACTTGGGTCACAGAGATTTCTAATCCAATCACTAAATATCTTTTTCCATTGAGGAGCGATTAGTTATGTTACAGGGACACTAACTTTTCAGACAACTAATGTTCATTTAATGGCCTGTGTGTGTCTCATCACTCTTGTACTATACTTTCATACATTTTATTTGCTTTACCACTGTTAATCACTGACACTAGGGGTCTCCCTTCCAGCTCCTCTGCAGTCCATGGTTTGTTGTAATAACTAGGATGCTGGAACGTATTATTACTTTTATTAGCTGTGAGGAAGGGGTTATGTTCACACGGCTGCTCTTGTGCACTCACAGGCTGACAGATCTGTAGACACTGAGTAAACAATATCCACAATCTATGCCTCTCCTGCTATTACAGCACATGTGCATGCGGATTACTTTGGGTATACTAATCATTTGGTCAAAATGTGTCTCAATGCTCAACTCCTACAATCATACTGGAAAAGCAGAGGGGGGGGGGGGCATTCTTATACTGCTGCCCTACTGATTGGTCCAGAAAAGAAAAGGCATGCAGCATGGAAAGGAAGTACAGGACAGTGAACTACTGGCATAATGTTAGGCTTGAAACACACACCCTGCCTGCAAGTGGATTGAAAACAGCAGGCCAGAATGGGGCCGAGCACCTTAAAATCAGAACATAAAAACATGTAACTGGGTAAAAACAGTGGCAAATGAGTTGTTGATAGATAACCTGTAATATTTTAGAACACTTGTTGAATACTCAGGTACGCTTTAAAATTTGACGCTAACAAATGTAATGTGATCTACAGCTGCATATTGGCTGAGTTAGTAGGAGGGAAAAATTGTGACCCCTTAAGCTGGTAGACCTTTAGAAAAAGCTTCTTGATTGCAGTTAGTTCAGGTATAGGATGGAACTTATCTCTGCAATGACATAAAATACTGTTTGATAATGTTTGTCACTATGTGAACTTTTATTAGCAAATTTTAATCCATTTTCATTGTCTTTCTCCTCACTCCATAATTACTATTTTCAGAGGATGAGACTGGTGAAGTGATTGTACAGACAGCTCCAGGCATAGTGACCACACATCGGGGTGGCTCCATTATTCTACCTTGTCGCTACCACTATGAACATTCTGGAGAGGATCCTGCACCAGTGCGCATTAAGTGGTCCAAGATCAATGATCCTCCATCCTTCATTGATGTGTTTGTGGCTTTGGGGAAAGAACGTAGAGGATTTGGCTCTTATAAAAACCGGGTGTCTCTTCAAGAGCATGACCCGGGCGATGCTTCACTGATCGTCCACAATATTACTCTAGATGATTATGGAAGGTATGAGTGCGAGGTGACCAATGAGTTAGAAGATGACACAGGGACAGTAAAACTGGATTTAGAAGGTAAGTTAATTCTCATCATAACATCTACCTTTGTAAGGCTACCTGTAACTAGTGTTCAATGTCTTAAACTTTTTTCCCCTTTGTTTCAGGTGTGATCTTTCCTTACTACCCACGAATGGGGCGATATAAAATGAACTTTCATGATGCAGAGCAGGCTTGTAAGCAGCAGGATGGTATTCTGGCTTCGTATGACCAGCTTCATGAAGCCTGGCTTAATGGACTTGACTGGTGTAATGCAGGGTGGCTGCATGATGGTTCAGTACAGTATCCAATCTCCAAGCCCCGTGAAGAATGTGGAAAAAAAGACAACCCTACTGGAGTCCGAAACTATGGCTACAGACACAAGGATGATGAGCGCTATGATGCCTTCTGCTTTACATCCAATCTTAATGGTACTTCTTTTATAACCTTATTGCCTGCTTTAAACTCTAAGAATATTACGAATCACTGGGCTATTATAAATCACTGACATCAATAATCCTGAAACCATGTGCAGAGATGTCAACCTGGGAGAGTCCTTTACAGGGTAATACTTGAGCAGCAAGTCAGGGCAAACTGGGAGTAGTATTTCCAAAGGGTGTTTCTTGTGTAAAAGGAAGGGGCTAAATATATTTAGATCCCTATATTAATCTCAAATCCAAGATTAGACCCCTACATTAAATTCAAACCTCAGGCACCCTAAATATGTTCAGACTCCTTAAATCTATACAGATCCCTCAATTAATATTAGACTCCAAAACAGATCTCTAAATATATTCAGACCCCCTATTTTCATATCAGACTCTACACCCCTAACCTAATTCAGACCCCAGACCAGACTCCTTAAATACAGTATATTCAAATCTAACACTAGACCCACTTAATATAGTCACAACCCAGACCGAGTATATTAATTTCAGACCCTAGATTCCTAATTTTATTCAGAACCCAGATCAGGTCCACCATATGGCATATGAGCAGCAGTTTCATTGGACACCTGCATCACATGACCTAGTCATTTATAAACATAGGCACAGTGTAACCATTGGCCATTTTACAGTTGAGCACAGAAGTTCCATCATGTTCATATGCAAGATGGAATGTGGATGATGTGAGTGGTAATTAGGTCAGATATGTCACAGTGACTATCACCAACACTTCCCCAAATGGCAGCATCTGCACTGGTAAAACTGTAATTTGTGATGATAATGATGATTAGTCGTGACGCCAGTGCTATACAGCACAAGAGTTGTGTGAGGAGCAATGAAGGCAGAAACTGAGGTTTGTAGTGAGACAACATGCAGCCATTTACTGAACTTCAAACTTTGCAATAAATGTACAATTTGTTACAATAACTTTTTTTTCTACCCTGGCAGTAGATAAAGCAGAATATCCTGTGGAGATGGGAGAGTATTTTAAAACTTGTCCTTTCTCTTTCCTGGAGGAGGTATATCACAGCCTGGTACTGTGAAGGACTTTAAGTGTTAGGGAAGCCTATGGTCCCGCCCGCTGTATACTTTCTTCTGATAGTAGTGATGATATGCACAATGGCGCTGAATCACTCACCCAGATCTTGAACAGGCCGCAGGTACTTTGACGCTCTGGATCCCGGCAGCAGGCTTACTTCAGATCCTGACTGGATGAGAGGTCTCCCTGGACTCCTTCCTCACTGCTGGTCCCCTGCTTCAGACTATCTTCTTTTTTTCACTCCGCTTCTTCTCCTCTTCTCCACTCCACTTTATTATCTCTCCCTCACTATCAACACTTCTGCTCTCCTCACTGACTCACTAAAAACTACTAAGCACTTTCGTTCTTCCTGTGCAGGGACCTTGCAGGACTTTACTTCTCCTCCAATCACAGGTAGTCTCTTTCCTTGGGAAAGATGGAACAAATGGGAAGATGGAACAATACCTCTACAGCGCCACCTATTAGAAGGCAGCATTCCTGCAAGTCCATGTCAGACTTTTTAACAAGTCTTGTAACAATGACTGGGAAATGTGAGGTAAAGCCAGAATCTTCTCCAGAAGGTGAAGGCAACCATGTACAGATAGCTGTTTCGAGGTGCTTGCTCCTCATCAGTGTGCAGCAGATTTCTGGCTTGGCTAGTGAGAGGCCTACAAAAGCCTATAGACATGGGTAGTCATTGTTAGAAGCCTTGTTAAAAAGTCTGACATTGACTTGCAGGAATGCTGCTTTCCAATACTTGGCGCTGTAGAGGTATTGTTCCATCTTCCCATTTGCATATTTCCCAGAGGAGCATGTCTTCCGGACAAGACTCTGGCTTTGGCTCACAATTCCTAGTCATTTTTACAAGGCTTGTTAAAAAGTATGACATTAGTTTGAAGGAATGCTGCTTTCCAATAGGTGGCGCTGTAGGGGTATTGTTCCATCTTTCCATTTGCATATTTCCCAGAGGAGCATGGATGGCCTTATAAGTCTCCCCCCACCTTCTACGTGCTCTCCCTAAGGAGAAATGGTACCCTTCCTGAATTTTCGATTTGATATGGAGGAATGGAGGCTTTTGTTTCCTATTGGTGATTTTATCTCAGACCTGTATTTGTTATGTTTTCACATTTTCTGTTGTAGAGGACCCATTTTGATCTTTGTGTTAATGCTCACTCTTTTCTATGTACGTCATTGCTTTTCATGTTCCTAATAATGGATTGTTCAGGGTCAGTCACTTCATATAGTGCACATTAAAGCTTCTGCAGAAAACTATTTGAGGGGGAATGTTACATCAGTCACTGAAAATGTTTATTCATCTATATAAAGATGATCCTTCCTCTTGTCACACATAAGTAATATATATACTGTAAGGCAGTCTGGAGAGTTGTCTTCCCACAAAGCCTGTGCTCATCAAGTATTGGGCAGGGAGGCAAGGCATCTAGAGGAACCAGGTGGGAGGGACCGAAAAAACCCCACATAAATCTAGAAATAAATTCATAAATTGAGCCTCCGAGGAAGGTAGACCGAGGAGCTTAAAGTATCTTTACACGGGGCGATAGTTACATGAATAATTGAGGAAATGAGCAATTTTGGGTGACTGACGGCTTGTGCACACATGACCTCCGACAGGGCTCTGAGTGAGAAGTTGCTCAGTTGTCACTATTCATTCCGTTTCAGCTCTCTTCTCGCTCATTGTAAACAGAAGTCGCTCCATCTATGTTCTGCCTCCATTCATCTCAATGACTATCGCTTCTGCATAAAGCACAGGAACAATAGTCGCTAGTAAGGCGTTTGGAACATTAATGCGCCTGACAATCGTAGAGTGTAAAGGTACCTTAAAGCAATCTGTAGAGAGAGGGACAATCCAATTGTAGGTACATTGTAAGATATTAAACTTGGAACAGTATTTTGTTATCTAGTTATGCAGGATTCTGCAGGCTGTCAGTGGAGTAAAAAATAAACCACTTCAATGTCATGTTCTGATAGTCAGACTAAGGGCCACTGACAAGTATTACATTAGAACTGGACTACTGCAGATATATTACTTGCAGACTTGTCAATGGAGTTTGTACATTGATGTGTACTTGACATGTATGAATACACTTCCACAGCTCACAAGGTACTAGAATGCCATCTTATTGTATGAACTATAATTGGTGCTCCAACCTTTATTGTGGTGGCGATGGTAATGTTTGTATATATACTTTTCATACATGGATTACTTCTTATCATAGCCATGGTCCCCGGGTCAGTGCTTGGAAGACCCCAGTCAGTTGACTCCTCAATCAGTGGTTCTAGAGCCATATGTGTCTAGTGACCCATAATTTTGTGTCTTACCATAAAAACCCTCTGTTATGGTCATTTGGGACTTGTTATTTGTATAGCACCAACTTATTCCACAGGGCTTACTTGTTTATTACCCCCCAGCAAGCTGGGTACTCATTTTACCGACCTCTGTAGAATGGAAGGCTGATTCAACCTTGAGCCGGCCACTTGGTTGAACCTGCAACCTTCAGGCCATGAGTGAGTCCAACCCCTTAGGTGCCGCAGTCAGTGGCACCCTCCCCTAACACAGTCGCAGGAGCTGATGAGTTGTTATAGACAAAAAATTATCCACACGTCTGCAATCTTAGTACATTTTATTAGGTCCTGGCAGGACCTAATGAGATGACTCTGTGTTTTGCTGACTGGTATAATATACTGTAATACAGAAGTATTGTAGTGTTTCATGAGTGATTAAGTCCACTAGAAGAGAAGTACCCTACTGGGAGTTAAAGCAGCACTAACTTTTCAAACAACTTATACTCATGTAATAGCCTGTGAGTTTCTCATCAATCTTGTATTTAATGAATGGCTTTCTTTAAAAAAAAATGTTTTATCACTGTAAATTAAGGCTGAAATGGCTTCCATTAGGGATCTCCCTTTGCTACTCTGCAGTACACTACCTGTTAGGTATTGAGCTTCTGTAGTAACTTGGATGCTTGGGCGTTTTCCCAGTGATGTGAAGGGGCTATCTTCACAGACTGCTACTGTGCACTCACAGACTTACAGATCTGCAGACACAGTGTCTGCAATGTCCACAATATATACATCTCCTTCTGTTACAGCATGTGTGTGCACATTGCTTTGTGTTTACTAACCATTTGGCCACAATGTCTTTGAATGCTCAACTCCTATAATTGTCTTTGGAAGCAGAGGGGTGGACATTTAGATACTGCCTCCCTGATGATTGGACCAGAGACAGCACAATGCAGCATGGAAAGTGAGGGAAAGGGAGTACTGTACAGCAAACTCCAGGCAGAATGGTAGGATTTTGATATGCCCCTACCTGAAAGTGGATTACAGAGCAGGGCAGTAGAAAAATGGGGAAGATCCCCTAAAAATCAGAACATAAAACATGAAATGGTGCAAACAGCAGTAAATGATGGAGTAGAGAGAACCTAGTGTATTTTAGAAAACTTGTTGAAAGCTCAAGTAAAATTTAATAAAAAATAACAAAATTTTAAAAAATGTTAAAAAGGAAAGAAAAGCACAAAAATCTCTTTGCCTATTAAAATTCTTCATTATATAGTATCAACACAAAAAGGAAACATAAAGTGCATGTCATTAGAAACATCACGTGCATAATGACCCAAACTAATAAACTATCAAGGTTTTTTAGGCAATCACAGTAAAAAATACAAATCATGCCAAAATTGCGTGCCAAATTGAGTTTTGTTCATCTTCCCAAAATAAAAAGCGATCAAACTTACATGGACCCCAAAATGGTAGCAACTAGAGATGAGCGAGTATACTCGCTAAGGCTAACTACTCGAGTGAGTAGTGCCTTAGCCGAGTATCCTCCCGCTCGTCTCTAAAGATTCAGGGGCTGGAGGGGGCGGGGAGCGGCGGGAGAGAGCGGGGAGGAACAGAGGAGAGATCTCTCTCTCCCTCCTCCCCCCCCCCCGCTCCCCCCTGCTCACCGCCACAACTTACCTGTCACCCGCGCGGCAGCCGAATCTTTACAGATGAGCGGGAGGATACTCGGCTAAGGCACTACTTGCTCGAGTAGTTAGCCTCAGCGAGTATACTCGCTCATCTCTAGTAGCAACTCATACAGCTCTGTTGAGGGAAACGAAAAAGTTAGGCTATTTAAAATATGGTAACACAAAAACAAATATTTCTTTTTAAAAAGCGTTTTATTTTACAAAAGCAGTAAAACATAAAAACATATATACTGTAGCAATGTCTGTGTTGGGTTCGGCAAGAACACAGTCGCTCACGCAGTCCATATAAAGTCCATCCAGCTTTATTTTATGCAGTAACAGATGATCAGCGTAGAAACAGACACTTGCCGCACATAAACTTTGTGCAATAAACAGAAATAAAACACCTGCCCGGCTGGACACTAACTAGATAATGCTTTGCTCATTTAGCAATAACATGTGGCATTTGTCAGCAAACAGTCAGAATTTCACAGTGGACTGTGTTCACTCCCAGACTTTGACCCAGATGGCCTCGGCTTGCAGTCTTTTATATGTCTGGAGACAGCTGGACTAACTGGGCAACCAAGAAAATCCTGTACTGGACTGGAGGAAGGAGTGATGCGTCCTGCTACCAACCTACCCATCATTCCATTAAAATTCTAGCCCATAACCTACTAAAAAAAATAATAAACCATCTCTCCTGGATTTTTCATTTCACCCAGTTTAGGTGACATATACACATATCCAGTACTTTTCCTATCACATGTCTACATATTCCCCCCTCTTCTTCAGGCTGGAGGGCTGGACATTTTTTGGCCACAATACAATACACACTAGATGAGGCATCAGTGTTACCCTGTGACTTGCCTGGTCTACGCTTGATGGTAAAATTGGTGAAATTCTGTTTCATCCATGTTAGGGAGCATGGTGTGATGCCAGACTACACTTTCTGCCAGGAGATAATATTTTAACAACTTAAGTGCTAAACACTTCTGCTCTATGATGGCATAATTTTTCTTTTAGCTGAAGTACATTACTGAATGTTCCTCATTATTTAGTGTTTGTGAGAACACCGCGCCCAAAGCTGCATCAGAAGCATCTGTTTCTATTAGAAATTCCCGCATGCTAAAGCGGCGGAGGGTGTGACCTAGAGTGTGATGTGAGCAGTGGAGACACCAGCAGAGCTCCCACCTATTCTGCTAGTTTCCTAGCTTGGTTTTCTTTCTGAAATAGTGTTTTTGACTCTGCTGTGTTGGCTGTCTTGCTGATCACTGGGCCTTTAATTGTGCTGCCCCATGCTTCCTGTTGTGGGGGAGTTGAGGTGGGGAGAAACAGTGATACAGAGGCTGGTCTGTTGTGAGGCCTGGCTGTCGCTTAACCAAGTGGCGATGAAGAGGAGGCAAGAATCCAGCGGTACACATATGCCTCATGATGCCACTCAGGCGCAGATTTTGTGAACGCTGCTACAAATACTTTGCACCATGAGGTTATCTATGCAACATTGGAGGCAATATTGAATATTGAGCAGCATGATTATGCGAACGGAATGCTTTGACCATTCTGATTGCTTTACTAAGAAATGCTGCAATGCAACCCCAGTAAGAAATGCTCATGAAACATCTACAGTTGCATTTGCCTCCTCTGATGGGACTTTTAATATATTATCTTACTTTGCTGAGAAGGGTAAGCATGGCCCTGTTTTATATACTTCATCTACTCCTTTTGCCTTTATGAATACTATAATACAGGCCATTCCAATGGTGTGGTGTGGATATGCAAAATAATACACAAAATGAACTTACTCTACACAATGTTTTTCTAGCTGTGACTAAAAGCAATACTGTTTTGGCTTCTATCTCTGCTCAGGTAGGTAGCCTAAAAGACGATGTTGATTTATAAGACACAATTTTCAAAAAGTTACTAAAAGGAAGTCTAAAACAGCGACACATATTAATGAAATGGAAGAAAAATTGTTCCTACGCAGGGTACAATTATTAAATGCGAGCAGTCTATCTGTACTATGCAATACAAAGCAGATGATCTGAAAAATAGACTAAATAGAAATAATTTGCTGGTGGGAGTTTCAAAAAAATGTGTAAGGATTGTATTTGAGATAAGTTTTTGATGGATGGCGGAAATCAACTATTAGAGAAGATACTTTGTCATCGTTCTTTGCTCTGGAAAGGGCTCACAGAGTTACTGCTAAACCCCTTCCATCGAGTGCTGAGAACTGTTCTGATAAAACTCCTGCATTATTTTCAAGAAAGCAAGAGAACTGAAAGAGTTAACTATGGACGGTCATATCCAGATTATTCAGTTGATATACAAAAAAAAAGGGATGCGGTTTCAAGATCTTAAGACAGGGTTATGGGGTTTACAGCTGCCTTACGCTCTTTTGTATCTGGCAGTTGTGATGCGGGGCAGACTTTTTTCTTTGATCATCCTAGGGATGCTGCCTGGACTGACAAACATGAACAATATTTATATAACAGTAATAAGTCTTCCTTTTAATAACTGGTGAAGTATTTGACTGAGTGAAATTAGATAATTTGTTGGATAGACGGGAGGTTCCTGGGTACTGCCCCTTAGTATTAATGATCTTACTGCGATACTGTTTTTTTTTTTTTTACCAATATCACTAGGTGATTATATCCTAGGGGATATAATATGGGTATGTGTGTAGCAGGGTGTTTTTTTCTTTTTTCTCCACTTCTCTTTTTTTCTCCACTTCTACCATTCAATGCAGCCAGCATTTGAAATTAAATGTGTAGAGCATGGTTCAAGACGTAAATATGATTTCATGGAATGTGCGAGGTACGGGGGGACAAATCTAAAAGATACGCGGCTTTTTCATCTATTCAACAATTTCAACCAGCTATTTGTTAGAAACACTCTTACCAGGAGATAGCGTATATTCACTATTCGGTATGGGCACATTCTTTTCATTCTGTGTACTGGAGTTATTCAAGTGGAGTAAGTGCACTGATTTATAAAAATATCTCTTTTAACCCATTAGTGAAGAAGCTTTTTTGTTTTCTCCTTTTTTTCTTTTTTTTTCCTCCCGCTTTTTAAAAAGTCGTAACTCCTTTATTTATCTGTGTCATTCATTGAATTCAATTTTACAAATTAGGGATGATTTTCAGGAAAAGGCTTATATTTAAAGCCCTTCCCCGAAAATCACTGCATGCAGTCCATTTCTTTCAATGAGGCTGCCGGCAGCAGCAGCGGCCCCATTGAAAGAAACGGTGCACGGACCTGCACTCGTGTATAAGCCGAGGGGGGCTTTTTCAGCATAAAAAATGTGCTGAAAATGTTGGCTTATACTCGAGTATATACGGTAAGTTAAAGGATGCAGTAGTAACATTTCCTAATGAAATGTCGCCTGGGTTGGATGGTCTTCCAAATGAATTTTTTAAGTGTTACCAGGATATGCTTCTGCTACAATTATTGACAATATTTTATGAATTATGAAGTACATTACGGCGGTCTCAGGTATGTATAATTACATAGTCTAAGAGGTGCCAATGCTTTGACCAAGGGTGCTCCCATGATGTCTTAAACTTGTTTTTCTGGCGGAAGAGCGTGTTGAGGATAACAAGGTTATGTTCCACGCATTTGGTAAGAAGTTGGATGCAATTTGAGCTGTTGTTTCAAATTCCATTTTTTTCTATAGTCCCTGGCCACAGGTCGAAATCTTGTCCCGTTCTTGCATTAAAATCACCCAGGAGGATGATTTTGTCCTCCTTAGGTATCTCCGATAGGATGGTGTCCAGCTGACAGTAAAATTTTTCTTTGATGTCTTCGTCAGCATCTAAAGTTGGTGCATAGGACTTATGATAGTAGCTTGCTGGTTTTTGGCAAGATTAATTCGGAGTTGTTTGTTGATGCCGTTGGGTGCTTCCGACAGATTCTTCACCAGGTAGTTTTTAATTGCAAAGCCAAATCCGTGTATTCTTCATTCTTTTTCATGTAGGCCCTTCCAGAAGAAGGTGTAGCGTACTTTTTCTTCCTTCATCTGTCCCTCTCCTACTCTCCAGGTCTCTTGGAGCGCTGCTATATCGATATTAAAATGCCTCAACTCCCTTGCTACAATAGCAATCCTGCGCTTAGGGTGTTCATTGTCTATGTTGTCCAATAGTGTCCGAATGTTCCATGTTCCAAAGTTCACCTTTCTTTTTTGACCGCAAGGTGATGACCCCTCTGGATGCAGTATTCTAGTCAGGGAAGAGAGAGGCAGATTTTGTACAGGGCACCTTTTCTAGCCCCCTCACATGTGGGGTGAGCAGAGTGGGTCCTAAATAGGGCTGCTCAGTCATGGATACAGTTGCTGAACTGCTCAGCTGCCTAGGTTCAGTTAGAATGACTGAATCTATATCCACCACCCATGTGCCAATATGTGACTAGGGGCTTCCAGATTTCACAGTATTGCTCCCGTTGTCACTCGCTGTTCGCAATGCGACTTTTTAATTTTTCTCTGAAGACGCCTGTGCGTGTATTTGATTTATGTGTGGAGATCAGTGCACACCAGATAAACACACAGTCTTCACAGAATGAGGTTCACATCCAGTGGCGTGGTTGACCCGACGACCGGTGGCTTCTCATCTGTTACAGCCTTTCTCCGCCTTCACAGCCGTTGTAACATGTAAAATGTTATCATCTACCTGCTTCACTGTTGAGGACTTCAGATTGTTTTTAGTCTGGTTCCACCCCTGTGGTCATACCACCCAGGGAGGCCATTCTGGGGTCACATGACTCTGACGGCTTCTCCCACAGGTTCACTGGGAAATGCAAGCCCCCTCATCACGACAAGGTGACAATCCATCGACAGGCGCTGATGGTTGCTGGACAGACCAGAGGGTTATTCGATCTACGATGGCCATCAAAATCGCCCCGAAATGCAGACTCCAAGGAAGAAAGATAAGATGTAAAATGAACACCCAAGCCCTTCAAGAGCCCTCTAAACGATCCCTTTTCCAAACAGTGGTCAAGCATCATCTATCCATTGAATAAGCTGAAAATATTGAGGAACATTGGAATAAACTGTGAAGAAATCATTGGATACCAAACTAGAAAACATCAAGACTGGTTTGATAAAAATGATAACAAGTTGCAACAATTAATCGATAAGAAAAGGAAAGCCTTCCAAATATGGCAAAGAGACACCAACTATGTTGTAAGAAAAAGATCTACACTAGTGCAAAAGCTGAGGTCCAAAGAAGGGCCAGATAAATGAAGAACATCTGATGGACAAGAAAGGCTGAAGAAATCCAATATTTTGCAGATATCCATGATGCATGGAGTTTCTTTAAAGCCACAAAGGTCATCTATGGCATAACAAATCATGGCATACACCCTCTACATTCAATAGATGGAACCAAGCTTCTAAAGGACAACATATCAATTGCACTATGTTGGAAAGAGCACAGTCATAACCTGCTTAACTGCAGTTCTAATGTGCCTGGTGGCACGCGTCACCATCTGCCGCTCACCACATTAGTGAATGCCTGCAGGGGCTGCGGCTCCCCTGCCGGCATTCACTCATCATTGCACTGCCATCAGCGCTGCTATCTGCTCTGATCCCGGCGCACACTGTGACGTCAGTGTGCAGCGGGGATCCTCCTCCCCGTCCCCCGACATCTCCTACTTGGTTCCGCGAGAGCAGGGGGAGGAGGCATCCAGCAGCACACTGACGTCAGTGTGCACCAGCAATCTGGCACAAGAGGAGCAGCTCTTCCACAAGGAGGAGGGGTAGGTATGTGGGTCTCGGGGGGGGGGGGGGGGGAGGGGGCATTATTACTGCTGGGGGACTGGTGGGCGGGCATTATCACTGCTGGGGGACCGCTGGGGGGGGGCATTATTTCTGCTGGGGGCTGTCACTATTATTACTGCTGGGGGGCCGCTGGGGAGTGGTATCACTATTATTACTGCTGGGGGACCGCTGGGGGGCATTATTACTGCTAGGGAACTGCCGGGGGGCGCATTATTACTGCTGGGGGACCGCTGGGGGGGCATTATTACTGCTGGGGGCTGTCACTATAATTACTGCTGGGGGGGGCGCTATTATTACTGCTGGGGGGGCGCTGGGGAGTGTCACTAATATTACTGCTGGGGGGGTGTCACTATTATTACAGCTGAGGGGGCATTATTACTGCTGGGGGCTGTCACTATAATTACTACTGGGGGGCCGCTGGGGGGTGTCACTAATATTACTGCTGGGGGTGGTGTCACTATTATTACTGCTGGAGGCTGCTCGGGGGGTGTCACTATTATTACTGCTGGGGGGGTGTCACTATTATTACTGCTAGGGGTTGCTTGGGGGTGTCACTATTATTACAGCTGGGGGCTGTCACTATTATTACTGCTCGGGGGGCCACTGGGGGGGGTCACTATTATTACTGCTGGGTGGCCGCTGGAGGGTGTCACTATTATTACTGCTGGGGGGCCGCTGGGGGATGTCACTATTATTATTGCTGGGGGGCCGCTGGGGGGTGTCACTAATATTACTGCTGGGGGGGCCGCTCTGGGAGGTGTCACTATTACTGCTGGGAGGTCACTTTTATACTGGGGGCCGCTGTGGGATGTCACTATTATTGCTTGCGGGTCACTAATATTGCTGAGGGGTGTCACTATTGTCGAGGGTTAATTTGTTCAAACAGACTGGTCAGTTATGTTGTCGGTTCCAAATTGACCTAAGCAGGAGGAGCGCTCCTTTTGAGAGACCATGCACAGACCTATACACACAGTATATGGTTTGAAACAAGTGACTCTATTTTATTGTCTGTATCTCTTGGCTTTTATAGCCAGCCCCTCTCGCAGGACGGGACGTGTGGCTAAACAGGGAATAACCTCATGATACATACATTCATCTGATAAAAACACATGACTTCTATATCTTACAATGACATAATTATTCAATAAACTTTAGACGTGTGATATATGACTCAGACAAACACATCTTTAAGAAATTGCTGATTTCATATGACTTTTAGACATTTAACTTTAGACAGAGAGAGATGAAAACTCTTTGCGGTTAGGCCCTGTCTTGCTACATCCCGAGACATCTGGCCTTAGAACTTCCTGATTCCACTTAGATCAGACGTAGACCTTCAGTGTAGACAGAAACCACAGGTTACTTCCTCAAAATCAGTCATGACTTCTGTTACACATACAATATATTGCTAAAATATTCTTTTTGCTAAAATAGATTGATAAGCATATATACTATTTTTGATAAGCGACATTTATTAATTTCTTTACAGCCCCTATTGGCCCTTATCATTCCCCCATTTTGGACATCAGGAAGTCACACACAGGAATGACAATTATGGGGAATTTTGAGGCTGAGTTGATCCAGAGGAAGGCGAAAACCCTTTTAGGAAAAAGCCAATTATCCTTGTATAAAAGGGAAAAATTCCTTCCTGACCCCAAATATGGCGATCGGAACAAGTCCCAAGATCACAGCCGACATCTGACTTTTTAAAATGTATTATTGTTTTCATGAATCTAAACAAATCTCTTATCATTTATGTGAAACATAAAGTGTATGTTTGACCGCATCACAATGGAACAATATTCATATACATTAAGAAAGGTATTTTCCTGGAAAACATTGCTCTCCTCCACATCACTATCGTTATGCACTATTGAATATATATCGCGAAGTGTCTTTATTGGAGTGGGGATAGACAGTAAGCAAGTCCGTAAAATATCTTCCCCACTCCGCAGGTTGGGCATGCACATGTGGGAAATATTCAGTACGTCTTTTGCAAAGTATTCCCACATGTTGGGGTGTCCTTCCGCCCAAACAGTCCATCTTCTTCTTACATCGACAGTTGATGAAGAATTGTCCCGAAAAGAGAGTAGTCCAAGAAAACAAAGGGTAAATAATACACCTATCCAGACTATCAATGCTGGTGTCCAGGTTGCCATCCCCCTCCCCCACCCTGGGTTGGGCTTACTCTCCCCCCCCCTCGTGGTGCTGAGGCGTTGGAACTTTCTTGCAGTGTGAGGCATGGATCCAAGTGGGTTTGCCTTCTAGCTTGACCGAGGTGGGAGTGGTTAACAGCACTTGGTATGGTCCGTCAAAGCGAGGTTCCAAAGTCTTTCTGACGTGTCTCTTTACCACCACCCAATCTCCGGGATTCAGAGAGTGGGATCCTTCCAAACTATCAGGGTCTGAAATAGAAGAGAAGACTAGGTCGTGTGTTATTTTTAGCTTTTGGCATAAGTCCTGCACAAAGGAAGTAACTTTATCATGACCCAGGGATAGAGCTTGGGGGTGATACAGTCCTAACCTGGGCACGGAGCCAAAGAGAATCTCATAAGGAGACAGTCCTGTTTTCCTATTTGGTGTGGTTCGTACTGAGTAGAGGGCCAGAGGTAGGCACTCGGGCCAAGGTTTTCCTGTTTCAACCATGGCTTTCTGTATCTTAAGTTTGAGGGTGCCATTGAGTCTTTCTACTTTTCCGGAGCTCTGCGGATGATAGGGGGTGTGAAAGGCCTGCTCTACTCCTAAGGCGGACATGACTTCCTTCATTACCTCACCAGTGAAGTGAGTACCACGGTCGCTCTCAATGGTCTCTGGTACCCCAAATCTGCACACTAACTCTGACACAAGTTTTTTTTGCAGTGGCCTGGGCAGTGGCCTTCGTGACCGGGTAGGCCTCAGCCCACCCAGAAAAGAGGTCAATGCATACCAGGACATACTCATACCTTCCTGATCTGGGCAGCTGGATGTAATCTATCTGTAGTCTCTGGAAGGGGTACAAAGGTCGCGGAGTGCACTTCCGAGGGGTCTTTACTACTTGACCGGGGTTGTGTAGTGCACAGATTTCACAAGCCTTGACGTATGCCTTTGCCATCCTGTCAAATCCCGGAGCGTACCACATTTTCTCCACCAGGGCTACCATGGCATTACGAGAAGCGTGCACCTTTCCATGAGCCAAAAGGGCCATACTAGGATAGGCAGCCGCAGGTAAACACATACGGAAACCCATCATCCAACCTTCATTTCCTTTTACTGCCCCTGCACTTGCCCAGCGCTCCTGCTCTTGCCCTGAGGGGAGTAGGTCCACCTCCTTCTGTGGTGGGACAGAGAGGGTCTGGTCCTTGGCAGGGGGATCAGGATCCTCCTCCGCTGGGCAGGACCTGGTCTGAACTCTGCACACGGGTGCCCTCCAGTCCAGCAGGGCTGCAGCCTTTGCTGCTCCGTCTGCCTTCTCGTTGCCTCTGCTTTCCAAGGAGTCCCCTCGGGTGTGTGCCTTTACCTTTATTATGGCTACCTGCTTCGGGAGCATGATAGCTGACATTAAACTACTTACTGCCTCACCATTCTTTATCGGTCTGCCTTGAGCTGTTAGGAAGCTCCGCGCGCGCCAAATCGGCCCATAGTCATGCGCAACGCCAAACGCGTACCTGGAGTCCGTGTAGATATTAGCAGTGACTCCCCGGGCTAACTTGCAGGCCTCGGTCAGAGCGCACAGCTCCGCTTCCTGTGCTGACATATGTGGGGGCATGGCGCGGCCTATCAGTACTTCATTCATTGATACTACAGCAAACCCTGTCACAAATCTGCCCATCTCATTCTGGTATCGTGATCCATCCACAAACATTTCAAGGTGGGG
Organism: Eleutherodactylus coqui; assembly: GCF_035609145.1. Lineage (NCBI taxonomy): Eukaryota > Metazoa > Chordata > Amphibia > Anura > Eleutherodactylidae > Eleutherodactylus > Eleutherodactylus coqui. The sequence continues at coordinate 254,510,328 of NC_089841.1, forward strand.
GTTCAGGAGAGGCTTATCTGTGACATGAGCAAATCCAGCTGTCTCCTGCTCCATCAGAGCAGCACAGTCATGCTGGTGCTCGGTGTCAAAAGCTTCCTCTTCGCCTAGGGAATTGACAAAAAGTTGATCCCCTGTGCTTACTCCCCCTTTTGAATCAGTGTCACCTAATGGCAGTAAGGTGGCCGGATTCAAAGTTGTGCAACGTTGAAATGAGACATTGGATGAAGAGTGTACTGCAAGTTCCATTTTGACCTGTCTAGCAAGAGAAAGATGTCTACGGCTCACCTGTGTCAGAATTCCATGTACGTCATGGGGCGTGAGGACCACAAGAGGGTAGTCTAGGACCACCTCAGAAGCTTTCTCAAGTAGTGCTTGTACAGCCAGAACTGCTCTTACACAGGAGGGTGAACCCCTGGCTACTGCATCAAGATGTGCACTGTAGTATGCTACAGGGCGCTTTTTGTCACCATGCTCTTGTGTGAGGACGGCAGTAGCATGTCCCGCCATCTCAGTCACGAACATCTGGAAGGGTTTATCATAGTCTGGCAGACCCAGTGCTGGAGCACTGGTAATCTGTATTTTCAGCTGATGGAAAGCTGACTCGGCTTCCGGAGACAAAGCAAATGGCTTTGAACTCAGGCAGTCGTACAGAGGCTGCATGGTCATGGAGGCAGAGCGAATCCACGGCCGACAATATGAAACTAACCCCAGAAATGTCCGCAACTGAGCATGGGAGGTAGGGAGTGGCATGTCCTCCACCACCTTGGTATGTTCTGGCGTGAGGTGTTTTGTACCAGGACCTAGGCAGTGACCAAGAAACACAACATGAGATTTGCAAAACTGTAATTTGTCTTTACTGGCTTTACACCCACTGTCTGCAAGAAAACAAAGAAGGCTGAGTGAGGCCGCAACGCAGGTGGGTCTGTCCGGTGCACAGAGTAGGAGATCATCAACATACTGAAGCAGGGCCACACCTGGTGGGACCGTCCATGCATCAAGTACAAGCCTCATACATCGGGTGAATTGATTTGGGCTGTTTTGTGCCCCTTGTGGTAGAACAGTCCAGCAGTACTGTTTTCCTCGGAACGTGAAGGCGAACAGGTACTGGCAATCGGGGTGGATCGGGACGGACATAAATGCATTGGCGAGATCGATCAAGGTGTACCAACAGGTTCCGGAAGGTATGGTGGACAACAGAGTGTAAGGGTTGGGGACCAAAGGTGTTTCTAGGATGGTCACCTTATTGATTTCTCTTAGATCGTGAACCATCCGGTAGGTATCAGGTTCACCTTTCTTCCCTTTCTTTTTAACCGGGAAGAGTGGCGTGTTAGCGGGTGAGACACAAGTTTTTAAAGCATTCAAGGCACATAACTCTGTAATAGTGGAGGCTATTGCGTCTTCCTGTGCCATGGCTAGGGGATATTGGCGGATCATGGGGGCTTTTTCCCCATCTTTGAGATATACCATGACTGGGGGTACGTGGAGATGGCCCAAGTCTGTCTTCCCTTTTGCCCAAAGGGTCTCTGGCACTGCTGAGAGAACCTGTGTATCTTCTGGGGTCAACACATATACAGTACAAGAAGGAGGCGGAGTGACCAAGTCTGCTGCCATGAGACAGAATACTTGGTGGTCGGCCGCAGAGGTACTGACATGAGCCTCACCGGAAGGATGGAGCTGAATACAGCACCCCAGGGGTCCCATCACATCGGTTCCCATGATGCAATCCCCAGCGGGTGACACCAGGAAGCGAGTGAGGACTCGTGACCCTTGAAAGGAGACTTCTATGGGCTCGGTCTCACGCATGGGTGTTGGTTCACCGGACACTCCAACGGCTATGGCTATGGAGTCTGAGAGGGGAATACTAAGGTCGTTGACTTGTGAGCTACTGACACATGATTTAGTAGCCCCTGTGTCAATTAAAAAGGGCACCTCCTTCCCCTGGATTTTTAGAGGCTGAAAAATTTGTGGCCCACGTGCGTCAGTAACTATAAGGGACACGGGGGAAGGAGTGCCAGACCTTCATTGGTAATTGGTATACCCGTTATTTCCCTGTGGGCGGGATGATGTGGTATTGGCCGTACTTCCCTGTTGCCCCCTTTCGTCTGACATGTTCTGTCTAGGGCGTTTAGGGGCTCTACAATTATGGGCCAAGTGTCCAGTCTTCCCGCAGTTATAACACTTACGGGTCTCCCGCCTGGGGTCGTTAAGTCGGACTGTGTCCCCCTCCATGGTGTAATGTTTAACCATAACACCCTTTGCGTGGTCTTCTGTATCCATGACAAATCCTACAGCTTTCTTATATAGATCACGCGGTTTGGCCTGTCGCCAATCGGGGGTACATGCTTTAACGCGTTCAGACAGGCGCTTATCTATTCCTTGCATAAAGGCTTCACAAAAAGCAGCATTACGTATGGCTTTTGGACAATCATACAAGCCCAGATCTCTGCCTACTTCCTCTAAACGGCCAAAGTAACATTCAATAGACTCGCCCTTGTTCTGTCTACACTGGGTTAGGGCTGTACGTCTCTCTTGGGCTTTATCCTTAAACCAGGTCTTAACCTTGTCAACATATTGAGTACCACTAGGTAATGTCTGGGGGTCATCTGGGCGATCTTCAAGACCACAAAATTGAGCAATACTATTGTAAAGGCCCAGAGGACATTTTACATTCATAAGACATTCCATATCTGTCCAAGTGGCAGAGTAGTTTTTCTGTATGACTTCCAACTTTCTATGGAAAGCTGCTGGCTCTGTCTGGGGATCGGGCAGTTGCTGACACAGTGCCATCTGGTCTGTGGCGCTCCAGGGTCGCCATGTAGTGACTGTAGACCCGGGAGTTGGTCTATGTGCGTCCGTAGGTCTGTCATTAGAAGACGATGGTCTGTCAGTGTCCTCTTGTCTGACCGTGCCCAATGGTGGACTCGGTCTGTTTGTTTCTCTATAATGGGTAGTGGAGGTTGTAACTGGGAATAAGGGAATCGGTTGTCTACACTGATCCCTGGGACGTGGAGTCCCACATACTGTACAGATTTCTTTAAAACAGGCATTCTGTTGACCACAACGTGGACAGTCCCAAGCCGGACCTCTATTTACTTCAGGGCTCGGGGATCCTGATTGAGGGCTGTAGGGAGGTGTATCCATCTGGGCAGTAGCCTGTGGATACGTAGGAGGCAAGGGTGGCAAATTGGGATACAGAGAATTAAAGGGATTATTAGGAGACATTGGTGGAACGGCCGGGACGACAGGAGAGACTAATGGAACCGTAGGGGTTTCCATGGGAACGTCTATTGGTGGCCGGGGCATAGGACAATAAACTAAAATGCCCTCGCCTCGGGATTCGGAGTCCCAGTGTTCGTCTTCTGCTGTTTTAGAGCAGTCCAGAATAGCCTTCATGCCTTTTTCCAAACCCTTATTTCTTATTTCCTTTCTATGCTTATCCTCATATTGTGACCAAAATTCATAATTGAATGTTCCCGCCTTCTTAAGGCCTATACGTTTGTAAACTTTATAGGCTTGTCTGCAAATGTCCTCCCCTTCTCTATCTTTAATTATCTCAATAGGAGTCTGATATATCTTAGATTGTTCAGAACCCATCTTTGACCACTTCCGACTATTCTTCACTAAGTATACAGGACGTATATTTCACACAGTAAACTAAGATAATCACTGAGACTATCTGGGAACACACAGTTCCCTGTCCCGGAATAGATTTACAGAACTAAAACGTGGTCAACTTCAAACACTAGGATTCAGGGGAGACCAGACTTCGCCTCTTAGGGAACTTTTAGTAATATTATAACAGATCCAGAGTAAGAATATGACTGCCAGAAATGAGACTATAACAATAACAATTATTTCAATCTCCAATACAGACAACATGACTCTTTAAGTCCCAATGAGTGAGTTCTTCCGTCTAGGACAGTTAAATGAACTTATTCACTCTAAAATATGGACGGGGCAGAAAATATAGGAAACAGGCAACAACATACCTCTAGTCCGTTAGAGACACACAGATCAAAAGAATCCAGACTGTATAATAGTAAGATAAGCTCTTACCTGTTACACCGGTGTTTGCAGTCTGGGGTCTCCGAATCCAGTATCCACGTCAACGAGAGATGAAAACTCTTTGCGGTTAGGCCCTGTCTTGCTACATCCCGAGACATCTGGCCTTAGAACTTCCTGATTCCACTTAGATCAGACGTAGACCTTCAGTGTAGACAGAAACCACAGGTTACTTCCTCAAAATCAGTCATGACTTCTGTTACACATACAATATATTGCTAAAATATTCTTTTTGCTAAAATAGATTGATAAGCATATATACTATTTTTGATAAGCGACATTTATTAATTTCTTTACAGCCCCTATTGGCCCTTATCACTATTACCGCTGTGGGGTGTCACTATTACCGCTGGGGTTGGTGATGGGGGTCACTATTACCGCTGATGTATGTTTACATTTGGCGGAAATGGGCAGGGCTGTTTCGAAATAAACAGTGTGCAGATTTTGACTGCTTTTTGGATGCGGAAATGCTGCAGAATTTTCCACAGAAATTTCCGCTGAGGACATTCTGCAGTATTTCCGCATCCAAAAAGCAGTTAAAATCTGCACGCTGTCTATTTGAAGTGGCCCTGTCCTTTTTAGAACGACAGGGATAAAATCATAAGTTGTGATAAGCCCCGCCCCCTGACATGTTGGCACTTTGTGATAAAGTGGGTTTTGGGTTGCAGTTTGGGCACTTGGTCTCTAATAGGTTCGCCATCACTGGTCTAGACATTTCAACCCTCCCCAGCAGATGGAAGTCTCTTACCAGCAGTATGCCGGTTGCTCCTAGGGGAGGCCTGTGTTGGGGACATCATGGAGATAGTCCTTTGTATCAATGAATTTGTCCACAAGATCAGTGAGCTGGTTGGCGCCTGTTGTGTCTCTATGACCAGCACAGCATTGCAGCTTCACAGGGAGAGCACATGTGTAGCCATCAACCACAAGCCTTTCCACAATCTGGTCTGGCATGCAGATATCTGGTTCCATTTTTTGACCGATTGGAAGAGGTCAAACATCTGGAACCCAGCAGGTTGGTCGACAGTGTAACTCCAGAAAATCCCATATTGGACTGGGAGAGGGAGTGATGGGTCCCACTGCCAACCCACCCATCACTCCAAAAAAATTGCAGCCTGTAACTTACTTATATAATGATACCGCAAACTAAGCTTGCTGAGTACACCATCCCTCCTGGATTCTTCATTTCTCCTTGCTTAGGCACCTTGGTGAAATATACAATCTATCCAGTATTTTTTTGGTCATGTGCCTAAAATATATATTTGAAGTCAACGTGTTTGTACTGAACTACAGAATAAAAGTAAATGTGTTATTAATGCAACACAAAGAACAATGCAAAATTTATCATGCAAAAAACATGGTTGAATTGCTGTTTGTTTTTGTATTTCCTTCCAGAAAGAAAAGCTCGTCACCCAGTATCCCACATACAAAAATGCTCAAGTCTCCCATTGTAGTCAATGGGGTTCGTTCCTCGAGTAGAGCTCTCAAATTTTATGAAAAGCTCGAATAACACGGACCCGAGCATTTGGGTGCTCGCTAGAGATGAGCGAACGTACTCGTCCGAGCTTGATACTCGTTCGAGTATTAGCGTGTTCGAGATGCTCGTTACTAGAGGCGAGTACCACGCGATGTTCGAGTTACTTTCACTTTCATCTCTGGGACGTTAGCACACTTTTCTGGCCAATAGAAAGACAGGGAAGGCATTACAACTTCCCCCTGCGACGTTCAAGCCCTATACCACCCCCCTGCAGTGAGTGGCTGGCGAGATCAGGTGTCACCCGAGTATATAAATCGGCCCCTCCCGCGGCTCGCCACAGATGCATTCTGACAGAGATCAGGGAAAGTGCTGCTGGTGCCGGAGCTGCTATAGGGAGAGTGTTAGGAGTTATTTTAGGCTTCAAGAACCCCAACGGTCCTTCTTAGGGCCACATCTGACCGTGTGCAGTACTGTTGAGGCTGCTTTTAGCAGTGTTGCACAATTTTTTTTTTTTGTATATCGGCCGTGCAGAGCATTGCGTCCGCAGTCTGCAGTCATTGTACAGAGTATAGGGCCAGTACTGGTGAGGCAGGGAAAGAGATATTCAGGCTATATAGGCAGTGGGCTTTTTCCAAAAAATTTGGGAAAAATACTATATTTGGGCTGCCTGTGACCGTCTTCAGTTTACTGCGTGTCTGCTGGGGGTAGTAGTCCTAATTAATACGCAGCTAAGCGTTACAGCAGGCTTGCGCAAAATTGTTTCCTGGATCTGCTGTCTCTGTTACATGATCGCCATCATCCCGCCAGAGGGAAACAGTATACATAATATTATACGCTGCCTACAGTATCTATCTGCTGGGGGTAGTAGTCCTAATTAATACGCAGCTAAGCGTTACAGCAGGCTTGCGCAAAATTGTTTCCTGGATCTGCTGTCTCTGTTACATGATCGCCGTCATCCCGCCAGAGGGAAAGAGTATACATAATATTATACGCTGCCTACAGTATCTATCTGCTGGGGGTAGTAGTCCTAATTAATACGCAGCTAAGCGTTACAGCAGGCTTGCGCAAAATTGTTTCCTGGATCTGCTGTCTCTGTTACATCGGCGCTGTCATCCCGCCAGAGGGAAACAGTATACATAATATTATATGCTGCCTACAGTATCTGTCTGCTGTATCAGCTCAGCATTTAAAAAAAATAGAAGCAAAATACTTAAGGCCTACTACTGGCCTTTGGCCACTTGACTGCTTCTGCGCTGTGAATTCCACTAGCTCAGTCATACGCACCTACGTCTCACTACAGGCGTGCGCAAAATTGTTTCCTGGCTCTGCTGTGCGTTCCGTAAGGATAGTCAGCCTCCAACCACAGGCCAATAAGCGGCACATTTAATTACAGCATTCTGTTTCTGCACTACTGGTAATACAGCATGCTGAGGGGTAGGGGTAGGCCTAGAGGACGTGGACGCGGGCAAGGACGCGGAGGCCCAAGTCAGGGTGTGGGCACAGGCCGAGCTCCTGATCCAGGTGTATCGCAGCCGACTGCTGCGGGATTAGGAGAGAGGCACGTTTCTGGCGTCCCCACATTCATCTCACAATTAATGGGTCCACGCGGTAGACCTTTATTAGAAAATGAGCAGTGTGAGCAGGTCCTGTCGTGGATGGCAGAAAGTGCATCCAGCAATCTATCGACCACCCAGAATTCTGTGCTGTCCACTGCTGCAACTCTGAATCCTCTGGCTGCTGCTCCTCCTTCCTCCCAGCCTCCTCACTCCATTACAATGACACATTCTGAGGAGCAGGCAGACTCCCAGGAACTGTTCCCGGGCCCCTGCCCAGAATGGCCAGCAATGGTTCCTCTCTCACCGGAGGAGTTTGTCGTGACCGATGCCCAACCTTTGGAAAGTTCCCGGGGTCCGGGGGATGAGACTGGGGACTTCCGGCAACTGTCTCAAGAGCTTTCAGTGGGTGAGGAGGACGATGACGATGAGACACAGTTGTCTATCACTCAGGTAGTAGTAATTGGAGTAAGTCCGAGGGAGGAGCGCACAGAGGATTCGGAGGAAGAGCAGCAGGACGATGAGGTGACTGACCCCACCTGGTTTGCTAAGCCTACTGAGGACAGGTCTTCAGAGGGGGAGGCAAGTGCAGCAGCAGGGCAGGTTGAAAGAGGCAGTGCGGTGGCCAGGGGTAGAGGCAGGGCCAGACCGAATAATCCACCAACTGTTTCCCAAAGCGCCCCCTCGCGCCATGCCACCCTGCAGAGGCCGAGGTGCTCAAAGGTCTGGCAGTTTTTCACTGAGAGTGCAGACGACCGACGAACAGTGGTGTGCAACCTTTGTCGCGCCAAGATCAGCCGGGGAGCCACCACCACCAGCCTCACCACCACCAGCATATGATGGCCAAGCACCCCACAAGGTGGGACGAAGGCCATTCACCGCCTCCGGTTTGCACCGCTGCCTCTCCCCCTGTGCCCCAACCTGCCACTGAAATCCAACCCCCCTCTCAGGACACAGGCACTACCGTCTCCTGGCCTGCACCCACACCCTCACCTCCGCTGTGCTCGGCCCCATCCAGCAATGTCTCTCAGCGCACCGTCCAGCCGTCGCTAGTGCAAGTGTTGGAGCGCAAGCGCAAGTACGCCGCCACGCACCCGCACGCTCAAGCGTTAAACATGCACATAGCCAAATTTATCAGCCTGGAGATGCTGCCGTATAGGGTTGTGGAAACGGAGGCTTTCAAAGGTATGATGGCGGTCGCGGCCCCGCGCTACTCAGTTCCCAGTCGCCACTACTTTTCCCGATGTGCTGTCCCAGCCCTGCACGACCACGTCTCCCGCAACATTGTACGCGCCCTCACCAACGCGGTTACTGCCAAGGTCCACTTAACAACGGACACGTGGACAAGCACAGGCGGGCAGGGCCACTATATCTCCCTGACGGCACATTGGGTGAATTTAGTGGAGGCTGGGACAGAGTCAGAGCCTGGGACCGCTCACGTCCTACCCACCCCCAGAATTGCGGGCCCCAGCTCGGTGGTGGTATCTGCGGCGGTGTATGCTTCCTCCACTAAACCACCCTCCTCCTCCTACGCAATCTCTGTCTCGCAATCAAGATGTGTCAGCAGCAGCACGTCGCCAGCAGTCGGTGTCACGCGGCGTGGCAGCACAGCGGTGGGCAAGCATCAGCAGGCCGTGCTGAAAATACTCAGCTTAGGAGAGAAGAGGCACACGGCCCACGAACTGCTGCAGGGTCTGACAGAGCAGACCGACCGCTGGCTTGCGCCGCTGAGCCTCCAACCGGGCATGGTCGGTGCCTGGCCCACGTCTTTAATTTGGTGGTTCAGCGCTTTCTGAAAAGCTACCCACGCTTGTCAGACCTGCTCGGAAAGGTGCGCCGGCTCTGCGCACATTTCTGCAAGTCCCACACGGACGCTGCCACCCTGCGCACCCTGCAACATCGGTTTCATCTGCCAGTGCACCGACTGCTGTGCGACGTGCCCACTTGGTGGAACTCTACGCTCCACATGTTGGCCAGGCTCTATGAGCAGCGTAGAGCTATAGTGGAATACCAACTCCAACATGGGCGGCGCAGTGGGAGTCAGCCTCCTCAATTCTTTACAGAAGAGTGGGCCTGGTTGGCAGACATCTGCCAGGTCCTTGGAAACTTTGAGGAGTCTACCCAGATGGTGAGCGGCGATGCTGCAATCATTAGCGTCACCATTCCTCTGCTATGCCTCTTGAGAAGTTCCCTGCAAAGCATAAAGGCAGACGCTTTGCGCTCGGAAACAGAGGCGGGGGAAGACAGTATGTCGCTGGATAGTCAGAGCACCCTCCTGTCTATATCTCAGCGCGTTGAGGAGGAGGAGGAGGAGCATGAGGAGGATGAGGAGGAGGGGGAAGAGACAGCTTGGCCCAATGCTGAGGGTACCCATGCTGCTTGCCTGTCATCCTTTCAGCGTGTATGGCCTGAGGAGGAGGAGGATCCTGAAAGTGATCTTCCTAGTGCGGACAGCCATGTGTTGCGTACAGGTACCCTGGCACACATGGCTGACTTCATGTTAGGATGCCTTTCTCGTGACCCTCGCGTTACACGCATTCTGGCCACTATGGATTACTGGGTGTACACACTGCTCGACCCACGGTATAAGGAGAACCTTTTCACTCTCATACCCGAAGAGGAAAGGGGTTCGAGAGTGATGCTATACCACAGGACCCTGGCGGACAAACTGATGGTAAAATTCCCATCCGACAGCACTAGTGGCCGAAGGCGCAGTTCCGAGGGCCAGGTAGCAGGGGAGGCGCAGAGATCAGGCAGCATGTACAGCACAGGCAGGGGAACACTCTCTAAGGCCTTCGACAGCTTTCTGGCTCCCCAGCAAGACTGTGTCACCGCTCCCCAGTCAAGGCTGAGTCGGCGGGAGCACTGTAAAAGGATGGTGAGGGAATACGTAGCCGATCGCACGACCGTCCTCCGTGACGCCTCTGCCCCCTACAACTACTGGGTGTCGAAGCTGGACACGTGGCCTGAACTTGCGCTGTATGCCCTGGAGGTGCTTGCTTGTCCTGCGGCTAGCGTCTTGTCAGAGAGGGTGTTTAGTGCGGCTGGGGGAATCATCACAGATAAGCGTACCCGCCTGTCAACCGACAGTGCCGACAGGCTTACACTCATCAAGATGAACAAAGCCGGGATTTCCCCAGACTTCTCTTCTCCACCAGCGGACAGCAGCGATACCTAAACAATACGTAGGCTGCACCCGCGGATGGAAGCATTGTTCTCTATCACCATCAAAAACGTGGACCTTTTAGCTTCATCAATCTGTGTATAATATTCATCCTCCTCCTCCTGAAACCTGACGTAATCACGCCGAACGGGCAATTTTTCTTAGGCCCACAAGGCTCAGTCATATAATTTTTGTAAACAATTTTTATACGTTTCAATGCTCATTAAAGCGTTGAAACTTTCACCTGAACCAATTTTTATTGGCCTAGTTACAGGCCTAGTTACAAATTAAGACACATTAACCAAAGCGATTAATGGGTTTCACCTGCCCTCTTGGTTGGGCATGGAAATTTTTCTGACGTACATTAGTACTGTTGGTACACCAATTTTTTGGGCCCTCGCCTACAGTGTAATCCAATTAATTTTTTGCCCACCTGCATTAAAGCTGACGTTACATCAGCTGTGCTGGGCACTGCAATGGGATATATTTATGTACCGCCGGTGGGTTCCAGGGAGCCACCCATGCTGTGGGTCCACAGGGAGTTGTAACTGCATGTGTCTACTTCTAAAGAACCCCAGTCTGAGTGGGGCATGCAGTGTGGGCCGAAGCCCACCTGTATTTAATCGGACGTTACCTCAGCTGTGATGGGCACAGCAATGGGATATATTTATGTACCGCCGGTGGCTTCCTGGCACCCACCCATGCTGTCGGTCCACACGGAGTTGTAACTGCATGTGTCCACTTCTAAAGAACCCCAGTCTGACTGGGGCATACAGTGTGGGCCGAAGCCCACCTGCATTTAACATGACATTACCTCAGCTGTGATGGGCAATGCAATGGGATATATTTATGTACCGCTGGTGGCTTCCTGGCACCCACCCATGCTGTCGGTCCACACGGAGTTGTAACTGCATGTGTCCACTTCTAAAGAACCCCAGTCTGACTGGGGCATGCAGTGTGGGCAAAAGCCCACCTGCATTTAATCGGACGTTACCTCAGCTGTGATGGGCACTGCAATGGGATATATGTATGTACCGCCGGTGGGTTCCAGGGAGCCACCCATGCTGTGGGTGCACACGGAATTCCCATTGCGGAGTTGTACCTGCCTGTGACTATTTATAAAAAACCGCGGTCTGACTGGGGCATGCAGACACCTTGACAGAATGAATAGTGTGTGGCACATAGGTTCCCCATTGCTATGCCCACGTGTGCAGCTCCTGATGGCGGTGGCACAGGAATATATTTCTCACTGCTTCTGTACAGCATTGTGGGCTATCGTCCTGCCCCTTTTAAAGAGGGTCGCTGCCTAGCCGTGCCAACCCTCTGCAGTGTGTGCCTGCGGTTCCTCCTCATGGCAGATGCACTTCTAAATAGACATGAGGGTGGTGTGGCATGAGGGCAGCTGAAGGCTGCGCAGGGACACTTTGGTGTTCGCTGTGGACACTGCGTCGTGTGGGAGGGGAGGGGGGGGTTGGCAGCATGTAACCCAGGAGAAGTGGCAGCGGAGTGTCCAGCAGGCAGTGATTGTGCTTTGTTGGAGGTAGTGTGGTGCTTAGCTAAGGTATGCATTGCTAATGAGGGCTTTTCAAAAGTAAAAGTTGTTGGGAGGGGGGGGTGGGCACTCTTGCCGCTATTGTGGCTTAATAGTGGGACCTGGGAACTTGAGATGCAGCCCAACATGTAGCCCCTCGCCTGCCCTATCCGTTGCTGTGTCGTTCCCATCACTTTCTTGAATTGCCCAGATTTTCACAAATGGAAACCTTAGCGAGCATCGGCGATATACAAAAATGCTCGGGTCGCCCATTGACTTAAATGGGGTTCGTTACTCGAAACGAACCCTCGAGCATCGCGATAATTTCGTCCCGAGTAACGAGCACCCGAGCATTTTGGTGCTCGCTCATCTCTAGTGTTCGCTCATCTCTAGTAGGAAGTGTTCTGAGAAGCCGAGCCCACAGTATACATGGCGGATATTGGCTGTCCTTGATAGGCGACTCCCGCCCGCTACAGCTGCGGTTGGAGATGCAATTCTGCTAGCGGTATTTAAAGTACAGGTACATGCAGTAAGGGCCCTTCACATGGGCGTATGTGCAATTGCGCATGCTATTTACACTATGAATGAGGCACTTTGCGCATATATTTGCGCATTTTACTGTACTTTTTTGCACATGCAGGGCATGTTCACATGGGTGCAGCACATCCACCAATCCTGATTTAAAAGGCTATTTAACCTAATGAGATTTAGATGTGTTCCTTTCCCTGCTGTTTTGTGGTGTATTTTAAGCATAATGTTGTATATTGGAGGCGCATTTGCTCACCCCCATAGATTTGTCTGGGGTCCTTTGATGCATATAATGTGCAAAAAAAGGAGCAGTCTGTATTTTCTCTGTGAAAGAAAGGTGCGTGCAAAAAAAAAAGAATGTGGATAAATCCAATGAAATCAATGGGTTCTATTTAGAGATGAGCGTGCTCGCTCTTTTAAGGCTGATGCTCAAGCGATTACTTGTCCGAGCACCATGCAGGGGTGGGGGTGGGGGGGGTGAGAGTGTGACAGATCTCTCTCTCGCCCCTGCTGCCCCCCCCCCCCCGCATGGTGCTCGGATGAGGAATCAGTTACTCAAAAAGACCGATGCTTGCTCGAGCATCAGCCTTAAACGAACGTGCTCGCTCATCTCTAGTTCTATTCTCTGTGTTTTGCACATTAAATTTTTTTTTTTAACATGTCTTTATTGAAAAAAGTTTTTTCCATATTCTTTAAAGACCGTATTATTACAACAAGTAACATCCAGACAATGAGTTTTCTGTATTCAGATGGGTCCATAGTCATAACTGTACTTGCTCGTCTAGCGTCGGTCTACCATGGCTGGACCTCTTTACTTCTCAGTCTGGTGTATTTAACTGAACATTAGGAAGCTACGTGAGGTACAATGATAGCATTCGTTCTGTGTAAACATATTGCATAATATAACATAAGTAGGAAGGGGATGGGGGTAGGAAAGGAGGGGTAGGGGAAAAATGGGTAACTCTAAGAGTTTGTCTGTGGGGTTGCCCCCTCGATCTTACTTTGTAGTCGTTGTTTCTTTCAAGGTGTGAAGTACCTGTGTCGGCTGCTGCCAATATGCCAAGGGCGGTCTCCGCCTGTTCCCGCCTCGCCGTCAACGTCCGCGCACATTTAATTTTTGTGTGATTCTTGGGAGTGTTCGGGCTTACACAATCAACAATGTGATACAATGAAAAGGTGACACGATTTTAACATTGGAAAGTCCTATTGACTTTCGCAATTAAAATTCACGTGTTTTTATTGTGGGCAGCAGCAATGTGATGCGAGATTATTCTAAGAAAAATAGCATTGCTGACGCCCAAAAATCATGGGAACAAAGATGTGATTTCACTGCGGCAAAATCGCGATCGACCATTTGAAACTAGACTTTAAGATATTACAGTTCAAGTGTGTCTGCTATATCCTTTGAGTAAAGAAAGAGTTAACTGGGCAGATCGCTTCTGGCCTTCTTGTCCTCCTTCAGCTGCAGCTCACATTACATTACACTTCATGTAAATCCAAGAATATTGGAGTTTTTGTCCAAGTATGTGATAATCAATATAATTTTATTTGTGGTATAATATTGCTGCGCTCAGCATCTCCTCGCCGCCGCCGCCGGACCGTCTTATGATCACGCATTAGTAGCTTGGGAAATGATGAATCTCAGAAGCTTTGTAGAATGTTGAGCTGTGAGACCTTGGAGGGTGCTTAGATAATGTAATGTACTGCAGTCCTTATGCCTTACTGCAGTGTATTCAGGAATCCATGCATCTGTTTTTGTAAGGATGAGTATTCTGCTTATGATATACAGAGGATGCATTAGGAGGGATTGCTTCGGCCAATACATTTGCGCCAAGTATTGCGCATGCAAAATTTGTGCGCTGAACACGCAGTGAATTTCAGTGGGTTCAGTCACATGGGCATTTTTTGCAAGCGCATTTTGGTCGTTCGAAAAAAAACACAGCATGTCCTATTTTGGTTATTATGCACCAATTAGGTCAGCTTCATACAAGTATATGTGTATTTGAGCGCACATGTGTGCTACGATTTTGCAGATCAAACGTTGCTTTTTTGCACGTGCATTGGCATAAGTTATTGTACTTTTGTGTGCGCAAGTCATGTGCAATTTTACGCACAAAAAGATACGCCCCGATGCCCCAGCCATTGAAACGGCTAATTAGTCCGATGGGTTCCAAACGTGGTATTTTTCCTGTGCAATTACGCAGCGTTTCACTCATCTCCTAGGATATTGCGCACGTATTTACACATCACCATTGTTTTCTATGGGGAGTTTTGTTAAATAGAGCATGCTTTGGTTTTTGCACAACCAAAATGCGCAGGAAAAGACGTGCATGTGAATGAACCCGTTGAAATTAATGGGTTCTATTCACTACGCATTGCGTGGGTAAATTTTGTGTGCGCAAATACACCCGTGTGAAGCTGGACTTAGCCTATCTTAAACTTAAATGACCATTGAAATCAAAGGCAGCATGCTTGCATGTTTTTTGTGAGCGCAAATATGCAGGGCATACGTGCATAAAAAATACTGTAAAATACCCTGTTTTCCCAGAAAATAAGACCTAACCTGATATTTCGGAATTTTTGGGGAGACTTGAAATATAAGGCCTACCCTGAAAATAAGCCCCAGCTGCATTTCCTTACAAAAAGAAATACATTACCAAGCAGGCTTGGTCCAGGTCCCTCCCGCTGCTCTCTGGAGGTGGGATTTATGAACTGGCCATTCAATGCCTTGGCTCCACCAATTCATAAATCCTGCCTCCACAACACGTTGGCTGTGATTAGTTCTTCGATCGCTGCTCAGTCAATCAATGCAGTCCTCGATGAAGCCATCGCATTGGTTCATCACGCGCTGCATTGACTGGTTTTCAAGCGCTGCTCAGTCAATCAGAGTTTGAATCCCATAACCAGGAAGTGATCTTTTGTGGGCAGCCAAGGACTGCATGAAGCGCGTCGGAGCTCCGGAGAGCAGTGGGAGGGACATGGACCGAGCCTGCTAGGTAAGTATAATAAGACATGACCCGAAAATAAGCCCTAGTACTTTTTGGGAAACACGGGATGTACAGAAGTGTGCAAAGACCCAATGATCATTGCACAAATACGCAGCGCAAATGTGTGTAAATATTCTTACGCCCTTGTGACTCGGTCTCAGAATCTTCCAAACCTCCGAAATATTCAGGCAGCATCACCATCGATGTAAAAATGCAGTGTGTATCAATTGGAGCCATAAAGGGAAAAAACACACTGCTGCAGGAGCGACTATGCTCACCGCTACGAAGCGGAGGTGCACCTGAACAAGGGTAATTTCTTCCCCTTCGCCGGGTTTTTAAACTCCATGCCAGAGCGCAAGAGTTTGAAAATGACCCCGGGAAGATAGGCACCACCCGATCTTTCCCACACATAGACCCCCCACTGATCAGTTGATTGTGCGCCTGCTGACAGCGCTGCAAATACACAGGGGTCAGAGCGTAAGCAGCGGACGTTTCCACGCTGACCTCCGTATAGTGGCCGGCGCTTGTTAACTACAGGCACAGCACTCGTTGATTTTAATGTGAGCCGTGCCTGCAGTTACAAGCGCAGGTCACTACAAGGAGGTCGGTGTGGAGACTCCCGCTGCTTCCTCTCCGACCTCTGTGTATTTGCGCCACTGACAACATGCGCCCGCTTAGCTGACGAACCCCAGCCGATCAACTATTGATGACCTATCCTGAGCATGGGTCATCAGTAGTATTCTCCCTGGAAGACCCCTTTAAGAAAAACTGGACTGTCTAATGAATTAGCCACCTGGACTGGTTCTTTGGCTGCCTTCACACTTGACTTATTAATTGCGGACATTCTACAGCGAAAAATCTGCAGCAAATACACCACAAAGCCAGGGGCAAAACCCGCAACCTAAGGCCTCCTGCACACAGGAGGCCATAGGTTGGATTTGCATTGCATTGAGTCCGGTGCAGGATTCCGCCTCCGGATTTCGCAGCAAATCCAGCCCATAGCATGCTATGGAAAAACGTGATTCCCCGCCCACGAGCGGAAATCGATTGAGATTTTCCGCTTGCTGGAAAGAAATCGCAGCATGTTGCGATTTGCCACCAGATACGCACAGCCGGCTCCAATTGAAGTCAATGGAAGCCGGATACGTACGGCCGGCTTTCATTGAAGTCAATGGAAACCGTCCGTTCCGCGGCCATTCCGCAATCATCATTGCAGAATGGTCGCAGGAGCTGCGTCATCGCTATGGCGATGGCACAGCGTCCTCTCAACTGCACATACGCCGGCCTGCACATTTGCAGCTCAAGAGGCCATGTCATCGCCATAGCGCCGGCGCGGCATCCCTTGTACTGTGCATGTGCCACCCGGCACATTGAGAGAATAGGAGAAGATGGAGACGTTGGCGGACAGGTAAGCAGGCTGGGCACCGTGTCAAATTTCGCTGTTGGAATTCTGCATGCGGGGCCCGACCCATTCATGTGCAGATTTAGCTGCAGTTTTTGTAGTGTGATGTGATGTAGATGTGAAGGGTTAAAATCCACAACATAAGTAGTCATGCTGCAGATTCTGGGAACCTTTCACACCAGACGGAATAGGCTGTACAATGCGCTACCAGCAGCGGTAAATTCCACATCAAAATTCATAGGCATTTGCTGATTTTGATGCAAAATTGAAAATGGCTTAAAAACTGCCTGCAATTCTGCATCAAAATTGGCAGTTCAGGCCCCTTCACAAGAGCGTATGCATATTTGCGCACGTCGGAGTGCTGCATTTTTGCAGAATGAATGATTCTTTTTTGTGTCCGCAGTGGCGTACTTTGCTGTACTTTTTGTGCCCAAGGCATATTCATTTGCAGCAAACAAAGATGCAACGAGTTAAATGGCCAATCAGTCTAATAAGTTCCAGATGTGTACTTTTTCCAGCGGCATAACGCAACCTGTCATGCATCTCCTTGCGCATCGTGCAAATGCACTGGAAAATACAGTATATTTAGAATTTTTTTTTGCGCAGAAAAATACGCACAGTGAATGAACCTATTGAAATCAATGGATCTTATTCTCTGTGTATTGTATGTGCAAATTTTGTGTGCGCAAAAGCGTGCATGATAATGCCCGCGTGGAGGAGTGCTTAGGGCGGCTTCAAACGAGTGTAAATGCAAAAACGTTCGCTCCAGCACAACGTATTTGCTCTGTAAGGAGGGATTTCTGTGTGCCCGCACAAATACTGCGCACATTTGCACAGGCACTACTCATTGACATGGACTGAGGAGTCACCCCCGCCCTGACTTAAATGGCTATTAAGCCAAATTAGGTGCTGGTGTTCGCAGTAAAGTGCAGTGTTTTGCGCATACCCACACACATATATGTGCCCTATTGCGAACCCCCATGGACTCCTATGAGGACCTTCGGGGGACAAAAGCCCACAAGAAAAGAGTATGTTGCATTTATTTCGTGCGAGAAAAATGCGCAAGCAAAAAAGAGCCGTGAGAATGAAATAAGTGGGCTCTATTCTCTGCCCAATGCACATGCATACATGTCCGTCTGAAGCCGCCCTTAGAACTGTAGATTTCAGTGTGGAATTCCACAGTGACCAATTTGGTTGCCTCCTGCAGTCGTAATTCCATGCCATGTGAAAGGTCCCTTAGAATCCACAGGGTTTTTCAAAAACATTGCGGATTTGGTGTGGAAATTTTCCACTCCGTGTTAAAATTTTTGAATTCTGCTCCACGTCTTGTACTGCAAATTCTGCAAAATCCACTGTGGAAATTCTACAGCATTTACACTATGTGTGAAGACAGCTTTTAAGTAAGATGGCCTGTGGGAGCCAGCAAGAATGTATTGGTATTATTGAGCTGATAGCTAGGGAAATATATGTTTAGCGAGTGGCCAGATGGCCTGGGTTGGTTTTTTTGGTCTATGTATTACTATGAGATTACCTTGCTGTGTTGTGTGAAACATAAAAGCTGCTACACTCAGTCAGAACTAGCATCCAGTGTGTTTGACTGAATTTTCCTACATATGCCAATCGTTTGACCCCAGAGACAGCAATTCCAGTGACTGACATCTCAAGATGTCAAGAATATCTAGGGATCTACCATGCTCTCTTAGGCAATAAGTAGTAATGAATGGCAAGATATCGCTTTTCTTTATTAATGTGTATGTGTTTGTGTGTCTAATCTGTATATATATATGTTTGTTTTAGGCAAAGTTTATTTCCTGAAGACATTTCACAAAATGAGTTTTCCAGAAGCAACAAGATCCTGTGAGAAAAACGGTGATACATTAGCCAAAGTCGGTCAACTTTATGCGGCCTGGAAACTGCAACTTTTGGACAAATGTGAAGCTGGATGGCTCGGTGATGGCAGCGTCCGCTACCCCATTGTAAATCCTCGGCAAAGGTGTGGAGGAGAAGAGCCAGGGGTGAGGAACCTAGGGTTTCCTAGTAAGAAGTATAAATTATTTGGGGTCTACTGCTTTAAGGCAAAAAGCAAAGGAGAAGAAAATGAAGAAAAAGAAAAGATCAAGGACGGAATTAACCGGTGGAAAGCTAATCATGTGTAGAGTATGCGACAATGGAGCTGTCTGAACACTGGTGGTCAGGATCCAACATCAATACCCATATATACATAGTTATACATCAACACACACTGCATAAAAAGACAAGCCTGTGTCTAACCAATGTGGAGCAACCTTACCTTGCTTTAAATTGGGCCAATATACATAATACATATAAACTCATAATAGGGATGTCAGACAGGGAAGGTACCAATGCAATCCCGGAAAGACTGAAGAGAAAAACAGAAATGCATTCCGATGTCAAATCTTCAAGAACGTAGGTGAAGAAGTCAGAAAAATGGATTAAGTCAACCCAAATCTTATTTAGTGAATGAATGACAATGTCTGTGATGCAACATGTTTTAACTTAAGAAAGTCTTTTAATGAAGATAAGAATGAAATGCATATAGATGGTGGCATAGAGAAAGCTTGCGGGAATATCCCACATGTGGCCCCAGTGTGTAACTTGACTCCAACACAGGCCTCAGAAATGAAGGAGATCCTTATGGATTTTGGGGCCTCCCTTTCATTGGGACATTTTTCAGGCACCATTTCAAGTTTGCCGAGACCTTGAGAAGCCAAGATATAAGAAGCACCACTCAAAAGACCACATTTTGGAAACTAGGGCCCTCAAGGAATTTATCAAGAGATGTAGTGAGCATTTTGATCCCACAAGTCTTTTGTGGAAGTTGTTAGTATTGGGTCGTGAAAATGAAGATGAAAATGAAAAATTCCAATTTTTTTCAATAGAACACAGGGACAGCCCCAAGTGTTTCATTTTCATGAGGGACTGAAATAATTTTTAGATGCCCTATTGCATTTGCAGAGCCCCCTAAGGTCCTAGCACAGGAAGGAGCCCAAAAGTGACCCCATTTTTGAAACTTTACCTCTAAAGGAATTTACCAGGGGATGTAGGGAGTGTTTGGACCCCATAGGTGTTTTGCTGAATTCTTTTAACATTGGGCCATAAAAATGAAATACTACAGTTTTAAGGATTAATTCCCAAATTTTTTATTTTCGCGATGTGCCCTAGGAGTAAAAGCAGCCCACTGTCTGGATTTTCACCCTATAAATGCCATCAAGTACCTTCTGTACATCTATACAGTCAAAAGAAAGGGTCTAAATGTATCTGTGTTTTAGGATAGTACTGCAAGGCAACAGGTTCTGTGGCCAGAGATTGTAGTCATAGAATCATAGAATGGTAGAGTTGGAAGTGACCTCCGGGGTCATCTGATCCCCCTGCTCAGTTCAGGATTCACTAAATCATCCCAGACAGATATTTGTCCAGCCTTTGTTTGAACACTTCCATTGAAGGAGAACTCACCACCTCCCATGGCAACCTGTTCCACTCATTGATCACCCTCACTGTCAGAAAGTTTTTCCTAATATCTAATTTGTGTCTCCTCCCTTTCAGTTTCATCCCATTGCTTCTAGTCTTTCCTTGTGCAAATGGGAATAGGGCTGATCCCTCTGTACTGTGACAGCCCTTCAGATATTTGTAGACAGCTATTAAGTCTCCTCTGCTCTTCACAGATGCTTTAACCATTCCTCATAGGACATGATTTGTAGACCGCTCACCATCTTGGTAACTTCTCTGAACTTGCTCCAGTTTGTCTATGTCTTTTTTTAAAGTGGGATACCCAGAATTGGACACAGTATTCCAGATGAGGTCTGACTAAGACTGCATTCCCACGAACGTATATCAGCTCGGTTTTCAGGCCGAGCCGATATACGTCCTCCTCATCTGCAGGGGGAGGAGGATTGAAGAGCCAGGAGCAGGAACTGAGCTCCCGCCCCCTCTCTGCCTCCTCTCCGCCCCTCTGCACTATTTGCAATGGGGAGAGGCGGGGCAGGGGCGGGGCTAATTCTGCCCATTTAGTCCCGCCCCGTCCCGCCTCCTTTAATTGCAAATAGTGCAGAGGGGCGGAGAGGAGGCAGAGAGGGGGCGGGAGCTCAGTTCCTGCTCCTGGCTCTTCCATCCTCCCCCCCCTGCAGATGAGGAGGACATATATCGGCTCGGCGTGAAAACCGAGCTGATATACGTTCGTGGGAATGCAGCCCACGGAAGAGTAGAGGGGATAATTACCTCATGTGATCTAGACTCTATGCTTCTCTTAATACATCCCAGAATTGTGTTTGCCTTTTTGGCTGCTGCATCACATTGTTGACTCATGTTCAGTCTATGATCTAAAGACCCAAATCTTTTTCACATGTGCTGCTGCTTAGCTCAATTCCTCCCATTCTGTATGTGCTTTTTTCATTTTTTCCCCAGATATAGGACTTTGCATTTCTCTAAATACCATTCTGTTAGTTGCTGCCAACTGTTCAAGCTTTTCTAGATCTTTTTGAATACTCTCTGTCTGTTCCCTAGTGTTGGCTATCCCTCCTAGCTCTGTGTCGTTGGCAAATTTGATCAGTTTCCCATCAATTCCCTCCTCCAGATCATTTATAAAAATGTTGAACAACACTGGGCCTAGGACAGAGCCTTGTAGTACCCCACTTGATACATTCTTCCACTTGGATGTGCAGCCATTTATGACCACTCTTTGAGTACGATCACACAGCCAGTTGTGAATCCACCTAACAGTTGCCTTGTCAATCCCATATTTGGTCATTTTTTCAATATGTATGGTATGAGATACTTTGTCAAATGTTTTACTAAGGTCAAGATATACTATGTCGACCACATTTACCTGATCAACCCAGTCGGTGATTCTGTCATAGAAGGAAATTAGATTCATCTAGCAAGACTTGTTTGTTACAAACTCTGCTACAAATGCTGGTTCTCATTAATTACTCCATTTTCATCCAAGTACTTGCATACATGCTGTTTAATAAATTGTTCAAATATCTTTCCCAGTATAGAAGTCAGGCTCACAGACCTGTAGTTTCCTGGATCCACCTTCTTCCCTCTTTTTAAAAAAGGGACAACATTGACACCGATCAGACTCCATAAAATGAATAGAACACCCACAAACCAATGTCATAGATGTAGAGCCCCCAATGCAAACTTCAACCATCTAATATGGAGCTGCCCCAACATTTACACATATTGGGGAGAAATTACAGAGTTCCTAACTCATCTGATGGGTATACCGGTGCCACAGGACCCAGCAGTATGCCTATTGGGCATCCTAGATGAAGAACAGTGGCAATACCACGGAAGGATATTTCTCACTAAGACACTTTTTTATGCCCGCAAAGCAGTAGCTCTGCGATGGATGGATAGACGCCCCCCGACCCTCTCAAAATGGCAGAACATAGTAAATGCCATCCTACCATATGAAGAAATAGTGTACAAAAATAGAAAATGCCCCGAAAAATTTGATAAAGTATGGGGAAGATGGTGTGGATCGACAAGTACAATATTTACGCTAGACCGATTCCAAAGCCTACTAAGAGCAAATGTTCCTGGAACAAACAGGTAAAACATGAGAAAACTATGGACCTCCACTGACACCATGAGCAAACATACAACCACACTGTATTCAATACCTGCATATGTTAATGTAACGTATTCAAGTGTAAACATATAACCACAAGAGCCTACGATGTAACTAAAGTTGTTTATTCATGCAATGTACAAAATATATAGTTCAATAAAACGAGTTAAAAAAAAAAAAAAGGGGACAACATTTCCCCTTTTCCAATCTTCTGTGACTTCTCCTGTTCTCCAAGAATTTTCAAAAGTTATGGCGAGTGGTTCAGCAATTACCTCCGCTGCTTCCTTTACTATCCTAGGATGTAATTCATCTGGACCTTGAGACTTGAATTTATTTAAGTTAGCTAATTGTTCCCTCACCATCTCTCTGCTTATAGATGGTCTACATTCTTTTATTCCCCCAATAGCACAGGGAAGATCAGTTGATGTTCCATTTACTTTCTGAGAGAAAACAGATACAAAATAGGAATTTAAAAGTTCGGCCTTCTCAACATCATTCTTAACCAATTCACCATTTTCATCTTGTAAGCATCCAATAGCATCTTTGACTTTTCTTTTGCTTTTGATATACCCCCAAATCCTTTTTTATTGCTTTTGGCCTCTGTTGCAAGCATCAATACCTTATTATCAGCTTTAACTTTTCTGACACTTACCCTACAGTTTTTAGACTGTATTATATTCTTCTTTAGATATTCCCCCCTCTTTCCATTTGATAAACATATTTTTCTTCCATTTGCAAGTTCTGTGTTCATCCATCCTGGTCTCTTTAAATGCTTCCCATTCTTCCTTCTTTTAGGGATTGTTAATGATTGTGCTTTGAGAATCTCATTTCACAATATTTCCCAACCTTTTTGGACATTTCTTTCCGTAAGAACATCCAGCCATTGGATTCTTCCTATCCTCTTTCTGAGTGCATTAAAATCAGCTTTTCTGAAATCGAACCTTGAGGTTTGACTTTTCTCAGGTCTTCCTCCCCTTTTTATCCAACATTCAAGGATAGCATGATCACTGCCTCCTAAGGTCCCAGCCACCCTTACTTTCTCAACCATTTCCTCCCTGTTGGTAAGAATTAGGTCCAAGATCGCAGATCCCCTTGTTTTCTTTTCGACCTTTTTGAAGATAAAGTTGTCAGCAAGAGCCGATAAAAATTTGTTGGATCTGTTACTTTTACCTGAGAGAGAGAAATTTCTGAATAGTTAAAATCCCCTATAATTACTACGTCATGCTTTTTTGAGAGCTTGGCCATCTGATGTAGAAAGATGTCATCAATATCTTCTGCTTGTCCAGGTGGCCTATAGTAAATGCCTACAATGGTGTCCTTTCTGTTCTCTTCTTGTATTCTTACCAAGTTTCTACAGAACTCCCATGCTCTGAAGCTAGAACCTCTGTGGAGATGAATGCTTTCCTAACATACAATGCAACACCTCCTCCCCTTTTTTAGGTCTTTTTCTTATAAATAAGTTGTATTTTTTAAGCCTTGTATTCCAATAATGTGTATCATTCCACTTGCAACATAATGCAAGTCAACGTGGTCATGTTGTGGCTCACAAGTTGCTATAACAAGGACCTGCTGATCACAAGAATTCCAGAGAGTTTGGATTTCTTCAGATTGGCAAGTCATTGTTGCTGCAACTTGTGAGCCACAACACGACCACGTTGACTTGCAGTATGTTGTGATGTCACCGGGTTACATTGCATCTTTGGCCACATGGTCTGTATCTCAGGCAAAATCACCATGTATACATAGTAACAAAGACAAATGTTCATCCAGTTTCATCCCCCTTGTTGATCCACAAAAAAGGTAAAAAAACCCAGTGGGAAGCAGCCAATTAACCCTCATTCTGGGGGAACAAATTTCTTCCCTAATCCATAATGACAGCCGGGGTAATCCCTGGATCAACATTTCGGATCAACAACCCGCTGGTCACCTAATGTCTATATCCTTAAATATTATAGTACTCTAAAAAAACATCTAGTCCCCTCTTAAATTCCTCTATGGATTTTACCATCACCTAGGACTGCGACGGTAATGAGAGGGCATCCTCTATGTCTAGAGGAAAGCAGGTTTCATCACCAACATAGAAAGGGGTTCTTTACTGTAAGAGCAGTTAGACTGTGGAACTCTCTGCCTGGGGATGAGGTGATGGCAGAATCAATGGAGGAGTTTAAAAGGGGACTTGATGTCTTTCTAGAGGGGAAGGATAATACAGGATATAAATCTTAGGTTAACTGTTAATCCGGGTACACAGCAGGTAGGAAAAATTAGGGGTTGATCCAGGGATTAGTCTGATTGCCATTAGGGGGTCGGGAAGGAATTTTTCCCGCAAAGGGGCTAATTGGCTCCTGCCTCTTGGGGTTTTTTTTGTTTTTCTTTGCATCAACAGCACAGGAGGATAAACAGGCTGCACTAGATGGACATTGTCTTCATTTGGCCTTACAAACTATGTTACTATGTTACGTCCTCAGACAGAGAGTTCCACGGTCTCACTGCTCTTACCATGAAGAACCTCCTTCTGTGTTGGTGGTGAAGTAGCGGATGTCCTCTTGTTACCGTCACAGTCCTGGGTGTAAACAGATCATGGGAGAGATCCTTGTATTGTCCCCTCATGTATTTATATATAGTTATTTGATCGCCTTTTAACCGTCTTTTTTCTAGTGTGAATAATTCCAATTTTGTATGTATGGTAGCCCAAACTGTAGGATATGTTCAGATGGCGGAATTTGATGTGGATTGTTTTGTTTGGATTCTGCCTCTAAAACTATAGCAGAAATCCTTGGCTAAGCCACATATTTCTGCTGCAGATTTGCACAGCATTTAGCCATCTTAATAGGCAAAATCCATGTGTGGAATTCCCGATATGATTATGGATATGCGAGGAATCATATTGGGATTCCACACACGGATTTTGTCCGTGCCCCGTGGCAAAATATGTGGCAGAAATCTAAATCTAAGCCACAGATTTCTAAAGTGGTTTTAGATGCAGAATATGCATAGAAAAATCCGCAGCAGATAATGTTAGTTTATGTAATGATTGCACATACCATGTCTCCCCAAAAGTAAGACCTACCCCTAAAATAAGCCTACCCTATTTTTTTTTGAGGGGGGCGTTTGAAATATAAGCCCTATTATGAATATAAGCCCTAGCTGCACTACATGAAAAAAAAGAAAGCAATACTTACCTAGCAGGCACTGCCCGCTTCCCTTCCACTGCTCACTGCAGTTTCAGCAGGCTTCCTTGCAGTTCTCAGTGCTGACCCCGGTTTGTAAACCCGGTCTCCAGCAAGCAATTGCTCTGATTGATTCTTGATCGCTGCAGCTCAGCCAATCACTGCAGCACTTGATGAACCAATCACAGCCATTTAATGTGATGGCTGTGATTGGTTCCTCGAGCGCCGCAGTGTTTGGGTGAGCTGCAGCGCTGACGAACCAATCAGCAGAAATGCTTGCTGGAGACAGGGTTTACAAACCTCGTTACCAGCTAGCAATCTCCAGTCAGTGGTTGAGAGCTCAAAGGAAGCCTGCCAGAACTGCGTGGACCAGCGGGAGGGCCCGGGACAGTGCCTACTAGGTAAGTATAATAATAATACATCCCCCGAAAATAAGACCCTGTGCCTCTTTTGGAGCAAAAATTTATATAAGACAGGGTCTTATTTTTGGGGAAACACGATAGCTATCTCTCTTTTTGACATGCTTTGAAAAATATTATAAAAGTTTATTTGCCAATAAGCTTTACTGTGATAGCTGTGACTTACTGCCACTGAGATCACATGCACAGATACCACACTGATGAGTCTTTGTGGGTCTCCTGGGAAAGCTTTGTGATATCAGCTGTCTTGGGACAGCTGGGTCACAGACTTACATTAAAGGGAGGCCGCAGAATATACCTGAGCTCTGAGATGGAGGCTGAAGGAACAGCAGCACCTTCTCACTGTGATCGTGTGAGCAAGAAGGGGTTCCATGGGGTAAATCCTACATGGACTTTAAGATGTCCATGTAGAGATAGATGCAGACTGCCCAGATGTTTATCGTCTATGGACGGTTTTGGTTGCCCTCTGTACTTCATGGTTGCTGCTGAGCAGGATGTGTGGCTGCTGCAGCCAATCACTGGATATAGAAGGTCATTAAGATTTTCGGGTGCAATTGGCGCTCAAGCATCTGTATACAGTCTAAGGGCTCCCACCCACTAGCGTTTTTTTTCACTGCGAAATTCGCACGTTTTTTTTTCTACAGGGGGTCTATGGGACTTGTAAAGCTAAAATCGCGATTTACCGCGAAATCGCGATTTTAGCTTTACAACTCCCATAGCTCAAAGACCCCTGCAGAAAAAAAAAACGCTGCGAATTTCGCAGTAAAAAAACGCTAGTGGGTGGGAGCCCTAAGGGCTCACTCACATGTGTGTGCATATTACTCGCTTATTTTTCAAGTGCAAGTACGCATGCACAGGCATACCTGCTGCATACGTTCTATACCCACAGCCTATATTGGTGTGTATTTGCACATAATACGCTCCACAATAAAACATGCTGTATTTTCTTTACATGAATGAAAAAAAGGGTTAGCGTGGCCCAACAGAAATCAATGGGCTATTAGCAGCTCGTATTAGGCATATGAAAACTATGAGCGTAATACGCAATGACAATAAACTTGTGTGAGTGAGCCCTAGCTCAGATTTGCAGCATGCCATCAGCTGCTCCTCACTTGCTCATTAGGGCAAAAATACATTGGGCATGTGCTGATACGCTCGCCACTACAGAGTGTATTAGCGCATTAACTGGGTTGCGGAATAGCGCAGAGTTTGAACGGTTAAAAAAAGGTTTTTAAAGGTCTGTAACAGCGAGCATAGTTGTGCATATGCCCGTGTGAAGAAGCCCTTAGGAGCGGACTACAAACTTGCTATTGTCACAGTTTGTAATTATTTGCTAAGGAGCTAAAGGACATAATTTTGAATGTGGCAAATCTCAGGAAGACTGAATCTACACGATACGAATGTTTTACTCCCTTCTAAATTCTGCTTAAATATCTAATGTGAACAGATGGATTAACCTAAAATAGACGGTGAACCAGAAGAAAACAATTAGAATCTGATAATACCGTTCTAATCACACAAATATTTCTTGTTGGATGCAAACACATCTGTGAACACAGGGATTTTTCTCCCCTACGGCAAGAAATAGTAACCATGGAAGAAACATCAACAATCTCATATATGTAGATGATACAACCTTGCTGGCAGAAAGGAAGGAAGATCTCGAACAACTGATTACTAAAAGTTCAAGAAGGAAATGAAGAAGCAGGCCTATACTTGAATATCAAGAAAACTAAGATGATGACAAGAGCCGGTACCAGTACAGGAAACGTCAAAATCAACAAGGAAGAAGGGGAATGTGGTGGATATAATTTTTCTTGACCTTAGTAAGGCATTTGACAAAGTATCTCATACTATACTTAATGAAAAAATGATCAAATATGGAATTGACAAGGCAACTGTTAGGTGGATTCACAGTTGGCTGAGTGATCGTACTCAAAGAGTGGTCATAAATGGCTGCACATCCAAGTGGAAGAATGTATCAAGTGGGGTACCACAAGGCTCTGTCCTAGGCCCAGTGTTGTTCAATATTTTTATAAATGATCTGGAGGAGGGAATTGATGGAAAACTGATCAAATTTGCTGATGACACAAAGCTGGAAGGGATAGCTAACACCAGGGAAGAGAGAGAGGGTATTCAAAAAGATCTAGAAAAGCTTGCACAGCGGGCAACGACTAACAGAATGGTATTTAACAAGGAGAAATGCAAAGTCCTACATCTGGGCAAGAAAAATGAAAAAGCACATACAGAATGGGAGGAATTGGGCTAAGCAGCAGCACATGTGAAAAAGACTTGTATATACTAATAGATCATAGACTGAACATGAATTAACAATGTGATGCAGCAGCCAAAAAGGCAAACACAATTCTGGGATGTGTTAAGAGAAGCATAGAATCTAGATCACGTGAGGTCATTATTCCCCTCTACTCTTCCTTAGTCAGACCTCATCTGTAATACTGTGTCCAGTTCTGGGCACCCCACTTTAAAAAAGACATAGACAAACTGGAGCAAGTTCAGAGAAGAGCTACCAAGATGGTGAGTGGTCTGCAAATCATGTCCTATGAGGAACAGTTAAAGGATCTGGGAATGTTTAGCTTGCAAAAAAGAAGGTTGAGAGGAGACTTAATAGCTGTCTACAAATATCTGAAAGGCTGTCGCAGTGCAGAGGGATCAGGCTTATTCTCATTTGCACAAGGAAGGACTAGAAGCAATGGGATGAAACTGAAAGGGGGGAGACAGATTAGATATTAGACAATGAGGGTGATCAATGAGTGGAACAGGTTACCACGGGAGGTGGGGAGTTCTTCAATGGAAGTGTTCAAACAAAGGCTGGAGAAATATCTCTCTGGGATGATTTAGTGATCCTGCACTGAGCAGGGGGTTGGACCAGATGACCCTGGAGGTCCCTTCCAACTCTACCATTCTATGAAGAGCTCAAAGCAGTTCAAGACTTCATCTTTCTCAGATCAAAAATCAACCGCAATGGAGAATTAGGACTTAAAATAAAAGGATGAATCATGCTAGGTCCCAACACAATGTAAGTACGGATAAAGTCTGGAAAAGCAAAGACATAAGTTTAGCAACGAAATGCCGGATAGTCAACACACATTTACAGCTGCGAAAGTTGGACACTCAAGAAGACGGACCAGAGGAAGATTGATGCCTTCAAACTTTGGTGCTGGAGGAAACTGCTACGAATTTCTTGGTCTCCAAAGATCATGCACAGAGTAGTCCTAGACCGCATCAAACCAAAGTTTTAATTGAGGGCAAAATTACGAAACAGAGACTCACGTACTTCGGCTACATAATGTGAGCTAAGTCATTAGAAACATTGATAATGCTTGGAGTGGTCATTGGTAAAAGAAGACCTAACTGCCAAAGGATGCGCTGGTTTGATACTATCAAAGCCGACACCAATAGACAAATGATTGAACTGAAAGAAGAAATACAAAGCAGAACCGCGTGGAGAGGGCTGATCCATAAGGTGTCTGATAGTCGGCCCCGACTAAATGAATAAAGATAGATAACACCATGAAATGCAGGCAGTAAGTGCCCCATCGTTAGATATGAGCGATGCAGGCATCTTGTATATAATCCACATTTAAAGGACTCGTCATTATTTTGTTTTTATTGAATTCTAGCTTTCTAGTTTCCCTTTGCTAATCAGCAATGTTTTTATGCTGTTTATAACTCTTTCTGCTATCTTCAACAATGGCTAGAATATTAGAAAAGGCTAAATGGTGGAATGCTTAACAGTTTTTTGTGAAAGCCTATGACTGATACACAACATCATGCAATGACACATACTTCAATTAGAAACAGTATGATCTAGTCTATGGCTGTACTGGTGATGACCATATTTATGTCATTTTTCTACTTGAGTCAGGAAGGATTTTGTTTCTCCTTAGGGAGAGTACCAATAAATTGTGAAAAGACTTATAAGGCCATCCATGCTCCTCTGGGAAATATGCAAATGGCAAGATATTGCTCCATCTCCCTATTTGCATATTTCCTACTTGAGATCTGTACTCATATGTTTTTATTTCAGGCTTTAGGTTTCAAGGCTATAGGCCTGAGATTCTGGTTCATAGGGGCAGTAAGGTGGTATCACTATGGGTCCAGTCAAACACAGACATTTCTTTGTGCCACTGCCTGCCCATCACCCACTAAATTAACTCTGCTCCAAAAGTTTAATTTATCATGAAATTGCACTGGCCACTAATAATGCATAGCTATGGGTGATCCAGGTCTTGTAGAACTATAGACATCTATATTTTAGAGGGGCTTTACACTGAAGAACTATCATCCAAATAGTCATTTGAAATAGTCCTTCAAGCGACTGTTGTTCATGTGCTTTTACACAAAGCAATTGTTATACGCTAGATGTTCCACTCCGTGGACCATTGAGAGAGAAAGAGAGAAAGGGTGAGAGGCAGTCTGTCAAATGGGTATTTGGTCAATAGTTGCCCAATGCAAAATCCTACATCTGGGAAAGAAAAATAAAAAAAGCACATACAGAATGGGAGGAATTGGGCTAAAAAGCAGCAAATGTATATACTAATAGATCACAGACTGAACATGAGTCAACAATGTGATGCAGCAGCAAACAAGGCAAATACAATCCTAGGATGTATTAAGAGAAGCATAGAGTATAGATCATGTGAGGTAATTATTCCCCTCTACTCTTCCTTAGTCAGACCTCATCTGGAATACTGTGTCCAGTTCTGGGCAGCACAATTTAAAAAAGACTTTGACAAACTGGAACAACTTCAGAGCTACCAGGATGGTGAGCGGTCTGCAAACCATGTCCTATGAAGATCTTGGAATTCCTAGCTGGCAAAAAAGAAGACTGAGTGGATACTTGCTAGAAGCAATGGGATGAAAGCGAAAGGGAGAAGACACAGATTAGATATTAGATAAAACTTTCTGACTCTAAGGGTGATCAATGAGTGGAACAGGTTGCCATGGGAGGTGGTGAGTTCTCCTGCAATAGAAGCTTTCAAACAGAGGCTAGACGGACACATGTATGAGATAATTTAGTGATCCTGCATTGAGCAAGGGGTTGGACCTGATGACCCCGGAGGTCCCTTACAGCTCTACCATTCTATGATTCTATGTAAAGCCATGCTTATTCAAGATTAATTCAATTCTCTAAAATTATTCCTATGATCCTGTAGTCACATCGTGAACAACATCCTGCTCCATTGTTCCACTTTCAATGCTTACATGTACTAATGTTTTTTTACACATAGGATTCAATTAAAGATAAAATGTAAATTAATGGCACAATTAAAAGATCAATGTCATTTGTTAATAAAATAAATTGCTGTTTATGAAGCTTGTTACTCATAAACCACTTATATTATACATGTATGTGGCATGTTGATTGATCATACTGAGCTAATTGTTACTATTTCTAGTCAGAATCAGAGCTCTATCATATTCATATGTCAACATTCTGTATATTTTCATGAAGGCATATTTTAATTATAAAGATGAATTAAACCTATAAGCATGTATTTATGGACATGGTTTCCTTCTTTAGTTCAACCTATTTATGCATGCATAGGGCAATCCAATCTTAATATTACAATATGCCATGCTTGTGTTGTCACATGGTGAAAATACCCATTTGCTCTTTGAAAAAATGTACACAAGCTTGGTTTTTATTGAGGACTGTCCTCACTTATGACTCTGTCGAGGGTTAATTTGTTCAAACAGACTGGTCAGTTATGTTGTCGGTTCCAAATTGACCTAAGCAGGAGGAGCGCTCCTTTGAGAGACCATGCACAGACCTATACACACAGTATATGGTTTGAAACAAGTGACTCTATTTTATTGTCTGTATCTCTTGGCTTTTATAGCCAGCCCCTTCTCGCAGGACGGGACGTGTGGCTAAACAGGGAAAAACCTCGTGATTTCCATACATCTTACAATAAACTTATGACATAATCATTCAATAAACTTTAGACGTGTGATATATGACTCAGACAAACACATCTTTAAGAAATTGCTGATAATTCTACTATAGTTATGAACATCTGCTCTTGTGACTTAATCCTTGTGATAAATGACATTAAGAAATAGCTGATTTCACATGTAAGAGCTAGCAACTTCTTTGCGGTTAGGCTATGTCTTTGCTAAATTCCAAGACATCTGGCCTTAGCTTCCTGATTCCACTTAGATCAGACGTACTTCCTCAAAGCAGTTATGACTTCTGTTACACATACAATATATTGCTAAAATATTCTTTTTGCTAAAATAGATTGATAAGCATATATACGGTACTTAATTTTGATAAGCGACATTTATTAATTTCTTTACAGCCCCCATTGGCCCTTATCATTCCCCCATTTTGGACATCAGGAAGTCACACACAGGGTCCAGTTCTATTTTGAAAAGTCATAGTCGAGGTAGGTCTTATTGGTCGACTAGCCCATATAAGGTGTCTCTAGTATGATGTTACAATACTAGTAGCGTGCATAGGTACGCACGGCAGGGGATTCCCTAATCTTCACCCACACCAATGTCCCTCCTGGAGATAGTCCTAGTGGTGAACACGTCCAGGTCGCGTTACCCTGACCCTACACTACCTAGTGACAAGACTGGAAGGAACCGCCGTATGTTCTGCCTTCATCCAGCAGGGGTCGGCCTACACAGGGGCTGTAAAGGCTTTTGCCGTACATTTGTTCACACAAGAGATTATGACTTTGATTATTATATATATACACAACAGCATGACAATTATCTGTAATATACTTTGTAGGATTCCCATGAACCATCCTCCCAGACCAGAAAACCAATTTGCAGGGTTAAGAAAATTAAACCATCCCTGGTCTTTATCCTGTTTTATGCTAGTAGCTATTTTTCCCAAGGTATTGATCTTTTGGTGAATGGATTCTGAGTGATCAGAGAGGTTGAAACAACACATCCCCTCAAATTCCTCACATCCGTGGTTTACTGCGAGCAACAGGTAATCTATGGCGGCTCTATTTTGTAAAGCTGCTTTCCTGACTCCTTGTATGTCTAGTAAGAGGAGGTCCAAGGCCTGTGATGTCGCATTCAGGCCCTTTACCATATCGCATGCTAATCCATTGATTACTCTTGTGTTATATTGTGCCAACCCGGGAACACCCACAATACTGACTGCCAGTGCCGTATGTTCTGAGTAGCTAAGTAGAGTGGGTGGTCCTTCACAGTTGCTATCCAGTCCTTCTACCTCCCTCTTTTGTCTGTTGGTGAGTTGTGGGATGCTAGGTTTTTGGTACATTAGTATACTTAATCTAGCTAAGGAGCAGGGACCTCCGGTCAGGTTAGCTGGGATATATGTGTAAGTCAGGTTACCGCAGGACAGGACCCAGCCTAATGGTAATTTGACGTGCCTAAAATGGCTGGGGCTTCGGACTGTGTGGTTACAAAGCATAGGAGTGTGTACCTTTCTACATTGCTGGACTGTGCGATTACATAGTCTCTGGGAATCACTAGTCACCCTGGTTCTCTGCGCACAGCCTCCCATATATTCTTTATTACACGTGAAGTTATAGCATACCTCAGCCGGAGCGACATTCCTGACCCGGAAACGAGTCATATTAGACCAAAGTGTATGTTCGACCGCATCACAGTGGGGACAATATTCATATACATTAAGAAAGGTATTTTCCTGAATAACATGGCTCTCCTCTACCTCACTATCATTATGCACTATTGAATATATATCGCGAAGTGTCTTTATTGGAGTGGGGATAGACAGTAAGCAAGTCCGTAAAATATCTTCCCCACTCCGCAGGTTGGGCATGCACATGTGGGAAATATTCAGTACGTCTTTTGCAAAGTATTCCCACATGTTGGGGTGTCCTTCCGCCCAAACAGTCCATCTTCTTCTTACATCGACAGTTGATGAAGAATTGTCCCGAAAAGAGAGTAGTCCAAGAAAACAAAGGGTAAATAATACACCTATCCAGACTATCAATGCTGGTGTCCAGGTTGCCATCCTCCTCCCCCACCCTGGGTTGGGCTTACTCTCCACCCCCCTCGTGGTGCTGAGGCGTTGGAACTTTCTTGCAGTGTGAGGCATGGATCCAAGTGGGTTTGCCTTCTAGCTTGACCGAGGTGGGAGTGGTTAACAGCACTTGGTATGGTCCGTCAAAGCGAGGTTCCAAAGTCTTTCTGACGTGTCTCTTTACCACCACCCAATCTCCGGGATTCAGAGAGTGGGATCCTTCCAAACTATCAGGGTCTGCAATAGAAGAGAAGACTAGGTCGTGCGTTATTTTTAGCTTTTGGCATAAGTCCTGCACAAAGGAAGTAACGTTATCATGACCCAGGGATAGAGCTTGGGGGTGATACAGTCCTAACCTGGGCACGGAGCCAAAGAGAATCTCATAAGGAGACAGTCCTGTTTTCCTATTTGGTGTGGTTCGTACTGAGTAGAGGGCCAGAGGTAGGCACTCGGGCCAAGGTTTTCCTGTTTCAACCATGGCTTTCTGTATCTTAAGTTTGAGGGTGCCATTGAGTCTTTCTACTTTTCCGGAGCTTTGTGGATGATAGGGGGTGTGAAACGCCTGCTCTACTCCTAAGGTGGACATGACTTCCTTCATTACCTCACC
The DNA here is from genome assembly GCF_035609145.1 of Eleutherodactylus coqui. Classification (NCBI taxonomy): domain Eukaryota; kingdom Metazoa; phylum Chordata; class Amphibia; order Anura; family Eleutherodactylidae; genus Eleutherodactylus; species Eleutherodactylus coqui. The sequence goes on from NC_089841.1 coordinate 254,544,813, forward strand.
AGTGAAGTGAGTACCACGGTCGCTCTCAATGGTCTCTGGTACCCCAAATCTGCACACTAACTCTGACACAAGTTTCTTTGCAGTGGCCTGGGCAGTGGCCTTCGTGACCGGGTAGGCCTCAGCCCACCCAGAAAAGAGGTCAATGCATACCAGGACATACTCATACCTTCCTGATCTGGGCAGCTGGATGTAATCTATCTGTAGTCTCTGGAAGGGGTACAAAGGTCGCGGAGTGCACTTCCGAGGGGTCTTTATTACTTGACCGGGGTTGTGTAGTGCACAGATTTCACAAGCCTTGACGTATGCCTTTGCCATCCTGTCAAATCCCGGAGCGTACCACATTTTCTCCACCAGGGCTACCATGGCATTACGAGAAGCGTGCACCTTTCCATGAGCCAAAAGGGCCATACTAGGATAGGCAGCCGCAGGTAAACACATACGGAAACCCATCATCCAACCTTCATTTCCTTTTACTGCCCCTGCACTTGCCCAGCGCTCCTGCTCTTGCCCTGAGGGGAGTAGGTCCACCTCCTTCTGTGGTGGGACAGAGAGGGTCTGGTCCTTGGCAGGGGGATCAGGATCCTCCTCCGCTGGGCAGGACCTGGTCTGAACTCTGCACACGGGTGCCCTCCAGTCCAGCAGGGCTGCAGCCTTTGCTGCTCCGTCTGCCTTCTCGTTGCCTCTGCTTTCCAAGGAGTCCCCTCGGGTGTGTGCCTTTACCTTTATTATGGCTACCTGCTTCGGGAGCATGATAGCTGACATTAAACTACTTACTGCCTCACCATTCTTTATCGGTCTGCCTTGAGCTGTTAGGAAGCTCCGCGCGCGCCAAATCGGCCCATAGTCATGCGCAACGCCAAACGCGTACCTGGAGTCCGTGTAGATATTAGCAGTGACTCCCCGGGCTAACTTGCAGGCCTCGGTCAGAGCGCACAGCTCCGCTTCCTGTGCTGACATATGTGGGGGCATGGCGCGGCCTATCAGTACTTCATTCATTGATACTACAGCAAACCCTGTCACAAATCTGCCCATCTCATTCTGGTATCGTGATCCATCCACAAACATTTCAAGGTGGGGGTTCAGGAGAGGCTTATCTGTGACATGAGCAAATCCAGCTGTCTCCTGCTCCATCAGAGCAGCACAGTCATGCTGGTGCTCGGTGTCAAAAGCTTCCTCTTCGCCTAGGGAATTGACAAAAAGTTGATCCCCTGTGCTTACTCCCCCTTTTGAATCAGTGTCACCTAATGGCAGTAAGGTGGCCGGATTCAAAGTTGTGCAACGTTGAAATGAGACATTGGATGAAGAGTGTACTGCAAGTTCCATTTTGACCTGTCTAGCAAGAGAAAGATGTCTACGGCTCACCTGTGTCAGAATTCCATGTACGTCATGGGGCGTGAGGACCACAAGAGGGTAGTCTAGGACCACCTCAGAAGCTTTCTCAAGTAGTGCTTGTACAGCCAGAACTGCTCTTACACAGGAGGGTGAACCCCTGGCTACTGCATCAAGATGTGCACTGTAGTATGCTACAGGGCGCTTTTTGTCACCATGCTCTTGTGTGAGGACGGCAGTAGCATGTCCCGCCATCTCAGTCACGAACATCTGGAAGGGTTTATCATAGTCTGGCAGACCCAGTGCTGGAGCACTGGTAATCTGTATTTTCAGCTGATGGAAAGCTGACTCGGCTTCCGGAGACAAAGCAAATGGCTTGGAACTCAGGCAGTCGTACAGAGGCTGCATGGTCATGGAGGCAGAGCGAATCCACGGCCGACAATATGAAACTAACCCCAGAAATGTCCGCAACTGAGCATGGGAGGTAGGGAGTGGCATGTCCTCCACCACCTTGGTACGTTCTGGCGTGAGGTGTTTTGTACCAGGACCTAGGCAGTGACCAAGAAACACAACATGAGATTTGCAAAACTGTAATTTGTCTTTACTGGCTTTACACCCACTGTCTGCAAGAAAACAAAGGAGGCTGAGTGAGGCCGCAACACAGGTGGGTCTGTCCGGTGCACAGAGTAGGAGATCATCAACATACTGAAGCAGGGCCACACCTGGTGGGACCGTCCATGCATCAAGTACAAGCCTCATACATCGGGTGAATTGATTTGGGCTGTTTTGTGCCCCTTGTGGTAGGACAGTCCAGCAGTACTGTTTTCCTCGGAACGTGAAGGCGAACAGGTACTGGCAATCGGGGTGGATCGGGACGGACATAAATGCATTGGCTAAATCGATCAGAGTGTACCAACAGGTTCCGGAAGGTATGGTGGACAACAGAGTGTAAGGGTTGGGGACCAAAGGTGTTTCTAGGATGGTCACCTTATTGATTTCTCTTAGATCGTGAACCATCCGGTAGGTATCAGGTTCACCTTTCTTCCCTTTCTTTTTAACCGGGAAGAGTGGCGTGTTAGCGGGTGAGACGCAAGGTTTTAAAGCATTCAAGGCACATAACTCTGTAATAGTGGAGGCTATTGCGTCTTCCTGTGCCATGGCTAGGGGATATTGGCGGATCATGGGGGCTTTTTCCCCATCTTTGAGATATACCATGACTGGGGGTACGTGGAGATGGCCCAAGTCTGTCTTCCCTTTTGCCCAAAGGGTCTCTGGCACTGCTGAGAGAACCTGTGTATCTTCTGGGGTCAACACATATACAGTACAAGAAGGAGGCGGAGTGACCAAGTCTGCTGCCATGAGACAGAATACTTGGTGGTCGGCCGCAGAGGTACTGACATGAGCCTCACCGGAAGGATGGAGCTGAATACAGCACCCCAGGGGTCCCATCACATCGGTTCCCATGATGCAATCCCCAGCGGGTGACACCAGGAAGCGAGTGAGGACTCGTGACCCTTGAAAGGAGACTTCTATGGGCTCGGTCTCACGCATGGGTGTTGGTTCACCGGACACTCCAACGGCTATGGCTATGGAGTCTGAGAGGGGAATACTAAGGTCATTGACTTGTGAGGTACTGACACATGATTTAGTGGCCCCTGTGTCAATTAAAAAGGGCACCTCCTTCCCCTGGATTTTTAGAGGCTGAAAAATTTGTGGCCCACGTGCGTCAGTAACTATAAGGGACACGGGGGAAGGAGTGCCAGACCTTCATTGGTAATTGGTATACCCGTTGTTTCCCTGTGGGCGGGATGATGTGGTAGTGGCCGTACTTCCCTGTTGCCCCCTTTCGTCTGACATGTTCTGTCTAGGGCGTTTAGGGGCTCTACAATTACGGGCCAAGTGTCCAGTCTTCCCGCAGTTATAACACTTACGGGTCTCCCGCCTGGGGTCGTTAAGTCGGACTGTGTCCCCCTCCATGGTGTAATGTTTAACCATAACACCCTTTGCGTGGTCTTCTGTATCCATGACAAATCCTACAGCTTTCTTATATAGATCACGCGGTTTGGCCTGTCGCCAATCGGGGGTACATGCTTTAACGCGTTCAGACAGGCGCTTATCTATTCCTTGCATAAAGGCTTCACAAAAAGCAGCATTACGTATTGCTTTTGGACAATCATACAAGCCCAGATCTCTGCCTACTTCCTCTAAACGGCCAAAGTAACATTCAATAGACTCGCCCTTGTTCTGTCTACACTGGGTTAGGGCTGTACGTCTCTCTTGGGCTTTATCCTTAAACCAGGCTTTAACCTTGTCAACATATTGAGTACCACTAAGTAATGTCTGGGGGTCATCTGGGCGATCTTCAAGACCACAAAATTGAGCAATACTATTGTAAAGGCCCAGAGGACATTTTACATTCATAAGACATTCCATATCTGTCCAAGTGGCAGAGTAGTTTTTCTGTATGACTTCCAACTTTCTATGGAAAGCTGCTGGCTCTGTCTGGGGATCGGGCAGTTGCTGACACAGTGCCATCTGGTCTGTGGCGCTCCAGGGTCGCCATGTAGTGACTGTAGACCCGGGAGTTGGTCTATGTGCGTCCGTAGGTCTGTCATTAGAAGACGATGGTCTGTCAGTGTCCTCTTGTCTGACCGTGCCCAATGGTGGACTCGGTCTGTTTGGTTCTCTATAATGGGTAGTGGAGGTTGTAACTGGGAACAAGGGAATCGGTTGTCTACACTGATCCCTGGGACGTGGAGTCCCACATACTGTACAGAGTTCTTTGAAACAGGCATTCTGTTGACCACAACGTGGACAGTCCCAAGCCGGACCTCTATTTACTTCAGGGCTCGGGGATCCTGATTGAGGGCTGTAGGGAGGTGTATCCATCTGGGCAGTAGCCTGTGGATACGTAGGAGGCAAGGGTGGCAAATTGGGATACAGAGAATTAAAGGGATTATTAGGAGACATTGGTGGAGCTGCCGGGACGACAGGAGAGACTAATGGAACCATAGGGGTTTCCATGGGAACGTCTATTGGTGGCCGGGCCATAGGACAATAAACTAAAATGCCCTCGCCTCGGGATTCGGAGTCCCAGTGTTCGTCTTCTGCTGTTTTAGAGCAGTCCAGAATAGCCTTCATGCCTTTTTCTAAACCCTTATTTCTTATTTCCTTTCTATGCTTATCCTCATATTGTGACCAAAATTCATAATTGAATGTTCCCGCCTTCTTAAGGCCTATACGTTTGTAAACTTTATAGGCTTGTCTGCAAATGTCCTCCCCTTCTCTATCTTTAATTATCTCAATAGGAGTCTGATATATCTTAGATTGTTCAGACCCCATCTTGACCACTTCCAACTATTCTTCACTAAGTATACAGGACGTATATTTCACACAGTAAACTAAGATAATCACTGAGACTATCTGGGAACACACAGTTCCCTGTCCCGGAATAGATTTACAGAACTAAAACGTGGTCAACTTCAAACACTAGGATTCAGGGGAGACCAGACTTCGCCTCTTAGGGAACTTTTAGTAATATTATAACAGATCCAGAGTAAGAATATGACTGCCAGAAATGAGACTATAACAATAACAATTATTTCAATCTCCAATACAGACAACATGACTCTTTAAGTCCCAATGAGTGAGTTCTTCCGTCTAGGACAGTTAAATGAACTTATTCACTCTAAAATATGGACGGGGCAGAAAATATAGGAAACAGGCAACAACATACCTCTAGTCCGTTAGAGACACACAGATCAAAAGAATCCAGACTGTATAATAGTAAGATAAGCTCTTACCTGTTACACCGGTGTTTTTAGTCTGGGGTCTCCGAATCCAGTATCCACGTCAACGGGCCAGGAGTTTGTTTCAGTCTACTGGTTGCGATGTCCCGTAAAGGTAAGCCCCGCCCCCTAGTTGGACGCCAAGAACTGTCGAGGGTTAATTTGTTCAAACAGACTGGTCAGTTATGTTGTCGGTTCCAAATTGACCTAAGCAGGAGGAGCGCTCCTTTGAGAGACCATGCACAGACCTATACACACAGTATATGGTTTGAAACAAGTGACTCTATTTTATTGTCTGTATCTCTTGGCTTTTATAGCCAGCCCCTTCTCGCAGGACGGGACGTGTGGCTAAACAGGGAAAAACCTCGTGATTTCCATACATCTTACAATAAACTTATGACATAATCATTCAATAAACTTTAGACGTGTGATATATGACTCAGACAAACACATCTTTAAGAAATTGCTGATAATTCTACTATAGTTATGAACATCTGCTCTTGTGACTTAATCCTTGTGATAAATGACATTAAGAAATAGCTGATTTCACATGTAAGAGCTAGCAACTTCTTTGCGGTTAGGCTATGTCTTTGCTAAATTCCAAGACATCTGGCCTTAGCTTCCTGATTCCACTTAGATCAGACGTACTTCCTCAAAGCAGTTATGACTTCTGTTACACATACAATATATTGCTAAAATATTCTTTTTGCTAAAATAGATTGATAAGCATATATACGGTACTTAATTTTGATAAGCGACATTTATTAATTTCTTTACAGCCCCCATTGGCCCTTATCAACTCCAAGGCAAAAGTATTCCAGAACTTCCTCTGCAGTGCTCCTCTGCAGCTTGTATAGCCTCTCTGCAGCATCAGGCAAAACCCATTCTCAATAGTCCCTACTATTGCTGCTGCTACTGCACTGGCTGTGCAGCACCTAGCTCTCTCACAGTCCTTAGTAAGTTTTTGAAGACCTAGCTGAGGGGACGGACCTCCCTCTGAAGTGCCTAGTAAGTTCCAGGATCTTTGGTCATCTGAATAGAGAGTGCTGCTTCCCCTCTTACAGGCATACATCGAGCCTTCTTGCCCTGCTCTCATCCTTCCTGCTGGAGGGTTAAACACTCAGCCACACTACATGGAACTTCAGGCCTCCGTTTTGCCCAGGCATAGGAGTGCAGGTGTCACTGGGTCTTAGCTGTATAACTTCTACTCCTTACCCTACTTCCATAGACTACGGGAATTTCCCGTAACTTGTTTTCAGCATGAATAACAGCATTAAGAAAGATGTATAATAAAAATAAAAACTTATCCCGCACCTTAGCTGGAGACTAATCTTTTTTATTTAAAAGATAAAATAAACAACGCGTTTCGACACTATAAGTGCCGAAACGCGTTGTTTATTTTATCTTTTAAAGAAAAAAGATTAGTCTCCAGCTAAGGTGCGGGATAAGTTTTTATTTTTATTATACATCGTTTTACCTGATCGTGTCTGCAAGCACGATCCTAGGAAATCCACGGACGCTGCTCCAGAACAAAGGATGTATGGAGAAGCAAGAGACTGACTGAAGTCTAACGTGGTCAACAGGTGCAGAAGGGTTAACTCCTTCTTCACCGGATTAACCCTTCTAGCACCGGGTAAGTCCACTTTTTACTTGGAAATAAGTATTATTCAATCTTAATTGCATGAGAGGCGCATTTCAAATTGTATTCTTAATAGCATTAAGAAAGAGTTATAGAGTTACTGCCCTAATGAAATATTAACAGACATGTGAATCACCATAAAACAGTGGCACAGCAATTACACATATTAGTCTCTTATACCCCTTGCCACTTCTAGGGGTGGGTTCTGACCACTGGGAACCTTACGGAGAACTTGGGTCCTGAGTGTCCATTAATTTCTATGTTTTGGCTTGGATTTTTTCCTTTGTTGGAAAAGGCTTCCGTCTTGCTCCCCCCCCCCCCCACAGCCCAGACATATGTAGAATGCAGTAGATTGTTGTCACTGCCAATACTTGCCAGAAATTCCTGCAGCTCCTTTTTTTAAATTTGTTTTTCGATCAATCAATGAAATACAAGAACATTTGCATAATAATAACGAACTGCATTCATTTACACATTGATCACGCAGGATCATTCGCATGGAAAATAACATTATACTTGAACAAACGTCAATGATGATAATAATTTTTACAGTATTTTCCTGCCATCAACATTGTTTCTTTACTTAGTTTCTCCATTCTTTGTTTTTTTTGGGAGCCAAAACAGTAGCATCCTGTCCTTTTTATCATGAGGTAGTTTGAGAACAGTCTTAAGACCCATTTACACGGAGTGATAATTGCTCAAAAATCGCTCAAACGACAGTTTGAGTGACAGCTTTGAGCGATCATTTTAGATAAACTATTAAGTAGCTACTCAGCTACTTAGTAGCTTATTAGCATGCAAATAAAGCCTTCAGCTGAATGCAGTTAATACCTGGAGGGCTCTTATCTCCATTCAGCTCCTTTGTTCTCCAATGGGTAAATAGCTGAAACAATGCTATCAGCACTACCCATGGAGAACTCAGTGTGCGGTCCTGATAAGACCACATGATGATTTTTAGGCTAGCTTGAATTAACTAGCAGTGCATGAAAAGACAACGATTATCGCTCAAATTATCGTTTTTGAGCGCTTTTTGAGCGATCATCGCTCCATATAAATGGGCCTTTAACTCTTAATGCCCTTGACCCACTCCTAAAAACACACTCCTGTCACCAGATCCAGATGGCCGTATAAATAAATAAAGAAAAAACAATCAGTCGGACAGCGCTTCAGCAGAAGGAAAATGCAGCCAGTTTAAATCATCAATGAAGATAGGAATGAACTTACCGGGGCCGGAGGGCGCTCTGAGTGGATACGCCACCTGCACCATGTAGTCCAAGATCGCCTTTAAAATGGTAAATGGTGAAAATCCAATCTCCTTAACATCCTAGTAACACTAGGAGAAACGCTGGAAGGTGCACCCCTACTATCCAGTAGTGATGGGGTGGGAAAAGTATCAGCAAAATAAAAGGAAAAACCTCTGCTCTCCTTGCGTTTAAGATATGGCTGAAACGCGTTGCATATTCCAATAAATCTGATTTATCTGTACCGGTTGATCGCTATCTCTTAAACACAAGGAGTGCAGATATTTTATCTTTTATTTTGCTGATACTTGACCCACGCCTGGGGGTCCACTGAGAGGGGAGTGGGAAGGAAGGGGGGGGGGGGGTTATAGATAAGGGAGGGTTGGGGAGAGGGTAAGTGAAGTAAATACATCTACTACAAGAGACAGACCAGGAGCCGTTTTGCCTTATGGTTGGGATTCCCTGTCCCTTGCTTGCTCACCGCTAGCCTGCCCAGCGTTTCCCTCAATTCCTCCACTAGGTACCATTCTGTATATCTAAAGGGGTTTACCATAACAGATATTTCTGCTTCTGAGATGTGGAGTGAGAAATCCCTTCCATTTTTAAGTGTTTCTTTGCACCCCTTTCCTTGTGCCTCTCTACTTCTATTCTTTCCATGGTTATTATGCTGATAAGTTGGGCCACCACTTCTGCTATCTCGGAGAGCGTCTGTGAGAGCCAGTGTTTTAGGATTGTACATTTGGCAGATAGGAGGAACACATGTACAAAGGGATGGTTGTTTAGTCATGTCTGTTGTCTGTTGCGGTTCAACATGGATAAGTAGGGAGAGCCTGTTTACACCTATTTTTATCTTCCATTTAGTCTGAATGTATTCTGCTATAGATCCCCAGATTAAGTTTATTTGTGTGCATGACTATGCCATGCTCTAGTCTTTGGCAGGGAGGCCACATTTTGGGCACCTTACTATTCGGTCAGGATTTGTTCTGTAGCTGGGATGTTGAAGCCATAAATGCATTATTTTGAAAAATGACCCTCTCCACACCTCGCTCTGTACATGTTTGTGCATTGTGTTCCAGCTTCGGAGAAGCTTGGTCTCTAAGTCATCGTTTTGTATGACCCTTTTCCACTCTGTAAAGAGTTTATGTGTACCTGGCTCATTGAGTTTGCCTCTAATGCTTTTCTGTATTCTTGATAGCAATAGTGTCATATGCGACTGCTCAGTGAAGGTGTCGAAGTGACCTCTGCTTCTCTTGCTAGATTTGTCAACATGCTTTTACAGAAGGAAAGGGCCTGTTTAATTTTCAAGAATTGTGAGGGAGGTAGATGGAATTTATGTTGCAATTCTAGTTGGGTGAGCCATCTTTGCTCTGTGTCATGCATAAACTGGGCAGCTAGATTTGGGCCATTTACATGCCATGTCTTGTGTACCTTGTCATCTTCTCCCCTGTAAACGTTGGGGTGACCTATCAGAGGCACACTCTCAGATATGAGGAAGGGGAGGCCGTAGGCATTTCTTAATTCCCTCCAAGTGATTATGCTGTCTCTTAGAAGATGGGATATTTTTATATCTGCTGGGAGGGTTGCATAGGCTGTATGTAGGCAAGCAACTAAGTCCCAGGGTGTAGCTAGGTTGGATTCAATTTCTCTGCAGGAATATGCATCAGTCTTCTTTATCCAATCTACTATGTGGTGGGTTAGGCAAGCTATGTTGTAACTTCTTAAATTTGGAAAGTTTATTCCTCCCTCCGCTTTGTCCAGCATTAGCTTTTTGAGTGAGATGCGGGGTTTTCTGCCCAAATAAATTTAGTGAATTCCGAGTTTAAACAGGTCCTGTCGTGGTGTTTGAGCAGTAGGGGGGTTGTTTGCAGTGGATATAATAGTTTTGAGAAGCTCATCATTTTTATGAGGTGGCATCGCTACAATAGGGATAGTGGCAAATGTAACCATTGCTATAGTTCTTTCTTTATTCTATGAAATAGCAGTGGGTAGTTTAGCGTGTTGATGGAGCTTGGTGTCTTTCCTATTTTAATGCCTGAATATGTGATAAAGGGTTTTGCTATGGTGGTTGGCCAACCAAAGGACGTTCATAATGTAGTTGGACAAGGTGAGCCTAGTTCTAGTATTTCACTTTTCAGGGAGTTTATTTTATAGCCCGATTAAGTTATAATTTTTAATAGTGGCTTCAGATGCATTTCTAGGTGTTCTAGAAACAGTAGAATATCATCTGTGAATATGGTAAGCTTCAATTTGTGGGAGCCTTTATTTATACCATTATACACATCTTACTCGGTCAATCTTTTGACTAGTGGCTCTAGTGCCAGGTCGAATAGTAGGGATGATAGGGAACAACCCTGTCTTGTGCCCTTGTGGCATTCAAATGGGGTTGACAAAAAGCCTGGCGTATGTATTCTGGCTCTGGGGTTGCTGTATAGGCTGTCAATGTATGTTCATTTTGTTTAGCACCAAGTTCAGCCAGTCCCAGTTTACATTATCAAATGCTTTTTCTGCATCCAATGCTAATAGAATTGGGCTGGGCCTCTTAGATTAGGCCAATTGATTGTATGGCATCAAGTGTTGCCAGGACATTGCAGATGTTTGTGACTGCCAAGTGGCCTTTCACAAACCCCACCTGTGCCGGGCCTACCAGCGAGGTCATGTGTTTGCTGAGTCTGTTGGCCATTGACAATAATTTGATATCCTGGTTAATGAGTGTTATTGGGCGGTATGATTCTGGGAGTTGTATGTCTTTGTTTGGTTTTGAGATTAGTTTTATGTGTGCTTGGTTGGCTGCGACTACTTTCTGGTTTGCAGTATTTGGTTAAAGAGATTTGTTAGTGTGGGAGATATCATGGTTTTGAGGAACTCCCCGGAATATCCATCCAGGCCTGATGCTTTGCTATTGGATAATTGTGTTATTGTCTGTTTGACCTCATCCTCTGTTATTTTTTCATTTAGTGATGTAAGTTGTGTTTGACTTAGGGTGAGTACCAAAACCTCCTTTAGGAATTCTTTCCCGCATTCCGTATTGTTTTTATCTGGCTTATATAGTGTTGCGAGGTATTTCTGGAGTATTGTGTTTATTTGCCTCGGGTGCTTTTGTGTTTGACTGTTTTAGTTTCCCATGGATGTTATATGTTTGTTGGGATGCTGTCCTTTCACTAGTCTCACCAGAAGCTGGCCTGCTTTGTTACTGTGTTTGTATAACTCGGCTTGCAGGTACTTTTGATGGGATCTTTCTTTCCTATTTAGCCAGAGATCAAATTCAGCTTTAGTTGTGTATGTTTCATGTAGTTTGAGACTTGCTTCATTATAGTGTGTTTATCTTTTTGCATAGATTGGACATGTATCCCATTAGATTACCCCGGATGACAGCTTTAGCTGTTTCCCAGAATAGGGTGGGGTTTGCCATGTCTTTCTTGTTATGGTGCATGTAGTCCAGCCACCACATTGGAAGTTCTGCTAGAAAGTTTTCATCTAGTGTTAAGAAGGCTGGAAATCTCCATATGAAATCAGTACCCTTTGGGTATTTATTTTATAGCTTTATCATTACTGGTGCATGGTCAGAGATTGCCATGTCTAGTATCTCTGCTTCCTGCACTGTGTGTACCAGATGTTGCAATAAGAGTATGTAATCAATATGCGACCATGATTGGTGGGCATGTAAGTAAAATGAGTATTCCCTGCCATCAGGATGTAAATATCTCCATGTATCACTTATGTCAGTTATTTGTGCGAGAGGTTTCAGAATTCTTTCCCTGTTGCGTACTAGTTGGGATGTTCCTCTTGGGTCTTCTAGCGCGTTCATTACTGTGTTCACGTCTGCGCAGACCACTTTTTGGTCCACAGGGTCATTTTGGAGTAGTTCTATTTGTTTGAAGAAAAGTTTATTTTCTCCATTTGGGGCGTAAATGTTGCATATGCTATACTTGGTTCCCTTATAGGAGCACGTGGGACCATCTGCCCTCCTTATTGTTGTTGTCCGTAATCAGGGTACCCTGGAAGGATTTGTTAATTAGAATAATTACTCCTGCTTTCCGTTTCACCACCGATGATCCGACTACTGTGCCCACCCATGATTTTTTCAGGCGATAGAATCTCTAACAAGTGTGTCTTTTGTAGCAAAACTAAATCAGGTCGGAATTTTTTGAGATGGTGCAGCAGCATGTTCCTCTTGTGGGAATAGCCCAGACCCTTAACATTCCACGACATGATATGCATGTGTGTATACTCACTGGGTCCTGGTTTTCTTGGGCGGAGGTAAGCCGGTAGGATGGACTTGGCATGCAGGGGGGGAAGGTGGTGCTTGCTATTGGCTTCTGTGAGGTGCCTATTGCACCTCGTGGGTTTGCTGGTCCACTTGCTGGTCCCTCCGTGTTATTCATGGCAGTTCGAGGCAAAAAGTCACCTCGTTGTGGCGTTCCCCCAGGCTGACTCTGCTAATTGGGGTGTTTTGAAGGTTCTGTAGATGCCATCTTCCTTGAAGACTTTGAGGAAAGCGGGGTACTGTAGCTGGAAACGCATGTTCTTTCTGTACAGTGTGGTGCAGACATTGTTGAATGCGCATGTTTGATTTGACACTCTTGGCGAGAAATTTTTAAGCAGCAATATTTTGTGGTGTCTGATATGGATTGGATGGCTTCTGGTTCTGAATGCCCTCATAAGAGCTGTTTTGTCGTTGTAGTCTAGGAAGTGCATGGTTATTTGGCGTGGTCTTTGTTTTGTTGGTCTTTCCTTTGGGCCCCTCTGTTTGTTGGTGGTTCTGGGCCTACATGGTGGACCCTTTCTATTCTGCAGTAGTATCCAAGGCCCAGCGCCTCTGTGAGTTTTTTTTCGCAAATTTGGAAGAAGACCTCTTGGCGGATTGATTCAAGCAGACACACTAGTCTCAGATTGTTGCGCCTTGATTGGTTCTCCAGATCATCGATTTTGTCTGCTATACTCTGGATATTGATAGATTGCTCCCGCGCCATTTGTCTTAGATTTTCCATCTCTTTTTGCCGATGTTGCATTGATTGCTCCAGTTCATTTGCTCGTTTAGAGTTGGACGCTATTTCAGCAAGGATTTGAGTGAGTGAGGCTTGCAGGGCTTGTTGTAGGTTTTTTTTGTATGTTAGGCATTATGCACGCTGCCACTTCTGCTGCAATTTCATGTATATCTAGATCTAGAGGAAGGTTTGGGGTCTGGTCCTCTGTTGCGTGGTGTTCAGTTTGTGCGCTTGTGCCCGGTGCTTAATTTTTTAGGGCCATTGGGGTGTCGGGCATCTCTGGAGTCACTGACATTTTAGACACAGTCTTAGTGCTTGTGCCTCTTGTTTAGGTTGTTCGCTTTTGGACACCTCTTTGTACATATTGTTCCATGCAAGTTTTTCTTGAGCTTGGCCTTTTTGTATAGTCGGAGACAGTGGAATAGGCCCCTGTGATGGGTTTCGTTTTGCTTCTAGCCTCCTTGCTTGGTCTTTCTCAGGTGTCTATTTTCCTTTGGTGTCAGCAGTTTTGCTTGTGTATCGGTATTCTGTTGTTTCAGGGGTTAACTCTGTGGGCTGGCTGTCTTGTCTGTGCAGTTGGTGTTGCCGTGGCCCACATGCCTTAGACATGTTCCTCAGCTGTAGTCAGGGCTTCTACTGAGGCTGCTGTCTCATAATGGTTAAGGGGTTAGCGGTGTTGTTTGAGCTTGGCTTTCCCTGCTGTAATTTGTGCTCTATTGTGGCGAGTGGGGGTGACTTGTGTTAACTGTGTCACTTATCTGAAACTGGGAAAGCAGCTGGGGTTCATTTAGCTGCTTGTCATCATGCTAGCACCGAATCCAGAGGTCTCAGATAGATTGCTTTGTGGTTTCTTTTTTTTTTTTTACTTCATTACATCTCTTTCAGTTATTTTGGGGGAGGCACATATGGAAAAGGAATGGGCTTGACAAGCTATCTCGATCCCCTTATGCATGTCCCCAGCTTTTGGTACAGATTATGGTCAATTTCTTGCGCACGTTTCTCTTCTTCACAGTGGGGGCAATGCAAACTATCTGGGCAGCGCGCAGAGATTTCGTGTTTGGTAACGCGCGTCGTGAAGGTAGTGAAGATGGCTCTAAACTGCGGCCATGCAGCCATGGAAAGGCGGATTGACACTCCCGCAAACTGCGCTGTGGCTTTATGTGCAGGCAGGTTTCCCCCTGGGGCCTAGTTCCCAGAGCTGCAGATCGCTAGCATGGGTGGCCACTAGAGATGAGCGAGCGTACTCGTCCATTTCTGGCCAATAGAAAGACATGGAAGGCATTACAACTTCCTCCTGTGATGTTCCAGCCCTATACCACCCCCCTGCAGTGAGTGGCTGGCGAGATCAGGTGTCACCCGAGTATTAAAATCTGCCCCGCCCGCAGCTCGCCACAGATACATTCTGACAGAGATCAGGGACAGTGCTGCTGCTGCTATAGGGAGAGCGTTAGGAGTTATATTAGGCTTCAAGAACCCCAACGGTCCTTCTTAGGGCCACATCTGACCGTGTGCAGTACTGTTGAGGCTGCTGTGAGCAGTGTTGCACATTTTTTTTTTTTGTATATCGGGCGTGCAGAGCATTGCGTCCTCAGTCTGCAGTCATTGTACAGAGTATAGGGGCAGTACTGGTGAGGCAGGGACAGTGGTACAGGGAAAGAGATATACAGGCTATATAGGCAGTGGGCTTTTTCAAAAAAATTGGGGAAAAATAGTATATTTGGGCTGCCTGTGACCGTCTTCAGTGTACTGCGTGTCTGCTGGGGGTAGTAGTCCTAAATAATACGCAGCTAAGCGTTACAGCAGGCTTGACTGCTTCTGTGCTGTGAATTCCACTAGCTGAGTCATACACACCTACGTCACAGTGCAGGCATGTGCAAAATTGTTTGCTGCCTTTGCTGTCTCCGTTACAGCACCGCTGTCATCCTGCCAGAGGGAAACAGTATACATAATATACGCTGCCTACAGTATCTGTCTGCTGTACCAGCTCTGCATTTAAAAAAATAGAAGCAAAATACTTAGGGCCTACTAGTGGCCTTTGGCCACTTGACTGCTTCTGCGCTGTGAATTCCACTAGCTGAGTCATACGCACCTACGTCACAGTGCAGGCATGCGCAAAATTGTTTGCTGGCTCTGCTGTCTCCGTTACATCACCGCCGTCATCCCACCAGAGGGAAACAGTATACATAATATACGCTGCCTACAGTATCTGTCTGCTGTACCAGCTCTGCATTTAAAAAAATAGAAGCAAAATACTTAGGGCCTACTAGTGGCCTTTGGCCACTTGACTGCTTCTGCACTGTGAATTCCACTAGCTGAGTCATACGCACCTATGTCACAGTGCAGGCATGCGCAAAATTGTTTGCTGGCTCTGCTGTCTCCGTTACATCACCGCCGTCATCCCACCAGAGGGAAACAGTATACATAATATACGCTGCCTACAGTATCTGTCTGCTGTACCAGCTCTGCATTTAAAAAAATAGAAGCAAAATACTTAGGGCCTACTAGTGGCCTTTGGCCACTTGACTGCTTCTGCGCTGTGAATTCCACTAGCTGAGTCATACGCACCTACGTCACAGTGCAGGCATGCGCAAAATTGTTTGCTGGCTCTGCTGTCTCCGTTACATCACCGCCGTCATCCCACCAGAGGGAAACAGTATACATAATATACGCTGCCTACAGTATCTGTCTGCTGTACCAGCTCTGCATTTAAAAAAATAGAAGCAAAATACTTAGGGCCTACTAGTGGCCTTTGGCCACTTGACTGCTTCTGCACTGTGAATTCCACTAGCTGAGTCATACGCACCTATGTCACAGTGCAGGCATGCGCAAAATTGTTTGCTGGCTCTGCTGTCTCCGTTACATCACCGCCGTCATCCCACCAGAGGGAAACAGTATACATAATATACGCTGCCTACAGTATCTGTCTGCTGTACCAGCTCTGCATTTAAAAAAATAGAAGCAAAATACTTAGGGCCTACTAGTGGCCTTTGGCCACTTGACTGCTTCTGCGCTGTGAATTCCACTAGCTGAGTCATACGCACCTACATCACAGTGCGGGTGTGCGCAAAATTGTTTGCTGGCTCTGCTGTGCGTTCCGTAAGTGAAGTCAGCCTCCAACCACAGGCCAATAAGCGGCACATTTAATTACAGCGTTCTGTTTCTGCTCTACTCGTAATACACCATGCTGAGGGGTAGGGGTAGGCCTAGAGGACGTGGACGCGGGCGAGGACGCGGAGGCCCAAGTCAGGGTGTGGGCACAGGCCGAGCTCCTGATCCAGGTGTATCGCAGCCGACTGCTGCGGGATTAGGAGAGAGGCAAATTTCAGGGGTCCTCAGATTCATCTCACAGTTAATGGGTCCACGCGATAGACCTTTATTAGAAAATGAGCAGTGTGAGCAGGTCCTGTCATGGATGGCAGAAAGTGCATCCAGCAATCTATCGACCACACAGACTTCTACGCCGTCCACTGCTGCAACTCTGAATCCTCTGGCTTCTGCTCCTCCTTCCTCCCAGCCTCCTCACTCCATTACAATGACACATTCTGAGGAGCGGGCAGACTCCCAGGAACTGTTCTCGGGCCCCTGCTCAGATTGGGCAGCAGTGGTTCCTCTCCCACCAGAGGAGTTTATCGTGACTGATGCCCAACCATTGGAAAGTTCCCGGGGTCTGGGGGATGAGGCTGGGGACTTCCGGCAACTGTCTCAAGAGCTTTCAGTGGGTGAGGAGGACGATGACGATGAGACACAGTTGTCTATCACTCAGGTAGTAGTAATTGCAGTAAGTCCGAGGGAGGAGCGCACAGAGGATTCGGAGGAAGAGCAGCTGGACGATGAGGTGACTGACCCCACCTGGTTTGCTAAGCCTACTGAGGACAGGTCTTCAGAGGGGGAGGCAAGTGCAGCAGCAGGGCAGGTTGGAAGAGGCAGTGCGGTGGCCAGGGGTAGAGGCAGGGCCAGACCGAATAATCCACCAGCTGTTTCCCAAAGCGCCCCCTCGCGCCATGCCACCCTGCAGAGGCCGAGGTGCTCAAAGGTGTGGCAGTTTTTCACTGAGAGTGCAGACGACCGACGAACTGTGGTGTGCAAGGTTTGTCGCGCCAAGATCAGCCGGGGAGCCACCACCACCAGCCTCACCACCACCAGCATGCGTAGGCATATGATGGCCAAGCACCACACAAGGTGGGACGAAGGCCGTTCACCGCCTCCGGTTTGCACCACTGCCTCTCCCCCTGTGCTCCAACCTGCCACTGAGATCCAACCCCCCTCTCAGGACACAGGCACTACCATCTCCCGGCCTGCACCCACACCCTCACCTCCGCTGTCCTCGGCCCCATCCAGCATTGTCTCTCAGCGCAGCGTCCAGCCGTCGCTAGCACAACTCTTTGAGCGCAAGCGCAAGTACGCCGCCACGCACCCGCACGCTCGTGTTAAACGTGCACATAGCCAAATTTATCAGCCTGGAGATGCTGCCGTATAGGCTTGTGGAAACGGAGGCTTTCAAAAACATGATGGCGGCGGCGGCCCCGCGCTACTCGGTCCCCAGTCGCCACTACTTTTCCCGATGTCCCGTCCCAGCCCTGCACGACCATGTCTCCCGCAACATTGTATGCGCCCTCACCAACGCGGTTACTGCCAAGGTCCACTTAACAATGGACACGTGGACAAGCACAGGCGGGCAGGGCCACTATATCTCCCTGACGGCACATTGGGTGAATTTAGTGGAGGCTGGGACCGAGTCAGAGCCTGGGAACGCTCACGTCCTACCCACCTCCAGAATTGCGGGCCCCAGCTCGGTGCTGGTATCTGCGGCGGTGTATGCTTCCTCCACTAAAGCACCCTCCTCCTCCTCCTACGCAACCTCTGTCTCGCAATCAAGATGTGTCAGCAGCAGCACGACGCCACCAGTCGGTGTCGCGCGGGGTGGCAGCACAGCGGTGGGCAAGCGCCAGCAGGCCGTGCTGAAACTACTCAGCTTAGGAGAGAAGAGGCACACGGCCCACGAACTGCTGCGGGGTCTGACAGAGCAGACCGACCGCTGGCTTTCGCCTCTGAGCCTCCAACCGGGCATGGTCGTGTGTGACAACGGCCGTAACCTGGTGGCGGCTCTGCAGCTCGGCAGCCTCACGCACGTGCCATGCCTGGCCCACGTCTTTAATTTGGTGGTTCAGCGCTTTCTGAAAAGCTACTCACGCTTGTCAGACCTGCTTGGAAAGGTGCGCCGGCTCAGCGCACATTTTCGCAAGTCCAAGACAGACGCTGCCACCCTGCGGACCCTGCAACATCGGTTTAATCTGCCAGTGCACCGACTGCTGTGTGACGTGCCCACTTGGTGGAACTCTACGCTCCACATGTTGGCCAGGCTCTATGAGCAGCGTAGAGCTATAGTGGAATACCAACTCCAACATGGGCAGCGTAATGGGAGTCAGCCTCCTCAGTTCTTTACAGAAGAGTGGGCCTGGTTGGCAGACATCTGCCAGGTCCTTGGAAACTTTGAGGAGTCTACCCAGATGGTGAGCGGCGATGCTGCAATCATTAGCGTCACCATTCCTCTGCTATGCCTCTTGAGAAGTTCCCTGCAAAGCATAAAGGCAGACGCTTTGTGCTCGGAAACGGAGGTGGGGGAAGACAGTATGTCACTGGATAGTCAGAGCACCCTCATGTCTATATCTCAGTGCGTTGAGGAGGAGGAGGGGGAGGAGCATGAGGAGGAGGGGGAAGAGACAGCTTGGCCCACTGCTGAGGGTACCCATGCTGCTTGCCTGTCATCCTTTCAGCGTGTATGGCCTGAGGAGGAGGAGGAGGAGGAGGATCCTGAAAGTGATCTTCCTAGTGAGGACAGCCATGTGTTGCGTACAGGTACCCTGGCACACATGGCGGACTTCATGTTAGGATGCCTTTCTCGTGACCCTCGCATTACACGCATTCTGGCCACTACGGATTACTGGGTGTACACACTGCTCGACCCACGGTATAAGGAGAACCTTTCCACTCTCATACCCGAAGAGGAAAGGGGTTCGAGAGTGATGCTATACCACAGGACCCTGGCGGACAAACTGATGGTAAAATTCCCATCCGACAGCACTAGTGGCAGAAGGTGCAGTTCCGAGGGCCAGGTAGCAGGGGAGGTGCGGAGATCAGGCAGCATGTACAGCACAGGCAGGGGAACACTCTCCAAGGCCTTTGCCAGCTTTCTGGCTCCCCAGCAAGACTGTGTCACCGCTCCCCAGTCAAGGCTGAGTCGGCGGGAGCACTGTAAAAGGATGGTGAGGGAGTACGTAGCCGATCACACGACCGTCCTCCATGACGCCTCTGCCCCCTACAACTACTGGGTGTCAAAGCTGGACACGTGGCCTGAACTCGCGCTGTATGCCCTGGAGGTGCTTGCTTGTCCTGCGGCTAGCGTCTTGTCAGAGAGGGTGTTTAGTGCGGCTGGGGGAATCATCACGGATAAGTGTACCCGCCTGTCAACCGACAGTGTCGACAGGCTTACACTCATCAAGATGAACAAAGCCTGGATTTCCCCAGACTTCTCTTCTCCACCAGCGGACAGCAGCGGTACCAAAAAATACGTAGGCTGCACCCGCGGATGGAAGCATCGTTCTCTATCACCATCGAAAACGGGGACCTTTTAGCTTCATCAATCTGTGTATTATATTCATCCTCCTCCTCCTGCTCCTCCTCCTGAAACCTCACGTAATCACGCCGAACGGGCAATTTTTCTTAGGCCCACAAGGCTCAGTCATATGACTTTAGTAAACAATGTTTATACGTTTCAATTCTCATTAAAGCGTTGAAACTTGCACCTGAACCAATTTTTATTTTAACTGGGCTGCCTCCAGGCCTAGGTACAAATTTAGCCACATTAACCAAAGCGATGAATGGGTTTCACCTGCCCTCTTGGTTGGGCATGGGCAATTTTTCTGAGGTACATTAGTACTGTTGGTACACCAATTTTTTTGGGCCCTCGCCTACAGTGTAATCCTAGTAATTTTTATGGGCTTCGCCTGCACTCATGGTACAGCAAGGTGTGTGGGGTTGGCCTACACTTTTGCTACATAAATGTAACTGGGGCCTTGTCTATACTGCAACTACTGAAATGTGCAAGAGACTGTTATCTCCCTAAACTGCTGCAACGGGAATGTTACTGTGGCCTGTCTTGACTGCTACTACTACTGAAATGGAACTAATACTGTGCTCCCCCTATACTGCTGCTTCGGAATTGTTACTGGGGCCTGTCTGGACTGCTACTACTACTGAAATGGAACTAATACTGTGCTCCCCCTATACTGCTGCTAGTGATATGTTACTGGGGCCTGTCCCTAATGCTACCGCTGAAATGTTACTAATTCTGGGCTCTACCTATACCGCTGCTAATGCTATGTCACTGGGGTGTGGAAACGGAGGCTTCCCAAAGACATGATGGTGGCGAGGCCATTTCCCACCAACGCGGTTACTGTTAAGGTGCATATAACCACGGACACGTGGAGAGGACACGTAGTGCCTCAAAAACATCCCCCTCCTCCTCCAACAATGAAAACATTCTTGGCAAATACCTTTGCATAGGTCCGTCTGGTGGCAGTCCAAGAATTTCACCTTTACCGACACAATAAGAGAGCCCCCCCACCTCCCCCCCGCCACGGCCCACATAATCCTGGCCGTATTCCGAAAACCAACTAAATAAAACCGCGCTACTAGGTCCGCAGTCGCAACCACATTCCCACCAACGTGGTTACTGTTAAGGTACATATTACCACTCTGACGGGGGCATGCACTGTGGGCCGCAGCACACCTGTATTGTATGTGACGTTAGCTCTGCTGAGCAGGGCACTGCAATGGGATACATTAATGTACTGCCGAAGCCCACCTGCATTTAATCTGACGTTAGCTTTGCGGTCCAGGGCACTGCAATGGGATATATTTATGTACCGCTGGTGGCTTCCTGGGACCCACCCATGCTGTCGGTCCACACGGAGTTGTAACTGCATGTGTCTACTTCTAAAGAACCCCAGTCTGACTGGGGCATGCAGTGTGGGCCGAAGCCCACCTGCATTAAACCTGACGTTACCTCAGCTGTGATGGGCAATGCAATGGGATATATTTATGTACCACCGGTGGGTTCCAGGGAGCCACCCATGCCATGGGTCCACAGGGACTTCACATTAGAGAGTTGTACCTGCCAGTGTCTATGTATTAAAAACCCTGGTCAGACTGGGGCATGCAGTGTGGGCCGAAGCCCACCTGCATTAAACCTGACGTTACCTCAGCTGTGATGGGCAATGCAATGGGATATATTTATGTACCGCCGGTGGGTTCCAGGGAGCCACCCATGCTGTGGGTGCACATGGAATTCCCATTGCGGAGTTGTACCTGCGTGTGACTATTTATAAAAAAAACCCCGGTTTGACTGGAGCATGCAGTGTGGGCCGAAGCCCACCTGCATTAAACCTGACGTTAGCTCTGCTGTCCAGGGCACTGCAATGGGATATATTTATGTACCGCCGGTGGGTTCCAGGGAGCCACCCATGCTGTTGCTGCACATGGAATTCCCATTGCGGAGTTGTACCTGCCTGTGACTATTTATAAAAAAACGCGGTCTGACTGGGGCATGCAGACACCTTGACAGAATGAATAGTGTGTGGCACATAGGTTCCCCATTGCTATGCCCACGTGTGCAGCTCCTGATGGAGGTGGCACAGGATTGGATTTCTCATTGCTTCTGTACAGCATTGTGGGCTATCGCCCTAACCCTTTTAAAGAGGGTCGCTGCCTGGCCGTGCCAACCCTCTGCAGTGTGTGCCTCCGGTTCCTCCTCATGGCAGACGCACTTATAAATAGACATGAGGGTGGTGTGGCTATGAGGCCAGCGTGTGGCATGAGTGCAGCTGAAGGCTGCGCAGGGACACTTTGGTGTGCGCTGTGGACACTGGGTCATGCGGGGGGGTTGGGCAGCATGTTACCCAGGAGAAGTGGCAGCGGAGTGTCATGCAGGCAGTGATTGTGCTTTGTTGGAGGTAGTGTGGTGCTTAGCTAAGGTGTGCCTTGCTAATGAGGGTTTTTCAGAAGAAAAAATTGTTGGGAGGAGGGGAGGGGCACTCTTGCCGCTATTGTGGCTTAATAGTGGGACCTGGGAACTTGAGATGCAGCCCAACATGTAGCCCCTCGCCTGCCCTATCCGTTTTTGTGTCGTTCCCATCACTTTCTTGAATTGCCCAGATTTTCACAAATGAAAACCTTAGCGAGCATCGGCGATATACAAAAATGCTCAGGTTGCCCATTGACTTCAATGGGGTTCGTTACTCGAAACAAACCCTCGAGCATCGCGAAAAGTTCATCTCGAGTAACGAGCACCCAAGCATTTTGGTGCTCGCTCATCTCTAGTGGCCACGCAGGTATCCCCGCAAATTTAACTTGTGGCTTCAGCTGCTCCGCTAGGTCACAGTGGGCCAAAAGCCACCGCAGAAACAAATTAGGCTGTAAAGGCCCTCAAAGTAAGCGTTCTCACTCCGAGAGGACCGTGGAAGCATTGAGGAGCGTGTATGTAGCAGCAGGAGGCCCGATAGCAACGGGTAAGAAGTTACCTTACTGGAGCTCTCATGTTGCGCGTCTGCTGCTGCTGATGTCACGGCCCCCTGCAGATCCTTTAATGTTGCTGTAGGCCTCTTGGAGCCTCCAGGACCAATTTTCTTCTGGTCTTTTCATCAATTTTTGAGGGACATCCAGTTCTTAGTAATTTCACTGTTGTGCTAAATTTAATCCACTTCTTGCTGATGTCTTCACTGTGTTCCATGGTATATGTAATGCCTTGGAAATGATTTAGTCCCTTCTCCTGACTGACAGCTTCCAGCAATCAGATCCCTTTGATGTGCTGTAAGATCTTTATGGACCAAAATGTCAGGAAAATCCTCCTAGAAGAGCTGAACACCCTGCACCTCTACAACCTCATCTCTGCTATAGCCTCCATCGCCATCCTCACTGACAGTCTTAATGCTCTCTTCCTACATCCATCCCCAATACACTCCATCCACATTAGCCCCTCCTTCCTCTCCTTGCCCATGTACAACTCCCACGCACTCCTCACCTTCCTCAAACACCTCCATCCCCCTCACACCGCCAAGAAACACCATTGCCACGATCACAAATCCCCCAACTACCTGCTCACCCCCTATCTCTCTCCTATCATATCAAACAACTCCCTTAGCCCAACCATTATGCCTCCCTGCCTCATTCAAATGTGCCCTATGGAACCCCCAGTCCGTGTGCAATAAACTCCCTACTATCCAGGACCTCTTCACCACCAAAAGTCTCATCCTGCTCACCCTCACTGAGATGTGGATACAAAAGTCCGATTCTACCTCCTCTGCTGCATTGTCCTTCGATAGTCTCCCACTTCACTAACTTCCCCCTCCCACTCTCTGACCACAACCTTCTCTCCTTCTCCATCAGGCACCCTAGCATCTCACCAGGCCCTCCCATCTATCGCACCTCTAGGAACCTCCAAACTGTCTGCACCAAACAGTTCGCTGAGACCTGTCTCCCATCCCTCTCTTCTCATGCACCAATCTGGCTGCTGAACACTACTCCAGCCGCAGATTTGGCCTCCAATACCATCTCTGATGTCATCCAGTTATATACCTCTTCCCGCGGTATCTCTGAACCATTCTTCTAAAAAATCACTGACTTTCTGTCCACTGTCTCTAATACTATGTCCTCCCTTTTTCTCAAATTTAAGCTCTCTAAAAGTGAACTTCTCATCGTTCCTCCTTCCAACCGACCTCCTCCCAACATCTCCATTCCAGTGTCTGGCATCATATTAACCCTCAAAAAGTATGCCCATTGTCTTGGAGTCACACTGCACTCTGACCTCTCCTTCACCCCCCACATCCAATCCCTAGCCCGAGCATGCCACCGGCACCTCAGAAATGTTGCTAAAATCCGGCCATTTCTCACCCCGGACACGCTAAAGACACTCGTTGTTGCCCTCATCCATTCCTGACTCGATTACTCTAACTCGCTGCATATCGGCCTTCCCTGTAGCAGACTTTCCCCTCCCCAATCTATGCTAAATAGACTCATCTACCGATCCAGCCCCTTCTCAGATGCCTCTGCACTATGCCAGTCACTGCACTGGCTACCCATCCATTACAGAACTCAATTCAAACTCATTACCCTCACCTACACGCTACTGCGCCATCCTATATCGCCTCCCTCCTGTCTGTACACCACCTAGCCCACACACTCCGATTAGCCAACACATTGAGAGTAAACACCTCTCTAATTCAATCCTGACATGCTCGCCTCCAGGATCTCTCTAGAGCAACACCGGTCCTCTGGAATGCGCTACCCCAAAACATCCGGACGATCCCCGACACACGGATCTTCAGACGCGCTGTAAAAATGCACCTCTTCAGGGTGACATGCCAAATCTCCTGATCAAATCCCCCACCACCAACCCCCACAACATGGCCCCTGCCCCTCCCTATAGCTCCCCTTACCTTTTATTTTGCCTATCATATACATTTTCTGCCCCTGTACCTTCTTATCCCCCCCCAGTTCTGTTTCCTAATACAGATAGTCCCCAACTTGCGAACGTTCGAGTTATGAACTTTGCAAGATGCGAACAATCTGCCCTGCACAGTATGATGTAATGCTATGGCTTCTATCAAGCCTGTCCGGTCAGATCGCGGGATGCTGTGCAGTTGCTAGGCGGCTGGGGGCCTTCTGAAGGGCCCTGGGACTGCCTATCAAGCTGTGCACTTGATAGGCACTCTGCATAGGGAGCCCTGGGGCCTTTCAGAAGGACCCCGGCTGCCTAGCAACCACACAGCGTCCCGCGATCTTATCGCGGGACACTGTACGGGACCCCTTAGCCTAGGTTCACACAGGGCGGATTTGCCGTGGTTCTACCGCAGCAGATTCGCCCGCGGCCGCTAATCTCGGGATTAGCCAGCCATGTGGACGAGGTTTCTCAGAAACCTCGTCCACACGGGACGGCTAATCCGCTGCGGTAAGTCCGGTTGAAACCGCGGCTGCGGCCGCCGCAGCCGCGGTCTGAAAAGAAGCAGCATGTCTATTTACTTTAGTTTTTTTGTTTGTTTATGTCGCGGCCGCACTCTCCTCTATGGGAGAGCCGGCCGCAATGGAAAAACAAGCGGCCGGACCGCATCAAAGCCGCCGCGGCTTAAACCGCGACAGTTCTCCCGGCGGAAATCTCGCGGTTTTTGCTGCGGCCAAACCGCGATATTTCCGACGGGAATACGCCAAGTGTGAACCCAGCCTAAATGTCGGGTGCAGGACGTTCTTACAGCAGACACCCGGCGGCAGCAGTTCCACCGTGCAGCTCGTCAGAACTGTTAACGCTTTAAATACCGCTGTCTATTCTGACAGCAGCATTTAAAGTGTTAACAGTTCTGACAAGCGGCGCGGCTCGCCAGAACTGGTGCCGACAGGTGCCAGCTGTAAGAACAGCCGGCACCCGACGTTGTATGGAGCGGGATCCACCCGTGATCCCCTCCATACGAACAAATGTACTTGCGAACTGACATACAGACAAATGTACTTGCGAACAGGCTCCTGGAATGGAACCAAGTAGGGGACTATTTGTAATGAAATACCGTATGTAATTTTCATACTGTTTTGTGCTTCCCTGTGCCTCATCTTCTGCCCCTGTACCTCCTGAACCACCCCCACCCCATCTCTCTCCAAATAAGTGTATACCACATGTAATTGTCTTGTTTGTGTTCCCCCAGGCTTTGAAACCGCTGCGCAATAAGTTGGCGCTATGCAAAAAAAGATTATTATTAACTTTATGTGGGGTTGATCAGAACCCCTGTAAATAATGGCAGCGGAGTACTGACTACTATCTAGCATGAGTCTAAAAGTGATTGCCTAATTCTGGACACAGCCACATCCCCAAATGTGGATGCTAACACTTATGCAACCCCATTGTTTTCGCTATTTTTTTTTTCCCAATGGGATTGTCCAGACATCGGGTCACACAGAAGGTGGAAATAAATCTGAAATGACTCATCTTTGTCGGATTGTTTAACCTGACAAAATCCCGGCATTATAGCCGGGGTGTAGACTCTTTATATCCACTGTAGGTGCAGTACCTGAGGGTGTGAACAGAGATGTAGTCAGACAATCCGTGTTGAGGCAGGCAGCACAACTTCAGCATGAGGGAGGCAGCAGACAGAAGGGACTGTCCGCTGCGGGCCTTGCTTTAACTCCTCAGAGATTCCCTTCACTGGAGAGAGAGAGAGATGAAGGGAAGCCCTGGCATACCTCCTTCATTTTCCCGGGGGTTCCCTTCTTTATAGGGATGAGGGGACATTATTTTTTTTTCATCGCCGTATTCAAAGTCCCATAACTTTTTCATTTTTCCATGGACAAAGCTCTGTGAGGGCTTGTTTTTTGATTGGTGGGCTGCGGTTTTTAATGGTATAATCTTGGGGAAAATACAGCTTTCTTGATCAGTTTTATTGCGCTTTTTTGGCTTAAAAATGAACAAAATTTTTAGGTTTTTTTAAACGGTTATTGCCGTGCAGGATAAATAGTGTGTTCAATTTATTGTACAGGTCATTATGGGTACAACAATACCAAATATGTGGGATTTTTACATTTTTAAAATTTTTTTATACGAACAGGGGAAAGTGCGCAAAAAAGGGTTATTTTTGTCATCCTTTTTTTTTTTTTTACACAAATTTTTTTTTTTGCCATTTTTATGTCTTTGTAGGGACTTGAACCATAAAAGCTCCGATCACTACGATAATGCATTGCAGTATTGCAATGCATTATCACTCCCTATAGTGATCCTAGACAATGGCAGTCCTAGACACCAGTGTCTGGCGTCCGGTTGCCATGGCAAATTCCCTCTGTGAACCCTTTATATGCCGCGATGTACATTGATTGCAGCATGTAAAGGATTAAGAAGGGGAACTGATGTTCTCATCGATCCCCGCTGTTGCAGCAGGAGGCTGGCTATCAGTCATAGCAGGATCCTGATGCAGAAGGGCACAGGCTCACATTTAAGTCCACGCCAACCACAGGATGTACGTTTATGTGCTGTTGCATTAAGTGTCCCGCAGCCAGGACCTAAACTTACATCCTGTAGTGTTTAGGAGTTAATGGAATTGTACCATTTCTAGCTCTTTGGCTGCAGGAAACAGACAGCTGTGTATGTTGTGCAGTGGCCCGGACCGGTCCTGCAGGCTGAGCCCCATTCACCTCAATAGGACTTAGCCTGCAGTATCAACCCGGACCACTGCGCAATGTACGGAGCCGTCTGCTTCCTGCAGCAAAACAGATAGAAGTGGAACAACCTATTTAATTTCCAATGCTCCCCACAACTGCTTATGCCCAATGTCCATGGGTGGATTTAATTTGCAAATCAAGCTGCCCATTGGGATGCATTAGCGTCTGCAAAACAATTAAAAGCATGCGGATGTAATGTTTTCCTGGCGTGCGAACCACACATGCGCAAAAAAATCACAGTATGCTCTATTTTCTGTGGATTCCCTCACGGACGTCTTCCATTGAAGTCAATGGAAGCTGCCCGATCCACGGCATACCCGCAGCTGACACTGTGGACGTGTCACGGATCCGCGGAAAAGCAAGAGATTTTGAGAAAAAAAAATGCGCTGTGCATGCACGGAGTGCGCCAGCTGCGTTTGCCATGCAGAAGAAAGAAGATGCGGCCAGGACGCAGAAGACCCACATCACATCAGGACAGGTAAGAAACTCTCTATGGCCGCGTTCACGGGCGGATTCTGTGCGGGATTCCGTGCTCAGAATCCGTGCGAGCCGTGGACATGAGGCCTTATTTGGCGATTATGTTCGTGGTTGACTATTATTAAGACTCTGCAAAATTTACAGATTTTTTTTTATTTAAAAACCTTTCATAGCTGAATTTATGTGTCTCACCTTGAAAGCTCCACACTCCTAACAGTTTTAGTCTGCATGGTGTGTGCAGTGACCTGCTTTTCACATCGTGTCATCTAGCTCCTTAATTCCAGATCTCATTACTAGTCAGCTTCCCCCGATACCATTCCTCAACCGCCCTGCGTATAAGCAATGAGAACCCGAGGCACTTTAAATAGCTCGTCTTTTTTTTCTCCACAAACATTCCTACTGTATATTGTCCTGAATGCCCGAAAAGTCTATCTATCCATCTATGTATCTGTCTATGTATCTATATATTATCTATCTCTCATACCTATCTTTCTATCTATCTCTATCTATCTCATATCTATCTATCTATCTATCTATCTATCTATCTCATATCTATCTATCTATCTATCTATCTATCTATCTATCTATCTATCTCTCTCATATCTATCTATACATCTATCTATCTCATATCTATCTGTCTCAAATTTGTCTATCCATCTATCTCATATCTATATATTTAAAATCTAATCATCTAACTTAAATCTGTCTATCTCACATCTATCTATCTATCTCATATCTATCTATCTATCTATCTATCTATCTATCTATCTATCTATCTATCTCTCTATCTCATACATATCCATCTCTCAATCAATCTATCTAGCTATCTCATATCTACATATCTAACTATTATCTATCTATCTATGGCATAGCTATCTATCTCTATCTATCTCACATCTATCTATCTATCTCATATCTATCTATTTATCTCATATCTATCTATCCATCTATCTATCTATCTCATACATATCCATCTCTCAATCTATCTCTATCTATCTCTCTATATATCTCATATTTACTTATCTCATATCTGTCTATCTCATATCTATCTATCTATCTATCCATCTATCTATCTATCTCATACATATCCATCTCTCAATCTATCTATATCTATCTCTCTATATATCTCATATCTACTTATCTCATATCTGTCTATCTCATATCTATCTATCCATCTATCTATCTATCTCATACATATCCATCTCTCAATCTATCTCTATCTATCTCTCTCTATATCTCATATCTACTTATCTCATATCTGTCTATCTCATATCTATCTATCTATCTATCTATCTATCTATCTATCTATCTATCTATCTATCTATCTATCTATCTATCTATCTATCTATCATCATACATCAATAAAATAAATGGGTATGTAACTGCATGGCCAATTGATATAAGATCCAACTTTGCTCTGTTTGTCATACAGATAAATGCAGTCTATACTTGTGTTCTTTAATGGCTGGTTTTTACATGAGCATAGTGTATCCCCAGGCCCTGACTGATCCACAGAAGATCAGGTGAATCCCACTGATCCAAAGTAGACCCCCAACCCAAAACCCAGGCTGCGCAGATTATCTGGACTTATTGGAGGGATGGGAGTTTACCAAAGTCGGCCTGTTGCATTCTCCATATACTTCAGTGGAAACAGGGCCGCACACAAATGCAGCCACCTTTCTATTGAAGTATACAGAGAATGCAGCAGCAAGGAATTTGTGAATGGGGATCATATAATATTTGCATGTAGCTGTACAGGGTCCCCCAGAATTAATTTCAATGTTGGCCCCTGGCACCTCAGTCTGACACTGTGTATTCCCATGCAAGAGCCATAGGTTATGGCTTAAGACCAAATTGGATCCCAATAAAGGCTTTGAGAAAAGTTTTCTGATCTCATAGGACTGAATCTGATTTCATCCTTAGCTCAAAATACTTGGTTCTTAAATAGAGCTTGTGTTAAACTGGTCACAGTCAAGGAAAATGATTACCTCCATGATAACGCACATATTTCTAGTATGGAGAAGCCCTTGAATCATTTCCATACATATGTATGAGTTGTCGAATGGTCGTCTTTCACAGGTAGCTCAAAAAACCAATTCTTATTAGGATTTTTTGAGCAAGATTAATCTATATGTTGGCATCTTTGCACTTCAGTGACAAGGCGAGCGGTACAAAATGACAGGTCTGCAATCTTTATTTTTGGATCTAACTATGAAATGTCACGATACTGAAAACAGCATTTAGAAAAGAACTCAACTTATGAATTGTATTGTAGTGTGACAGGTTTGCTATGTTGAAATCCTACAGGGTACCTATAAAATTCTGGGATGATTAATTTCATAATATATCTTTTTAGTGGTTAAAGGTCTGTTTTTCTTAACGCTAAATCTCCTGCAAAGACAGTATCACTGACTGGGTTGATCAGGGAAATGCGGTGGATATAGTAGACCTTGACTTTAGTAAAGCATTTGACAAAGTATTTCATACCATACTTATTGAAAACATGACCAGATATTGGATTGACAAGGCAACTGTTAGGTGGATTCAAAACTGGCTGAGTGATCGTACTCAGAGTGGTCATAAATGGCTGCACATCCAAGTGGAAGAATGTATCAAGTGGGGTACCACAAGGCTCTGTCCTGGGCCCTGTAGTCAACATTTTTATAAATGATCTGGAGGAGGGAATTGATGGGAAACTGATCAAATATGCAGACGACACAAAGCTAGGAGGAATAGCAAACACTAGGGAAGAGAGAGAGTATTCAAAAAGATCTAGAAAAGCTTGAACAGTCGGCAGCGACTAACAGAATGGTATTTAGCAAGGAGAAATGCAAAGTCCTACATCTGGGCAAGAAAAATGTAAAAAGCACATACAGAATGGGAGGAATTAGGCTAAGCAGCACATGTGAAAAAGACTTGGGTATAGTAATAGATCATAGACTGAACATGAGTCAACAATGTGATGCAGCAGCCAAAAAGGCAAACACAATTCTGGGATGTATTAAGAGAAGCATAGAGTCTAGATCACGGGAGGTAATTATCCCCCTCTACTCTTCCTTAGTCAGACCTCATCTGGAATACTGTGTGCAGTTCTGGGCACTTCAATTTAAAAAAGACATAGGCAAACTGGAGCAAGTTCAGAGAAGAGTTACCAAGATGGTGAGCGGTCTGCAAATCATGTCCTATGAAGAACCGTTAAAGGATCTGGGAATGTTTAGATAGCAAAAAAGAAGGCCGAGAGGAGACTGAATAGTTGTCTACAAATATGTGAAGGGCTGTCACACTGCAGAGGGATCAGCCCTATTCTCATTTGCACAAGGAAAGACTAGAAGCCATGGGATGAAACTGAAAGGGAGAAGACACATCAGATATTAGACAGTGAGGGTGATCAATGAGTGGAACAGGTTACCACGGGGGGTGGTGACTTCTCCTCAATGGAAGTCTTCAAAGACTGGAAAGCCATCTGTCTGGGATGATTTAGTGAATCCTGCACTGAGCAGGGGGTTGGACCTGATGACCCTGGAGGTCCCTTCCAACTCTACCATTCTATGATTACCATCATATATGTGGCCTTTCCAGCCCAAATCACTTTTTGTCTATATATTAACACATAAAAACAATTATAAATATTTAAAACATTTTAAACTAATTATTGCTGCCAAGCCAGTGCTCCAAGAATCATTTTAACAATTTGTAAAACACCTAATTTTAAATTAAGAGCGTGAATTTATGTGAAAACTATAGAACAGTGATCTTTCTGCCAATTTCTCTAGAAGTATAGATGTTATAGGGCACAATTTAAACAACATCTACAGATAAAAGCTCTGTGAAATTAACTTTCTTGTTAATTAAAGTGGCGCCAGCTACAGATGGTACAGCCCCGCTGCCTGCGACTAGCAAAGTCAGAATCATGTCTGACCACACATGCAAACAGCCAGAGTCGAAAACCTTCAGCTATTTGCCATTCACCCAAACAGCCTGGTATCCCATTGTGTTACAATGTAATAACCACTCTAACAGGCAATACATTATTATTGTCTTGTATCATCAAGCAGCTTTATAGATCCGGGCTCACATTCCAAACAATCTGATTACCTACCTCCACAGACATTTATGTATATCTACAGTAAAATAATATTTATTGTAGAATTTTAGATCCTAGAGCCAATGATGTAGCTGTAGGGGGTGCAGAGGTAGCAGCTGCACCCGGGTCTAATGGCCCCTGCCAAATCCGAAAGTACAAGTAATATACAGTGTATAGTACATTGCAGGTAGTGAGCCTTCTAACAGATTTTGCATTGGTGTTCTGGAACTTTAACCCCTTCCCGCCCCAAGATGTAAATGTACATTATTAGAGAGAAGGGTTTCCTGAGAAATGTTGTAAATTTATGGCATGTAGTTGGCATGGGCTCAGGAGCTGAGTCCGTATCATCCAGAGTGGGAGCCAGCTGTGACTGACAGATATTCCTGCCATGTATCCCTTATATGCTTCAATCAGTGTAGATCACAGCATGTACGGAGTTAACAGAGGGAGGGAGTTCCCTATGCAACATCATCAACCCTCTGCCATGAAATCGTGGCGGGCTGAGGAATTTTCACGGCAACTGGATGCTTAACAGTGTCCTCTGGGTCTGCCTGGGCTCATATTGTAAAATAATAGAGATAATACTGCAGTACAGAAGAGCTGCAGTGTATCATCTGAACAATCAGATAATAAGAACGCCTTTTTTTTGCCTGCTTTTCAATTTTTTTCATTAAAAGAAAAAAAATGGTATTGCTGCATCCGTAAGAACTAGTACGATAAATAGAACACACTTTTCATTCTGTGCAGCAAATGCTATAAAAAAGCAAAAAAAAAGGGAGCCCAAAACCTGCTTTTGTTCATGTTGCCTTTTAAAAAGTGCAATAAAAGTGATCACACGCGGCCCTGTCGATGGAAAACAAAAGAAGTTAGGGCTTTTGAAATGTATAGATGAAAATCCCCCAAATCATTGCATTCTTATGTGCTAATCTAGCCCGCTTCTTTAAGAGTTAATTTACACCTCTGCCTAAATCTCATTAACAAAATAAGTTAAAGCAAAAATAAGTAATAAAATAACCACATTTCTAAAATACACATAGAATAATATAATGTCATCTCCGCACGACTCTTCTGCTATCTGAAACAAAATGTCAGCAATGTATTGCCCATGGGCAATACATTGCTTGATCCCTACAGGAATAGGCCTAGCAGGGTTATAGGGCTGTATTTCTGTAGTTCCTTACCCGTCTCTATAACTGAGGCTCCGGACTCTGCAGCAATTTCCGGCAGCAGGGAAGGTTCCGATGTCTGAGTGGCCAGGACTGGGGCTAAAGGCCATATGGAGATACCCAATCCCGTCAGCCACCATCCTTCAGATAGAAGGCTTACAGTCATCCTAGTGCTAGAAGAACGTTGTCAACGGCACCATATTTTCTCATTAAGAACTCTTTTATGACTGCTTTACGTTGAACAGCCATGCGAGTGATTAGGTGCTGAAGAGTTCGGCAGTTTCAGTACTCAGATACCTTTCTTCCTATGGAGTCTTTCGTTAAATACACAAATGCGAATATGCTCGTGTAAAGGGGGCCTAAAGGTTCAAAAAAGTTCACAAAGGAATAGTTTTTTAAAAGAAAAACTGAACACAAGAACAAGGGGCACAATCAGAGGTTTAGGCCCATTTATGGTTCAAAATGTATTTTATTTAATTCTACATTTATGTTAGCTAACATCATTAGCCATTGAATACAAAATTGTTACATTACACTTATCCCTAGGCAATAAAACTGGTTTATTAATAACTTGCTTACCCGCCGCGCGTTGCTGCGAAGACAGACAGACATACATACATTCGTTTTTATATATATATATAACAACCAATCACATCACAGCTGTCATGTTACCTCAGCAGTATAATATATAACAACCAATCGCAGCGCAGCTTACATGTTACCTCAGCTTTATAATATATAACACCCAATTACAGCGTAGCTTTCATGTTACCTCAGCAGTATAATGTATAACAACCAATCACAGCACAGCTTTCATGTTACCTCAGTGGTATGATATATAACAACCAATCACAGCGCAACTTTTATTCTGCCTCAGCAATATAAAAAATAGCAACCAATCACAGCCCAGCATTCATTTTACCTCAGCGGTATAATATATAGCAACCAATCACAGTACAGCTTTCATGTAACCTCAGTAGTATAAGAAGTAGCAACCAATCACAGCACAGCTTTCATTTTACCTCAGCATTCTCAATATGCAGCAATTGTCTTGCGAAACGTTTGGCGGATGCATCATTTTGTAGTTGAACACACATCCCGTTGCTCGTAATGCTTTTTGCTTTTGTGCTTGAGATGGAAATCAAATGATCTTTGTCTGGGGGGCATAACTGTCGACAACACTCGCACGCACGCCACCTATCATAGGATAGATGTACTATGCCAGTAATCTTCCCAGGAGTGTACTCAACAACTTCCCAAAGTTTCATGGTGATTGGATGAATGGTGTAGTAATGCATAAAGGACAGACAGACAGACATTCATTTTTATATATATAGATGACATCAGGAAGTGAGAGAATTAGATTCCATACATAAAAATTGGATGCTAATTCTTTTGCGCTTAGAATTGAATAATCGAGTTGGGATCCATTAGATTTTTCTATTTATGACATAATCAATGCTTGTGCCAAATTTCAAGTTTAAATGACATTGGGAAGTGAGAGAATTAGATTCCGTACGTAAAATTTGGACGCTAATTCTTTTGCGCTTAGAATTGAATAATCGAGTTGGGACCCTTTAACTTTTCCTATTAATGACATAATCAATGCTCGTGCCAAATTACATCGGGAAGTGAGAGAATTAGATTCCGTACGTAAAATTTGGATGCTAATTCTTTTGTGCTTAGAACTGAAGAATCGAGTTGGGACCCATCAACTTTTCCTATTTATGACATAATCAATGCTCGTGCCAAATTTCAAGTTTCTATGACATTGGGAAGTGAGAGAATTAGATTCCGTACGTAAAATGTGGACGCTAATTCTTTTGTGCTTAGAATTGAATAATCGAGTTGGGACCCATTAGCTTTTCCTATTTATGACATAATCAATGCTCGTGCCAAATTTCAAGTTTCTATGATATTGGAAAGTGAGAGAATTAGATTCCATACATAAAATTTGGACGCTAATTATTTTGCACTTAGAATTGAATAATCGAGTTGGGACCCATTAGCTTTTCCTATTTATGACATAATCTATGCTCGTGCCAAATTTCACGTTTCTACGACATCGGGAAGTGAGAGAATTAGTGGCAATGATGGAAATCGAACGATCTACGTGGGGGGGCGTAACTGTCGACGACGCTCGCACGAGCGCCATTTATCATAGGATAGATGTACTATGCCAGTAATCTTCCCAGGAGTGTACTCAACAACTTCCCAAAGTTTCATGGCGATCGGATGAATGGTGTAGTAGCACATAAAGGACAAACAGACAGACAGACACGCATGCATTCAATTTTATATATATAGATAATAACTAGAATATTTATTTGTATAGCGCCAACATATTCCGCAGCGCTTAGGTTTACACATATAAGTCTCCAGATCTTGTGTAATAAACATTTACACCCAACAATATATCGCCTAGAGTTCCATTTATCCAAAAATTATATTTTGAATCAAAGAAATAATAAGAAAAAAAGTGTCACTAGTACTACTCTCAAAAGAATAAGAAGAGAAAGAGAAGAATGAAGATATAGAGTGAGGGCTTAGTCACACGCGTGCATCGGCGCCCGTGTTACTGCAGGAAGGAGATGGCCGCACTTCAGGACGGACGTCTCTCTTCAGCACCGGAAGAAAGAACATGTGACCAGCTTCATTGCCAGTCATGTGTTCTTTTTTCAGCGCTGCGGGGAGTCGTCCGTCCTGAAGTACGGCCATCTTCTTCCTGCAGTAAGGGCTCAGTCACACGGGCGCAGCGGCGTCCGTGTGACTAAGCCCTCAGGAAAGAACTAGGGATATAGGGAAATGAAAGATAAAGGTGGGACAGGGGTTCTGACCTTTTGTCACCGCAAAACCACTTGTTGTACCTCATCTTGTCCCTAGCGTACAATTTCTCCATATATCTGATGTTGTCAAGCGCCTCCAGCCACATTATCCTAGAAGGTGGAGATGTAGACTTCCATTTTCTCGGGATCACCTGACGTACTGCCAAAATAAAGAATCTCAACAATGATTTCTTGGCCTGGGCCAGTGAGTCAGGAAAACATTGACAGTATCGCCAGCTCCGGGGTCAGCTGTAGCTGATCCCTACAAACCCATAAGTAGAGGGTGCCGACCTTCTGCCAGAGGGGGCGAACCATTGGGCAAGACCACCATATGTGGGAAAAGTACCCCTATCCTTCAAGCATCTCCAGGAGGTATCCGGGTATTGGGGGTAGATTCTGGCTAGTCTCTCTGGAGTTTTGTACCATCTTGTCAGGATCTTATAACTCAATTCCTGCAGCTTACTCGAGATGTTTATCTTATGTGTCAGAATATAAGCTTACTTCCATGACTTCTCTGGAAAGAGGGGGGGACCACACAGCTCCCTCTCCCATTCCCTCTCAAGGGCCACCCCTCTGTCCCTGGTATCCTCCTCCACCAGGAACTGATACAGATCAGCAATTTTGCCCTGGGTCGCCCGGTTGCGAATATACTGGCTCTCAAAAGGTGTCAAAGAGGATCCTATTAGTTGGGTTACGCCTGAAGACCTGACATACTGACACCATGCTCATGAGCCGGGGCCCCCGATCCCTGAGCACCTCCCTTAATGTCTTGAGTCCGTCATCCCCTAACATGTCCCTGATCCTAGGGATCTCCTCTGGCTGATCTGCTGTCAGTATATTCACTATAGTTGAGTCCTTAAAGATTGTGGGGATATCAGTGTTACCCACCAATGGCGTCAAAGGTCCTGGTCTCGCAATCAGTCCAGCTTTGGTAGCTGGCCCTATCCACGCCGAAAGAACACCTTCCATAAATGTTGATAATTCCAGGTTTTTATGTTTCTCATGGCCTGGTAACCATATTAGGCCAGCTCCCCTATAAGGAACTGAATCTTGCTCTATTGCTACCCATCTTTTCTGCGACCTACCACAGATCAGATCTAAAATTCGCCGTGTGAGTGTGGCCCTGTAATATAGGGAAATATTCGGGATGTCCAATCCTCTGCGCTCCCTAGAGCCAGTGAGGAACTTCCAATTGTGTCTTGGCCTGTTACCACCCCAAATAAACTGCATCATTGACCTCCAAATCAAAATCAGGCAAGCCCCCAGGAGTTTTATGGGTATGGTTTGAAGGGCATATGGAAGTCTAGGTAGGATGTTCATTTTTACGATACTGATCCTGCCAAACCAGGAGAGGGGTATCACCCGCCACCTAACCAGATCCCCATCAAGTTTCACTGGGAGTGGTTTGTAGTATTTTGGAAGAGGTCTGCTATGTCTGGTGTGATCTTTATTCCCAGGTATTTAAACCCTTCCTTTTTCCAGGCAAACGGGAAGGCGAACCTCAGAGCCTCCTCCTCAGTCCCTGAAATATTGATATTAAGAATCTCGGACTTATTCAGATTTACTTTGAAGTTTGAGACTTGCCCAAATCTCCGAAATTCCTCCAATATGCTAGGAAGGGCCACTCTGGGCTTCGTTATATACATTAGCAAATCGTCAGCATAGAGGGCTATTTGCTGTTCATCTTGAACACCCCTGATATTAGCATTCGCCTGGAGGGCGTTTGCCAGGGTCTCCATTACAAGAATATACAAGAAGGGGGACAGGGGACAACAATGCCTTGTACCATTCTTAATCTGAATCTGTTGCGATAGTTTTCCGTTTACCCGCACCTGCGCGGAGGGGTTGTTATAGAACGCCATGATCCATCCCAGAAATCTAGGGCCCAACCCAATCTGTTTAAGCGTCGCCTCCCAAAATCATCAATCCACTTTGTCAAATGCTTTTTCGGCATCTACCGACAGGAGGCAGAGGGGGCTACCTGATCCAGAGGCCCTGGACAGGAGTGCCAGTGTTCCAATTGTATTGTCCCCTGCCTCCCTTCCAGGAATAAAGCCCACCTGATCTTCATGTACCAGGGTTGGAATATGGGTCTGTAGGTGACCCACCAGCATCTTGGAGAATAATTTTGTGTCTATGTTTAAAAGCGATATTGGTCTGCAGCTTCCACAACTTTCACTGCCTGTGATGCCTGAGTTGGAAAGGGCCATATTCTAGAAACTGCATTAAAAACCCCCAGCATTAAAGGAGCCAGCTGCTTTATACATATTTTGAAACACCGGGGTGTAAATCCATCTGGGCCTGGGCTCCTCACAATTACCACCTCCTTCAACTCCTGCAGTGTGAAATCCTCTTCGAGAGCTTGCTTTGATGATATGGTAAGGAGCGTGGGTTGCAATATATAAATCCTTCTCCGCACCATATTCCTGTCCCCGGTCCCCTGTTCCCCCTTCAAATTGTATAGGTCTTGGTAAAATGTGTGGAAGCTCTCAAGAATTTGCACCCTCTTGGAAGGTTTATTCAGCCCCTCTCGTGTTAAAGGTACAAAAAGTTAGGTTAGCCATCTGGTTCTAGTGATAGACGGTATGACTGCATGTCGGTGGAGAAGGAATGGTAGGAAGGGAAGAGATAGGGAGGGGAATGGGAGAGAGGTGAAGAGAATAGTATGAAGGGAAATAGATGAATAAGAGAAGAAATGTTTATCATGTAAAACCTTGTGCAGCGTTATCAGCTGCAAGTGCTATCTGGGTGAACTGCTGGCCTATTTGTTGCCAGCATTGACACTAAATACGATTGGTCACTCTGTGTGGGGAGCATAGAAGTACAGAACAGGAGAGGCATTGACCCCACGCATCCCCTCAGGGCAATAAAACATGGTAAATGCAATAGACCCCTGTAAGAGGCCTTGGATGAAAACTCTGGAGGCACCAATAGTAACAAAACAATACTCTTGTCTCTAAACTTGCAAGAAAACATGGGGATAGCGAGAAACATGGGACAGGGTGACTCGAGGTGGAGAGTGCGGCACCCCTCAGCTGTAGCACTGATTGTAAGTGGATAACCGCTATTCAAGCCAAAGGCTATATGGCCCAACCTCAGGCCCAATGTCAAGATTTAAGGATGGTGCGGCCTCTCCTTTCCCTGATCCATCCAACCACCAACCCCCACGCCATCAGCAGAAAATAATAGAGAGAGACAGGAAAAAGACTCTGCCATCTCCGCACCAACTAAATTTTAACTGTAAGTGGAAATTGAAACCAAAGTCCCCTTATGCATGTTCTGTAGAATGTGAACACCTCTCAGGTGTCCGTTTGTTGCACGTTCAAGTGTTCTTCTCTACTGGTGCACGTCTCTCCCGACGCAGTTTAGGCTGCATCGTCTGCCATTGCTCCTGGGCAGTGGGGGCCAGAACCGTCGGGGACATAGGCCAGTCAGGCAGTGGTATCATCGGTAGTTGAAAAGTTCACAAAAAGTTAGGTAAATCTCCTAGGGTGCGGAAAACGGCTGTTTTCCCTTCCTTCACTGCTGTAACGGAAAGATAACCCCCACTCTAATGGGATTCCCTGGGTTTTCAGGATCACCAGGAGTGGTCCGAGGGCACCTCTTAGGCGAAGAGTGTGACAAGCAAGGTCCTGAATTAGCATAATAGGCCTGCCTTCATAATGCAAGTCCCCTTTTTCTCTTGCCTTACAGAGGATTGCGTCCTTAATTTTAAAGAAATGGACCCTGCAGATGATGTCCTTGGGCCGATTAGGGTGGGCGGACCTGGGTCCCAAGGCTCTGTGAATCTTGTCAATCTCTATGGGGCGTTCTGAAGGGCGATCTAGTAACTGCTAGAAAAATATTTGTGCCGATGCATTATAGTGTTGCCCCTCTACCTCCTCTGGCAGACCCAGTATGTGAAGGTTATTCCTTCGGTCCCTGTTTTTCAGGTCACCGAGGTGCATGCTGATGCCTGTGCTTTGGTTGGCTTGTGCTTGGATTGCTTGCCTATGCGTTTCCAATATAGCCTCCGTACCCTCTTGAGCCTCCTCTACTTGTAAAATTCTGTGGCCCAAGTGCTGCATATCAGTATGTATATGCTCCAGCACCTGTTTGTTTGATGCTTCCAACCTATGGAAGAATTTATAAAGTTCAGATTTTGTAGGCATCGCCATTATGCGGCTTTTCCAGGCCTCCTTCTCTACCCTGCTGGGTGGGCTTCTGGCCCAATTGTGTGCAGGACTGCTGGTTGCACT
The DNA here is from genome assembly GCF_035609145.1 of Eleutherodactylus coqui. Taxonomy (NCBI): domain Eukaryota; kingdom Metazoa; phylum Chordata; class Amphibia; order Anura; family Eleutherodactylidae; genus Eleutherodactylus; species Eleutherodactylus coqui. The sequence continues at coordinate 254,584,835 of NC_089841.1, forward strand.
GGGACCTGAGGACTCTGGCCACATGGGGGAACTACTACTCTTCTCCACTGTAGGGGTCTGTACTGGTGGGGGTGGTGTACTGTGCTGCATGCAGGGGCTGCTGCCCGGAGTATTCACTTCTCCCCCTCCTGATATGCTCCCCGGTGACTCTTGCTCCAGTGTAGCCATTTTCAGGGAGCTTCCTGTCTGCCTCTGCCTGTTAACAGGAGATTACTCTCGGACTTCAGCCCGCTAGACTGTCCCTCCGTGATGCTGCTCCATCTCCTCTGCTGTGGAGGGCTCCCGCATTCTCGCGAAAACGGGCGCCATCTTGGGCCTTGTGGAGGCCTCTCCTGAATTACTGAGAAACCTCTCCATTGTGCCGCTTCTTCTGCCCAGCGTGGACAGCTGTGACTGCGAAGCCTACCTCTTCCACATGCTGTGTTCGCTGTTTAAGTTGCGCTGCTCGCTGGAGTCTTAGAGCTGCAGGCCAGGTGAGAGATGCGGGAGCTTGCCTAAAGTGCGACCTATCCTGCCATCTGCTGGACGCCACCCCCTCCCCGTTAAGGCCCATTTACATGCAAAGACAATCTTTCAATGATTGAAAGATTGACAGTTTTAGAAATTTGCATAAAGTGTTAAAGGACACCAATCTCTATTAACACCTTATCAGCTTCATTTGCTTGTAAAAGGGCCTCCGGGAGCTATTTGCAGAGCACATCATCTGGTCTGAGCTCTGCACACAGCTCCATTGTTCTCGCATGGGCTGTCGGCAGAATACAATGTAACCTCTGACTCCTGTGCAGAACACAGTGTGCGGTCCCTGTTATTGCTCTCCAGCTGAACTATGGATTTTAAGCTCACCTTAGGTGAATTTAAAGTCTATGGACCCCTTTGTTATATTTATTAATTGCATAAGCTAAATTACAGGTTAAAATTAGTTTTGCAATTGCTTTATTTGAAATGTTCACCATTTTGTATCCTGCATATTGCACTGCAATATTACAATACATTGAAAGCTACTTGATCCCCCTCTCTGCTCATGTCCTTAGACAGGCTCTCCTCAACTATAAAATTTAAAGGGCCACTCCAGTGATTTTTCTTTAAAATGCATTCACTATATAGCTATCACGGGGCCTTGTCACGGGGCTCTACCATCTCCTACCCTGAGGGTAGCCCAGGACCCCTCCAAGTAACTAAGGGCAGGCTTATCAAAGGGTAACCCAAGCTGTGGTTCACTTTAAGTCCTTGTCACTTGTGACGCCACTGTTCCATCCTCTGCTGTGAATCCATAAGGTGTCAATAAAGAGTCCACACACAGGGATATGTTTAAAGAGCAGAACCGGGAATTGTCAATAAAGTCCCTTACTGAGAACAACTTGCAACAGTCCAGCATAACAGTTTACATCCACCATGAATCAGACACTGCAATCCAGATGTGGTGAGACAGGGAGACTTCTCGGGTAGGCAGGAGAAAAACCACATTCCTATTATCTGTGGGGTCCTGGTCCCCCACACGTAGCGCTCATTCCGACTCTCTACTGGTACACACTCACAATATCTGTTGCATTCTGGTCTTATCTGGTGGTACTCCATTCACTCTCACTCCTTAGAAATGGTGCTGGCTCAACCTAGGCAAAGCAGACCCAGGCCAGGTGCTCGGTATCTGTGGGTATCCAGTGGTACTCCTCTCTCAGACTTCACTCTAACCTTGCAAATACATAGCTAAAACAAGGTCACATGACACACAACAAGATACATTTTCCAGCCATAACCCAGACAGTAACCCATTCAGTTCTGCAGAGGTGCAATATACATCAAACTCAGATAGAATACACTGCCAATACATAGGCATTAGACACACATAAATCAGTCAGGCATATTCTAGAGACTTCTGGAAAGGTCACATTAACTTCAGGCCACTACTGTATTACCTTGGATAGTTATTACTTCCTGTCTGAGATTTCAAGCTTCCTTTCCTCAGATGATCATGTGATCTTAGTTCTGACCAGCTCTGATCTACTTGGGATTATGGCTTCATTTTCTAGTCAGATGCTCAGTTAGTATGAGGGCTCAGTCACACGGGCGCATCCGGGCGCCAATGCGCCCGTCTTCCTGCAGGATAACACGGCCGCACTGTAGGTGCGGAGAAAGAACATGTGAACCGAGAGCAAAGCAGGTGGTTTGGTCTCCGCAACCAGAAAGGACGCACACGGGGTGGTCAAGTTAAGAAAAATGTATTTACTACAGGTTAATAAAGGCAAGTTAATGGTAAAAGAACAGGAATAAGGACAAGCACAATACACAGTATAGTTGGAACAATTCAAGTTAGATTCCACAATATATTCCACGTTTACTATGTCCACCTCCACAGCACGGACACTGAAAGAACAATAATCCCAAAACTATCCCTAACGGACCCTAACTTCACATTTGGGTGCGCACCCCTCTTACCAGTGGTCCGGGTGGACTGCTTACAGTGTGTAGAAGCACGCGTTGGGGCCCAATGTCGTTCTTTCCTTGTATAGCGAAGCGTCCTCTCCTCACGGTTATCACAACATCCGAGGCAATAAGATTCTTCTCAGCAGGCAGGAAAACAAAATGGAGGCAATGAAATCCAACAGCCAGTAGCTCAGCACACTGACAGTCCTGCAGAATCCATACACCGCGGTGTGATATAAGCCAGGGGTTGTGCAGTTACCGTCCGGTACTCAACAGCACTGCCAGTCTATAACTTTGGTGGCAATGTCCACAGCCACAATGTCAGTATTACTGGTTAGCGACTGGGCACAGTCCTTTCAGCATGGCTCCACTGAACATACTGTCTCTTTACCCTCTGTCTGCCTCTGGACTGAATTACACACAGGTTAGCTGCACAGGACAGTCCTCTAAGATCTCCACACACTCTCCATGCAGCACAGACACTTGGTTCTTTCTCTGCAAAGATGGCTGCTGCTCTCTGTGTGTTGTCACATCCTGCTTCCTTCTCATACTGGGTCTGCAGACAGGCAGGCTGACCTCATAGTGTGTCCCTCCAGCATCACATTCCCATTGCAGGGGCTGCTGACCAGAATCACAGAAACACATATACACTCAACTTTAACACAGTTTAAACAAATGGAACTTGGCACATCATTGGGCTGTATATTAGGACAAGTATATGCACAGAAGCAGCACTCCTATTGCCATAAGGCTGGGACACAGTCTGTATAATACAAACACATGACCGGCTCCATTGCCGGTCATGCGTTCTTTCTTCTGGCGCTGCGGAGAGTCGTCCGCACCTGCAGTGTGGCCGTCTTCTTCATGCAGTAACACGGGCGCATCGGCGCCCGGATGCGCCCGTGTGACTGAGCCCTCATGCTGTTACATGGACCTACCACAGAAACTGCTTAAAGGGAAACAGGCATTCCTGTCACAGTTAATGATGATAATCACACAGCTCCTGCCACACAGTTATAATACAGGAGATCACAGCTCATCCTCCTGACTGTATACTTATGGGCTGTGGCTTATTTAGGTGAATATAGTAGGTAATGATAATTAAACTCTCCCATCTCCCTCAGCAGACAGAATGGTATAGCATCAGCTAATTTAGTGTTGATGCATCATGTGATTGATTGAAAGTGAAGGTAAAATAAAATCTCCCCATTGAGATGGTGCCTAAGGCCCCCTGCACACGTGCGGAAATTTCATGGTGGAATTTCCCGCAGAATTTCTACCTGTGCCCACTTGCATAGGATTGCATTAGATAATGCAATCCTATGCAGACGGCCGTGATGTGTCTGCGTGAAAACAAGCGCGGAAAACAAATCGTGGCATGTTCTATTTCTGTGCAGGTCTCGCAGAGGCCCGCACAGAAACGTCACTAGGGACAGGACGGCTCCGCTCTGCGCATGTGCCGGCTGGGCGGCAGCTGGCACATAGCGCAGAGTAAAGACACTGGGAGCGGGTGAGCCGCAGGGCTGTGCAGGAGCACGGGTCCGCATCCCACTGCGAGAATTCTCAAAAAGTTCTCAAAAAATGAATGGCAGAAACACATATCACAAAAGTTGGGCTTGGGTTAACAAAAGGCTGGAAAAGTAAGCGCTACTAATAAAAAAAAGCTGGATGGTCAATTTTCTGCTAAGTCACATGACTGTGTATAAAAAGAGCATGCTAGAGAGGCAGAGTCTCTCAGAAACAAAAATGGTCAGAGGTCTGAGAAAAACTGCTTAAAAACTGTGAAACAATTTGAGAAAAATTGTTCCTCAACGTAAAATTGTGTAGACTTTGAATATCCCCCTATCTACAGTACATAATATCATCAAAAGATTTTGAGAATCTGGAGAAATTCACGTGCAAAAGGGATAAGCTCAATATTATATGCTCGAGATCTACATGGCGCTACATTAAGAATAGGCATGATTTTGCAAAGTGTGTTTAAAATGAACTAAGGCAAAGTGGAAAACTGTTCTGTGGTCAGATGAATCAAAATTCGAAATTCTTTTTGGAAACCACGAATGCCGGGTCCTGTGGAATCAAGAGGAGAGGGACCATCCAGCTTGTTAGCATGTAAGACAGTTTTCTGTGCCTCAAAACTGGTGTATTTTCAATAGCAAATCTGCCCCAGTATGTTTATTTTACTGTTTGTGTTATTATGTATGACATTCTACTACCGTGTTTCCCTGAAAATAAGATCCTGTCTTATATAAATTTTAGCCTAAAAAGAGGCACTAGGCCTTATTTTCGGGGAAGGGGTCTTATTATACTTACCTAGCAGACTCGGTCCAGGTCCCTCCTGCTCCTCTTCATAGCTCTGGCGCACACTTCCCGTAGTCCTCGGCGCTCGTACAACATCACTGGATTCATAAATCCCACCTCCAGGAAGTGATGGCTGTGATTGGTTCATCGATCATGGCTCAGGCAATCAGTGCAGAGCTGGATGAACCAATCATAGCCATCGCATTGGCTTATCCAGCGCTGCATTGATTGGCTGAGCAGCGGTTGATAAACCAATCACAGCCATCATTTCCTGAAGGCGGGATTTATGAATCCCGTAACCAGGAAGTTATGGGATTTTAAAGTTGTAATAGGAGACTTTTCCATAATCCTATGGAATTGTTATCAATTTCAGGGGATTTGTTAGCATAAGGATTATGAAATCCGCAAAGAGGCCCAGTTTATGTTGTCAGAGACCTGTGTTAATTCCCCAGAGTTTGTGTTACTTTTTGATTGCTTTTTATTAATTTTTTTCCTAGAGTTGGGGTGGCCAAAAAATACCAATTCAGGCGTTGTTTTTTTTTCTTCTTTCTGTCGACGTTCACCGTACGGCATAAATAATGCATTACTTTGATAGATTGGACTTTTATGGTCGTGGCAATACCAAATATGCTTTTATTTTTTTTATTGTTAATATGGGAACAGGATTTTTTTTTCAAACTTTTGCTTTCTTTATATTTTGTCCAATAATTAAAAAAGCTTTTTAAACATATTTTCACATTTTTTTTTGACTCCACGGGGAACTTGAGTTTGATCGCTCATACAATATAATGGAATACCACAATATTACATTATACTGCATTTTGACAGCCAGTCTTTGAAAGCGTTCCATAGTCACACCTTTGTAATCATTTATTAATGGCAGCCATGGGAACCTTCAGAACGCCCCCAGGGCCATAGTAACAAAGCGGCACCCATCATGAAAGGGGGGCCTTTTGGGTTCCCCAAACAACGATTGGGGCATTTATAGGATTAACATCCAGTGTTAGCTGTTGCTGACGTTTGCTATTACAGATAGCAGGCACCCTCCTTATACCCACTGTAGAGGTGCACTACAGAAAATGGCCTGTAGGGGGCAGTGGACAGGCATTCTGGTGCCTGAGAAAAGGGAAAACACCCACAGGTGTGGTCAGGAAGTTGGATATAAGGGTGCATTCCTGCTACAGCCAGGAAGGTGTTGGCTGAGAGAGCCAGAGAGGACCTGTGCAGCAGAGCTAAGCTGCTTCAGGCCAGTGGCCCGGCAAAGGCCAGAGTCCGACAGGGACGACAACCCTGGACTCACACCCAAGTTGGGGTACTTATATGGACTTTGTTTTATTGAAGAGTGTGTATTTCGACTCTGTTTCCGATTGCCTGATGTGATGACAAATACAGGCTGGCAGGAGCCAGATAAAGCAATCAACAGCTCCTGAGTAGTTTCTGTACGTGTGGTTGCCACTCTGGGTAGAAAGGTGGGCAATCTGCAGGCAAGTGTACCCCAACTTGCCACACCACATAATGTGCCAGCACCTGCAATCCCGCTCCATATAAACCTCAACCATCCAGGATGTAAATGCAGGCCCTGTGGTCATAACAGGTTAAGTTATAGTTGATATGAAAGGATTTTAATCATAAAAAGAATTTCATTGTACCTGATTATAATGATTCAACTGGAATCTTTACGGAATGCGGATCCCACCAGAACTGTCTTTGGCATTCAGATAAGGATTCTCCTTTAATTTCCAATTTTCCTAAGTTTAATTTGTTTATAGGATGCACACGAAGTGTAATTAAACGTGTTCTGAAGAAAGCGATCAGCATTATATTCCACACGATGCTTGAAACCAATCTGCTGTTCTCACATGTTGTAGAAGGTAATAAGGCAGGAGGAATTATAACTGTATAATGTAGAATAGCTGGATACTGACTGCACACAACCTAGTGAGTCCTCACGTATACTGTTGTCTGGACGCAAATCTATAAACCACTACTGAAAGACAAGCCACTAATTTTATAGAAGACAACCTTACAGCGGCTTCTTAAGGACAGAAATGTCCAAGAAGGTTGGGAAATATTGAGAAATAAGATTCTCAAAGCACAATTGTTAACAATTAGAGATGAGTGAGCGTACTCGCTAAGGCAAACTACTCGAGCGAGTAGTGCCTTATGCGAGTACCTGCCCGCTTGTCTCTAAAGATTCGGCGGGGGAGAGCAGGGAGGATCGGGGGGGAGATCTCTCTCTCTCCTCTGCTCCCCCCTGCTCACTCCCACAACTCACCGCCGGCACCCGAATCTTTAGAAATGAGCGGGCAGGTACTCGCAAAAGGCACTACTCGCTCGAGTAGTTTGCCTTACCGAGTAAGCTCGCTCATCTCTATTAACAATCCCTTAAAAAATGAAGAATGGGAAGCATTTAAAGAGACCAGGATGGATTAACACAGAACTTGCACGCATGTTAAAAACAAAGAAAAATATGTTTACCAAATGGAAAGAGGGGGGAATAGCTAAAGAAGAATATAATGCGAACTGCAGAAACTGTAGGGCAAGTGTCAGAAAGCTAATAATGAATTGAGGCTTGCAACAGAGGCCAAAAGCAATAAAAAAGAATTTGGGGAATATGTCAAAAGCAAAAGTAAAGGCTTGAAAAAGGGGCACAGTGCGCCCTGAAACGTGTTGCCACCATAATCAGTGTATGCATTGCATATGTGTTGTGTACTGCTAGACTATTTAAATAAATCTGTTGGATGAAGATCAACCACAAAAACCTCCTTTTTGCACTTTCTGATTAAACCTGGATCTGAGGGGGAGTTGGCTCTGGTCCAAACCCTCTCAGCGAAGTAAGTTAACTAATAGCTTTCTTCCCCAAATTGTGATTTTTGATGGTCTAGTAACGCATGGATATTTTTTCTTTTTTGACTCCTACTGTATGTCAAAAGCAAAAGAAAAGTCAAAGATGCTATTGGATGCTTACAAGATGAAAATAGTGAATTGGTTAAGAATGATGTTGAGAAGGCTGAACTTTTAAATTCCTAGTTTGTATCTGTTTCTCTCAGAAAGTAGATGGAACATCAACTGATCTTCCCTGTACTATTGGAGGAATAAAAGAATGCAAGCTATCTGTAAGCAGAGAGATGGTGAGGGAACACTTGGCTAACTTAAATGAATTCAAGTCTCAAGGTCCAGATAAATTACATCCTAGAATACTAAAGGAAGCAGCAGAGGTAATTGCTGACCTACTCCCTATAATCTTTGAACATTCCTGGGGAACAGGAGAAGTCCCAGAAGATTGGAAAAGGGCAAATGTTTGCTCTTTCTTCAAAAAAGGGAAGAAGGTGGATCCAGGAAACTGCAGGCCTGTGAGCCTGACTTCTACACCGGGAAAGCTCTTTGAACAAATAATTAAACAGCATGTATGCAAGTACTTGGATGAAAATGGAGTAATTAACCAGAGCCAGCATGGGTTTGTAACAAACAAGTCATGCCAGACTAATCTAATTTCGTTCTATGACAGAATCACTGAATGGGTTGATCAGGAAAATACGGTACATATTATATATTGACTTTAGTAAAGCATTTGACAAAGTATCTCATGCCATAGTTATTGAAAAAATGACTAAATATGGGAAAGGCAACTGTTAGGTGGATTTACAACTGGCTGAGTGATCATACTCAAAGAGTGGTCATAAATGGCTGCACATCCAAGTGTAAGAATATATCAAGTGGGGTACCAAAGACTCTGTCCTAGGCCCAGTGTTGGTCAACATTTTTATAAATGATCTGGAGGAGGGAATTGATGGGAAACTGATCAAATTTGCCGATGACACAAAGCTAGGAGGGATAGCTAACACTAGGGAAGAGAGAGGATATTCAAAAAGATCTAGAAAATCTTGCTCAGTGGGCAGTGACTAACAGAATGGTATTTAACAAGGAGAAATGCAAAGTCCTACATCTGGGCAAGAAAAATTAGAAAAGCACATACAGAATGGGAGGAATTGGGCCAAGCAGCAGTACATGTGAAAAAGACTTGGGTATAATAATAGATCATAGAATGAACATGAGTCAACAATGTGATGCAGCAGCCAAAAAGGCAAACACAATTCTGGGATGTGTTAAGAGAAGCATAGAATCTAGATCACGTGAGGTCATTATTCCCCTCTACTCTTCATTAGTCAGACCTCATCTGTAATACTGTGTCCAGTTCTGGGCACCCCACTTTAAAAAAGACATAGACAAACTGGAGCAAGTTCAGAGAAGAGCTACCAAGATGGTGAGCGGTCTGCAAATCATGTCCTATGAGGAACAGTTAAAGGATCTGGGAATGTTTAGCTTGCAAAAAAGAAGGTTGAGAGGAGACTTAATAGCTGTCTACAAATATCTGAAAGGCTGTCGCAGTGCAGAGGGATCAGGCTTATTCTCATTTGCACAAGGAAGGACTAGAAGCAATGGGATGAAACTGAAAGGGGGGGAGACACAGATTAGATATTAGACATTAGACATTAGATATTAGACACAATTCTGGGATGTATTAAGAGAAGCATAGAGTCTAGATCACTGCATTGCGATATCGCCAGTGTTTTCAACGGGGCCAGTGGCAGCAGCACTAGCCCCATTGAAAACATGGAGTATATCGCCGACTATATCGCGGGGACCATGGGGATGAAAGAATCCTCTGCCACAGCTGTGATAACTGGGGCAGAAGTCCAGGATGCTATCTTATTGCTTTCAATAGGGTCGGCGCTGCTGCTGGCCCCATTGAAAGCAGTTGTTTTGTGCCCCCCCCCCGCAGCATGATTTTTGGGGAAGGGCTTGAAAAATAATCCCTTCCCTGAAAATTATCACTAGCTGGTAAAAAAAACAAAAAAAACTTTATTCACGCGTCCTCTGGCTGGCTCTCCTGCACTGCTATCCAGCACTTTCAGCAGCAGGGGATTTAAAAATCCCCGACTCCTGAAAGGTCTGTGCTGATTGGCTGAGTGATCAGCCAATTACAGGCAGAGCTTAGCTATTCATCAATGAAACGTGCATTTTGCGAACTGGTGTTCTATCATTTTCGCTGCAGGCATTTTTCTGCATGTAAAATTCGCACATGTGACCACTGCCATTGAAAAGCATTGGTTCAATCTAGTGCAGGGGTGTCAAACTCATTTTCACCAAGGGCCACATCAGCCTTATGGTTGCCTTTAAAGGGCCGATTCTAATTGTTAACCCTTTCCAATCCAATTTGTATCCTGGTTTTCCTAGGGGGCTTACTCTTTCTCTGCCATTATACAACTCTGCTATATGCTGGCTAAAGCCAGTACTTCATGAGGTGACACGTTAGATAGACTCGAACAGCAGAGAGGCTGGCAATATACAGTAAGAGAACCCCGATGGGAATCTTCCAACATCGGAGCTGTACAGCTTTAAATCATAATGTCTTAAGACGTCAGACAGTGGATTGGAAAAGGTTAATTGTAAGACAGTATAGTAAAAGTGAACCCCACAGTGGCCCGATAATAGGGGCCCCCATAGCGGCCAGTGGTGCACACTATTATACACACATATATATAATTACACATTTATACACCCACTATTATACACATATACGTACAGACGCACACTATTATACACATATACGCACAGACGCACACTATTATACACATATACGCACAGACACACTATTATACACATATACGTACAGATGCACACTATTATACACATACATGCACAGATGCACACTATTACACACATACGCGCACAGAACCACACTATTATACACATACATGCCCAGACGCACCCTATTATACACACACATGCACAGACGCACACTATTATACATATATACGCACAGACACACACATTATTTATATATATATATATATATATATATATATATATATATATATACACACACACACACACTCACAGGTGCACACTTCTGCATCTTTATACTTACCTGCATCCAATGTGGTCCCACTGGCAAGTATACCAGCTGCTCTCTTCTTGGGGCCCTCCTGCATACTTGGGCCGCTGATGTCTCCCCTTACCTGCAGCCATGAATAGAGTTAGGGCCGGTGAGAGGAGGTCAGCGCTGACCAGGCTCTCACTCTGCAGCTGCTCCTCTTCAGCGTTGCTCTCCTCGTTGCAGATATCATGTTCTCTGCAGTCTTCTTTCCTCCTCCCCGGCCGTTGTCAGTCTGCTATCGGCACTCCTCTATTACTGTCTGCACTACTGAGACAGAACATCGCCTACTGACAGCAGCACGGAGGTGAGGGAACTGAAAATGAGGTGGCGGGCTGGATTCGGCCCGCGGGCCTTGTGTTTGACATCTGTGATCTAGTGTGATGAAAAACACACGTTAAAATGCCCGTGTGACTGAGCCCTTATTGTTGTAATGTGTTGATTTCAATGGATTCATTTTCACTAACAGTATTTTGACTAGCGCTATCACAAGCATTTTTGCCCGTATGCCCGTATGAAGACGCCCTAAAGAGGGAGATGCGATGGGTAGTATAATGGTATATTCACATGGTTTATTGACAATATTTCCATTACTCTCCCATTCATCTGCATAGGGCTCGGAGAAGTGTATGTGCTTGGAGCCAAAAGTTGTGTGGAAATGATTTTCTATTGTTGAAATGCACGCAAAAAGTCTGCCATATGTGAATATAACCTAAGGATGGGGTCACAAGGGCTGAAATCCTGCAGAAATATCGCGGAGTGACCACACAAAAACCGCAAGATTTCCGCGGGATAAATGCAGCTTCGAAACCCGCGGACTTTAGCCGTGGGTTTAGGAGCGGTTTCGCCGTTGGCATTCTGCTGTGGCTTTCTCTCCCCATAGAGAGGCCGCTGTGGAAACGAGAAAAGAATTAACATGCTGCGGAACTGAACTAAGCGCCGCATGTCCGTTTCCGCTCAGTTTGGCCGCAGTGCGTGGACGAGATTTTTGTAAAATTTCGTCCACTTTGCTGGCTAATACCAGGATTAAGAGCTGCGGGCGGAATTCCACCCCGTGTAAACCAAAGCCTAAGGGACCTTACAGAGCTACTGAAGGGCTTATTCAGACGACAGTATATGCGCAGGTATTTAGCAGCGATGAAAAAACGCGACTATGAGAAGTATTGCATTTCAATTACTTCTTTCATATGAACGTTTTTTTGCCGCGTAAAATAATCGCGCCGAGAAAATTAGCATATATGTGACCATTTTAGGGCACCAGTTTTATACACCGCGTGAAAACATAGGTTTTGACCTATCTTCTGACGAAATACACAGCAAGCTTCCATCGACTTCTAAGGAAGCTGGAAAAAATGGAGGGGGAGGGAGTTTACCTGCGTACAACGTTGGGACAAAAAGACAGCTCACCCTGTCTAAGCATTATTGGTCATTCCGAGGATTTCTACAGATCGCTGCTTTTCAACGCTTAAGCGTACTTTTTGCTTTTACGCAATAGCGGCACGTGTGAATGGCATGAAATACATGAATATAGATTGGGACTCGATCGCAGCAAATCTTCATTCATGTGATTATACGGAATGTAAAAATGCATACAGTCATGTGAAGGAGGGCTAAGGCTTGGGCTACACAGTGGCTTTGGCCACATCATGTCAACCAGCCAAATATCACACTATGGCCCTTCTAAATTGCAGCCTAATGGAAGTCAACCTGGGTGTCAATGACTTCTCCAAGAGCTAATTGGCAAAAATTGTTTAAACTAAATTGATGAGATTGGAAGTGTGGGTTTCACAGGTGCTTCACCCATTAAATAAGGGTGCACAAGACCTGGTTACCGACTAATCTGTTCTTTTTTGTTTGATTAGCAATCACAGAAAATGGCCATATACTTACTGACCAAGGAGTGCATATAGATGCATCCTCTTACCATGCAGGTAGCAGACCACCAAATGAGGGAGCTAATTACACCTGCGAGGGACACCGATGAGACAGCCACTCACACTGCCTCTTAATATAGAGGGGGGTCTGCCACTTTGTATCTACTCTGTGTGGGAATATGAACCAAGCAGCCACCCCCCTCTATATTAAGGGGCTGTGTGAGTGGCTGTCTCATCGGTGTCCCTCGCAGGTGTAATTAGCTCCCTCATTTGGTGGTCTGCTACCTGCATGATGGGAGGATTCAGCTATCTGCCCTCCTTGGTCAGTAAGTATATGGCCGTTTTCTGTGATTGTTTTTATGTTTTTATATTACCCCTTCTGTGACATTTTTGTTTGATTAGTGTGCATTATGCCTCAGTGCCAACATCTTTCAGAAGAACTCAGAAGACATGTTATGGAAATGGATGGAGATGGAAGAAGCTATGTACGAAGGGTACCCTGTTACTTAGCGCCTTGAGTTAAATAGTACCTGTTAATATGTGCTACTTGATGGTGACGTAACTTTATAGTTTGCACTATTCTCTTGTGCAGCAGTATAACAGTATAACAGTTGACCAAATGAGGGCGAAGTATAACAGGCTCTCAAAGAAGAAATAGGAATTGGCTATTATTAAAGCTGATGACATGAATCGTGCAGGAGTGGGTCAGGAAGGGTATCATTTCTCCTTAGGAAGAGCACCTAGAAGGTGTCAGGAGACTTATAAGGACATACATGCTCTTCTGGGAAATACGCAGAGAAGATTAAACAATGCCACTACAGCACTACCTATGGGAAGGCAGCATTCCTGCAAGTCAATATCAGACTTTTTAACAAGACTTGCAACAATATGGTTTCCTCCCACCTTCTAGGTTCTTAACCCTAAGGAGAAACAATACCTTTCTTGACCCACATCTCTAGGCCTCTCACCAGCCAAGCAAGAAACCTGCTGCACACCGATGAGGGGCAATCACCCTGTAATAGTTGCCTGGGTATGGTGTGCTTTTTCTTTGGAGACGTTTCTGGCTCATAATTCCCAGTGATTGTTACAAGACTCGTTAAAATGTCTGACATTGACTTGCATGCATATTACCTTCTAATAGGCGGTGATGTAGAGGCACTGTTCCATCATCCCATCATGCAAGAGTGGTGATGCAGCTGGAGGTCATGGTGGAGTATATTGAGTATGTGTTCAGGTCTTGGTAGTAGGCGCCAGTCTGCGAGTGCATAAGAGGCTTGTGGGAGCTGCAGTTAAAGCACTATGGGAGAGATTTATGAAAGCTCATGAACCTAGATTTTGGTCTATAAAGCGACTTTTTTCAGCCTAAGTGCCATATTTATGAAAGCTCTGTGAGTGTTTTTTTTTATTGTGTGCGCCTGGTCAGATCATTTTACTTTTAGTCTAAATCCGTGGGCATGATTTAGATGGTGCAGTGGGTGAGACCTGATTTATTACATGCAACTTTTTGAAAAGCTTGAATACAAAGCTGCAGAGCCTCTCCAGTGCTTTGGAGGCGTACTTCCAGCACCAACTTTCACACCACAGTGGAAGAAGATATTTGCCCTTAATTTAACATACATTGTGCAACTTTTTGGTGAATTTGTCTCATAATAGATCGGTACTTAGATCGGAAGTCACACATAAAAGTTGTATATGATAAATTTCCCCCTATGTGCTTATTCAGAACCCCATGGATGGGAGTGATTATCCTATGACGGAACGAGAGCCTTTTCAACAGACACAAACCTCGGTGAACCAGCATCTATGCAGTTCTGCAAGCGCCCTGTGACATCACTTCTGTGTTATGTTAAATAAGTTGTTCCAAGAATCGTCCTGGGAGCACAAGCATGTGGTTCAGACAGATTACACCTCCGTTGCACCAGTTGGTCCTGACTAACCGGTGAAATTAGGACTTCTTCTGGAGACAAACCCCCCTAGGCCACAACCCCAAGTAAGTGCAGAGGAATCTGCTTCAAGACACCTTTACCCCCTTGGCTTGGCTCAGTAAATGAGCCGGTTTTAGCTTCCCAAGTAGATTCTTTGTGTGTAGTTGCAGTGGGCGGTTCATAAGAGGCAAAAGTACTTCCTAGTGCCAGTGCAAGGTGCATTGTGGGTAAAGTCAGAGGCTGCTTTGCTGGCCTCCATCTCCAGGAGAGGCCTCATTGGCTACAGTAAGGATGTCACAGCCTGACCCAAGTTTCCTGATTGCTGCAGCAATAAAGTCATGTTTTTTGGGACTTGAAGTCACAATGTAGATGGCCAGGCGGAAGCACCTGAAAGCTTCAGTCAATGAGAGGTTGCAGCATCACAGTTGGCATTAGTGCTCATATTCTGGGCGCCATGATGCCCAAACCTCTGATTGCCGCAGTGGTCACATGCTTCCGCCCGGCCATCTAACCAGAAGCATAGTAATGATAAGACATATTTAAGAGAACTGAGTTCAAAAATAATCATATGGGACATAAATTCAAAATCTACAATAAAAAAGTGATATTTTTGGGAGGGTTTTTTTTAATTTTAAGATGATTGTTGGAAGTTAAAATAGAGTTTACAGTGTGGGATAAATAATGCAATATTTTAATAGTTTGTACTTTTACAGATATAAAATTTTGTTATACTAGCTACACATATATAATTACAATTCCTCCTGTACTCATCTCTGCAGCAGTCTCTGGGCAGCCTGTAATGGAAAGTCCCATCCTTTGATCACATGACCAGAGCCTGGTCATGGGATCTGCAGCCACAGGTCCTCCTGCACTCTCATGTATCGGCTGTGCATCCAGCGCTCCAGAGGTCAGTAGAGCCGCACTAGCCCCTGCCCCTGGTAATCGCTGGTCGGCAGAGACTGATAGACTGCAGCGGTGACCACTCACAGCTGCAGCCTATCAGTGGGAGGGCTGCGCGCCGTGGGAGTCTGCAGCCTCTAAATGGCTGCCGACTCCACGTGTAACAACCCTGCCCTCTGCAAGTGCCGGCCTCCCACCTCTCTCCTCTTCTCTCCCTCCGCCATCATGCGGCCGACAGTGTCGGTAAATGCACGCACTGTGCATGTTGAATATGGCGGGGCACCTGGGCCCCCTCAGCGCAAGGGCCGGGTCGCCGTTGCGATCCCTGCTTCCCCTCACTGTACGCCAGTGTTCATCAGTGTTCATACGGTCCGGAATTAGACTGCATGGACATTTCTGCGTCACAATCTTATCTCTATGGGGCTTGTATCCAACCCCTGTTAAAAATTTGCACGTCTTTATGTGAAAACCGCAAGATTAAATTCTGCAGTGGAAAGGTTTCTGCTGCGGAATTAAGTCCGTCTTCTGGAATTATTGTTGCGGATTTCTAACATACAGAAGATGTAAGTCCGTAATTAAAGTTTGCGGAAAAATATGCAAGAAATTTTGCAAGACATTCCACAGTTAAAAATGCAGCAAAAACCACAAGTATTGACAGAATTCACATATGCGCTGCGTCCTGCGGCTTATTCTGTCCCAGGTGAGAGCATCCAAGTAGATGGCTCTTTTTAAAGAACTATTGTAAGACCTCATTTAGACAATATACAGTAATTGTCAGATCTGTGTCTAATTTTTCCAATGTGGATCTGACACTTAGGGCCCTTTGAACGGAATGATTATTATTCAGATTCTCGCTGAATCGCAGGAATTGGAACAATAATCTGAACGATAATCAATCGCTTGCTTATCATTTGTGGTTCAATTTCTGCAGGCATAGAAATCAAACGCCGATCGGCCGTGTGAACAAGCAGTCTTTCATCTAAGAACCACTGGCTGTCTACTGTAAATGGAGGTGGGCGGCTGGAGCGATCTCCGTTGCGCTCCACCTCCATTCACTGAGTGGTCATCACTCCTGCATGAAAGCATGGGAGCAGTTATCGCTGGGACAACTATTGGGCATCTGCGCCCGACACGTGTAAAATTGCCCTTAATCTATGTAGTTCCTGATGAACTGGCATATGGATGTAACTTAAGTCAATGGGGAAAAATTGTGTGTGGCCATTCGATGAGGATTCTACATGGAAACTGTGTCAAAAATGGCCATGTCAATCGTTTTTTCCCATCACATGGATTTCAAAATCCACTTGCATAACAATCTGCACTGTATGGACTATAGTATGGATTTCTATAGTATTCAATGTATTGCTAACATAGCTTGGAATCTGCATAAAGCTCTGTGCCATAAATACGCTGTGTGAACAGGACCTAAGGGTCAAAATAATGTTGCGTAATGCTATATACAGGGCATAAAATAATACGGTTTGCTGGAGGATGCGGGGTTGACTGAGCTAAACTCGGAGCATTATAGGAACCTGCAAGTTTGCATCCATACACCCCGCAGTCGGGCCGGTACATACATCCATATTATGGGCACTGAGATGTGGCCGTAATATGCTCCTCTGAAACAGGCTTCAGTGACAGTATATTAACATTTAGGGCTCCTTCACAAGGGCGTATCTAACATGCAGAGGATAGATCCCATTGATTTAAATGGGTTTGTTCACATTTCTGTGTTTTGCACATTTTGTGTTTTGCAGCATGCTCAAATTGGGGGTGTTCAAATGCGAACGTAATACAAAAGGAGATGCGTAATTTAGCTGGAAAAAGAACACATCTAAAACTAATTGTGTCTTGTTTGCTGTGAGCACACGAATATGCCCTGTGGGTGGAAAAAGTACAAAAAAATACGCTGATATGTGCACAAAAAAACATAGTTTGTTCTGCAAAAACGGCGTGCTGAGGCACGCACAAATACGCATAAGCCCATGTGAGGGAGCCCTTTCAGAAATGACAGAGGGCAGAAAGATGCAAAAAGGTGTTAGGACAGCGCTTCAAGAATGGAGATAAAAGTAGGTGCAGTTATGCATAACTGGTGGATTGGAAGGGGTAACATCTCTCCTTAAAGAGAGCACCAAGAAGGAGAGTGAGGAGACTTATAAGGCCATGCATGCTCCTCTGGGTAATATGCAAAAAAGGAAGATGGAACAATACCTCTGCAGCGCCACCTATTGGATGGCAGCATTCCTTCAAATCAATGCTTTACCCTTTATACAGGTCTGTAAAGCAATGATTGGGAATTGAAAACCAAGCCAGAATCCATACACAGACAGCTGTTTCAGCGTATTTGCTCCTCACCAGTGAGCAGGTCCACTTTACCACCTAATCCCTGCTGGTATCCGGATAAGGATAGGAAGAGCGTCAAGGGAGAACCCAGCGCACATCAAGACCTAAGTCACTGCGCTCCAAATGTATTAGTGGATGGTAATAAAAGTAGGAAATGCACTTACTTCGAAGTAGGAAAGAGGGCAGAAAGACCCCAGAATGTGCCGGAGACGTACAACATTTCTACAGCTGCCTGAGGAGGGATTGTGATATTTGGTGATGAATAAATAGAATAACTCCTTTCTATAAATCTCTAAAATTCTTGCAAGCAACATGTTTTATACAAGAAATAACGAATATATTGTAAAAAGACTTTTGATTTGTTCAGCTTTTAATCAGAAAGAATTCTGGGAAGTCACATGATCATTTTTTTTGTAATGTAGTCTATAAAGAATATGATGTAATAAGAATTCAAATACATGGCTCCTTATACTTTTCCAACTTTAGACCCATTTGTAATCTAAAAAGACCACAACAGCCAATCAGATTATGACGGCCTTACTCATCTCTATCAGTGACCAATGAAACACAACCATAATGATAAATATATGACAAATGGGAGTGACGGTCCATACTCACTACTATTTCCCTCCGCTATTCTCTCTCCGGCATGGGCTGTGCTATTGTAGTTCCATAATTAAAGACCATTAAAAAGTGGCCCTTTGTGATATTTTTTATCCTGTTCCTTTTTATTGCCAAACCGGAAGGGAGAACACCGGGAAATATTCTAGAGTGCATGAGACCATTCTGTGATTTTTTTTTTCATGTACACAAAAGATATATAAACGCATTCATGTACCACTCATACCTCTCAAATAACAAAGATTAAGCAAAGAGACCCAGCAAGAACTAGGAGATAATATTCCTACCACAAAACGGCACTACATTTCATCTTTAAGCAAACAGCAATAATACAAAAGACAGAACCCCCCGCCCTCTCCCACCCGTCCTCGTCCCTCTATCATCCCCTCCCCCACTCCTTCAGAAACCTAGATTCTGTATATTACATAATGATGCTGGTAGAGCAGGGTATAATAAATCCTAGCATTCGGACTGGTAACACTAGACGACTGCTCTATATTGGGGCATGTACTGTTTGTCAACCATACGTAGATTAAATGCACCTGGAACAAGAAGGAGCAAGAAGCACTTCAGTGTCCAAATATATGCATCATAGGAGTTATGTGAGGTGACGGATTTAAGCTTCTTCTTCTGTCCGTACATTGCCTGATTCCATGGCTCAGTAATAGAATTGTACTAGCGTAAGGTTTTGTATAGGGGAAAATAATGAGTACTTTGACGGTCATGTTGGGAAATTTTGGCGCAATGAGCAGAATAGAAACAAGAGAAGTACAGAGTTCAACTGGGACCTTTAAGTGGAGATTGTGGTTGGCTTCATAGGAACTATGGTATAAGATGTAAAAACGCAAGCACCTAGAAGAAGTTGTCGGAATGGAATGAAACTTTCTCTGTGTGATTGTAACATTGATATCAGTAAGTGGTTACAATATCAGAGCAAAAGGATCATTTATTGCGGAAAACGGACCCAATCAGTTTGTTTTTAGATAACGAAGGAATTGTGTGGATTGTAGAAGAGAGTATGGTGCCTTTTGTTCTTGGTTCAGTCCTTTTGGAAATTATTCCAACTAAACACATATATGCCGATACAGTAAAAATATAAAGTGACAGCTTGGGTATCATTGGACCCTACAACACTAGTACCCTTTTGGGCTGCTTGGATACAAGATGTGATACGGGTGGATATGGATGTTCTAGTACCCTTTTGGGCTGCCTCTAGCTGGGATGCAAAATGTGATACAAGGGGCATGGAGGATCTAGAACCCTGTTGGACAGTCTCCAGCTTGAATGCAAGATGTGATACAGGCGGGCATGGAGGCTCTAGTACCCTGTTGTACCACCTCTAGCTTGGATACAAGATGTGATGAGGGGGGGGGGCATGGAGTCTCTAGTACCCCGTTGTACTGCCTCTAGCTTGGATACAAGATATGATACGGGCAGGCATGGAGGCTCTAGTTCCCTGTTGTACCGCCTCTAGCTTGGATACAAGATGTGATACGGGTGGGCATGGAGGATCTAGAACCCTGTTGGACGGCCTCTAGCTTGAATACAAGATGTGATACGGGCAGGCATGGAGGCTCTAGTACCATATTGTACCACCTCTAGCTTGGATGCAAGATGTGATACAGGCAGTCATGGAGGCTCTCGTACCTTGCTGTACCACCTCTAGCTTGGATACAAGATGTAATGAGGGGGGCATGGAGGCTCTAGTACCCTGTTGTACTGCCTCTAGCTTGGATACAAGATATGATACGGGCAGCCATGGAGGCTCTAGTACCCTCTAATACCACCTCTAACTTGGATATAGGATGTGATACGGGCTGGCATTGAGGCTCTAGTACCCTGTTGTAATGCCTCTAGCTTGGATACAAGATATGATACGGGCAGGCATGGAGGCTCTAGTACCCTCTAATACCACCTCTAACTTGGATATAGGATGTGATACAGGCAGGCATGGAGGCTCTAGTACCTTGCTGTACCACCTCTAGTTTGGATACAAGATGTAATGAGGGGGGCATGGAGGCTCTAGTACCCTGTTGTACTGCCTCTAGCTTGGATACAAGATATGATACGGGCAGGCATGGAGGCTCTAGTACCCTGTTGTACTGCCTCTAGCTTGGATACAAGATATGATACGGGCAGGCATGGAGGCTCTAGTACCCTCTAATACCGCCTCTAGCTTGGATACAAAATGTGAAACAGCGCACATGAAGGCTCTAGTGCTTTGTTCGGCTGCCTCTAGCTTGGATGCAGGTTATGATATGGGCAAACATGAAGACATACAAGTTCTGTATGGTATCCTGTGGCATATCGCTCCACATTTGCTGTAGCTGAGCCTCTAGATCATGCATCTCATAGGCTATCGAAGTTGCTGTCCCAGATAGTCTCATACATGTTCTATTAGTGATAAATCTGCTGACCGGGCGACCACAGAAGTGTGACAATCATGGGGACATTCCTGTGACACCCTTGCTGGAAAATACCCCACGGAGACCACCATGAGAGAAACACAAGTGGCTGCAGGATTTCCTGAACAAATGGCTGAGCTGTCATTGTCCCTCGTACCACCACTAGGGGTAATAGACTGTCATATCCAATGGACCACCAGACCATCACATCAGCAGGAGGCAGTGTGCCTCTCCACAGTAAAGGCAGGATTGAGGTGCTCCTGACACGAACACAGCTGTTGTCAGTGACCAAAACTAAATATGTATTTGTTGCTGAAGACAACATGATTCCACTCTGTAGTGTCCAGTTTTGTCATTCACAACACCACTGCAAATGGGGGTGATGATGGGTTGGTGTCAAACGCCGTACATGTACTGGGCGCTGTGAGACAAAATCTACTAGTCCCATCTCCTCCTTACAGTCTGGTCAGACGCTCCTCTCTTCTGGTAGTCTGTAGGGGGCATCCTGAGCCCGGTCACCTTGTGTGCCCTTACACATCCACTGGTCCCAGTACCTCCTAACAGTCTGGTCAGACGTTCCCCTCTACTGTGGTCTGTAGGGCGTCCTGAGCCCGGTCACCTTGTGTGCCCTCACACATCCACTGGTCCCAGTACCTCCTAACAGTCTGGTCAGACGTTCCCCTCTACTGTGGTCTGTAGGGCATCCTGAGCCCGGTCACCTTGTGTGCCCTCATACATCCACTGGTACCAACACCCCCTAGCAGTCTGGTCAGACACTCCTCTCTACTGGTTGTCTGTAGGGGGCGTCCTGAGCCCGGTCACCTTGTGTGTCCTCACACATCTGCTTGATCAATCACCTCCTAACAGTCTGGTCAGATGCTCCTCTCTACTGGTGGTCTGCAGGGGGCGCCCTGAGCCGGGTCACCTTGTGTGCCCCCATCCACTGGTCCCAACACCTCCTAACAGTCTGGTCAGACGCTCCTCTATGCTGGTGGTCTGTAGGGGGTGTCCTGAGCCCGGTCACCTTGTGTGCCCTCACACATCCACTGGTCCCAATACCTCCTAACAGTCTGGTCAGAATGGCCCGGTGGGAACAATTCATTGATACGACCATCCAGCTTCTCACATCCCAATAATGCGCCCCTCTCAGACTCTGGTAATGGGGTGAAATCTCTTCTCTGCGTCGTAGAGGTGTCTAGTGGTCAACAAGCAGTACACAGTCGGAAGAAGAGGTCACTACACACAAGGAGCGTCCGGGAGCCTTTTATAGGCTAAGGGGGAACCACTTTTAGGACTCATGTCCACGGACGGATTGGATTTTGCATGTGGATTTCCGCAGCAGGAGACCTGCGGAAACCATTTGTGAGAGATCCATGCGAGAAAACAAATCTGCAACCCCACCTCCCTAATTGATTTTAACCTTCAAATCCGTAGTGCATCCGCAATTGTATTTGCGGATGCACTGCGGATCGTCCGCACCCATTGACTTCTATTGAGCCTGTCAGCATGGAATCCACACTGAATTGGAGCATGCTGTGATTTTTTTCTGCACCAAACGGTCTGCAAATCAAATCTGCATGCTTAAATTCAGTTGTGGATGCCAATGCTTCCCTATGGGCACTTTTAATTGTGAATCTTCCATATGGGTGACCATGTTGATTCTGCAAATCAGATCCACCGTGGACATTGGGCCTTAGGGCTTCATGTGACAAGGCCGCTCATCTAATCACAGCACAACTCTAATCATTTGCATATCTGCCTGAGATGTAATGGCATGCCAAGTTTTTCAGCAAAACGACAACTTCTTTTAGGGGCTTACATTTTCTTAGAAAGAGTGTATCTCTGATGCTGTCAATGTGATGCGTGTTAATGAAGCATAACCAGATCTTAATAGAGGCTGCTGATTCCTTCTTGTACATATTCAGCTATAGTATCATCCTTAAGAGAATGGGCGATGCAACCAGTAAAACACCAAAACCATGCCATTATGAAAGCCATACACTGTTGGAGAGAACATTGAAATGAGGGCATCCTTGTGCAATATGCTTCCACAGCAATGAGGTGATCAAAACCTACTGTGAAGTTTCAGTCACTGAATTACGGATGTGCTTTGTGCTGTTATACACATCTCAATGTCAATGTCTTGCACTGTGTCAAAACTTTGACTGGCCCTTCGAATAGATTGTGATATAGTCTGTCACATTCATATGAACAAGTTGCATGTGAACTTCTTCATCCAAAAGTCCATTCTTCATCAATCACATACTGTAGCTTCTTCTTCTTGTTAAGGTAATCTTTTCAAAGAAGGAGACTATAAGATGTGCCTGATAGTCAAGATCTAGAGTTCATAATGTTGGCGATATAACAAATAACACATAATCTAGATTAAACTGTGTGAATGTTTAAAGACCTTCTGAGTTTTGTACCTATTCTCCGTACCGCCGTTTGGCTATAGAACAATACGACTCAGCAGGACACACAAATAAGAACACCTGATGTACTTAAAAAAGGGATGAGATCTGTATTCAATCTGGTACTGTTTGTAGCAGGGGCTTACTAGGAATGTTCTTGCAGATATCTAATACTAATTGGTTTTGGACTTGGTAAGTCTTCTCCTGCATCGTGTTGGTTGCTCCCAACATCAGATGGGTTTCTTAGCAGAAGATGGAATGCACAGGACGATAATTAGATGCTCATTAATAGTAAGTGTCCTTAGCTCTCCGGTGTGGATGTTGGTCCTCTTTTCTCCTCTCACGGTGGGATTTGTGCTGGTGATGATGATGGTGATGATGATGGTGGCGGTTGTGATGCTGGTTGTGTGGATGGTGTCTGTGCTGGTGATGATGTCTTCTTGTTCTATGATGTCTTCTGGCTGTATATTAGAATAAAATTACTTTGTTAATATACATAATTTATTTTCTATGATTTAAAATGTACCTGTAGTTTCAGAATAAGCTGCCATGTGTGTATATGAGGAGTAACACTATTTCTGACCATTATATGACTATTTTATGGAAATGTATCACCAGCTTTCCCTAAGCAGGCTGCATCTGTATTTCTCAGGTTTCCCTGAGCTGGTGGGTGGAGACTAGCTGCTATGATGTCTCCCATAAACAGCATACATAAGAACAGATTCAGGCTTCTTTCCCACGAGCGTATATCGGCCGCCGTTTTCATGGCCAGCTGATATACGCTACATTGGGAGAGATAAAACCGGTGAACAGCATGGGTCCTCCCTACTTGTTCTTTGCAAAGGGAAGCGGCGAGGGCAGAGTTAAGCACCGTAATGTACTGCCTCTTCCCATTGATGACTATGGACAAGGGGTGGGGAGAGGGCTGGAGCTTAGATCTGCCCATGTCCCGCCCCTTATCTGCAGCCAGAAATTGGAGGGCGGGACAGGCCTGCACTTTGCTCCGCCCAATCCTGCCTCCTCCCATTGCAGAGAGCCAGCAGGGGTGAGCCTGCACAGGGGGGAGGAAAGCAGAGGGCCATGTTGCTTAACTCCCTCCCACCTCCGGCCTAAGAGAGCCCATGCAGCGGCCGATGTATTCCGACCCAAAAGATACTTCCAGGACTATCTTTTGAGCCTGAAGTAAAACACCCAGCACTATATTGGCCGGCCGGGCGCTTTTACGTCTCAGGAATACGGTCATGTGATCTAATGCATAGGAATCCAGTGCATCAGATCACAGTGTATATCAGCCAGCTGTGAAAACGGACAGCCAAGATACGCTCATGGGAAAGAACCCATAGGCTACATGGGTTCCGTGAATCCCCTGCCCAAACGGGTCCATCTTAGAATGGAACCAAACAGTGCCGAACAGACACCATTGACTATAATGTGGTCTGTTTGGTTTCCGCTCACCTGCCTGGCACTTTACCAGAAGAAATTGTGCTGATGTAGTGTTATGCCTTCTAGTATTCTGTGCCAAATCTGTGACAGAACCTCCGAACTCAGGTTCCAACGCAGATGTGAACCAAAACCTACTAATACTATCTAATAGTGAGACAGTGCAAACTTAAACAGAGAGACTTTAAAATGTGCCAGATTTATCACTGTGAGTCATGGTGGATGATAAATCTAATGAATCATTAGACACCTCTGTCTAACTTCATATCAACTATGAGCTTAGATTTTGAAGTTTTCGCAATTTTGGCACACAATGTCACTTTAGGCCCACCCCTTTTTAGTGGTCACACGCCTCCCCACAAAGCCACTTTTAAGACACTGCGAAAAAAGTGTGTAAAAATACCTAAAACACATCATAAATGTGGTGCAAAGCATGTGAGACAGATTTCTGGTGCAGTATGCGCCCAACAGCTAGCACATTGTCAGTAGTAAGTCTGCAGATCCTCATAAACAGCAGCTGCACAGAGGACTTTACAAAGGTGTAGCAGTGAGTCCAGCACTGGAGTGAGACAGTAAAACACTTAGGGTGGCTTCACATGAGCGTGTTTTTGTGCGTGTATACGCACGCAAAAAAGCACGCTTCTTTTTGCAACAATGCATTCCCTATGGTGTGTGCACATGTCCATGCTTTACAGGAGTGTGCCTGCAAAGATAGGACATGCGTGCACCAAAGGGAATGCACGCATTGTTTTCATTGAAAACAATGGTCTGCCAGCTCCCTGCATTCTTTTTCAGGGAAGGTCTTAACATATAAGCCCTTCCCTGAAAAACAACAATTTTAGTGTAAAAAAAAAATAAATAAAAAATATACTTACCTTTCCGCCGCTGCCGTGACCTCCGCAGGGATGAAGAACACATCTGCCGCATACGGCAGATGTTTCCTTCATCCCTGCTAGTTAAAAGAATTCCCTACTGCTACATCTGCCCCTTCTGTGACAGATGCAGCAGAGGACTTCTTCAATTCTCTACCCCAGCTGTCACACATGTCAGCTGCGGTAGAGGATTCTGCTGCTGGCAATTGATTTCAGGGAAGGGCTTTAAATATAAGCCCTTCCCTGAAAATCAAGTAAAAGTGGTTTAAAAAACAAAAAAAACAGATACTCACCTTGCTTCAGCTGCCGGGGCACAGCAGCGTCTTCTCCTGCTGTCCCCTGCACTAGCCTGCTGAAAGAGCTGAATGTGATTGGCTGAGGTGCCCAGCCAATCACAGGCAGCTCTCCCTGAATGAATGACGGGCGAGAGCTGCCTGTGATTGGCTGAGCACCTTAGCCAATCACATTCAGCTCTTTCAGCAGGTGGGGATTTTAAATCCCCGGCTGCTAATAGATCAGCACCACAGTGCAGGGGACAGCAGGTGAAGACACGGCTGTGCCCCAGCACCTGAAGGGAGGTGAGTATCTTTTTTTTGTTTTTTAAAGGACTTTTACTTGATTTTCAGGGGAGGGCTTATATTTAAAGCCCTTCCCTGAAATCAATTGCCGGTAGCAGAATCCTCTACCGCAGCTGACATGTGTGACAGCTGTGGTAGAGAATTGAAGAATTCCTATGCTGCATCTGTTACAGATGTGGCAGATGTAGTAGCAAGGAATTCTTTTAATTAGCGGGGATGAAGAAACATCTGCCGCATGGGGCAGATGTGTTCTTCCTCCCCGCGGGGGTCACGGCAGCGGCCGACAGGTGAGTATATATATATTTTTTTTACACTAAAATGTTTCTTTTTCAGGGAAGAGCTTATATGTAAAGCCCCTCCTTGAAAAAGAATGCAGTGGTGCCGGCAGACCATTGTTTACAATGCACGGACCTGCATTCACTGGAGTTTTTGCACGTACATGGGTGTGCACCTATGTACACACAAAAACACGCTCGTGTGAAGCCACCCTTACTAGAAGCTGCAGCCACTTGGATGGAATGTGATTCTACAGAGCTAGCTCTGATACTGAAAGCAGCATGGATCAAGTACACTACTTGTCCTGTTTCAACAGCAGAATAGTCTGTTTCAGATTATTAGGAAAGGCTTATTTTGTGCATTATGGTCATTTGCCTATGTAACTGGAAGTAGACTTTATGCCAAAGGGTTTTTAGGCAAAAATGGTCTGCCTAAATCCAACCATAAATGGTGAGATGTCTTCCTGCTATGCTGGTCACACACACTGGGGTAGATTTACTATTGAAAATGTAGCAGTTTTCTGGCATCAATTGAACTAGTAAACTGCCTTATGGGCTTTGTAGCACATTTATAAGGTGTTTTAGACACTTTACGGTTTATTTAGTTTGACCGGTGTTTCACATGCTGGTCTAAGTAAAGCCTGCGCCAGGCAATAAGTGACAAATGTATTAAGAGGTGCAAGCCTCTTAGTACATCTGTTTCATCTGGCAGCATTTCTATGCGCCTACACCAGCCGCTATCTGTTTGTCTTTACACTCGCTAACGTTTCAGGCAGGATTAGTAAATCTGTCCCAGTGTTTTTGTCATTTCTACAGAGAGACACAGTAGGGACTATTTACTATGCCCTGGATGCCAAAATTCTGCTGTCCAAAACTCGCAATTCTGGTGTGCACCAACTGGCAACTTTTTTGGCATTTATGCTGTGCTCTGCCACTTTTTCAAAAAGTGGGTGAGGCCCAGCTTTAGGGGACATGGCAGTGCGCAGCCTGTAACATTTGCTATAATCTATAGATTATAGTAAAAGCCTACTCCAGCTTACACTGTTTTCCCAACAATAAGACCTACCCCGAAAATAAGCCCTACCCTGGTTTTTCAGGATTTTCAAGGAGGGTTGATGTGCTTCTTGCTTCTTAGCTGCCTACAGAAGATCACTTCCTGGTTATGGGATTCATAAATCCAACCTTCAAGAAGTGTTGGCTCTGATTTGGTTCTTGAACACTGCTCAGCCAATCAATGTACCACTCGATGAACCAATGCAATGGCTGTGATTGGTTTTCGAGCGCAGCATTGATTGGCTGAGCAGCAGTCGAAAAACCAATCACAGCCAACGTGTTGTGGAGGCAGTTTTTTTGAATTGGCCTATCAATACCGCAGCTCAGCACATCGGAGCTCCAGAGAGCAGCGGGAGGGACCTGGACCAAGCCCGCTAGTTAAGTAAAATAAGATATTCCACGAAAATAAAACCTAGTGCCTCTTTTGTGGCAAGAATTAATATAAGGCATGGTCTTATTTTCGGGGAAACATGGTAGAGTTGGTGTAGGTTTTCAGCTGGCTCACGGGAATGCCACCAGATGAGACAACTGTATTACGAGGCTTGCAACTCTTAACACATTTGTCACTCATAAGCGGGCACTGGACTTAGTGTGTGGAATGCCAGTCTAGATAAGTAATCCTCAGTGCATGAGTGGCCAAGAGAGCAGAGGCCTGAGACTACTGGTTGTAGAATCCCCACAGCCTTGAGGTTTTTCCGGTATACACAATGTTGTGGCCATTCATAATGTAGTATTTTGTATAAATAAAAAGATAATCTGGAGACTTTTTTCACTTTTAGTGCAAAGAATAAAAGCAGGATTGTTCCTAGAAAATTGTCCTACTTCTGGTGCAGTCAGATACCTGTGGGGCCTTTCACACAGGATGGAATATTCCGCAACAGCGTTGCCGAATACGTCCTTCTGCCGAATATTCAGCACCAAAATCAACACTGCTAACGTACAGCTTTTGGTGTGTAATTTATGAACGTTGTTGCATATTATTTCGTCCCGTGTGTAAGGTCCCTAAGGCTGGGTTTACACAGGGCGGATTTGCCATGGAAATTCCGTCCGAAATTTCGCTGCGGCACGTGTGCCTGCAGCCGCTAATCCTGTGATTAGCTAGCCATGTAGATGAGATTGCTTAGAAATCTTGCTCACATGGGACGGCCAATCACTTGCAGCAAAGCCGGCAGAAGCGGCACAGGTTCTCTGGCCGCAGCATGTTCATTTTTTTTATTCCACTGCGGCCGCGCTCTCCTCTATGGGAGCGCCGGCCACGATGGAAAAGTGTGCGGCCGGGCCACTTCAAAACCCGAGGCTAAGTGCCGCAGCTTTTGAAGCAGCGCTTTCCTGGTGGAAATCTCAAGTTTTTTCACTGCGGCCAAAACGCGAGATTTCCACCATGAATCTGGCGTGTGAGAACCCAGCCTAAATGTTTTCATTAGGATTCCTCAATATTCTTAAATATACTGTAAAACAGGCGTGTAGCTATAGGGGTGGCAGTGGTAGAAGTCACTACTGGGCCCTGGAGCCTCCATCACATAAGAAGGCACCAGTATTATGAATAGCCCATGGTAGCTAAGGGTCTCTATTGCAGATTTTGCATCGGGGCCCAAAAGCTTCTATTGTAAAGCACTTTTATACATGTTGGTATACACATACTGTCCCATTAAAGGGCAAGACATGTAGATACATACGTTTAACACACAGGATTCTAGGCTTGTCCCATCTTCCATTCTTGTGACATCGTATAGTTGGAATGTGGCGCTGTATGAAGCCATCTTGGCACTGGTAGCGCACGGTAGAATGGATGCTGTATTTCTCTTTCTTTTTGCCGATGATATAGGCATTTCTCACTGTAGGAGGTGAACTGCAAAGCACTATGGGAACAAAATGTATGATATAAGCTACTGAGTAAAATGTTTATTAAATCTTCTGCCCATTAAACTCCATTAGCGTATATCTGAAGATGTAATGCTGCTCTACAGTGCAGATCAAGAAAATATTATTTTCTTACCAGTCCCTTTCTTGCAGATATAAGGCAGATTGTAGTTGCACGGCACATCATTCCACTTGCCCTCTTCATGGGAAACCATGACCACACAATCTTCACCTCCAGCAAAAAAGTTATCAGGCTGCTGGTCCCGCCAGCTCTCATATTGCTGCAACAGACACGAACATCAAAGCGGGTTCATCACTTTGATAAATAATGATGTACAGAAGGAACCACAGCGGAGGAGCTATAGTGCTGCAGTGGTTGCAGCTGAAACCGAGCCTCAACATACACGATCATGGAATCATGCGGATGGAGCCATCTCACTATGCCATACTATATATTTTATGTTTGTAGATTCTATAGAGAGTGCATTGGACATCATTAGGGGTTTTGTCATTAGTACAAAATTTTTTCCAACCACTGGGACCGTAAAAAAACTGAGCCCCCTGAAGTGCAGCTGAGCAGCTTCCATGGTCCCAGTGCTGAATTCTGGGTAGGCAGCGCGGTGGAAGTCACGTGACAGCTGCAGCCAATCAGAGGTCACAGCGTCACCGCCCCATCATGGCACCAAGCAGATAAGCTCTGATGCCAGAAGTTCAAACAGTGATGCTGGGGTGTCTACCAGGGCCAAGGAGAAGTTTTGTCTATTTTTTTTTATTTTACAGTGGGTTCAACGGCTGGAAAGTTTTTTTGCAGTAATGACAAAACCCCTTTAAGTGAAGGGTCCAGGTGTAGTTTTGGCGCCAGGTTCCGGACATCCAAGAGGTTGAACCATTTATATATTATATATTCATAATGTTGGACTTAACAGCACTAGATTAGGTTACAGAAATCAATGGTGCTACTAGAAACGGAACAAAATGTATAAATTGTAACCTTTCAGACAGTCGGATGTCATGTATAATGAAGTTGGACTGATCTGCCAGCCAGTCCTTTAATTAGTGCAGCTCACTCACCAGTGCGGTATTATCTGTCCACTGAAAATCCTGTTCTACCGTCCTGTCATTGAGGCCAATCCAAGTGTTCTCACGACCAAAACCTTTAGAGGAACAAAATGTTAGCCAATTAAAGTATTACTTAGCCAAGTATTTGAGACTGAAGACCCCACTATAGAAGGAGCCGAAGTTTTTAACATCTTGTTAATTTATCTCTTTCAGACAAAATATGCCCTAGGTCATCATCATAGCTTCTGCTAATGAGAACCTGTCTGTGTGAAGGTCACCAAACATGGAGGAGAAAGTCTATCAGAGATGGCAGTGTAAATGATGGAAGCTGATCATGTATGGCAGCGCTCTAACTGCATCTATAGTGTATATATTTGCACATGCTAATTGGCTTACTGTTGATAAATGTCTGCTCCTCTTGAGAATGGATACTTGTCAGGTGTCCAGATCTTCTTCGACAGTCTCTTTCAGCCTCTTCCCATGGTCGTCGTTGGGGGAAGTAACGATAACAAGAACCCTGAAACTTGTGCCAATTATGATCACAGCCCTCTGTATCTAAAGGAGAGAGTAGAACACATTTATTAACCCCTTAAGAACTTGGCCTAAGAGGGGTTATCCCACTTCTAGCTATTGATGACCTCTCCTCAAAATAGGTCATTAGTAACAGATTGGTGAGTGTCTGCCACTCAGGACTGCCAAGGACTTCCCCTGTGTATTGAGCTGTTTTGCTCCGTACATTGCACAGTGGTCCAGGTTGGTACTGCAGGCTGAGTCATATTGAACTGAATAGGACTCAGTCTGCAATACCAATCCAGGCCACTGTGCAATGTACGGAGCTGTTGTCCTCCTGTAGCAAATCAACTCAGTACACAAACACACTGATCCGGGGGAACAGCTGATCACCATGGGGTCCCTAGTGGTGGATCCCCACCGATCTGCTATTGATGACTAAAAGTAGGACAACCCACTTAGGGCTCAGTCACACGGGGCGCCGATGCGCCTGTGTTTCTGCAGGATAAGACCGCTGCACTGCTGGTGCGGACGACTCTCCGCACCGGACGGCAGATAGAACACATGGCCGGCAATGGAGCCGGTCATGCAGAGAGATGTCCGCACCTGGTGCGGCCGTCTTATCGTGCAGTAACACGGGCGGATCGGACCCCGTATGACTGAGCCCTTAAGGACATGCCAATTTTTGGGGATTTTCAGTTCCACTTTTCAAAAGTCATATCCTTGTTATTTACACGACTATATGAGGGCTTGTTCCTTGTGTGGCAGGCTGTAGTTTTTATTGCTACCATTTCTGAGTAAACGTTTGTTAATTCTTTTTGGGGGGCAGGGTGAAAGAACACATTCAAATCAACTCTGCCATTGTTTTTTTACGTTTTTTTTTTTTTTTTTACATGATTTGTTTGTGGCGTCACTGCATTCAAAGTCACAAAGCTTTATTTATTTTTTCATGAACAAAGTTGTGTGACAGCTTATTTTTTATGTGATGATCTGTAGTTCTTATTGGTACCATTTTGGGGTGCATATGACTTTTTTGATCACTCTTATTACATTTTTCAAAGACGAAACAAACAAAAACAGCATTTTGGCTTTGTTTTTTGCTTTTATAACAGTATTTCCCATGCAAGATAAAAATAGTGTTCAAAGTATTGCATAGGTGGCTCGTTACTAATACCAATCATTTTGATTTATTAGAAAAAAAAACCAAAAGACTGCAAAAATATAATTTCTGTTTTTTTCACCATTTTTATTTGTTTTAGTCTTTTTTATCTCCCTGTATGGGACTTGAACCTGCAATCCTATGACTGCTTTGTAGTGCAGAAGTACTAAGTAGTCATAGGATTTCAGTGATAATACAGAAGTATTGCAGTGTATCACTTTTCATTTGTAATACCAACCATGGCAACCCATCAGCCCTCCACTATTGGATAGCGTAGGGCCGATGACATCACACAGGGAGCTCCCTCCATTTCTTAACCATTTACATGCCACACTCAACATTGATCTTGCCTTGTAAGGTGTTAATGGCCAGGATTGAAGTTATCTTCATGTTTGGCCACTTCAGCGGGACTCTGGCTGCCAGTTGCAGCTGG
Source organism: Eleutherodactylus coqui (assembly GCF_035609145.1). Taxonomy (NCBI): domain Eukaryota; kingdom Metazoa; phylum Chordata; class Amphibia; order Anura; family Eleutherodactylidae; genus Eleutherodactylus; species Eleutherodactylus coqui. Next base: position 254,617,213 of record NC_089841.1, read on the forward strand.
CTCATGTTGCGTATGGTGTGGGCTCAGATCTCAAGACCACGCCATCTATATAACCAGAAATGTACATCATTTTGCAGGAACTGCTTCCTGCCCACAACATACATGTACGGCATGTGGCTGAAGGGGCTCAAAACAATCATCTGCGGGGTGAGATGGAAAGGCCAAGACAATGTTTATATCAGATTGATTTTTAAATAATAAAGCGGTATATTTATTATATGACTTGTGCCCCAATTCTAGCAATAAAAAGTCCTGATTTTGGCATGAGTGTAAAAATTGTAACTTTCTTGATCGTTGCCAGGCTCCACTACCTTTTCAGAGGCTGAGTGGGTTCTAGAGTTAAGGGCATGGCCCGTTAGATTTACTGTAACTTATGCCAGATGCTGGTGTTGATTATAGCGGAGACCTTGCCAGCTCTTAGCTAGCGAAAAGTTTCAGACTGGCGCATGAAGGTGCCGCCAGATGTGACAAATGCAGTAAGAGGCTTATACCTCCTAATACATTTGGCATACTGGCACATGTGCATAGTTTACTTAGACCGGCGTATGAAATACCAGTTCACCCTTTAACGCTCCAGGATGTACAGGTACAGTGGCAGGAAATAATTTTTTTTCCCAAAGGTATTTTATTTTTTTTAAGTAGTACATAAAAAAATATATATATATATTTGCTATCACCATTATCGTACTGACCCATAGAATAAAGCTTTGCCATTTTCGCCGCAATGTGCAAAAACAAGACCCTCCCAAATATGGCACAACCGCTTTTTTTTTTCATTTTACTCCACCAAGATTTTTTTTAAATTTTTTAAAATTACGTTATATGGTACACTGAAGAGTACCGCTGAAAAATACAACTCATACTCATATCTATCTATCTAATATCTATCTATCCACCTCATATCTATCTATCTATCTATCTCCTATCTATCTATCTATCTCCTATCTTTCTATCTCCTATCTATCTATCTATCTATCTATCTATCTATCTATCTATCTATCTCCTATCTATCTATCTATCTATCTATCTATCTATCTAACTCCTATCTATCTATCTATCTATCTATCTATCTATCTATCTATCTATCTATCTATCTCCTATCTATCTATCTATTATCTATCTCCTATCTATCTATCTATCTATCTATCTATCTATCTATCTATCTATCTATCTATCTATCTATCTCCTATCTATCTATCTATCTATCTATCTCCTATCTATCTATCTCCTATCTATCTATCTATCTATATCCTATCTATCTATCTATCTATCTATCTATCTATCTATCTATCTATCTATCTATCTATCTCCTATCTATCTATCTATCTATCTATCTATATCCTATCTATCTATCTATCTATCTATCTCCTATCTATCTATCTATCTATCTATCTCCTATCTATCTATCTATCTATCTATCTATCTATCTATCTATCTTTCTCATATCTATCTATCCATCTCATTAAAATGTATCTATCCAATTATTTATCTCTCTAATATCTATTTGTTTCTTCTGCATCTATATATCAATCTGTCTTTTTATATATCGTAGATCTACGCAGTACAAATCCCAGCTTGTTATGCATATACTCCAACACATTATTCCTGACTTGTATGTCCAATCACATATCTGTCTAGCTCTGCTTACCAGGTTAGTGCATTGATATATCACGTGCATGATGCTTCTATCACTTCCATCTTTCCATTTGTCTATTCTCCACAGCTAGCTTCCACTAAATGGAGATCATGTGGGTCGCATCACAGGGGGAGAGGAGGACACAGACATTTGGCTCAGCTGCTGACACAGGTAAAGTTTTACTGCAGGGAGCTGACTCTGCAAAACCCTTGACTTACCGCTGACCGTACACTGCTGCGGTGCCAAAACCATCCTTATATTATATCTCCTCCTTTATATAAATTCACATATGCAGATCTAGGTGGTTATATGATACTAATATGGTGATTTACTGCTTCTTTTTAATTGCTTCTTACGCACTGAAAGCCGGGCAGAGGGAAAGTTTGTGCCATTCATTGGTGCTCCTCAAATAAAGACCGCCTTCACACGTAATACGCAGAGAATAGAACCCATTCATGTCAATGGGTTTGTTGACATGTGCGTATTTTGGCACACGCATTTTGGCCATACAAAAAAAGATAGAGCATGCTGTAAATTTCTGCCTATTTATGTGCCAAAGGTCAATGGAGGGTTGCGTAAATGCACACAATATGCAAGGAGATGTGTGAAACACTGCGCAATTTCCCTGAAAAGAGAACACATCTGGAATTCATTAGATGAATTAAGCATTTCAAGTGGTGCATGTTTGTGTCCCGCGCGCAAGAAAACATGCCCTGCAGGCAGATAAAGTACAGTAAATAGTGCAAAAAAGTTGCGCTAAGGCATGCACAATTGCACTTACGCTCGTGTGAAGCCGGCCTTAAACAGATGGGACCACAAGGTGCAGCCCTCCCGTAGTGGTAGTTAATGGTCGCTCAATTTTGCAGATAAACTATGCGGCCCTTGGCCACCACCGGTAGCTGTGGGTAAGGCTTTAGCCATGTACTGTCAGCAACCAGTAGATTCAGCCTAAATGGAAATACATAGAGGCAACACTACTTGCATATTAAAAAGGAGAAGTAGGCACATTTTTCTATGAGCCACGTGAACACAGACATATGTATGTATATAAGTATAGGTAAGTAACTGCTGAACAGTAGAGATTGTAGGAAACCGTATGCAGCATTTAACATTACAGGGGATAGTTGACACAGTACAAGTGACATCATCACCTGGACGGTACAGGGTACACAATTCTGAAATAACTAAGGGCTGCCAAAGCTAAATAGCCATTCAGGACACATTGAAAAACATCTTGTCACTAACAACTAGGCAGTTTTATTTAAAGGGGCACTAACTTTTCAGACAATTTATGCTCATCTACTAGTTTGTGTTATTCTCATCATTTCTGTATTATACTCGCATTAAAAAGTTTGTTGCTTAGCCACTGTAAATCACTTTTGAAGTGTCTGCCACTAGGAGTCTCATTCCCGCTCCTCTGCTATCCACTCCTTGTCGTTAGGTACAGAGCTTCTTAATAGCAAGGACTCAAGGACATTTCCTTAACTACAGGGGGAGAAGCTATCTTCACATTGGTGCTCTTGTGTACTCAAAGTCTGCAGGCTGACAGATCTGTAAACACTTTGATAATGATCTCCACAATCTCTGCCACTTCTGTGTGTGTATACACACATTATGTAGGGTTTCCTCACTATTTGACCAGAATGCCCGAATTGCCCTGGGACAGCAGAGGGGTGGGCATTCAGATACTGTCCCCTTGCTGATTGGCCCACAGACTATGCAATACAGCATGGGAAGTCAAGGCAAAGAAGTGCAGGACATTGAACTATTGGCAGAATGCTAGGCTTGCTACACGCCACTCCCTTAAAGTGGATTGCAAACAACAGGACAGCAGATAAATGGGGAGATCACCTGAAAATCAGAAATTACAGACATGAAACAGGGTGTAAACAGCAGCAAATGACTGGGTAAGATAATCTGTTATATTTTAGAAAGCATGTTGAAAACTCATAGTAACATACAGTAGTATGTAAGGTTGGGACATCGAAATTCGATATATTGAAATATTGATATATCGCTAATGCTTTGGCGATACTTTCCATCGATATTGTTATGTCCGATATATTGCTAATGCTTTGGCGATACTTTTCATGGATATTGTTATGTCCGATATATCGGTAACATCAATAGTTTAAGGCGATATAATATGGATTTTTGTAAAGCAGCAGCCTGTCTTGTTGTCCGGTGACCGGATCTTCTTTCTTCACATTCCGCCCTTTCCTTTGTGTTGTACAGGATGTAGTTTTGCTCGAGGCACTAATGAACGTATAAACAAGTTCTAGAAACTTTTGGAAAGTGTCAGGTGACTCTTTGTCACCAATCAGGTTTGCTCCAGGCAAAACGACTCTCAGAAGAAGTGGGGTCTTCGGCCCCTCCTCCACATGTGTTTGTTCATGGCGTTAGACGCAGGCTCTGAACGCTTGTGTCTAATGCGATGGCTGTGGGCAACGCTGCCTAAATGAAAGCATTTCCACAGGCAGATGGAGGGCTGCGCTGGACGCACGAAGGTCGCGTCCAGAAAAGGAGATGCGACATGTCGTGTATTCAGCATATAACGCAAACGCACTGCCCATAGAAAAGATAGGAGACCCACCTAATGCAATTACAATTGCGTTCGGGGCACTGCGCTCGCGTTACCAGGCCCTGCATTGTTTACAAGTCGCCATGGAGACCGTTAGTCCCTCAGTGGCAACTTGAAAAAATGCAGGGCACGCAGCCCCACAAACACACAGAGATCATGTTCACATTCTGTCAGCTCCAGCGGCCAGCTTCTGGCTTCCTTGTAGCTGGCAGGACCTCGTTTCAGTGTGTTTACCCCCAATCATCTTTCTGCACTCCCGGTCAAGCTGGTGAAATGATGTCTGCTCGAAGGAGCATTTTGAAAGGAGAGCATGCGAGCAAAATAATATTTCTTGGCTCATTAGATAACGATTATTGGGACCAATGATAAAAAACTTTTTTTCCTATACTTAATTTTAATTCTATGTTTCATCTGTAATTCTTTATTCTCATTTGTAACTTTAATATATTTTCCTGTTATTAATAGTTAGAAGTTAATAAGAAATTCAACAGTTTAAAGTTTTAAAAGTAAACTATATTTTGTTGTTGATTGTTGCTTTATTACCCCGGACCTGTTTTATTTTTATACGGCATTTTAAAAAGTCGATATATCGAAATATCGATAGTTTTCCACCGATATTTTACAATAATCGATAGTTTGTTCAGCGATAGTCGATACTATCCACTATCGATATGTTTGTGTCGATGTCCCAACCTTAGTAGTATGTTAGGCCGAAAAAATATATATCTACATCCAGTTCAGACTCCCCCACTCCCGATGTTGATCAAGAGCAAGGCAAAAAAAAAACAAAACAATGAGGAAGAAGCAGATTTCCCTCATTTAAGGCAAAAAACTCCTTCCCGACTCCAATCTAACAATCAGAATAATTCCCGGATCACTGACCCTTCTAAAGTAATCAGTGACTATAACATGTAATATTATATCGCTCAAGGAAGGTGTACAGGCCCCTCTTAAATGCTTTAATCGAGTTTGTCTTCACCACGTCCTCAGGCAGAGAGTTCCATAGTCTCACTGCTCTTACAGTAAAGAACCCCCTTCTTTGTCAATGTGAAAACCTTCTTTCCTCTAGACATAGAGGCTGTCACCTTGTTACAGTCCTGAGTATAAATAGATGATGGGAGAGATCTCTGTACTGAACCCTGGTATATTCATATATAGTTATTACGTGGCCCCTCAGCCATCTTTTTTCTAAACTAAATAACCCCAATTTTGATAACCTCTCTGGGTATTGTAGTCCGCCCATTCAATTTATTACTTTAGTTGCCGACCTTTGTACCCGCTCAAGCTCTGATATGCCTTTCTTGAGTACCAATGCCCAAAGCTGTGTACAATATTCCATGTGGGGTCTGACCAGTGACTTGTAAAAAGGAGGAACAATGTTATCGTCATGCGCCCCTAGACCTCTTTTGGTGCGCCCCACTTCAGGTACTCCAGGATAGCATCTCTTAGGCTGGGTTCACACGGGGCGTATTCCCGTCGGAAATCTCGCGGTTTGGCTGCAGCAAAGACCGCAAGATTTCCGCTGGGAGAACCGCCGCGGTTTAAGCTGCGGCGGCTTTGAAGCGGCCCGGACCCTCACTTTTCCGTTGCGGCCGGCGCTCCCATAGAGGAGACCGTGGCCGTGACGAAAATAAACAAAAAAGGAAAGGTAAATAGACATGCTGCGTCTTCTGAAACTGCGGCTGCAGCGGCCGCAGCCGTGGTTTTAGCCGGATTTACCGCAGCGGATTAGCCGTCCCGTGTGGACGAGATTTCTGAGAAATCTCGTCCACATGGCTGGCTAATCCCGAGATTAGCGGCCGCGGGCGGGTCTGCCTCAGCGAAACCCCATTACTGTAGAGTCCTTAAATATATGCAACAACAGTCTGTATATCATGTTACTTAATTGCCTTAGAAACCAGCAGTATAAGCCATTGGGATCAGGTGATTTGTCTTTTTAAGGTGGCTCTGTACTTCCTCAGTTAAACTGGTGACATTAAGTAGGGAGTTTCCTTTATTACTTTGCATCTCATCTGATATTTTATTTTCCTCTGTGAATGCACTGGAGAAAAAAACTATTTAATAGGTTTGCTTTCTAATCATCAACCTCTACAATTTTTCCGATATTATTTATTAAAAGGGTCAACACTTTCAGTATTAATCTTTTTACTGTTTATATAATTGAAGAACAATTTAAAGTTAGTTTTACTCTCTTTGGCAATGAGTCCCTCTGTCTCAACCTTTGCTGCTTTTATTTGATTTCTACACTATTTATTTTTTTCCTCGTAGGTTTTTAGTGCTTATTCGCTGCCTTCTTCTTTTAGTAGTATAAACGATTTATTTTTGTTGTTTATTGCCCACTTTACACCCTAATTGAGCCACATTGGTTACCTTCTATTCCTAACCCTTTTATTCCTGTAAGGTATGAACCGCTCACAGTAAGTATTCAAGATGTTTTAAAACATTTCCAATCATTGTTTGTACTGTTATTATTGAGGACATTGTCTCAGTCAATAAGGTTAAGGGCATCTCTAAGCCAATCGAACTTTGTCTTCCTAAAATTTACTACTTACATAGCTCCCTGATAAAATTCCCTTATGAAAGACAAGTGGCAATGTATTATATCATGGTCACTATTTCGCAGGTGCCCTCCGACCTGCACCCCTGTTATTCTGTCAGGTCTGTTGGTTAGTATTAAGTCCAAAGCAGCCATCCCTTTTGTTGGGTCCTGAACAAATTGGGTAAGGTAATTATATCTTTAGGCCTCCTTCCCACGAACGGATTTCCGCCGCGTAATTCGCGGCGAAAATCCGCTGCGTTGCCCGCAGCTATTAGGTTCTATTGAACCTAATAGCACAATGCTCACGATGCGTAATTCCAGCGCGGAATTACGCACCGCGATTTCTCCCGTCCTCACCCGCAGCATGCTCTATTTTCTGCGGGTGAGGACGGGCTGTACGCACTGACGGCTTCCATTGCAGTCAATGGAAGCCGTCCGTTCACGCTATCTCCCGCTGTAACCAGCGGGAGATAGCGTGAAAAAACGCTTTCCCGCCCACCGCCGCGCGTCATATGACGCCAAATGACGCGGCCGGCCGCGTCACGTGACACGGCCGGCCGTGCACGTGACACGGCCGGTGACGCGGCGGTGGTGGGCGGTGACGGGCGGTGACGCGGCGGTGGTGGGCGGGGAAGCGATTTCACGCTATCTCCCGCAGGTAAGTATAGGGGCTCTGGGGGGCGCCGTGACGGGCTTCACTGCGTAATATTACGCGGCGGACCCCGTCACGCTCGTGGGAAGGAGGCCTTAGTTATAGACAGAAGCTTGTTACCCTTATGAGATCTGCAGGTTTCTGCTTCCCATTTTATATCCCGATAGGTAAAGCCTCCCATAATAATTACCTCATTGAGATTTCTTTCATCATCTATTTGCCTCAGTAATACTTTTTATGTAGTTTCTGTTATATTTGGTGGCCTATAGAAAACCCCTATGAGGATTGTATTATTGTTCTTCCCTCCATGTACTTCTACTCATAGAGACTCCACACGTTCATTTCCCTCCCATATATTTTCCCGCAGTGTGGGCTTTACAAAAAGACAAACCCCTCCCCCTTTCTGGTTTTAGGATCCCTTCTGAACAGACTAAAGTGTGATTGTTCTCAGTAAGAGAAACCAAGTAATCTTGTGGATATGATACCATTTAATGGCTAACAAAAATACATGATGATACAGCGCTGCGGAATAAGCTGGCGCTATACAAATAAAGATTATTATTATTATTATTATATCGCCCCTTTATCAGGCTGATGAATGAAACTAGTTTGGATGGCACATAATTTAACATACAGATGCAGAAGGGAGGGGGGACCCCCCTGTCCCTCCTCCCTTCTGCATCTGTATATTATAATTCCTATCTCTCTGGTTGCCCTATCCCCCCAGTCCCTATTTTAAACATTCCTCAAACCTTTTAGCTATCTTCTCCCCCATCACAGAAGCACCCTCCTCATTAAGATGCAGCCCATCCCTATGGTATAACCCTCTTTCGTACACCAACTCTTGAGCCACTTGTTTATCTCCCTAATCTCCCTCTACCTTTCTGGTTTGGCACATGGTACAGGTAGTATTTCAGAAAATACTACTTTGGAGGTCCTTGTCCTAAAATTACATCCTAGTTTCCTGAAAAAGTTTTTAAGGACCCTCCATCTACCCTTAACTTTATCATTCATGCCAATGTGTTCCATGACCACTGAATCCTCACCAGCTCCTCCCAGTAATCTGTCAACCCGATCCGCAATGTGTTAAACTTGAGCGCCGGGAAGACAATACCGTTTGATGATCCCAGTCTTTGAGGCAGATTGCCCTGTCTGTCTCCCTTATAATTGAGTCCCCTACTATCAGGACCTGTCTAGCCTGCCCTGCGCTCCTACTTGCCTTCTTACTGGAGCAGACATCCCCCTGGCGTTCAGAGGGCATGTTGTGCTGCAGCAGTATTAGTCATGTAATGGCATCCCCCTCATCTGCCAAACTGCAGACTTGTTGGGGTGCACCAGTTCACGACTAGCCTCCCTAAATCTCTTCCCTCTACCCCTCCTTTTGTCAACCCAGTTAGCTGTGTGCTCATCCTGTACTCCCATACTACTACCCACCCTCACATCTACCCCAGTTAGTGCCTGCTCAGTGACCAGCAAACTTCTTTCGATGATGCCAATGGATCTTAGTGTTGCAAGCTGCTCATTTAGATCCGGGATCTGGGCTTCCAAATATGTAACATGCTCATATCACATACAGCAGTATGCACCCTTGAATGGCTAGTCAAGGACTGCATACATGGCACAAGATGTACACTGGATGGCATTGTCAATTATGGAGCACATTCTAAATGGGGATCATACAGATAGATTAGATAAAAGTAATATATGCAAACATTCAAATAAATGAGCAATAATTAAATAAAAGAGACTCTTCCAAAGTCACTAATCCCAAGTCACACACTTAAAAGGGTTGTCCCGCGAAACAAAGTTGGGGTATACACTTCTGTATGGCCATATTAATGCACTTTGTAATGTACATTGTGCATTAATTATGAGCCATACAGAAGTTATTCACTTAAAGGAGATGTCCCGCGCCGAAACGGGTTTTTTTTTTTTTAAACCCCCCCCCCCCGTTCGGCGCGAGACAACCCCGATGCAGGGGTTAAAAAAACCACCCGCACAGCGCTTACCTGAATCCCGGCGGTCCGGCGTCTTCATACTCACCTGCTGAAGATGGCCGCCGGGATCCTCTGTCTTCGTGGACCGCAGCTCTTCTGTGCGGTCCACTGCCGATTCCAGCCTCCTGATTGGCTGGAATCGGCACGTGACGGGGCGGAGCTACACGGAGCTACACGGAGCCCCATAGAGAAGAGGAGAAGACCCGGACTGCGCAAGCGCGGCTAATTTGGCCATCGGAGGGCGAAAATTAGTCGGCACCATGGAGACGAGGACGCCAGCAACGGAGCAGGTAAGTATAAAACTTTTTATAACTTCTGTATGGCTCATAATTAATGCACAATGTACATTACAAAGTGCATTATTATGGCCATACAGAAGTGTACAGACCCACTTGCTGCCTCGGGACATCTCCTTTAACTGTTCCGTTGCTAGCGTCCTCGTCTCCATGGTGCCGTCTAATTTTCAGCGTCTAATCGCCCGATTAGACGCGCTTGCGCAGTCCGGTCTTCTCCGTGTTGAATGGGGCTGCTCGTGCTGGAGAGCTGCTCCTCGTAGCTCCGCCCCGTCACGTGTGCCGATTCCAGCCAATCAGGAGGCTGGAATCGGCAATGGACCGCACAGAAGACCTGTGGTCCACCGAGGGTGAAGATCCCGGCGGCCATCTTCGCAAGGTAAGTAAGAAGTCACCGGAGCGCGGGGATTCGGGTAAGTACTATCCGTTTTTTTTTTCAACACATGCATCGGGTTTGTCTCGCGCCGAACGGGGGGGCTATTGAAAAAAAAAAAAACCCGTTTCGGCGCGGGACAACCCCTTTAAGACACAGCACACTTAGAAAGCAGTACACTTAGAATACAGCACACACACTCACTTGCTTTATATAGCATTTATCTGTAATACTTCTGCTCCTTGTCTATTTGGAAACTCTATGCAAATAAGGAAGATGGAAAAATACCTCTGCAGCGCCACCTATTGGATCGCAGCATTCCTTCAAATCAATGTGACTTTTTAATAAGTCTAAACAATGATTGGGAATAGGAATTACTCAGTTCCTCTGGGTAATTTATGCAAATAAGGAAGATGGCCAGATGTATTTTTCAAGCTTCGATATTTGTATAAATTACCCAGAGGAGCTTGCATGGCCTTATAAGTCTCCTCACTCACCTTCTAGGTCTCCCAACACCCCTTTTAGGGTGCTCTCCTTGGGGAAAGACTATACCATCCCCCGACCCACTCACCCCCTAGGTGTCTCCACACACTTTGTGGGTGCTCTCCTTAAGGAGACACGATACCCCTTCTGACCTTTGGAAACTCTGTTACACTTTATAGAGTAATCATAGTTTTTTGGGTGTAGAGGGGAATTCAGTGGGATGTTCAATAATATTGAACATTCTTATGAATTTTCTTAACATATTATGCTTGTATATGACTTCTGTAAGCACCTCTACTGCACCACATCAGGCTGATGTTATGTGAAATCTGCATACCACTTGTAAGCAAGCAGTACGTGGCCTGCATGTTCTGTGTACGGGTGACCTGGGTGCACAGCCCACCACACTCTGGAGGCAGAGGAGCGGGCACAGCGAGCCAGACACAGGCAGATTACTGAATGCAGAATGTTCATGTAGCCTATGTCTGGAGCTGTGAAGTATAAGCCGCTGTATACAGACAGAGGCTACATGATCGCTCTTCTGCATTGATTTATTTGTCTCTGCCTGGCGGCTGTGCCCGCTCCTCTGCTTCCAGAGTGTGGCAGGCTGAGCAGCCGCTTCCTGCAAATGCAGACAGTGCAGTCCGTGTGCTGCTTGCTTAGAGGCGGTTTATGAAATTCACACAGGAAGAGCCCTGTGTAACCGTAGAAGCTGTTTACAAGCATAATATGTTAAGAAAATAAATTAGAAAACTCAATATAATAAGGAAGGATTTCCCAGTGAAATCCCTCCCAGCACAAAAATAAAGGCTAGTTATAGTTAGTGTATAATGGGTCAGCGGTATTAAAGAGTTTTCAAAACTTTTTCAAAAGCAGCCTAGGCCTTCATTGGTCGCTGCTTTGCTGCTGTTTGCACCCAGTGTGAGCTCTACCAATTTGCTTTTCCATATAGATTTTCCTATTTTTCCGCTTGCCTGCTGTTTGCAATCCACTTACTGGTCTCCTAAGCAGCCAATCTGCCAGTACTCTTCTGGAGACACCTCTCTCACATTTCCCATGCGGTCTTGCATAGCTCGGCTCGAACCACCTCCAAGGCAACATCTCAATAGCTGCCCCTCTGTTGCATGAAGTAACTAGTAATGTTAAGCCTCCTGCACACTGGCGGAAATTCCGCGGCTGAATTCCCCGCAGACTTTCCGCCCATGCCCGCTGCCATAGGATTGCATTAGGTAATGCAATCCTTTGCAGACATCTGCAATTTGACCGTGTGAAAACTCACAAAGTAAACAAACTGCGGCATGTCCAACTTCTGTGCGAGCCACAGAAAAACGTCACTGGTGACGTGCCGACACTGCTCTGCGCATGTGCCGGCTGGGCAGCAGGCCAGCACATAGCAGAGTGGAGAAGACGCTGGGAGTGGGTGAGCTGCCGGTCATTGCAGAGGCACGGCTCGCATCCCGCTGCAAGAATTCTCACAGCGGGATCCGACCCTGCCATCTGTGGGAGGCCTTACTTAAGAAGCCAAATGCCTAATGACAGGCAGTGGATTGTAAAAGGTGCTAGAAGGGAGACTGCTTAAAACTTTTACCACTTCAGTGGTAAAATAAAAACATTTTTAATGCAAGTATATTATAGAACGGATGATACACACATAGGGTGTTAGATTAGCATACATTGTGTGATAGGTAAGTGTCCATTTAATACAAACCACTAGATACCTAGAAACTGTGCACAGTATAGAAATTGAGTTATAGATCACTACATACCATGTAGACCAGTCAACCATACCAATCAATATACCATGACCACAAATCAATAATTGAGCAGAATATACACTAATGGGTCAGCAGGATTATTCACCCTATAAGTACCAAACACCGAAAGTTTATGGTCCTGGGCTTCGATCCTGGCCAATGGTAAAAATACAGTATGGGATTAAAGCTCCTACTCCTGCAATGTAGCAGGAGCAGGTTGGGTGTTCGGCTGTTAGTCACAGCTGAGGACCAGGAGGAGAAGGCAGAAGCAATTTTTAAAGATATATAGGACTCTTTTTTTATGTCACGAAAAAAAAAAATGCCGCAAAATAAGTAATAACTCAGGGTTTCACGTATCTCCTTTGTATTGACTTCGATAGGGACTTCCTTTGGTGCGCAGAAAAAATAAAGCATTTTCTACTTTTTTTGTGTAACCAAAATGTGTTCTATTGTCTTTGTATTGTGCATGCAAAATTTGTGCGCGTAATGTGCGGAGAATAAAACTCATTGATTTCACTTTAATCATTCTTTATTGCACGCGCAAAAAAAAGATGCAGCATGTTCAATTTTTGTGTGCCATTTCTCACGAAAGGTCCTCATTGAAATCTATGGGAGGTGCACAAATGAGCACGCAATGCCCGAACAATTGTGCAATACACTGCGTAATTCCACAGGGAAAAATAACACATCTGGAACTCGTTAGGCTAGATAACCTTTAAACTCACAACGTGGGTGTGTCCCACGCCCATATGAACTGGCCCTGCGAGCATAAAAAGTACATTAATGTGCGCAAAAGTGCGTTGTTCATGGTGCAAATACACTAAGCTTATGCAAGTGTTTTTGTGCATACCCTTTTGTGCAGGGGCCCTCAGAATCCGTTTAGAGGAGCCGATTTCTCATCTGAATGAGGGAGCGATATCAGAGATCGCTTGTGCAGCCTGTTACATCGCTGGCTTGTTTTAACAAAAAATCATTCAGGTCGTTCATAGTCACTGTTTAACAACTGAATGATCGGTATGCAGGGCGGCTTTAGACAGCCGTAAGCGCAACAAAGCTCGCCTGTACAGAGCGTAGTTGCGCCTGAACAGGGGAAATTTCTTCATCTCCGTGCCAGAGAGCAGGAGTTTAAAAAAAAACAAAAAACGGGAAGATAGTTTATACTTGCGGGAAAGGAAGTACAAGTCCTGTCTTTTCTTGTCCGTACAATTAACCCTTTCCAATCCAATTTGTATCCTAAGGTTTCCTAAGGGGCTTACTCTTTTTCTGGCATTATACAACAGCGCTATATTCTGGTTAGAGCCAGTACTGCATGAGGTGACACGTTGGATAGGCTCCGACAGCAGAGAGGCTGGCAATATACAGTAAGAGAACCCCGATGGACGTCTTCCAGCATCGGAGCTGTACAGCCTTAAATCATGATGTCTTCAGACGTCAGACAGTGGATTGGAAAAGGTTAATGGCCGAGGATACCACTAGTGAAAACGAAACCATTGAAATCATTTACGTGAAAAAATCCGCTCATGGGAATGAGCCCCTTGAATGGGTTCTATCCACTGTTCATTATGTGCATAAAATTTGTGTGCGCAATATGCTGCACAAACACGCTCGTGGGAGGGGGCTTAGATACTAATATTTCCCTGCGCTGATCTAGTATTCTGAAATGATGTTGGAACGTTCGTGTTACTGTATAATTAATCCATCCTCAGAGGTCATTAGCAACGATTTTGTATCTCAAGAGAAACAGCATCATTTGTAGAGGCAGGATTGATAAGAGCCTCAGATGGAAATATACGTTTTGTTCTTTCGCCATTGATTTCAATGGGTTTTCAAAAAAAAAAAAAAAATGGAAAGCTTTCAGTTCACTTCCGCTCCGTTAGGTTTCCATGTTTTACCACAAGAAATAGCGCCGGCTGCAGAACTATTTGTTCCAGTAAAAAAAAGAAAAATAGAGACCTGAGGGACCTTTCACAAGGGAAAGTGTTAGTCCGCGCGACATTCTGCATCACAATGTTATCTCCATCTTGAATTTCGTAACCTGTTATAATCCGCGTGTCATTACTTCAAAACTGCAAGAAAAGCTGCGGAATTAGGGACGTCTTGTAGAGTTTTTGTCGTGGATTTCGGCAAAATGTTCCGCAGTTAAAAACACAACAAAATCGGCGTCTGCGCTGCCACCTGCGAACAATTCTGTCCCATGTGAAAGGTCCTTAACCCCTTAGTGACCACGCATGTTTGTGCCTTAAAGGGGTTCTGTCATTAGATAAAAAAACCCTATACTTACCTATTCCTCCCCCGTCAGTCTTCTCACCACATCTTCTCCTGGTTCCTCCAGTCCCCCGGGTCACCTCACCTCCAGCAGGCTAATTCTTCTATTTCCTGTGATACAGCATACATTCGCAGCATTCTCCTTCCTGTAGGCAGTGTAGCCGGTCACTAGTGACGTAACGTTCATTGCCTAGCAGGGAATGCCAGAGCCTTGTATTCCTATGTAGGGAATGCAAGGATTCGGCATTCCCTGCTAGGCAGTGGTGCTTTAGTTAGTGCAGCCTGCTTTAGCGCGCAGGCACGCGCTATTGCCACAACTGTGCATGTGCAGTGCCTTACTGCAAGTGTTTTCATATACTATTCATATACTAGCAAGCAGGAAGATTATGCATTTCCTGGGCTATCTCGGTTTCTGCGCATGTATCCAACATTTTGGCGATGGCACACATGCATAGAAGCTTGTGACAGGTCCTTACAACACCAGATCATGGCAGGACATTGCGGAGGCCAGAGGTGAGGAGTTTCATCTTCTCTCACTGATCCAATCTGTGGGTGGAGATGAAACTGCAATGTTTTAAAACTTAAAAAAAAATTTTATGCAATCACCATTATCCGTTGGTTAATCGCAATCACTGATTGGGAACCGCACACCGCGATGACAGCTCAAAACTCTTGGTTAGCTGATAGCAGAGAGGTGTCACACTCCACAACCCCAGGGCTTTATTCTGCAGGAACAGCGTGTTTTTATGGGTCTGTCGAATAAAGACTAGACACCTGGGATATGAAAACATGTATGGGTGGTGACTAAGGGGTTAATGGAATGGAAGCAAACTGAAAACTTTCCCTTTATTTTGAAAACCCATTGAAATCAGTGTAGAGAAAACAAACATTTAATTCAATCGTTCATCTCCAAAAACTGAACAAAGAAACAGAGTTTTGACCATAGACCCTAAGGCAAGTGTGAATGGAACCTTATGAAGCAGCCACAGGGAGATTTTTTTGGGCTAGACCATTGTTGGTCTTACTCACTATTTGTAAGCCTTAACGGCATATTTTACCATATTAAACTGCGTATCATCATACAGTACAAAAGACATCTCAATATAAGAATGCAGATAGATATGAGATAGATAGATAGATAATGCGATAGATACATAGATAGATAGATAGATAGATAGATAGATAGATAGATAGATAGATAGATAGATAGATAGATATGGGATAGATAGATAGATAGATAGATAGATAGACATGCAGGTATGAGATAGATATGCAGATATTAGATAGATAGATAGATAGATCTGAGATAGATAGATTGATAGATATGAGAGAGAGAGAGAGAGAGATATGAGATAGATAGATATAAGATAGATAGATCGATCTGAGATAGATATGAGATTGATAGATATGAGAGAGAGATAGATATGAGATGGATAAATATAAGATAGATAGATCGATCTGAGATAGATAGATAAGAGATAGATAGATAAGAGATAGATAGATATGAGAGAGAGAGAGAGATATAAGAGAGAGAGATATGAAATAGAAAGATTGATAGATATGAGATAGATAGATAGATATGAGATAGATAGATGTGCAGATATGAGATAGATATATAGATATGAGATAGATAGATAGATATGAGATAGATAGATAGATAGATAGATAGATATGAGATAGATAGATCTGAGATAGATTGATAGATATGAGATAGATAGATATGAGATAGATAGATAGATATGAGATAGATAGATATGAGATAGATAGATATGAGATAGATATATATGAGATAGATAGCTAGATAGATAGATATGAGAGAGAGATATATAAGAGAGAGAGAGAGATATGAGATAGAAAGATTGATAGATATGAGATAGATAGATAGATAGATAGATATGAGATAGATAGATAGATGTGCAGATATGAGATAGATATATAGATATGAGATAGATAGATAGATAGATAGATAGATAGATAGATAGATATGAGAGAGATAGATAGACAGATAGATATGAGACAGAAATAGATAGATGTGCAGATATGAGATCGAGATATAGATATGAGATAGATAGATATGAGAGAGATAGATAGACAGATAGATATGAGATAGATAGATTGATAGATAGATATGAGATAGATAGATATGAGATAGATAGATAGATAGATCTGAGATAGATAGATATGAGATCGATAAATAGATAGATATGAGGTAGATAGATTAATATGAGATAGATAGATAGATAAATAGAGATGAGATAGATAGCTTGATAGATATGAGATAGATAGAAAGATAGATAGATAGATGAGATATATATGCAATAGATAGATAGATACATTATACTTGAGTTATCATAACATTAAATGTTGAGTTAACATTTACTACATCTATAGATAGATAAATAAGTAGATAAATGGATAGATATTACTTGGGTTATCAGAATACATTAAGCGTCAAGTTAACATTTACTACATCTATAGATAGATAGATTATATTTTTTCTTTCAAAAACTTGCTTAGAGCAAGGAATGGCAGTACTATTGACATAGAGTTAGTCAGAGATATAACTGCCTTAGTTCTCTTATCACAAGCTCATGTGAACCCATTTACATTCCCATCCGCTATCCCCTTGCTGCTTTATTGATCTTAGTCTGGCACACTCATAAATTATCAAGTGAAACAGACTATTTTCAGTACATATAGACAAATCACAATGTTCCAACTCATTTTCCTTCTTTTCTATCCACCGAGTTCAAAAAAGCTATCCAACTAACTTTTAAAAATAAATGAAGCTAAAGCGCTACTGATTTTAGTTCTTTTTCTAGTCTTTTGAATAAAAAGCTAAGCAAAATTCTCCATACATTACTGTGAAAGGTGTTAGGCAGGTGTGGCAAAAATGTTGCTAAGTAAGAAAGCTTTCGAAAAAAGAAGTATTCATTTATTTTTGTCAATTAGCAAAATGCAAAGCGAATGAACAAAAGAGAAATCGAAATCAAATCAATCTTTGGTGTGACCTCTCTATCTTCAGAACAGTATCAATTCTTCTAGGTTCACTTGCACAAAGTTAGGATTTTTGTAGGATTATAGTTAAGTGAATGATTAACCAATTCTATCATACTGGTGATAATGATCATTATTTGGGTGAGGAACAGCCAAACTCTGCTACAAAGGTGAGGTTGTGGAAGACAGTTTCATGTTACAGGTCATACACCATGGAAGACTGAGCACAGCTACAAGGCATAAAATAGTTATACTGCATCAGCAAGGTCTCTCCCAGGCAAACATTTGAAAGCAGACTGCGGTTTCAAGATGTGCTGTTCAAGCTCTTTTGAACAAGCACAAATAAATGGGGAAAACTGGGGACCATCATCTAAGGGAGCTTAGTGCAGAAGAGGAATAAACATCATAAATATCCAGACTTGCCATCAGCTCAGAACTGGCAGAAATCAGTGGGAGATCCAGGTATACCCATCTAGTGTTTGGAGATGTCTGACCAGGAGTGGTCTTTATACAAGCCACATCTTTGATAACATCGGATCCTAGAATGGTAGAGTTGGATGGGACCTCCAGGTTCATCTCGTCCAACCCCCTGCTCAGTGGATTCACTAAATTATCCCAGACAGATGTCTGTCCAGCCTTTGTTTGAACACTTCCATTGAAGGAGAACTTGCCACCTCCTGTGGTAACCTGTTTCACTCATTGATCACCCTCCCTGTCTAATGTCTAATCTGTGTCTCCTCCCTTTCATTTTTAGCCCTTCAGATATTTGTAGACAGCCATTAAGTCTCCTCTCAGCCTTCTTTTTTGCAAATTAAACATTCCCAGATCCTTTAACCGTTTCTCATAGGACAGGATTTGCAGACCGCTCATAATCTTGGTAATTCTTCTCTGAACTTGCTCCAGTTTGTCTATGTCTTTTTTAAAGTAGGGTGCCCAGAACTGGACACTATTCCAGATGAGGTCTGACAAAGGAAGGGTAGAGGTGGATAATTTTCTCACGTGATCTAGACTCTATGCTTCTCTTAATACATCCCAGAATTCTATTTGCCTTTTTAGCTGATGCATCACATTGTTGACTCATGTTCAGTCTATGATCTATTAGTATACCCAAGTCTTTTTCACATGTGCTGCTGCTTAGTTCAATTCCTCCCATTCTGTATGTGCTTTTTTTCATTTTTCTTGCCCAGATGTAGGACTTTGCATTTTTCGCAAATACCATTTTCATAAATACCATTCTGTTAGTTGACGCTCTTTGTTCAAGCTTTTCTAGATCTTTTTGAATAGTCTCTCTTCCCTGGTGTTAGCTATCCCTCCTGGCTTTGTGTTGTCGGCAAATTTGATCAGTTTTCCATCAATTCCCTCCTCCAGAGCATTTATAAAACTGTTGAACAACACAGGGCCCAGGACAGAGCCTTGTGGTACCCCACTTGATACATTCTTCCACTTGGATGTGCCGCCATTTATGACCCCTCTTTGAGTACGATCACTCAGCCAGTTGTGAATCCACCTAAGAGTTGCCTTGTCAATCCCAGATTTGGTCATTTTTTAATAAGTATGGTATAAGATACTTTGTCAAAGGCTTTACTAAAGTCAAGATATACTATATCCACCGCATTTCCCTGATCAACCCAGTCGGTGATTCTGTCATAGAAGGAAATTAGATTTGCCTGGCATGACTTGTTTGTTACAAACCCATGCTGACTCTGGTTAATGACTCTATTTTTATCCAAGTACTTGCATACATGTTGTTTAATAATTTGGTCAAAGATCTTTCCCGGTATAGAAGTCAGGCTAACAGGCCTGTAGTTTCCTGGATGCACCTTCTTCCTTTTTTGAAGATAGGGACAACATTTGCCTTTTTCCAATCTTCTGCAACGTCTCCTGTTTTCCCGGAATTTTCAAAGATTATGGCGAGTGGTTCAGCAATTACCTCCGCTGCTTCCTTTAGTACCCTACGATGTAATTCATCTGGACTTTGAGACTTGACTTAATTTAAGTCAGCTATGTGTTCCCTCACTATCTCTCTGCCTATAGATAGTCTGCATTCTTTTATTCCCCCAATAGCACAGGGAAGATCAGTTGATGTTACATCTACTTTCTGAGATAAAACAGATACAAGTAAGTATTTAAATGTTCAGCCTTCTCAACATCATTCTTAACCAATTCACCATTTTCATCTTGTAAGCATCCAATAGCATCTTTGACTTTTCTTTTGCTTTTGACATACCCCCAAAATCCTTTCTGATTGCTTTTGGCCTCTGTTGGAAGCCTCAATTCATTATTACCTTAAGCTTTTCTGACACTTGCCCTACAGGTTCTGCAGACCACATTATATTCTTCTTTAGTTATTTCCCCCTCTTTCCATTTGATAAACATAGTTTTTAACATGTGTACAAGTTCTGTATTCATCCATCCTGGTCTCTTTAAATGCTTCCCATTCTTTCTTCTTTTAGGGATTGCTAATGATTGTGCTTTGAGAATCTCATTTCACAATATTTCCCAACCTACTTGAACATTTCTGTCCTTAAGAACATCCAGCCATTGGATTCTTCCTACCCTCTTTCTGAGTGCATTAAAATCTGTCTTTCTGAAATCCAACCTTAAGGTCTGAGTTTTCTGAGGTCTTCCTCCTCTTTTCATCCAAAATTCAAGGATAGCATGATCACTGCCTCCTAAGGCCCCAGCCACCCTTACTTCCTCAACCATTTCCTCCCTGTTGGTAAGAATTAAGTCCAAGATAGCAGATCCCCTTGTTTTCTCTTCTACCTTTTGGAAGATAAAATTCTCAGCAAGAGCAGATAAGACACATATAGATACAAGGCCAAGCAACCCAACTATGTATGAAAACATATGAACTGGAATGTAGAAAAATGGCAGTAGGTGCTCTGGACTGATGAGTCAAAATGTGAAATATTTGGGTATAAGAGAACGCAGTTTGTTCACCGAAGGACTGGAGAGTAACAATAAAGCATAGTGGATAGCGGTACAATAATGAGTGCCTGCAGGCAGCAGTGAAGCATGGTGGAGAACAGTACAATAATGAGTGTCTGCAGGCAGCAGTGAAGCGTGGTGGAGAGTGGTGTAATAATGAGTGTCTGCAGGCAGCAGTGAAGTATGATGGAGAGCGGCACAATAATTAGTGTCTGCAGGCAGCAGTGAAGCATGGTGGAAAGCGGTACAATAATGAGTGTCTGCAGGCAGCAGTGAAGCATGGTGAAGAGCAGCACAATAATGAGTGTCTGCAGTGTAGCATGGTGGAGAGCGGTACAATAATAAATGTCTGCAGGCAGCAGTGAAGCATGGTGGAGAACGGTACAATAATGAGTGTCTGCAGGCAACAGTGAAGCATGATGGAGAGCAGCACAATAATGAGTGTCTGCAGGCAGCAGTGAAGCATGTTGGAGAGCGGCACAATAATGAGTGTCTGCAGTCAGCAGTGAAGCATGGTGGAGAGTGGTACAATAATGAGTGTCTGCAGGCAGCAGTGAAGCATGGTGGGGAGTGGTACAATAATGATTGTCTGCAGGCAGCAGTGAAGCATGGTGGGGAAGGACACAATAATGAGTGTCTGCAGGCAGCAGTGAAGCTGCTGGACGTTCCTTGCAAGTTTGGGGCACACAAGGACTACAATCAACATCTGAATGTTATTATTGGACAAACTGACCAAATATGTAGCTACTTTCATGCCAAGAAATATAAAACGGAGTATCCTGGAATATACTGTATGAGTGGAAACATGGGCAACATTTATAAAGATCAAAATTAGTTTTGTGGCCTACTACATTTTATTCCATGTTTTAACTTATGATATTGCTTTTACTGTGAATATGAAAATTTACTTTTGTGTTGCAGTGGGAGTGGTAAGAGGGGGCGGGGTTTGTTTAAAATGGCGTAACATCCTGTGCTGGCAACTGAATGCCGATGTTAAATCCTGCTACCGAGCCAAGATCATAGAAGCAATAGGGATCAGCAACGGAAATGGAAGGATAACTTTTAAAAAGTTTATGGTTTTTCAATTCGTGGAGTTTCTGGAGTTTTTGCAATCCCCAAAAATCTTTTACACCACTTGACAACTACTGAAGCTACATGTATAACAACTTGATCCTCATGGATTCTTGGAATGCTGTAATGAAAAAAATGTAAAAAAAAAAGATGCTTGGTTGCTAAGGCCCGATCTAGGCTGGTCCGTAGGGGGTTAAACGGACACTATCCTGTTTCTAATTACAATCCAATTAGTTAATAATAATAACAACCATAATAATGAATAAACACCACAGCCAGATAAACAATAAGTAAATCTTTATCCGCTGGAGACCGCGCCATACTAATCTGCGGCAATTCATTAAAGCCTCCAATACTTCAAGCCAAACGTGGAGAGATCCAGCTGGAAGTGAAGGACGGTTCTACAAGGCACTTTGTCAGACTTTCTGCGAGCTCCTGTAACAAAGAGTTACATCCTTACCTTCTGTTTCAGTCTTTCTAGTCTTTCTTTATTTAAAGCCGTACTGCTACATGAATCATAACTGTGTCGAGGGGTTTGCAGTGTTGTTTCTGTTAACCCTTTAGTAATAAGTCTATTTTTTGTCTTAAAGGGGTTGTCTCGCAAAAGCAAGTGGGGTTAAGTACTTCTGTATGGCCATATTAATGCACTTTGTAATATACATCGTGCATTAATTATGAGCCATACAGAAGTTATTCACTTACCTGCTCCGTTGCTGGCGTCCCTGTCTCCATGGCTCCGTCTA
This sequence comes from Eleutherodactylus coqui, assembly GCF_035609145.1. Lineage (NCBI taxonomy): Eukaryota > Metazoa > Chordata > Amphibia > Anura > Eleutherodactylidae > Eleutherodactylus > Eleutherodactylus coqui. Next base: position 254,639,528 of record NC_089841.1, read on the forward strand.
ATTTCGGTGTCTTCTTGCTTTTTTAGACGCGCTTGCGCAGATGGGTCTTCTCTAGAGATGAGCGAACGTGTTCTTCCGAGCTTGATATTCGTGCGAATATTAGGGTGTTCGGGATGTTCGTTATTCGTAACGAACACCATGCGGTGTTCTGGTTATTTTCACTTCCTTCCCTGAGACGTTAGCGCGCTTTTCTGGCCAATTGAAAGACAGGGAAGGCATTACAACTTCCCCCTGTGACGTTCAAGCCCTATACCACCCCCCTGCAGTGAGTGGCTGGGGAGATCAGGTGTCACCCGAACATAAAAGTCGGTCCCTCCCGCGGTTCGCCTCAGATGCGGTGTGAGTTAGATGAGGGACAGTGCTGTTTGTACCGGAGCTGCTGTAGGGAAAGAATTGGTAGTTAGTGTAGGCTTCAAGACCCCCCAAAGGTCCTTATTAGGGCCACTGATAGCTGTGTGTTGGCTGCTGTTAGCAGTGGCAAATTTTTTTTTCTCAAAATCGCCTCTGCAGACCGTTGCACCTGGCATTAGGGACAGAAGTGCTGCATAGGCAGGGAGAGTGTTAGGAGTGAGTGTAGCCTTCAAGAACCTCAACGGTCCTTTCTAGGGCCATATTTATCCGTGTGCAGTACTGTCCAGGCTGCTGTTAGCTGTGCTGCATTTTTTTTTGCTTCTCAAAATCGCCTCTGCAGACCATTGCACCCTCCATTGATACTGCAGGGAAAGAATTGTATAGGCAGGGCGACAACACAGTTGTTATTCATTGAATATACGCAGTGCTGCCTTTTGGTGCCAAAAAACTGAAAACAAATCTATTTGTCCAGCCTCTGTCCGTCCTAAGGGCTGTGGACACGTGTGAGCTGCGTGAACAACATTGCTAAATCAGACGCACCCAGCTACGCTTTACTGCTGGCTTCGCCATTTGCTTTCCTTAATTGGGAAAAAAATACCTGCTCTCCAAGAGTTATAATAACTCTGCTACCCTCACGTTCTGTGACACATAAGCAGGGACACAGCACAGTTATTAAACTTCTCATGTTCATTGAATATACGCAGTGCTGCCTTTTGGTGGAAAAAAACTGAAAACAAATCTATTTGTCCAGCCTCTGTCCGTCCTAAGGGCGGTGGACACGTGTGAGCTGCGTGAACAACATTGCTAAATCAGACGCACCCAGCTACGCTTTACTGCTGGCTTCTCCATTTGCTTTCCTTAATTGGGAAAAAAATACCTGCTCTCCAAGAGTTATAATAACTCTGCTACCCTCACGTTCTGTGACACATAAGCAGGGACACAGCACAGTTATTAAACTTCTCATGTTCATTGAATATACGCAGTGCTGCCTTTTGGTGGAAAAAAACTGAAAACAAATCTATTTGTCCAGCCTCTGTCCGTCCTAAGGGCGGTGGACACGTGTGAGCTGCGTGAACAACATTGCTAAATCAGACGCACCCAGCTACGCTTTACTGCTGGCTTCGCCATTTGCTTTCCTTAATTGGGAAAAAAATACCTGCTCTCCAAGAGTTATAATAACTCTGCTACCCTCACGTTCTGTGACACATAAGCAGGGACACAGCACAGTTATTAAACTTCTCATGTTCATTGAATATACGCAGTGCTGCCTTTTGGTGGAAAAAAACTGAAAACAAATCTATTTGTCCAGCCTCTGTCCGTCCTAAGGGCGGTGGACACGTGTGAGCTGCGTGAACAACATTGCTAAATCAGACGCACCCAGCTACGCTTTACTGCTGGCTTCGCCATTTGCTTTCCTTAATTGGGAAAAAAATACCTGCTCTCCAAGAGTTATAATAACTCTGCTACCCTCACGTTCTGTGACACATAAGCAGGGACACAGCACAGTTATTAAACTTCTCATGTTCATTGAATATACGCAGTGCTGCCTTTTGGTGGAAAAAAACTGAAAACAAATCTATTTGTCCAGCCTCTGTCCGTCCTAAGGGCGGTGGACACGTGTGAGCTGCGTGAACAACATTGCTAAATCAGACGCACCCAGCTACGCTTTACTGCTGGCTTCGCCATTTGCTTTCCTTAATTGGGAAAAAAATACCTGCTCTCCAAGAGTTATAATAACTCTGCTACCTTCACGTTCTGTGACACATTAGCAGGGACACAGCACAGTTATTAAACTTAGATAATTCATTCACTAGAGGCAGTGGGGCCTTTCGTTTTCCAAAAAGGGCAAAAATTATATTTGGCCTGCAGTCTTGCGCCAATTTATTTCCTGCCTGTGAAATCAAATCACTGGTAATACAGCATGCTGAGGGGTAGGGGTAGGCCTAGAGGACGTGGACGCGGCCGAGGACGCGGAGGGCCAAGTCAGGGTGTGGGCACAGCCCGAGCTCCTGATCCCGGTGTGTCGCAGCCGACTGCTGCGCGATTAGGAGAGAGGCACGTTTCTGGCGTCCCCACATTCATCGCCCAATTAATGGGTCTACGCGGGAGACGGTTATTAGAAAATGAGCAGTGTGAGCAGGTCCTGTCCTGGATGGCAGAAAGTGCTTCGAGCAACCTATCGTCTACCCGCAGTTCTGCGCCGTCCACTGCTGCCAATCCGAATCCTCTGTCTGCTGCTCCTCCTTCCTCCCAGCCTCCTCACTCCACTACAATAACACCTGCTCAGGAGCGGGAACACTCCCAGGAACTGTTCTCGGGCCCCTGCTTAGATTGGGCAGCAGCGGTTCCTCTCCCACCAGAGGAGTTTATCGTCACTGATGCCCAACCATTCGAAAGTTCCCGGGGTCCGGGGGAAGAGGCTGGGGACTTCCGCCAACTGTCTCAACAACTTTCTGTGGGTGAGGAGGACGATGACGATCAGACACAGTTGTCTTGCAGTGAGGTAGTAGTAAGGGCAGTAAGTCCGAGGGAGCAGCGCACAGAGGATTCGGAGGAAGAGCAGCAGGACGATGAGGTGACTGACCCCACCTGGTGTGCAACGCTTACTCAGGAGGACAGGTCTTCAGAGGGGGAGTCAAGGGCATCAGCAGGGCAGGTTGCAAGAGGCAGTGCGGTGGCCAGGGGTAGAGGCAGGGCCAGACCGAATAATCCACCAAGTGTTTCCCAAAGCGCCCCCTCGCGCCATGCCACCCTGCAGAGGCCGAGGTGCTCTAAGGTCTGGCAGTTTTTCACAGAGACGCCTGACGACCAACGAACAGTGGTGTGCAACCTTTGTTGCGCAAAGCTCAGCCGGGGAGCCAACACCAACAGCCTCACCACCACCACCATGCGCAGACATATGATGGCCAAGCACCCCACAAGGTGGGACGAAGGCCGTTCACCGCCTCCGGTTTGCACCCCTGCCTCTCCCCCTGTGCCCCAACCTGCCACTGAGATGCAACCCCCCTCTCAGGACACAGGCACTACCGCCTCATGGCCTGCACCCACACCCTCATCTCCGCTGTCCTCGGCCCCATCCAGCAGTGTAGTTCAGCGCACCGTTCAGCCGTCGCTTGCGCAAGTGTTCGAGCGCAAGCGCAAGTACGCCGCCACGCACCCGCACGCTCAAACGTTAACCGTCCGCATAGCAAAATTCATCAGCCTTGAGATGCTGCCGTATAGGGTTGTGGAAACTGAGTCCTTCAAAAGTATCATGGAGGCGGCGGCCCCGCGCTACTCAGTTCCCAGTCGCCACTACTTTTCCCGATGTGCCGTCCCAGCCCTGCACGACCACGTCTCCCGCAACATTGTGCGCGCCCTCACCAACGCGGTTACTGCCACGGTCCACTTAACTACGGACACGTGGACAAGCACAGGCGGGCAGGGCCACTACATCTCCCTGACGGCACATTGGGTGAATTTAGTGGAGGCTGGGACAGAGTCAGAGCCTGGGACCGCTCACGTCCTACCCACCCCCAGAATTGCGGGCCCCAGCTCGGTGGTGGTATGTTCGGAGGTGTATGCTTCCTCCACTAAAGCACCCTCCTCCTCCTCCTCCTCCTCTGTCTCGCAATCAAGATGTGTTAGCAGCAGCATGTCGCCAGCAGTCGGTGTCGCGCGGTGTGGCAGCACAGCGGTAGGCAAGCGTCAGCAGGCCGTGCTGAAACTACTCAGCTTAGGCGATAAGAGGCACACGGCCCACGAACTGCTGCATGGTCTGACAGAGCAGACCGACCGCTGGCTTGCGCCGCTGAGCCTCCAACCGGGCATGGTCGTGTGTGACAACGGGCGTAACCTGGTGGCGGCTCTGCAGCTCGGCAGCCTCACGCACGTGCCATGCCTGGCCCACGTCTTTAATTTGGTGGTTCAGCGGTTTCTGAAAAGCTACCCACGCTTGTCAGACCTGCTCGTAAAGGCGCGCCGGCTCTGCGCACATTTCCGCAAGTCCCACACGGACGCTGCCACCCTGCGCACCCTGCAACATCACTTTAAGCTGCCAGTGCACCGACTGCTGTGCGACGTGCCCACACGGTGGAACTCTACGCTCCACATGTTGGCCAGGCTCTATGAACAACGTAGAGCTATAGTCGAATACCAACTCCAACATGGGCGGCGCAGTGGGAGTCAGCCTCCTCAATTCCTTTCAGAAGAGTGGGCCTGGTTGGCAGACATCTGCCATGTCCTTGGTAATTTTGAGGAGTCTACCCAGGTGGTGAGCGGCGATGCTACAATCATTAGCGTCACCATTCCTCTGCTATGCATCTTGAGAAATTCCCTGCAAACCATAAAGGCAGCTGCTTTGCGCTCGGAAACGGGGGCGGGGGAAGACAGTATGCCGCTGGATAGTCAGGGCACCCTCCTGTCTATTTCTCAGCGCGTACAGGAGGAGGAGGAGGAGCATGAGGAGGATGAGGAGGAGGGGGAAGAGACAGCTTGGCCCGCTGCTGACGGTACACCGGCTGATTGCCTGTCATCCTTTCAGCGTGTATGGCCTGAGGAGGAGGAGGATCCTGATAGTGATCTTCCTAGTGAAGACAGCCATGTGTTGCGTACAGGTACCCTGGCACACATGGCTGACTTCATGTTAGGATGCCTTTCTCGTGACCCTCGCGTTGCACGCATTCTGGCCACGACGGATTACTGGGTGTACACACTGCTCGATCCACGGTATAAGGATAACCTGCCCACTCTGATTCCCGAAGAGGAAAGGGGTTCGAGAGTGTTGCTATACCACAGGACCCTTGCGGACAAGCTGATGGTAAAATTCCCAGCCGACAGCGCTAGTGGCAGAAGGCGCAGTACCGAGGGCAAGGTAGCAGGGGATGTGCGTAGATCGAGCAGCATGTACATCCCAGGCAGTGCAACAGTCTTTAAGGGCCTGGCCAGCTTTATGGCTCCCCACCAAGACTGTGTCACCGCTCCCCAGTCACGGCTGAGTCGGCGGGAGCACTGTAAAAGGATGGTGAGGGAGTACGTAGCGGATCGCACGACCATCCTTGGTGACGCCTCTGCCCCCTACAACTACTGGGTGTCGAAGCTGGACATGTGGCCTGAACTAGCGCTGTATGCCCTGGAGGTGCTTGCTTGTCCTGCGGCTAGCGTCTTGTCGGAGAGGGTGTTTAGTGCGGCTGGGGGAATCATCACAGATAAGCGTAGCCGCTTGTCAACCGACAGTGCCGACAGGCTAACACTCATCAAGATGAACAAAGGCTGGATTTCCCCAGACTTCTGTTCTCCACCAGCGGACAGCAGCGATACGTAAGCAATACGTAGGCTGCACCCGCGGATGGAAGCTACGTTCTCTCTCAGCATCCAAAACGGGGACATTTCTGCTTCATCAATCTGTGTCTAATATTCCTCCTCCTCCTCCTCCTGCTCCTCCTCCTGAAACCTCACGTAATCACGCTGAACGGGCAATTTTTCTTAGGGCCACAAGGCTCACTCAAATAATTTTTCAGAACAATTTTTATAAGTTTCAATGCGCTTAAAAGCATTGGAACTTTAACTTGAACCAATTTTTCGTTACACTGGGCTGCCTCCAGGCCTAGTTACCACTTAAGCCACATTAACCAAAGCGATTAATGGGTTTCACCTGCCCTCTTGGCTGGCCATGGCCAATTTTTGGGATGTACATTAGTACTGTTGATACAGCAATTTTTGTGGGCCCTCGCCTACAGTGTAATCAAATTAATTTTTAGCCCACCTGCATTACAGCTGACGTTACCTCAGCTGTGTTGGGCAATGCAATGGGATATTTTTATGTACCGCCGGTGGGTTTCAGGGAGCCACCCATGCTGTAGGTGCACACTGAGTTTTTAATACATCTGTACACTTCTAAAGAACCCGTCTGACTGGGGCATGCAGTGTGGGCCGAAGCCCACCTGTATTACGCACGACATTACTACCTCAGCTGTGTTGGGCAATGCAATGGGATATTTCTATGTACCGCCGGTGGCTTCCTGGCACCCACCCAGGCAGTGGGTCCACAGGGAGTTTAACCTACATGTGTCCACTTGTAAAGAACCCCAGTCTGACTGGGGCATGCAGTGTGGGCCGAAACCCACCTGCATTAACCCTTTCCAGTCCACTGTGTGACCTGTGAAGACATTAGGGTTTAAGGCTGTACAGCTCCGTTGTTGGTAGACGTCCGTCGGGGTTCTCTTACTGTATATTGCCAGCCTCTCTGCTGTCGGAGCCTATCCTACGTGTCAGCTCATGCAGTACTGGCTTTAGCCAGCATATAGCGCCGTTGTATAACAGCAGAAAAAGAGTAAGCCCCCTAGGAAAACCATATACAAATTGGATTGGAAAGGGTTAAGCACAACATTACTACCTCAGCTGTGTTGGGCAATGCAATGGGATATTTCTATGTACCGCCGGTGGCTTCCTGGCACCCACCCATGCTGTAGGTGCACACTGAGTTTTTACTACATCTGTACACTTATAAAGAACCCCAGTCAGACTGGGGCATGCAGTGTGGGCCGAAGCCCACCTGCATTAAGCACGACATTACTACCTCAGCTGTGTTGGGCAATGCAATGGGATATTTCTGTGTACCGCCGGTGGGTTCCAGGGAGCCACCCATGCTGTGGGTCGACAGGGACTTCACAATAGGGAGTTGTACCTGCCTGTGTCTATGAATTAAAAAGCCCGGTCTGACTGGGGCATGCAGACACCTTGACAGAATGAATAGTGTGTGGCACATAGGTTCCCCATTGCTATGCCCATGTGTGCAGCTCCTGATGGCGGTGGCACAGGATTCTATTTCTCATTGCTTCTGTACAGCATTGTGGGCTATCGCTCCGCCACTTTTAAAGAGGGTCGCTGCCTAGCCGTGCCAACCTCTGCAGTGTGTGCCTGCGGTCCCTCGTCATGGCAGACGCAATTCTAAATAGACATGAGCGTGGTGTGGCATGAGGGCAGCTGAAGGCTGCCCAGGGACACTTTGGTGTGCGCTGTGGGGGGGGAGGGGGGGCGGTTGGGCAGCATGTAACCCAGGAGAAGTGTCAGTGGAGTGTCATGCAGGCAGTGATTGTGCTTTGTTGGAGGTAGTGTGGTGCTTAGCAAAGGTATGCCATGCTAATGAGGGCTTTTCAGAAGTAAAAGTTGTTGGGAGGGGGGGGGGGGGCACTCTTGCCGGTATTGTGGCTTAATAGTGGGACCTGGGAACTTGAGATGCAGCCCAACATGTAGCCCCTCGCCTGCCCTATCCGTTTCTGTGTCATTCCCATCACTTTGTTGAATTGCCCAGATTTTCACACATGAAAACCTTAGCAAGCATCGGCGAAATACAAAAATGCTCTGGTCGCCCTTTGACTTCAATGGGGTTCGTTGTTCGAAACGAACCCTCGAGCATCCCGGGAAGTTCGTTCCGAATAACGAACACCCGAACATTTTGGTGTTCGCTCATCTCTAGTCTTCTCCCTTCGGCTCGGCAGCAGCGGCGTTTTGGCCCCGCCCCTTGTACGCGTCATCACATAACTCCGCCCCATCACATGTGCCGATTCCAGCCAATCAGGAGGCTGGAATCGGCACATGTGATGGGGGCGGAGCCACGCAATGACGCGTACAAGGGGGCGGAGCCAAAACGCCGCTGCTGCTGAGCCGAAGGGAGAAGACCCATCTGCGCAAGCGCGTCTAAAAAAGCAAGAAGACACCGAAATTAGACGGAGCCATGGAGACGGGGACGCCAGCAACGGAGCAGGTAAGTGAATAACTTCTGTATGGCTCATATTTAATGCACGATGTATATTACAAAGTGCATTAATATGGCCATACAGAAGTACTTAACCCCACTTGCTTTCGCGAGACAACCCCTTTAAGGACCAAATTGCATGAGGCATTACTAGTTATATAGCCATATGAGGGCTTGTTTTTTGTAGGAAGAGTTGTATATTTTAATGGCACCACTTTGGGGTACATATAATGGATTTTATCATTTTTATTACATTTTTTTGAGAGGATAGAAAACCCTCCTAGAATTTCTACCATTGTTTTGGGGTTTTGTTCTTCTGGCATTCGCCATGCGGGTTGATATTTTCTTATCTGGATCTGCATGATTACTGTAATACCAAATTTATACAGATGCTTTTATTCTGGTTTCTTTTGCACAATACAAACACATTTTTAAAGAAAAACAAGTGAATCTGCATCACGCATTATAAGACCCATAACGTTTTTATTTTTCCAGCAACAGAGCTGAGTGAAGTCTTGTTTTTTGGGGGGGAAGAGCTGTAGTTTTTATTGGTCCAATTTTGTGATATATGTGACTTTTGGATTGCTTTTTATTGCGTTTTTGGGAGACAAACAAAAGAAAAATAACAATTCTGACCACACATTAAAAGTTTTTTCGTACAGCGTTAACCAACTGAGATAAATAACAAAATATTTTCATTGTTTGTGTCATTGCAAATGCGGTAATACCCATTATGTGGGTTTCTTACAATTCTTTTGGTATGTTATCAATTAAAAAAGTTTTTTTGGGGGAAAAATATGAACTTTTTTTAAACTTTATTGTTTTCTTTCAGTTAAACTTCATTGAGCTTTTTTTAACACTATTTTTCAGCCTTTGAAGAGGACTTGATGATGTGATTGTTCAATCACTAGGATAGTACACTGCATTACTTATGTAGTGCATTGTACTATACCTACGACAGCAGCCTATCAGACTCTGTGGGAGGCGAGGCCTAATAGGCTGAGTTACATGGCAGATACAGAGGCCTTTGTCCGATCTCTGGCTGCCATTGGTAGCTTGCAAGCATGCTGTGGGGTGCTGATGAATTACATGCCTAAGGTGCTATTGATTGGGGCATATAAGGGGTTACATTGCCAGGATCTGAGGTTTGCCCTCTACTGGCTGTTAGAACAGGACTCTGGCTGTCAGTAGTCAGCCAAACCACCGCCTTAAAAAGATGTATGTGCAGGTTTAAAGCCCATTAGTGAGGTCAGTAAAAAGGCGTATTGGCCGTCACTAAGGGGTTATTATAGTGGTAATAGTTATTAGACCAAATATTGAATAGATTGCATGAATATTTAGGTGGGAGTGTGTGCAAACACTGGGAAGTGGGACATTTTTCATTGTGGATATAGTCCTATTGACGTTTCAACCGCCGACTGTGATTTGTATCTACAGTAATAGGGTTGAGTACAGACATCGGCTAAAGCATTATATGAAAAAAGGTTTAGATAGGACAAATGGTTGTATGAAAGGGTAGCAAGTTGGCTGGTGGAACATGTGGGGAGTGGTGACATGGCCCGATTCCCAGATCTTCTAAGAAATTAACCAACCACAGAGAATGGCGCAGCTGTCAAATTGTATTCTTTTATGAAGGTCGTAAATATATTAGTGAGATTGAATGGGTTGGAGGCAGCCATCCCCCCTGTAGTACAGCAATGATCATTTATCCTCCAGACACAATACTGTAAGACAAATATTAATATCATTTCCTTGCTTTTAATTAGTGTTAAGTAGAATTTCTAAACTGGAAATAATTAATCCAGGACGATGCCTAATTATCATAAAAGTAGTATCCACATTTTTACTAATCAAGTAATGTCTATATGATAATTAAATGCTGCCAATGTGGAATTAAGCAGGAATAAATTTACAGAAACTTTGTTGGCCCCTGGACTGTCTGGGCTCCAGGCAATTGACCTGTTTACCCTGTTTGCCATTTCCTGTGCCAATTAAGGCTGCGAAAGCAAGAGCGGCATCACATATAATAGAAATCACTTTTACATCAGCAACTTGGACCTTGCATATTTCTGGCTGCTAGGAGATGCATGGACGGCTATGCGGATTGTTCCACTATTGTCCTTCTTAATCTGTGCTTCACCGCCGGGAATGTAATAGCCTGCTAACTAATTGGATTTGTTGGACCTTATAGCTATTGGAAACCTAACATACGATGGGACACAAATTAATGTATTTATTATTATTGTCTTTTACAATGATTCCAATGGCAGTTCCACAACTTACGCTAATTGTTTCATGGCTTTAGCTTCTCATTCAACACCTCCAAGAAATACCCAGGAATACTATTCTATGCATTTAGATAGCATCTATTTGCGCAATCCAATGTAATTGTAATCTAATCTATTTTCTACAATGCCGGTTTTATAATTAGCTCTCCGAATGGGTAATAAACAACAATACTATTGTCTTTTGATACATCAATAATACATTATTTTACATTGAAGAGATTTTGTATATTCATATAATTTTTATTAGCTTGAACATGACCTCCTGGGATTTTCATCTTATCTCTGTGCACTCTTTGTCTTTTGCATATCCTATAGGGAAATGTACCTCGAATACAGATTTTCCGTGATCTTGCAGAAAACTATTTGTATGCAATTAACAAAACCACAGAGGTCTATTAAACAGTTAGTTCCCCAAAGCAAAGAAATACTTAAGTCATGAATTTTCTACTAGATATTAGGGTGATTATGAAGCTACAGTTTGCATCTCACTGCTTTTTACTTTTGCGCTAATAATGTAGCACAATTGGGTACAAACGTACCGTGACCGCGGGAAGTAACTACAATTTGTAGGAAATCAGAACAATCAGTTGAATGAGGTTCTAACATTATTGTGGTTCCTTTTAATTGTAGAATTAATATAGTCTTTTATAGGAGTCGTTAGCTATGTGTCACGTTAATAGGGACCCGAATGATCAACCACCCATCAATATAATTCTCTATTAATAAGATTCTATTCATTTTGTACATTCTATGACAGCTATAAAAGATGATTATAACAACATCTCATCAGCGAAGGATATATTTAACCCTTTCCAATCTAATTTGTATCCTGGTTTTCCTAGGGAGCTTACTCTTTTTCTGATGTTATACAACGGTGCCATCTGCTGGCTAAAGCCAGTACTGCATGCGATGACACATTGGATAGGCTCCCACAGCAGAGAGGATGGCAATATACAGAAAGAGAACCCAAACGAACGTATTCCAACATCAGAGCTGTACAGCCTTAAATCATAATGACTTCAGACATCAGACAGTGGATTGGAAAGGGTTAAAGTCCTTGGTTACCTGTCTGAGATTGCATAGCTACAGCAACACAGCAGGCAGATACTTAGAACTCTGAACAGAGCATTTCTACATGAATCTGAGGCCCTAATATGTCATTTATATACCCATTGAATACAGTGAGACCACATATCACTTAAACCTCATATAAAATTGAAACAATTGTCTCATGGTCCCTTTTTATACAGATGTTGGCCTGGCAATCAGCTGATCGCTGTGGATCCAGTTTCCACAAATGTCTCCCATCGGCTGGAGAAGCTCCATACACTGCAGGGGGAATGTAATATTACATTTGGTCTTTTGAATGAATGTCTGTCAATGTTAAACCTGTCCATGCCATATACATCACAGCAAGGGCTGCTATGGGCAGTAAGTCTCTGATCAGGCTTGTAAAAGTGGGTCCCGAGGAAGCAACTCACCCCTATAACATCTATATGCCCAAATAGCGCATTTAAATGGGCATAAAAGGTATTGTTTTTCTGTGGCAGAGGATTCCTTCACCCCTGCAGTCCCTGCCAGGATAAAGGAATCCTCTTCCATAGCTGTCACAGCTGTAGCAGAAGTCTGCAAAGTATTCCCTATGTTCTCAATGGGGCTGGCGCTGCTGCCGCCAGCCCCATTGAAATCACTGAGAGATATCGCAGATTTTTCTTAGTGCTGCAAGACTTTAGAGTAAAAATCCCAAATGAGTATGAAACCATTAAAATCATTGGTTTCATAATCTTCGCTCTCGCATCACAAGAAAAAATATCGCTATTGGGTAACATAGTAACATAGTTCGTAAGGCTGAATGAAGACAATGTCCATCTAGTCCAGCCTGTTTATCCTCCTGTGTTGTTGATCCAGAGGAAGGCAAAAAAAAACCAAGAGGCAGGAGCCAATTAGCCCTTTTGGGGAAAAAATTCCTTCCCGACTCCCTAATGGCAATCAGACTGTTCCCTGGATCAACCCCTAATAGTTCCTACCTGCCTGTATACCCGGATTAACAAATAATCTTAGATTTATAGCCTATAATATCCTTCCGCTCTAGAAAGACATCAAGTCCCCTTTTAAACTCCTCTATGACTTTTTCCATCACCACGTCCTCAGGCAGAGAGTTCCACAGTCTAACTGCTCTTACAGTAAAGAATCCCCTTTCTATGTTGGTGATGAAACCTGCCTTCTTCTAGACGTAGAGGATGTCCTCTTGTTACCGTCGCAGTCCTGGGTATAAACAGATCCTAGGAGAGATCCTTGTATTGTCCCCTCATGTACTTATACATGGTTATTTGGTCGCCCCTTAGCCGTCTTTTTTCCAGGGTAAATAGTCCCAATATGGATAACCTCTCTGGGTATTCCAGTCCCGTCATTTCATGTATTAGTTTAGTTGCTCTTCTTTGAACCCCCTCCAGTACTGTAACATCTTTCCTGAGCACCGGTTAGGGTAGGCACCCTAAAAGGCTGTTTATCCTAATGAAGTCCAGATGATTTCTGTTTTTCGTGGAATTACGCAGTGTATTGCGCATTTACGCGCATTGAGTGCACATCTGAACACTTTCCACAGACTTCTATGGGAGCCTTTGATGCGCAATACACAGAAAGATAAAGCCGGTCCTATTTTTTTGCATGCGCAAAACACATTCATGCTAGCACACCCGTTGACATCAATGGGTTCCATTCTCTGCACAGTGCGCCAGTATATTTTACGTGCACAAAACCCACATGTTTGATGAAACCCCAAGCCACGATAAATTCCGCACCAAAATCCATAGTTAGGGCTCCTTCACAGAGGCGTATTTGTGCACGTAAAATTAACCCTCGCAATACGTAGAGAATAAAACCCATGGATTTTATTGTGAGTGCAAAAAAATAGAATCTGCTCTATGTTTGCGTGTCTTTGCACATCAAGGATCCCTATAGGAGTCAATGGGATTTGGCAAGTGCGCATGCAATATGTGCACAGATGCACAATTCCAAGTAAAAAAAGAACATATTTTGCCTTCTTTAGGCTAAGTAGTTATTTAAATCGGGGCGTGTTTATCTGCCACACGAAAATGAGCCTGCCCTGCGTGCGAAAAAGGACATTCAAATATGCTGATATGCGCACAAAACATCCTCGTGCATAGTGCCAATACATTGTGCTGAGACATTCACAAAGACGCATATGCCCATCTGAAGAAGCCCTCAGCCCTGCAAATATTGATGCAGAATTCCACAGTGGCAAATTCTGCTGTGTCCTGGGGGACGTATCCCACCCATGTGTGAGGGTCCTTAGGCTCAAACAAGCCCCATAGCAGCTGGAGCAACTTTCATTTTTCAAGAGTGGAACAAAAATTTAAAACTGCTGTGATTGGTTGCTCTCGGCTACAAGGGTGGTTTTTCCTTTACACAGTTTCATAAATCTACTCTGCTGGGTACTTTGCTAGAGCCCCGTGTGGCGCAAAGTGCTAAGGCAGCAGAAAATGCAGTCCTAAGTTCTTGCTCATGACCTGAAGGTTGACCCACATGGTTCAGGTAGCCAGCTCAAGGTTGACTCAGCCTTTCATCCTTCTGAGGTCGGTAAAATGAGCAGCCAGCATGATGGGGGTAATATATAATATGCAGAATAAGTTGATGCTATACACATAACAAGAGTTATTTATGTTGCCCAAAGACACGGGGTATGGTCCTTACCTTTTCCACATGTGCTTCCTCCATAGCTTGGTAAGCACAGGCACAGAAAGGAGTTTATTTCATCAATGCAGGTCCCTCCATTCTGACAGGGGTTGGACAAACACTCATCAATATCTGGGAAAACATTGTATATGCATGTGTCAATGCTGAGAACAGCATGCAATCCCCATAAGATATAGCAATCGTGTATTTGCATGTCTTACAGCAAATAAATGTGAACCGGTAATAAAAACAATGGTTATGGATGTGCGCGGCATTCATCTACATCAGCAGAATAGAAATCTGGTTGTGCTTCTCGAGTTACATAAAAGCTTGCATATTTGAGAACTATCCAATGCTAAGTTCGCCCTTTTCAATTATTTATATATTAAATGACATTAGTTATTTCTATAAAAGTCCCCTCATGTACATACAGAGTTTCATGCAGGGGCGTAGCTAGGAGCGAGGCAGGGAGCGTGGGGCATGTGCCCTGGGTGCAGTGAAGGGTGGGGGTGAGTATGCGATCAGTCACATGAGTAAGAAGAGTCCGACTCCAAGCTGTGCTGTTGGGGGAGATTCTTGCAGCCTTTATCCAGTACAGGAAATAAAGATGTCCTCAGGAGCAGCTAAGAGATCTGACTGTGTGTGGGAAGACACTATCACAGCAGAGGCGCTATCACTATGGGGGCACAAAGGGGGATTATTACCGTGTGGGAGAAGGAGGGGGAACATATGTTTTGAGGATTGTGCCCCTGATCGCTTATCACCTTAGCAACACCCCATTGCTGTCCACAGACTGTTCACAGACTCTCGCTGAAAAAATGTCGCTGCGCTTTGTCGTCCGCTTTCATGGCCGGTAACAATTGCAATCAGTAGGGAGAACATCTCAAGCATTTGTGCAGAATCTTCCCCGCAGTCGGCGGTAGGACGTCCAATTCTCTGCTCGCTCCAATGGTGGATATCTGAGGACTCCATGTGAAACTTGCATTGATGCGCTCCACCATTTCTTTGCTTACTGGTGGACAGACGGATAATTTTCCCTTACAGATGCATGCTTTTTCCATAAAATTGGATTTCCACTTACAAATCGTGCGCCCGCTGGGCGGAGCTTCACCAAGCTTTGTCCGAAGTAACATTGCACACTAATAACAGACTGGTAGACATGAAAGTCAAGGACACAAAACGCTCTTCTGTATTCGTTGACAGCCATTTTGTCTCATATACCTCTACGGCAGAATAAAACTTTTTGGTTCTCAGACTGTCTAACAGTAAGATGGTCCTTGTTGCCCATAGTAACCAATCACAGTGCAGCTTTCATTTTACCTAATTGTAGCTTGACAAAATGAAAGCTGCGCTGTGATTGGTTGGCCAACAAGGACTTCTTATGGGAGACAGTTTTGTTAAATGAACATTTCTGAGTTTCTGTTTCCATTGATATCACATTTCTCTGAGTGTCATTAAATGGGAGTCATGGGGTGTCACATCGGGAGGATCTTTTGTAATAACCCAGGACTAACTAAATTATATATATAATAGCTGGAGATAAGGAGATAAAACCATTCCCACAGGTCTCATTGGATTGCTCCATGGTTACCCCATATACTGTATCTATAAGGCTCTACATAATGTCTGCGGGTAGTACATACCAATCTCACAGTTCTCTCCAGTGTAGCCCTTGTGACAGACGCAGCTGTATGTGCTCCCATTAGACTGACAGGTCCCCATGTGCAGGCAAGGGCTGTGAGAACATGGCTGAGGCTCGCCTACAAGGTAAAGAAGTGTTCAGTGATACCACATAATCCGCTGTCATAGAGAGACACAACTGATGAGAAGTACAAATTATATTATTACACTGTGTGACAATTATAAATATAACGTCCTGAAATATTTGTAGAATTTTTTTCGTTCTACGGTTTACCTCTATGGAACGGCTGAGACGGTCCCGCCAGACCATTTAATGTGGCTCCTGGCCGTACAGCAACCTGACAGGCGTTCCACTCAACCAGCCTGCAGGCAGGTCTGGCAGCGGCAGTGCAGAGTCTGTGCCCCATGACCTCTTCCCCCTGGTGTCTGCATGCACAGTCCTGTATTCAGTGCAGACGCCCAGGAAAGAGGTCAGACTCACCGCCGGATTGGAGCTGCAAGCTGGGTAAGTGGAACGCTTGTAGGGATGCTGGTTAACCAGAGGCCTATGGGGGGAAGACAGGTCCTGCCCTATCTTTTCTCACGGGTAGTAATAGCGTGCGAGAATCCTGACAGACAACAAATCCATTGAAATTTTGTTTCGTCACATTTTGCAGCTGTGATTTCTAGGATGCAAAACCTGACAGAATCACATACATCTATTTAAGCCCTTAAGTTAATTTACATTAACCCCTTAAGGACTTGTATTTTTCAATGGTACTATTTAATGTACCACATAATATACTGCAAAACTTTTAGCGGAGTAAAATGGAAAAATAAGAGCAATTTCGCCATCTTTGGGGATCATGTATCCACAGTGTACACACTATGACAAAAATGGCATAACTTTATCGGTTAGTACAATTCATGCAATACCAAATTTATATAGTTTTTTCTCACCCTGTACTACTTCTAAAAAATAAAATATCTTTGAAAAAAAAACAACTATTTTTTGCCACCATCTTCTGACCGCCATAACTTTTTTCAGTTGACATAGTTGTGCGAGGACTCAATTTTGATGGGACTTCCTGTGGTTTCTATTGGTGCCATTTTGATGTTTGCGTGACTTGTTGATCGCTTTTTAATTGATTTTTTTCTTGGAGATGGTGTGACCAAAAGGGTGAAATTCTGGCATAATGTTTTGTTTTTTTCTGACTACATTGACTGTGCGGGATAATGACTTTTACGCAGCGATACCAAATATGTTTTTATTTTATTTTTACATTTGGGAAAAGCTTTTACTTCATTTATTTTTTTCCAATAATTAAGAAAAACTTTTTTTAAACTTATTTTTACTTTCTTTTTTAGTTCCCATAGAAGGCTTGAACCTGCAAACATTTGATCATTTGTACTGTATAATGTAATACCACAGTATTGCATTATACCCCATTTTGATAGGTAGACTATGAAGGCTTTCCACAGTAACGTATTCATGGCAGTCCCAGGGCACCTTCAGAAGGCATCCAGCTGTCATAGTAACTCAACGGCACCATGCGATCACCTTTTGGGACCATTTGGGACCCCCGAATAACGATCAGGTTATTTAAATGTCAGAGGCTTGACAGCCGCAGATCATGGCTGTTGTGGGCGGGTGTCGGCTATCACAGATGGCTGACATCCACTCACAACTGCCTATTATGGTGCGGGATGATCAGTTTGCGATACCGCTCCATATAGACTCTGCACACCAAGAATGTAAATGCACGACCTGTGTTTTTAAGGGGTTAAAGTGACCCTCCGGTCCCTGGACAAACTTTGTCCATAGACCAGAGTGGGGGAATTCTATTACCTGGTGCCCTCCTCTATGGCCATACTGCCACGGATCTGCTGGTTCCTAGAGCGATCTTCCAAGATGGTCTTGTCGTTTCTTAGAAAACCTGCTACAAACTGAACATTAGTAGTGTATCATAGTCTAGGACACTACATGGCGCTCTGACTGACCAGCGCTGATCACATCCTGGCCAATCAGCAGCATGCTGAGTCTGACTACCACTGGGCTGTGACGGGAATGCTGTAGCCATCTTGGAAGACCGCAGACGGGCGTCAAAAACCAGCAGATCTAATGCAGTATGTCCTTAGAGGAAGGCACTAGGTCATATAACTCTTGGAAAAATGTCGTCTCGGGAACTGGAGATGCACGTGTGGTCCAATAAAGCTTCTACGCTTTCAATGCAACTGGAATGCCCGTCTTTCATTCTTTACTTTTCAGAAAAGAGGATCGAAATTCTCCAAACTGACATAATTGTGTTGCATTCAAAACCTCCTGGAATGTCATATTTTATCACACTTTGCACAATGAGTGATGAAGGTGGAAGAATAAAGCTACAATGCCGATCCAGCGATGACATTCTTCTAAGGAAGTGTAATGTTTAGCAGTAAAACTGAAGATATTACTTTTTCATTCTCGGATCATTTGCATTTTAGGTTTCCTTCCATTTCTACACAGCCGATTTTGGCAATAAACCACTTTAGTCCAGCAGTGAATGGGTTAGTGCTATCTGCCATTCTTTGCTTCTTCTCCAAGAACAAATTTGCTAGAAGGTGCTGGGAGACGTGTGGACAGCAGCAAGAAGAAGGAACAATAAGGAGGCACGGAGCATTTGTGACAAGGGCAGTGATAAATGGGACTGCGAACAGAAGGGAAGGGACCGGGAGCTGAAAATAGGAAGGAGACAAATAGGTGGAGGGAGCGTTAGATAATAAAATGGTGAGACAGATGAAATATAACGAAGGGACAGGAAACACTGATGGACGGGGAATTACAAAGATAACAAGATGTAAACTCATTTAGATGTGTCCACAGAGGTGATAAATCAGGAGGGCACAACTTAGTCTGGTCTGAGGGCCACATTGCCATACTGAACCACTTCCAAGGGCCACATGGATGTTCTCATCTGAGATATTTATGGTATATCCTAAGTATATGCTATAATCATATCCTTAAGGAGCTCGCCTTCAGGGTTGCCGAAGGTCGTGAACGACTAAACGGCTAACAACAACCACAATATTATAAGCAAAGTAAGTTCCACTTCAAGAACTCCCAACTATTGGGAGAAGAGGGGTCACCTTCCCCCCTAATAAACACTCCTTGGAGGAGCAGATAATGCGTGTGGCTCTCACCATTGTAGATGATGGATGTCGAGGTAATGGCCCAGCATGTCCTATCGGCTACAATGGAGAGAGCTGCGTGTATTTATGATGCATCTAATTCATAAACTCATTTCTAGAGAGCCAGACGGGTCAAGAGACTTTATTCTCCTAATATATAGTGTACCCAGACATGACTACACAGTGCACCCTTAGTACTTGTGTAGTGGCCCAGAGTTAACAGGGCCCCTCCATAAGTGTGAATGCATTTGTCTTGTGCCTATGTGTTGTCAGTGTCTTCTATGTTGCATGAATATGATGTGTATTGCATAGCTGCAGCACTGAGTGGGTTGACGTCTGGGTTATGTCTGAAAAATGTATCATGTTGTGCGTCATGTGATCGTGTTTCGTATATATGTTTTTGCAAGGTGTCTGAAGGAAAGTTCTATTCCGGACTTGCAAGAGAGAGGACAGGAGAGTGAGCCACATTGACATCATCTGTTCTGTGTGGTCCGGAATGGTAAAAGCTGAAAGGTATCCACCAGCCTGCCCTGGGCCTGCTTTACCATGGAAATACCAGTGTTACCCCTAAACACTGAGAAAGAATCATTTCACTGTGTGTGGACTGCTTATTTTTCTACCATCTGGATTCACCCGAGAGAAAGGAACGATGGCGTCAAGAGTGACAAAGGACATTCAGGTAAACCACCACTTGGATTACCCACATGAAACTCCCAAACATGACTACACAGGGCACCCTTATTACTTGGCCTAATATATAGGAGACCAGACATGTCTACACAGTGCACCCTTAGTACAGGTCCTAATATATAGGACACCAGACATGACTACACAGTGCACCCTAAGTACTAGTCCTAATATATAGAGACCCAGACATGACTACACAGTGTACCCTTAGTACTTGTCCTAATATATAGGGGACCCAGACATGACAATACAGGGCACCCTTAGTACTTCTCCTAATATATAGAGACCCAGACATGACTATACAGTGTACCCTTAGTACTTGTCCTAATATATAGGAGACCCAGACATGGCTACACAGTGCACCCTTAGTGCTTGTCCTAATATATAGGACACCAGACATGACTACACAGTGCACCCTTAGTGCTTGTCTTAATATATAGGACACCAGACATGACTACACAGTGCACCCTAAGTACTTGTCCTAATATATAGAGACCCAGACATGACTACACAGTGTACCCTTAGTACTTGTCCTAATATATAGGGGACCCAGACATGACTATACAGGGCACCCTTAGTACTTGTCCTAATATATAGTAAACCAGACATGACTACACAGTGCGCCCTTAGTACTTGTCCTAATATATAGAGACCGAGACATGACTATACAATGTACCCTTAGTACTTGTCCTAATATATAGGGGACCCAGACATGACTACACAGTGCGCCCTTAGTACTTGTCCTAATATATAGGTGACCCAGACATGACTACACAGTGCACCCTTAGTACTTGTCCTAATATATAGGAACCCATACATGGCTACATAGGGCACCCTTAGTACTTGTCCTAAAAAAAGAGACCCAGACATGGCTACACAGTGCGCCCTTAGTACTTGTACTAATATATAGGGGCCAGATATGGCTACACGGGGCACCCTTAGTACCTGTCCTAATA
Source organism: Eleutherodactylus coqui (assembly GCF_035609145.1). Lineage (NCBI taxonomy): Eukaryota > Metazoa > Chordata > Amphibia > Anura > Eleutherodactylidae > Eleutherodactylus > Eleutherodactylus coqui. The sequence continues at coordinate 254,660,029 of NC_089841.1, forward strand.
TATAGGGACCCAGAAATGACTACACAGGGCACCCTTAGTACTTGTCCTATTATATAGGGGACCAGACATGGCTACAGAGGGCACCCTTAGTACTTGTCCTAATATATAGGACCCAGATATGGCTACACAGGGCACCCTTAGTACCTGTCCTAAAATATAGAGACCCAGACATGGCTACAGAGGGCATCCTTAGTACTTGTCCAAATATATAGGGACCCAGACAGGACTACACAGGGCACCCGTAGTACTTGTCCTACTATATAAGGGACCCAGATATGGCTACACAGGGCACCCATAGTACGTGTCCTAATATATAGGTAACCAGACATGACTACACAGGACACCCTTAGTACTTGTCCTAATATATAGAGACCCGGACATGACTACACAGGGCACCCTTAGTACTTGTCCTAATATATAGGGGACCAAAACATGACTACACAGTGCACCCTTAGTACTTGTCCTAATATATAGGGACCAGACATGACTACACAGGGCACCCTTAGTACTTGTCCTAATATATAGGGGACCAAAACATGACTACACAGTGCACCCTTAGTACTTGTCCTAATATATAGGAGACCAGACATGACTACACAGGGCACCCTTAGTACTTGTCCTAATATATAGGGGACCAAAACATGACTACACAGTGCACTCTTAGTACTTGTCCTAATATATAGGAGACCAGATATGATGACACAGTGCACCCTTAGTGCTTGTTCTAATATATAGGACACCAGACATGACTACACAGTGCACCTTTAGTACTTGTCCTAATATATAGACACCCAGACATGACTACACAGTGCACCCTTAGTACTTGTCCTAATATATAGGAGACCAGACATGACTACACAGGGCACCCTTAGTACTTGTCCTAATATATAGGAGACCAAGACATGGCTACACAGGGCACTCTTAGTACTTCTCCTAATATATAGGGGACCGAGACATGACTACACAGTGCGCCCTTAGTACTTGTTCTAATATATAGGTGACCCAGACATGACTACACAGTGCACTCTTAGTACTTGTACTAATATATAGAAACCCATACATGGCTACATAGGGCACCCTTAGTACTTGTCCTAATGTATAGAGACCCAGACATAGCTACACAGTGCACCCTTAGTACTTGTACTAATATATAGGGGGCCCAGACATGACTACACAGGGCACCCTAAGTCCTTGTCATAAAATATAGAGACCCAGACATGACTATACAGTGCACCCTTAGTACTTGTCCTAATATACAGATACCCAGACATGGCTACAGAGGGCACCCTAAGTATTGTCCTAACTTATAGGGACCCAGACATGGCTACAGAGGGCACCCTTAGTACTTGTCCTAATATATAGGGACCCAGAGATGACTACAAAGGGCACCCTTAGTCCTTGTCCTAATATATAGTAGACCCAGACATGACTACACAGTGCACCCTTAGTACTTGTTCTAATATATAAGTGACCCAGACATGACTACACAGTGCACCCTTAGTACTTGTACTAATATATAGAAACCCATACATGGCTACATAGGGCACACTTAGTACTTGTCCTAATGTATAGAGACCCAGACATGGCTACACAGTGTGCCCTTAGTACTTGTCCTAATATATAGGGGACCCAGACATGACTACATAGTGCACCCTTAGTACTTGTCCTAAAATATAGAGACCCAGACATGACTATACACGGCACCCTTAGTGCTTGTCCTTATATATAGTAGACCCAGACATGTCTACACAGGGCACCCTTAGTACTTGTCCTAATATATAGGGACCCAGACATGACTACACAGGGCATCCATAGTACTTGTCCAAATATATAGAGACCCAGACATGGCTACAGAGGGCACCCTTGGTACTTGTCCTAATACATAGGGACCCAGACATGGCTACAGAGGGCACCCTTAGTACTTGTACTAATATATGGGGACCCAGACATGACTACACAGGGCACCCTTAGTACTTGTAATAATATATAGGGACCAGACATGACTACACAGTGCACCCTTAGTACTTGTCCTAATATATAGGGACCCAGACATGACTACACAGTGCACCCTTAGTACTTGTAATAATATATAGGAACCCATGCATGGCTACATAGGGCACCCTTAGTACTTGCCCTAATATGTAGAGACCCAGACATGGCTACACAGTGCACCCTTAGTACTTGTACTAATATATAGGGAACCCAGACATGACTACACAGGGCACCCTTAGTACTTGTCCTAAAATATAGAGACCCAGACATGACTATACAGTGTACCCTTAGTCCTTGTCCTAATATATAGGGGACCGAGACATGACTACACAGTGCGCCCTTAGTACTTGTTCTAATATATAGGTGACCCAGACATGACTACACAGTGCACTCTTAGTACTTGTACTAATATATAGAAACCCATACATGGCTACATAGGGCACCCTTAGTACTTGTCCTAATGTATAGAGACCCAGACATGGCTACACAGTGCACCCTTAGTACTTGTACTAATATATAGGGGGCCCAGACATGACTACACAGGGCACCCTTAGTACTTGTCCTAAAATATAGAGACCCAGACATGACTACACAGGGCACCCTTAGTACTTGTCCTAATATACAGATACCCAGACATGGCTACAGAGGGCACCCTTAGTACTTGTCCTAAAATATAGAGACCCAGACATGACTACACAGGGCACCCTAAGTACTTGTCCTAACATATAGGGACCCAGACATGGCTACAGAGGGCACCCTTAGTACTTGTCCTAATATATAGGGACCCAGAGATGACTACACAGGGCACCCTTAGTCCTTGTCCTAATATATAGGGGACCGAGACATGACTACACAGTGCACCCTTAGTACTTGTTCTAATATATAGGTGACCCAGACATGACTACACAGTGCACCCTTAGTACATGTACTAATATATAGAAACCCATACATGGCTACATAGGGCACACTTAGTACTTGTCCTAATGTATAGAGACCCAGACATGGCTACACAGTGCACCCTTAGTACTTGTACTAATATATAGGACCCAGATATGGCTACACAGGGCACCCTTAGTACTTGTCCTAAAATATAGAGACCCAGACATGGCTACAGAGGGCACCCTTAGTACTTGTCCTAATATATAGGTGACCCAGACATGACTACACAGTGCACCCTTAGTACTTATCCCAATATATAGAGACCCAGACATGGCTACACAGTGCACCCTTAGTACTTGTTCTAATATATAGGTGACCCAGACATGACTACACAGTGCACCCTTAGTACTTGTCCCAATATATAGAGACCCAGACATGGCTACACAGTGCACCCTTGGTACTTGTCCTAATATATAGAGACCCAGACATGGCTACACAGTGCGCCCTTAGTACTTGTACTAATATATAGGACCCAGATATGGCTACACAGGGCACCCTTAGTACTTGTCCTAAAATATAGAGACCCAGACATGGCTACAGAGGGCATCCTTAGTACTTGTCCTAATATATAGGGGACCAAAACATGACTACACAGTGCACCCTTAGCACTTGTCCTAATATATAGGGACCAGACATGACTACACAGGGCACCCTTAGTACTTGTCCTAATATATAGGGGACCAAAACATGACTACACAGTGCACCCTTAGTACTTGTCCTAATATATAGGGGACCAAAACATGACTACACAGTGCACCCTTAGTACTTGTCCTAATATATAGGAGACCAGATATGACGACAGAGTGCACCCTTAGTGCTTGTCCTAATATATTGGACACCAGACATGACTACACAGTGCCCCTTTAGTACTTGTCCTAATATATAGACACCCAGACATGACTACACAGGGCACCCTTAGTACTTGTCCTAATATATAGGTGACCAGACATGACTACACAGGGCACCCTTAGTACTTGTCCTAATATATAGGAGACCCAGACATGGCTACACAGGGCACCCTTAGTACTTGTCCTAATATATAGGAGACCAAGACATGGCTACACAGGGCACCCTTAGTGCTTGTCCTAATATATAGGGGACGCAGACATGGCTACACAGGGCACCCTTAGTGCTTGTCCTAATATAAAGAGACCCAGACATGACTACACAGTGTACCCTAAGTACTTGTCCTAATGTATAGAGACCCAGACATGACTACACAGTGTACCCTTAGTACTTGTCCTAATATATAGTAGACCCAGACATGACTACACAGTGCGCCCTTAGTACTTGTTCTAAGATATAGAGACCCAGACATGACTATACAGTGTACCCTTAGTCCTTGTCCTAATATATAGGGGACCGAGACATGACTACACAGTGCGCCCTTAGTACTTGTTCTAATATATAGGTGACCCAGACATGACTACACAGTGCACCCTTAGTACTTGTACTAATATATAGAAACCCATACATGGCTACATAGGGCACACTTAGTACTTGTACTAATATATAGGGGGCCCAGACATGACTACACAGTGCACCCTTAGTACTTGTCCTAATATACAGATACCCAGACATGGCTACAGAGGGCACCCTAAGTACTTGTCCTAACATATAGGGACCCAGACATGGCTACAGAGGGCACCCTTAGTACTTGTCCTAATATATAGGGACCCAGAGATGACTACACAGGGCACCCTTAGTCCTTGTCCTAATATATAGGGGACCGAGACATGACTACACAGTGCACCCTTAGTACTTGTTCTAATATATAGGTGACCCAGACATGACTACACAGTGCACCCTTAGTACTTGTACTAATATATAGAAACCCATACATGGCTACATAGGGCACACTTAGTACTTGTCCTAATGTATAGAGACCCAGACATGGCTACACAGTGCACCCTTAGTACTTGTACTAATATATAGGGGGCCCAGACATGACTACACAGGGCACCCTTAGTAATTGTCCTAAAACATAGAGACCCAGACATGACTATACAGTGCACCCTTAGTACTTGTCCTAATATACAGATACCCAGACATGGCTAAAGAGGGCACCCTAAGTACTTGTCCTAACATATAGGGACCCAGACATGGCTACAGAGGGCACCCTTAGTACTTGTCCTAATATATAGTGACCCAGACATGACTACACAGGGCACCCTTAGTACTTGTCCTAATATATAGGGACCCAGACATGGCTACACAGTGCGCCCTTAGTACTTGTCCTAATATATAGGGGACCCAGACATGACTACATAGTGCACCCTTAGTACTTGGCCTAAAATATAGAGACCCAGACATGACTATACACGGCACCCTTAGTGCTTGTCCTTATATATAGTAGACCCAGACATGTCTACACAGGGCACCCTTAGTACTTGTCCTAATATATAGGGACCCAGACATGACTACACAGGGCATCCTTAGTACTTGTCCAAATATATAGAGACCCAGACATGGCTACAGAGGGCACCCTTGGTACTTGTCCTAATACATAGGGACCCAGACATGGCTACAGAGGGCACCCTTAGTACTTGTACTAATATATGGGGACCCAGACATGACTACATAGGGCACCCTTAGTACTTGCAATAATATATAGGGACCAGACATGACTACACAGTGCACCCTTAGTACTTGTCCTAATATATAGAGACCCAGACATGACTACACAGTGCACCCTTAGTACTTGTAACAATATATAGGAACCCATGCATGGCTACATAGGGCAGCCTTAGTACTTGCCCTAATATGTAGAGACCCAGACATGGCTACACAGTGCACCCTTAGTACTTGTACTAATATATAGGGGGCCCAGACATGACTACACAGGGCACCCTTAGTACTTGTCCTAAAATATAGAGACCCAGACATGACTATACAGTGCACCCTTAGTACTTGTCCTAATATACAGAGACCGAGACATGGCTACAGAGGGCACCCTAAGTACTTGTCCTAATATATAGGGACCCAGACATGGCTACAGAGGGCACCCTTAGTACTTGTCCTAATATATAGGGACCCAGACATGACTACACAGGGCACCCTTAGTACTTGTCCTAATATATAGGGACCCAGACATGGCTACACAGTGCGCCCTTAGTACTTGTCCTAATATATAGGGGACCCAGACATGACTACACAGTGCACCCTTAGTACTTGTCCTAAAATATAGAGACCCAGACATGACTATACAGGGAACCCTTAATGCTTGTCCTTATATATAGTAGACCCAGACATGTCTACACAGGGCACCCTTAGTACTTGTCCTAATATATAGGGACCCAGACATGACTACACAGTGCACCCTTAGTACTTGTCCTAATATATAGAGACCCAGACATGGCTACAGAGGGCACCCTTAGTATTTGTCCTAATACATAGGGACCCAGACATGGCTACAGAGGGCACCCTTAGTACTTGTACTAATATATGGGGACCCAGACATGACTACACAGGGCACCCTTGGTACTTGTACTAATATATGGGGACCAGACATGACTACACAGTGCACCCTTAGTACTTGTCCTAATAAATAGAGACCCAGACTTGGCTACAGAGGGCACCCTTAGTAGTTGTACTAATATATGGGGACCCAGACATGACTACACAGCACACCCTTAGTACTTGTCCTAATATGTAGGGGACCCAGACTACACAGTGCACCCTTAGTACTTGTCCTAATATATAGAGACCCATACATGGCTACACAGTGCACCCTTAGTACTTGTCCTAATATATAGAGACCCAGACATGGCTACACAGGGTACCCTTAGTTCTTGTCCTAATATATAGAGACCCAGACATGGCTACACAGGGCACCCTTAGTACTTTTCTTAATATATAGGGGACCTAGACATGGCTACACAGTGCACCCTTAGTACTTGTCCTAATATATAGAGGCCCAGACATGACTACACAGGGCACCCTAAGTACTTTTCCTAATATATAGGGACCAGACATGACTACACAGGGCACCCTTAGTACTTGTCCAAATATATGGGAGACCCAGACATGTCTACACAGTGCACCCTTAGTACTTGTTCTAATATATAGGGACCCAGACATGGCTACACAGTGCACCCTTGGTACTTGTCCTAATGTAGAGAGACCCAGACATGGCAACACAGGGCACCCTTAGTACTTGTCCTAATATATGGGGAACCCAGACTACACAGTGCACCCTTAGTACTTGTCCTAATATATAGAGACCCAGACACGGCTACACAGGGCACCCTTAGTACTTGTCCTAATATATAGGGGACCGAGACATGACTACACAGTGCACCCTTAGTACTTGTTCTAATATATAGGGACCCAGACGTGGCTACACAGTGCACCCTTGGTACTTGTCCTAATGTATAGAGACCCAGACATGGCAACACAGGGCACCCTTAGTACTTGTCCTAATATATGGGGGACCCAGACTACACAGTGCACCCTTAGTACTTGTCCTAATATATAGAGACCCATACATGGCTACACAGTGCACCCTTAGTACTTGTCCTAATATATAGAGACCCAGACATGGCTACACAGGGCACCCTTAGTACTTGTCCTAATATATAGAGACCCAGACATGCCTACACAGGGCCCCCTTAGTACTTGTCCAAATAAATAGGGGACCTAGACATGGCTACACAGTGCACCCTTAGTACTTGTCCTAATATATAGAGACCCAGACATGACTACACAGTGCACCCTTAGTACTTGTCCTAATATATAGGATACCCAGACATGAATGCACAGTGCACCCTAAGTACTTGTCCTAATATATAGGGACCAGACATGACTACACAGCACGCCTTTAGTACTTGTCCTAATATATAGGGACCCAGACATGGCTACAGAGGGCACCCTTGGTACTTGTCCTAATATATAGAGACCCAGACATTGCTACACTGGTCACCCTTAGTACTTGTCCTAATATATAGGGGACCCAGACTACACAGTGCACCCTTAGTACTTGTCCTAATATATAGAGACCCAGACATGGCTACACAGGGCCCCCTTAGTACTTGTCCTAATATATAGGGGACCCAGACTACACAGTGCACCCTTAGTACTTGTCCTAATATATAGAGACCCAGACATGGCTACACAGGGTACCCTTAGTACTTGTCCTAATATATAGAGACCCAGACATGCCTACACAGGGCACCCTTAGTACTTGTCCTAATATATAGGGACCAGACATGACTACACAGCGCACCCTTAGTACTTGTCCTAATATATAGAGACCCAGACATGGCTACACAGGGCACCCTTGGTACTTGTCCTAATATATAGAGACCCAGACATGGCTACACAGGGCACCCTTAGTACTTGTCCTAATATATAGGGGACCTAGACTACACAGTGCACCCTTAGTACTTGTCCTAATATATAGAGACCCAGACATGAGTACACAGGACACCCTAAGTACTTTTCCTAATATATAGGGACCAGACATGACTACACAGGGCACCCTTAGTACTTGTCCAAATATATGGGAGACCCAGACATGGCTACACAGTGCACCCTTAGTACTTGTCCTAATATATAGGGACCCAGACATGGCTACACAGTGCACCCTTGGTACATGTCCTAATATATAGAGACCCAGACATGGCTACACAGGGCACCCTTAGTACTTGTCCTAATATATAGGGGACCCAGACTACACAGTGCACCTTTGGTACTTGTCCTAATATATAGAGACCCATACATGGCTACACAGTGCACCCTTAGTACTTGTCCTAATATATAGGGACCCAGACATGGCTACACAGGGCACCCTTAGTAATTGTTCTAATATATAGAGACCCAGACATGCCTACACAGGGCCCCCTTAGTACTTGTCCGAATATATAGGGGACCTAGACATGGCTACACAGTGCACCCTAAGTACTTGTCCTAATATATAGAGACCCAGACATGACTACACAGTGCACCCTTAGTACTTGTCCTAATATATAGGATACCCAGACATGAATGCACAGTGCACCCTAAGTACTTGTCCTAATATATAGGGACCAGACATGACTACACAGCGCACCCTTAGTACTTGTCCTAATATATAAGGACCCAGACATGGCTACAGAGGGCACCCTTGGTACTTGTCCTAATATATAGAGACCCAGACATTGCTACACAGGTCACCCTTAGTACTTGACCTAATATATAGGGGACCCAGACTACACAGTGCACCCTTAGTACTTGTCCTAATATATAGAGACCCAGACACGGCTACACAGGGCACCCTTAGTACTTGTCCTAATATATAGGGGACCCAGACTACACAGTGCACCCTTAGTACTTGTCCTAATATATAGAGACCCATACATGGCTACACAGTGCACCCTTAGTACTTGTCCTAATATATAGAGACCCAGACATGGCTACACAGGGTACACTTAGTACTTGTCCTAATATATAGGGACCCAGACATGACTACACAGTGCACCCTTAGTACTTGTCCTAATATATAGAGACCCAGACATGGCTACAGAGGGCACCCTTAGTATTTGTCCTAATACATAGGGACCCAGACATGGCTGCAGAGGGCACCCTTAGTACTTGTACTAATATATGGGGACCCAGACATGACTACACAGGGCACCCTTGGTACTTGTACTAATATATGGGGACCAGACATGACTACACAGTGCACCCATAGTACTTGTCCTAATAAATAGAGACCCAGACATGGCTACAGAGGGCACCCTTAGTAGTTGCACTAATATATGGGGACCCAGACATGACTACACAGCACACCCTTAGTACTTGTCCTAATATGTAGGGGACCCAGACTACACAGTGCACCCTTAGTACTTGTCCTAATATATAGAGACCCAGACATGGCTACACAGGGTACCCTTAGTACTTGTCCTAATATATAGAGACCCAGACATGGCTACACAGGGCACCCTTAGTACTTTTCTTAATATATAGGGGACCTAGACATGGCTACACAGTGCACCCTTAGTACTTGTCCTAATATATAGGGGACCGAGACTACACAGTGCACCCTTAGTACTTGTCCTAATATATAGAGACCCAGACATGGCTACACAGGGCACCCTTAGTACTTGTCCTAATATATAGGGGACCCAGACTACACAGTGCACCCTTAGTACTTGTCCTAATATATAGAGACCCAGACATGGCTTCACAGGGTACCCTTAGTACTTGTCCTAATATATAGAGACCCTGACATGCCTACACAGGGCACCCTTAGTACTTGTCCTAATATATAGGGTACCTAGACATGGGTACACAGTGCACCCTTAGTTCTTGTCCTAATATATAGAGACGCAGACATGACTACACAGGGCACCCTAAGTACTTGTCCTAATATATAGGGACCAGACATGACTACACAGCGCACCCTTAGTACTTGTCCTAATATATAGAGACCCAGACATGGCTACACAGGGCACCCTTGGTACTTGTCCTAATATATAGAGACTCAGACATGGCTACACAGGGCACCCTTACTTGTCCTAATATATAGGGGACCCAGACTACACAGTGCACCCTTAGTACTTGTCCTAATATATAGAGACCCAGACATGAGTACACAGGGCACCCTAAGTACTTTTCCTAATATATAGGGACCAGACATGGCTACACAGGGCACCCTTAGTACTTGTCCAAATATATGGGAGACCCAGACATGGCTACACAGTGCACCCTTAGTACTTGTCCTAATATATAGGGACCCAGACATGGCTACACAGTGCACCCTTGGTACATGTCCTAATATATAGAGACCCAGACATGGCTACACAGGGCACCCTTAGTACTTGTCCTAATATATAGGGGACCCAGACTACACAGTGCACCTTTGGTACTTGTCCTAATATATAGAGACCCATACATGGCTACACAGTGCACCCTTAGTACTTGTCCTAATATATAGGGACCCAGACATGGCTACACAGGGCACCCTTAGTACTTGTTCCAATATATAGAGACCCAGACATGCCTACACAGGGCCCCCTTAGTACTTGTCCTAATATATAGGGGACCTAGACATGGCTACACAGTGCACCCTTAGTACTTGTCCTAATATATAGAGACCCAGACATGACTACACAGTGCACCCTTAGTACTTGTCCTAATATATAGGATACCCAGACATGAATGCACAGTGCACCCTAAGTACTTGTCCTAATATATAGGGACCAGACATGACTACACAGCGCACCCTTAGTACTTGTCCTAATATATAAGGACCCAGACATGGCTACAGAGGGCACCCTTGGTACTTGTCCTAATATATAGAGACCCAGACATTGCTACACAGGTCACCCTTAGTACTTGACCTAATATATAGGGGACCCAGACTACACAGTGCACCCTTAGTACTTGTCCTAATATATAGAGACCCAGACACGGCTACACAGGGCACCCTTAGTACTTGTCCTAATATATAGGGGACCCAGACTACACAGTGCACCCTTAGTACTTGTCCTAATATATAGAGACCCATACATGGCTACACAGTGCACCCTTAGTACTTGTCCTAATATATAGAGACCCAGACATGGCTACACAGGGTACCCTTAGTACTTGTCCTAATATATAGGGACCCAGACATGACTACACAGTGCACCCTTAGTACTTGTCCTAATATATAGAGACCCAGACATGGCTACAGAGGGCACCCTTAGTATTTGTCCTAATACATAGGGACCCAGACATGGCTACAGAGGGCACCCTTAGTACTTGTACTAATATATGGGGACCCAGACATGACTACACAGGGCACCCTTGGTACTTGTACTAATATATGGGGACCAGACATGACTACACAGTGCACCCATAGTACTTGTCCTAATAAATAGAGACCCAGACATGGCTACAGAGGGCACCCTTAGTAGTTGCACTAATATATGGGGACCCAGACATGACTACACAGCACACCCTTAGTACTTGTCCTAATATGTAGGGGACCCAGACTACACAGTGCACCCTTAGTACTTGTCCTAATATATAGAGACCCAGACATGGCTACACAGGGTACCCTTAGTACTTGTCCTAATATATAGAGACCCAGACATGGCTACACAGGGCACCCTTAGTACTTTTCTTAATATATAGGGGACCTAGACATGGCTACACAGTGCACCCTTAGTACTTGTCCTAATATATAGGGGACCCAGACTACACAGTGCACCCTTAGTACTTGTCCTAATATATAGAGACCCAGACATGGCTACACAGGGCACCCTTAGTACTTGTCCTAATATATAGGGGACCCAGACTACACAGTGCACCCTTAGTACTTGTCCTAATATATAGAGACCCAGACATGGCTTCACAGGGTACCCTTAGTACTTGTCCTAATATATAGAGACCCTGACATGCCTACACAGGGCACCCTTAGTACTTGTCCTAATATATAGGGTACCTAGACATGGGTACACAGTGCACCCTTAGTTCTTGTCCTAATATATAGAGACGCAGACATGACTACACAGGGCACCCTAAGTACTTGTCCTAATATATAGGGACCAGACATGACTACACAGCGCACCCTTAGTACTTGTCCTAATATATAGAGACCCAGACATGGCTACACAGGGCACCCTTGGTACTTGTCCTAATATATAGAGACTCAGACATGGCTACACAGGGCACCCTTAGTACTTGTCCTAATATATAGGGGACCCAGACTACACAGTGCACCCTTAGTACTTGTCCTAATATATAGAGACCCAGACATGAGTACACAGGGCACCCTAAGTACTTTTCCTAATATATAGGGACCAGACATGGCTACACAGGGCACCCTTAGTACTTGTCCAAATATATGGGAGACCCAGACATGGCTACACAGTGCACCCTTAGTACTTGTCCTAATATATAGGGACCCAGACATGGCTACACAGTGCACCCTTGGTACATGTCCTAATATATAGAGACCCAGACATGGCTACACAGGGCACCCTTAGTACTTGTCCTAATATATAGGGGACCCAGACTACACAGTGCACCTTTGGTACTTGTCCTAATATATAGAGACCCATACATGGCTACACAGTGCACCCTTAGTACTTGTCCTAATATATAGGGACCCAGACATGGCTACACAGGGCACCCTTAGTACTTGTTCCAATATATAGAGACCCAGACATGCCTACACAGGGCCCCCTTAGTACTTGTCCTAATATATAGGGGACCCAGACATGGCTACACAGTGCACCCTTAGTACTTGTCCTAATATATAGGATACCCAGACATGAATGCACAGTGCACCCTAAGTACTTGTCCTAATATATAGGATACCCAGACATGAAAGCACAGTGCACCCTAAGTACTTGTCCTAATATATAGGGACCAGACATGACTACACAGCGCACCCTTAGTACTTGTCCTAATATATAAGGACCCAGACATGGCTACAGAGGGCACCCTTGGTACTTGTCCTAATATATAGAGACCCAGACATTGCTACACAGGTCACCCTTAGTACTTGACCTAATATATAGGGGACCCAGACTACACAGTGCACCCTTAGTACTTGTCCTAATATATAGAGACCCAGACATGGCTACACAGGGCACCCTTAGTACTTGTCCTAATATATAGGGGACCCAGACTACACAGTGCACCCTTAGTACTTGTCCTAATATATAGAGACCCAGACATGACTACACAGTGCACCCTTAGTACTTGTCCTAATATATAGGATACCCAGACATGAATGCACAGTGCACCCTAAGTACTTGTCCTAATATATAGGGACCAGACATGACTACACAGCGCACCCTTAGTACTTGTCCTAATATATAAGGACCCAGACATGGCTACAGAGGGCACCCTTGGTACTTGTCCTAATATATAGAGACCCAGACATTGCTACACAGGTCACCCTTAGTACTTGACCTAATATATAGGGGACCCAGACTACACAGTGCACCCTTAGTACTTGTCCTAATATATAGAGACCCAGACATGGCTACACAGGGCACCCTTAGTACTTGTCCTAATATATAGGGGACCCAGACTACACAGTGCACCCTTAGTACTTGTCCTAATATATAGAGACCCATACATGGCTACACAGTGCACCCTTAGTACTTGTCCTAATATATAGAGACCCAGACATGGCTACACAGGGTACCCTTAGTACTTGTCCTAATATATAGAGAACCAGACATGGCAACACAGGGCACCCTTAGTACTTGTCCTAATATATAGGGGACCCAGACTACACAGTGCACCCTTAGTACTTGTCCTAATATATAGAGACCCAGACATGACTACACAGGTAACCCTAAGTACTTTTTCTAATATATAGGGACCAGACATGACTACACAGGGCACCCTTAGTACTTGTCCAAATATATGGGAGACCCAGACATGGCTACACAGTGCACCCTTAGTACTTGTCCTAATATATAGGGACCCAGACATGGCTACACAGTGCACCCTTGGTACTTGTCCTAATATATAGAGACCCAGACATGGCTACACAGGGCACCCTTAGTACTTGTCCTAATATATAGGGGACCCAGACTACACAGTGCACCTTTAGTACTTGTCCTAATATATAGAGACCCAGACATGCCTACACAGGGCCCCCTTAGTACTTGTCCTAATATATAGGGTACCTAGACATGGCTACACAGTACACCCTTAGTACTTGTCCTAATATATAGAGACCCAGACATGACTACACAGTGCACCCTTAGTACTTGTCCTAATATATAGAGACCCAGACATGACTACACAGGGCACCCTTAGTACTTGTCCTAATATATAGGACACCCAGACATGAATGCACAGTGCACCCTAAGTACTTGTCCTAATATATAGGGACCAGACATGATTACACAGCGCACCCTTAGTACTTGTCCTAATATATAGGGACCCAGACATGGGTACAGAGGGCACCCTTGGTACTTGTCCTAATATATAGAGACCCAGACATTGCTACACAGGGCACCCTTAGTACTTGTCCTAATATGTAGGGGACCCAGACTACACAGTGCACCCTTAGTACTTGTCCTAATATATAGAGACCCAGACATGGCTACACAGGGCACCCTTAGTACCTGTCCTAATATATAGAGACCCAGACATGACTACACAGGGCACCCTAAGTACTTGTCCTAATATATAGGGGACCCAGACTACACAGTGCACCCTTAGTACTTGTCCTAATATATAGAGACCCATACATGGCTACACAGTGCACCCTTAGTACTTGTCCTAATATATAGAGACCCAGACATGGCTACACAGGGCACCCTTAGTACTTGTCCTAATATATAGAGACCCAGACATGCCTACACAGGGTTCCCTTAGTACTTGTCCTAATATATAGGGGACCAGACATGGCTACAGAGGGCACCCTTAGTACTTGTCCTAATACATAGGGACCAGACATGGCTACACAGTGCACCCTTAGTACTTGTCCTAATATATAGGGACCAGACATGACTACACAGGGCACCCTTACTAGTTGTCCTAATATATAGCGACCAGACATGGCTACAGAGGGCACCCTTAGTACTTGTCCTAATATATAGTAGACCCAGACAAGACTACACAGCTCACTCTGGGGAAACGTAGAGAACATTTCTGGCTTAGGGTGTATTTAATTGGGCGATTTCTGTGCATTGCGAGATGCACGTGAAAAGAACCCATTGTCTTTAATGAGTGCATTTACATTACATTGCAGTTTTTCCTTTGCAGCGATGCAAGAAGATGCAAAGGAAGGGAATAATGGATGATCTTCACGTGTACAAAAATTTCAAGTGCACCAATGAGATGTTCTTGTAAAGTGCATCACATATGCATAAAAATTGTGCCTTTGTTCAAGTTTGTTTGACCGATATTGCACATGCCTGGTGTAAATGCACCTAGCGTGTCTTCTTGCACCGTGAAGGTCACGCTACTGTGTGCATTTTTAGCGCAAGTTGCTATGCTTACTGCACTGTCATGATTGAAAAGGCTTTGCAGACTAATTCGTCCCGGAGCGCAATTGTTCGGGGACTAGGCTTATTATCAGAGGCTGGGATTGGAGCATCAAGTGGTGGTTGTGATTGGCTGAGTGGGCTGTCACTCAGCCGACTCAGCCAATGAGAGCAATCTGTTGCTGGAGGCGGGGATTTCCAATCCCCGTCACTAGCAAAAAAACCTCTGACAGCTTGCCAAGTGCCGGCAGACTGCATGGAGGTCCAGAGAGCAGCGCCGTGACCCCGACAGCACCTGCCAGGTGAGTATTGTTTTTTTTAGCATCCTTGGCTGCGTTTTCAGCTGTGCTGAAAATGCAGCCAAAACGCTGGTATAATGCGCTGCTGAAACTGCGCTGAATCTGCAGTAAACGCAGCATTAAAAACGCTGCGCTTCTGCAAACGCCTGTGTGAGGGAGGCTTTACACAGATGTTTTCCCTGCTGATTTCTCTGCGTTGTGAAATATACAGAAATCGCATGTGACAATAAACCATATGCTTTTTCTCTCATGGTGCTTGGAAAGAAGCGACGTCATAGAAGAATTGCAGCATGTGTAGTGGCCCAGAACCAGCGGGGGCGCTCTATAATGTTATATGTCTATCGTGTGCCATTGTCCCGTTAGTGTCTTAATTGTAGCGTGCATTTGGTATGTGTAGTGCATCTCTGCAGCACTTAATGGGTTATGTCTGGAAAATGAATCTTGTTGTATGTCATGTGACCTTGTAATATATATGTGTGTGCAATGTGCAAGGAGAAGAGAGTTGTCATAGTGTTCTTCTTGGTGGAGTGCTTGCAAAGAGAAGGATTCAGTTAACCCGTCTGCAAGCGAGTGAACCACAAAGGCATTGATCAGTCTGTGTACGAAGAATGGAAGAAGCTGAGCAATTCCCTTTTGCTTGGACTGGGCCTACCCTACTCAGGATGTGCCAGTGCTACCACTAAGCACTGAGAGAGAGAAGGACTGCTACTGAAAAAAGAAAGGCACCAGAAGCAAGAGTGTTGACCGGTAGAGTGTTGGAGAGAGAAAGAGCGGGATCCCACAGATAACTGGGACTGTGGATTGTCCGGATTACCCTGAGAGTCCTCCCTGACACACCACCTTCTAGCAGTGTAATTCGTGCCTGACAAATGTTGTGCGTTGAAACTTTGCTGAAGTTACAGTAAACGGACATTACCGACCGCTCCTGGTTTGTCCAGAAAGTATCCCTGTGTGTTGACAGTTATTTACTTCACTGAGATTCACTCAGAGGACGGAACAATGCCATCACAAGTGATAAGAAGATTGCAGGGAGACTCTGGTTGCATGTTCCCTGTGACCTCCCCCAGTAGTAACTTGGACAGGTCTCAAGTTACCCCCAGGGGAGGAGATGGTAGCGCCACCGTGACAAGGCCCTTATGTACCCTGCTGTCTCCTCGGCTGTGGGCCTGCTCCTTGGATGCTGCACATGTCATATTTGTGGGCGAAATTGCCAATTCTTTCCTACGGGAGCTAAAGAGACAAGATGGGCTGCCATGTATGTGAGTTTCATGCGAGTGCGATGCAATTTATCTTATTCCCATATGAGAAAATCACAAGTGCTGCAATGCAAATAAGCATCCCATTTGCATAAAAACTGCATCTTTGCAGCTGCGATATCAGTTGACATTTCTTGGATTATATGGTACTCACCCGTATACATATATTCCCAATACCAATTGTATATGATGTTGATTCTAGCTTGCTGCATAAATGGTGCTAATCTACTCCGGAAATTAAGTTGTTGTCCAATAGTAGTAGAGCGCCATCATGTTATATTAATGTGAATGCGGAAAAAAGAGAAAGATGGATAAACAGCGTGTTGGTGTTTCTCAGTTGGCTAAGGATGGACGTCCGCGATTTATTAGTGGTGGACGTGCATGTGCGGAGGTGCTGCCAGCCTAATAAATAACACGTCATGCAGCATATGGGACATGGTTAAAAATTTGGCGCCAGGCGCAATTCCCTGAAAGAGTGTTAAAATATAAATAGTATTCTTTATTGTGTAAAAGTTAAGAACCGGCAAAAAACGTGTGTCAAGGCAAAGACTCTATCAGTTATGCTGGGATAGGACACGACTGGCTACTGATTGAATACTTGGTTGTGCCTATTGGCGAACATCATGAAATACCACCAGTAGGGGGCGTGTCGGAGCTCCAGATCGCCTCGAAATGCGTTATTCTGCTGGTTGTTAATGTTTATACAATAAAGAAGACTAATTATACTCCTAATGCTACTTCACTTTGGAGATTTGCGCCTGTCATCAGATTCTTAAACCACTTCCCTCATGTTAGTTTAGGCAACCGAGACATAATTTTGCATATGATCTTTGCACTGGCTCAGAACATTTGGCGTTAGTTACTAAGTTTAGGAGAAATGTCCATGTATGAATAATTTATTCTGAAGGAGCGGGCGTTTGGCTCGGCCATTACTGCGTTGTAGTATAGTTTTGCCAAATATGTCATATCAGTGGGCTTGTGTTGTAAATCTCGCTACTAATAATCAACTAACAGAAGCAAATGCCATAAATGTCAAGACTTGCGGTAAAAAAATGAAGTAGTTATTTTGGGAATATTTACAGGGAGTATACAACCCTTATTAAATTTACGGCGGTCTTGGAATGGGCTCGCTGGGCCTCATTAACAGAACGCAGCTGCGAAGTTCTCCCTTTTTGATTGGCAAAGAGCAAAGAGAATAGCTATGGTTGCTATGGAAACATTGTCACCTGGACATATGGATCCACCGGTAGACTCCGAGTACTAAATGTATTTACTGCCGGAGAGGAGAATGGTGCAGGAGAAGGTTAATTGGGTTCCAGAGTTGAAGGATTCTTGTTTAGTTAACCATCCTGGACGTTATGGCTAATTCCCATAAGAACATGCATATAATAAAAAAACTATAAAATACTTTTCTTTTTTAATCTCCAAGTACATTAGAACCGATATATATTATAAAATAACATCTCTTGGAATACTTTGGATGTACGCACTCCCTCAATGGCCATGAAACTGTTGTTTATATGTTTATTATTCTGGTTAATGAGTTATATGACCAGCATGGCAGTGATACGCAGAAAGCATAAAGTTTCCACTATGATTCATTTATCTCCTAAGGCGGATTTCATTCAACATGTCATTCCTAACAAACCCTTATTTTCCATTGCTGACTTCATTGTTTGGCATCCAAGCGAAAGCAACATTATACAAAAAAATATAGGGGGACATTTAAGAAGGCTTTACACCAGTTTTCTGGCAAAATATTGCTCAAAGGCCGCTTGCGCAAAAATTTTGCGACTTTTCAGTCTTCTGCAGCGACCCTGCTACTTTTTTGAAAAGAAGGTGGGGCTTGTCAGGCCGCCCTAGACTGACAGATTTATGTATACCGTATATACTCGAGTATTACCCGACCCGAGTATAAGCCGAGTCAATAAGTTCCACCACAAAAAACTGGTACTACTTATTGACTCGAGTATAAGCTGAGCTATACTCGAGTATATACTAGGTAAAGAAAAAATGCAATACTCACCTCCCAGCCGGCGTATGTGTCTGTGCGACAAGCTGCTTGAATTCTCAGGGCTGTCATTCCCGCCGTCCTCTCTGCTCGGCTCTGTCAGTGCTGTGTAAGTAAGTGCTATGATTGGATTGAGCGCCAGCCAATCACAGCTGGCACTTGATCCAATCACAGCGCTTACTTACACAACACTGACGGCAGGGGATTTGAAAACCGAGCAGGGAGAATTCTAAAGCAGCTGGATTGGCTGTGAATGATCAAGCACCGGCTGTGATTGGCCGGCGCTCGATCCAATCACAGCTCTTACTTACACAGCGCTAATGGCGTAGGATTTGAAAACAGAGCAGGGAGATTACAGCGGGAAAAATTCTAAAGCAGCTTGATTGGCTGTGAATGGTTGAGCACCGGCTGTGATTGGCTGACGCTTGATCCCATCACAGCTCTTACTTACACAGCGCTGACGGCGGGGAATGACAGAGCCCAACAAAGAGTACAGCGGGAGATGACAGCTGCCGCACCACCGCCGGAGACACAGATGCCGGCTGGGAGGTGAGTATGGAGGTTTTTTTTTTTTTTAAGCCTTCCCTGACTCGAGTATAAGCCGAGGAGGCTTTTTCAGCACAATAAAAAATGTGCTGAAAAACTAGGCTTATACTCGAGTATATACAGTAATTTACACCAGAAACTAGCATAAATTATATCAGAGATTTACACCTGGCCGAACATTTCTGTGAAGGCGCGCAGAGGTGTCGGGCGTGCGCCTCTTCATGTATTCAGCACGCTAATTGCTCGGGTGAATTATACTAAGCCCGGTGGCGGGAATGCTGAGCTCAGTAAATTTCCCCCATGGTTTGCAAGTAAACAAAATGAAGCAATTAATCAGCAAATAATATCTACTGTGACAGGATGAGGATGAGGTGTAGTTTTGCCCTGCCACCCCCTGGGATGGGGCAATGGGGATGGTAGGGCAAAAGTAACGTATTGGAAACATTGCCCTGCCTTTGAATTTAGGACAATAAATTGGACGCTATTCCCAAGCTGCTGATATTCCTGTAGATGAATGGATATGATACACATTCCTTTTTAGTGGTGAAGGAGTGCTTGTCACAAGAAATAGACTTTGACTGTGACATTTGGTCACTGTACCATATCAGCATTTCCTGTGGAGGACAGTGACTTATAAAAAAAGAAGCTTTGGTCAGCCATATCTATGGAAAAGGTAAGAGATGGAGCTTGCAGAGTACCTGCAGGAGCTGGTGGACTAGATGCGTGGTATGTGGCCAGCTGGCAACTTATTGGAGAACTTTACATATGTTTAGGAAATGAGAGTGGAGGTAAAAAGAATGCTTGTGATTGGTGGGGAAGCTGGGGGAACATGAGGCAAGTAATCAAGTGAATCTCCATTTGACAACTATTTTGCCGAACGTCAGGGACCGAGGGTGCAGGAGTGCATTCTGACATCCCTGCCTTGGACACGCTTGTTCTGCTTTTTCAATGCATTTGTGTAAAAACAGCAGAAGATAAGCAGTAAATAAATAAGGTAAAATACAGAATGTACCTTGCGCACTGTGATCTTCAATCAACCACTGAGCACCGTCTTCCCCACCACTTCCCGCTTCACTTTCCTTCTCAAGAGATATTGTTTTTTCCAAATCACTGGCTTCTGTGGACTCCAACAGTGAATGAAGAAAATTAGTCCGCGGGTCAACAGTAGACGAGAAAAGAGAACTGTTTTTTGAATTCTTATTTTGTTCTGCTCCATAATTCATTTTGTCCAAAATGTCATTCGAAGGTGAAATGCTTGATTCCTTCACAAGCTTTGTTGGTTCAGTTATCAGGTTACCTACAAATTCTGGAGAATATTCCTCTCCAGTTAAAGCCGAGGCTGGTAGTGTTGGGTTAAAATTCAAATGAGATTTTGATGTTCGACTCACAATTCCCACACTGGGCTCTACAGTCATATCGGGACTTGTGTTTAGAATGACTGAACTTGGAACGGAGGTGTGGTCCGTTTCCAGAATTGAGTTGATATGTTCCGTAGACGTAATCCAAACTTTGCTCATTTCAGTCACCATCTCAGTTCTATGCAAGGCTTCATTAGAATTTGTGACCTCTACTTCATTGTTTGAGACTTGACTTTCTCTGTCAGTTACAGCATTGTGTATAGATGATGATGGAGGGTTTGTACTTTTTGGTGATAGTGGAGTTGGCAGAGTTACACCTTGACTCCTTTTGTCTAACTCTTGCAGGTTACTTGTGCGAATTGTTGGGTGAGAAATATTTTGGATAGTCTCCATTGTTTCACTCTCAAGATGGTTATTGTGATTGGAAAGTGGAAGTGTATTCAGCGCATCGGAATCCAGTTCTCTAGAGATAATATCAGGAACCTTTGTTACTGATGCGTTAACATTTTGGGATGTAAATGACTCTTTTGCTTTTAAAGACAATGCCAACTTTTCAGAGAAAGTCTTCTCTCTGCCTTGGCGTTCCTGAAAGTTGCTATATAGATTTACACTTTCATTCACTCTTCTATCAGCTTCTTGTACTGATGTTGGATTTTCTATTGTTGGGAAGAAGAAATCATCTGATAGCTGGGCTTCTAATGTTGAATACAGCGGTTTAGATGTTTCTGATTTTCTTATAGTGGAATCACCTGAAAACCATTCAAGGTCTTCACTACTGTGAAGTTTTCCTTCCAACGCAGCATTAGGAAGTCTGGTACCAAACGGATACGCGTTCACCGATGTATGTTGGCCTGTCGTTGGCTTGGGGGCTATAGGACTTTGGTTTCCTTCAATTTCAATATTGTAGTCTTGTATTCTTTTGTTTCTGAGGGAGTCTTTAGATAGTGATTGCGTTGATGTGGTTTTATATTCACGGTCTACATTGTAGCTGTCAACTCCATGAACCATGTTTATTTCCAGGCGGTCAGATTTCTCTGAACTTACATTGCCAATCAATCCTAAAAAACAGACCACAGAAAGTTAGTTTCTATTAATTTACTAGCCCATACTGAAAAACCACAATTTGTTCTAAAGAGATTTGACATTAGTGGACTGATTGTACATAGCAAAGTTATATTGTTAATGACAATGTTCTCATCTTTGACATCTAATACAATTCAGGGCAGCACTACTCCACTCAACCCACAGGGTGGGACCAACCTTGTGCACGCCACAAAAGGGATCCGGATCCTGAGACCCCAAAGTAGTGCAAGCAAAAGAGAAGAATCTGTGGCAGCAAGCAGCGATGCAGTAAAAACTTCTTCCTTTAACGTCGTTTGTGTATGGAGAAATAAAGGAAGAAGTTTTTACTGCATCGCTGCTTGCTGCCACAGATTCTTCTCTTTTGCTCATCTTTGACATCAACATTACTTGAAAACTGTTTACTGTCCATATGTACTAAATCTAAGGCTATGTTCACATTAGCATCAGAAGTTCAGTTCCATCAGTGATTTCCACTATAAGGGCGGACACCCACTGGCGATATTTAGCTAAGATAGATAATAGCTAAGATATTGCTATTCATGAATGAATAGCTAAGCAGTATCTGTAATTGGCTGAGCACTCAGCCAATAGCTAAGCACTAGCTGTTATTGGCTGAGCGCTCAGCTAATCAGCACAGCCCTGAAAGTGCTGGACAGCAGTGTCCGGGAGCCAGCTGAAGGACGCGTCTGAGCGGCGGAGAGGTGAGTAATTTTTTAAAACTTTTTTTTACCACTTATTGATGATTTTCAGGGAAGGGCTTATATTTCAAGCCCTTCCCCGAAAATCATACTGCAGGGTTTGCCAAAAACACTGCTTTCAATGGGACTGGCAGCAGCGCCGATCCCATTAAAAGCAATGGGATAGCATGCTGCACTTCTGCCACAGCTGTCACAGCTGTGGCAGAAGTCCGCGGTATTCTCCGCATCTTTTCAATGGGGCTAGCACTGCTGCTGCTGGCCCATTGAAAAGACTGGCGATATCCCGGCGTCATCCCTGTTTTTTTTGTGCACTGCGAGGTGAGAGTTTTCACTTCCTCTCGCAGCACAGTGGAGAAAATAACTACAGTGGGTATCCGCCCTAACTCTGGAAGCAATACTGCAGCATGCTACACTATTTTGGTGAGGAAAATACCGGATAGCTGGATGGAAACCGAATGGACTCCATTATAATCAATGAGTGCCATTCAGTTCCATCATAGGATGGTTCCATTTGACCAGTGGATTCCATTTTCCTGCTGCAAGAAAATGGAGACCATAACATTGATGTGAACATAACTTTACATTCAGTGCAATTTCACTGTTGCTACATGGGAAATATTTAGATACAAATGACATATAGATTTTCAAGACAAGGATTTGTATTAAGAATAGTAATGTCATAGCTAAAGACAGAACTATTGTCATTTGCATCAGCGAACGAGACAGTGATGTCATTGCTAACTCGTTTGCTCTCGTGCAGCCTGTTTAGACAGGCGAATTCGTCATTGACTTGCTGATGTGGATCATTCAGGATCGTTCAGTGTATTTTTGCTCATTTGAACGATGTTTTGAACGATAACCATTCCATTTAAAAGCACCTTGTGATAATGGATATGCTTCAATGAGATAGCAGAAGGATATTAGATAAAAGAAGTAATGATTGTCTGTTGCTACACTTGTGAACATACATAGTCCAATAGCAGCTAAAAGGCAACAAAATCAGCTATCTACACAGCTACAATGCTCCCAGATGATAAATGTATTATATACCGTAGGAGAATCTAAAACTCATCTTTTATTACACCTATATTAAAAACAGTCTTCGGGATGATAATAACATGTAAATCCAATTTCAATACGTGATTGACGTTAATATAAATCCAGATATGCTGCCCATTCACGAAATGACATAGAGAAGGGGTTAGGGGCTGGAAAACTAATAACCAATATAGGCAAATTAGTAATAAACTGGTAACAATGTGTATGCCGAGCATATAAGCCCAAATATCCACCGACTTCCTGTAGCCCAGGTGGTCCATGCCAATCGCAAGTTGAACTGTACAAAATAGCCAACCCACCTCCCGTAAACACCACACCTTCACAGCACGTATGCGCCGGCCAGATACTGACAGCTGACCTGCCCACCGCATGACGTCACTGATCCACAGCGCACATGTGCATCAGACCAGCTGTATATGACTGCCTGAAACCAGCGATCACAACAGCCAACTCGCTCTGGCCCGTTTATAGGCTGCTTAATCACTCAGCAGACAGCTTTAATTCAGAACGGAAAAGGAACAAAGTCAGACCGAAGTGCAGGGCAGACGCACACAATCATATATCAGCCTCAAATCAATACATGTTGAAAAAAGTACTGATAATCTCCAATCCATAGATTAATACAATCAGATATTCCGCCTAAAACCACATGCCAATAATAATATCCATTGGCATAAATCTTCTTAGCCGGCAGATTAAACCTAATACAATAATCACTGAGCTAAATCCTCAAAAACATAACTAGCTACTCCGTAATTTTATTGGTAATCTCCAAAGAGGGATTCACCCACGTCTTAAAGACTATATGAGAGAAGCAAAGGAGAGCATCTTATTCAATCCCTTCGGACACAAACTACCCACCCTGAATCTACGATCAACATCACCCCAACGTTCATTATTTCTCAAATGCTCAACTCCTCGAAACTTCAAGCTACCAGGATGCCCATTATGATATTCCCGTACATGAGAGGTCAAAGGCGTCCTTAGCCATTGCAAAATATTACTTACGTGACCAAGAATTTTGCGCTTAAATTGCTAGGTGGTTTTCCTATATAATTTTTAGGGCAGGGGCATGTGACCATGTATATAATATTTATAGTGTGACAATTAAGGAATTCTCTAATATTGAACTGCTGTCTCATGCAGCACGTCCGTACCATACTCTTAAAGACATAGCCATATGCTCTACAATGCCCACACTTATAGGTACCTTCTGACTATCACGCGAAGTGAGGGCTCAGTCACACGGGCACATCGGCACCCGTGTGACTGACAGTTAGAAGACGGCCGTACCTGAAGACGGCCGTCTCTCTCCAGCCCTGATGAAAGAACACATGACCTGCAATGAATCGGGTCACATGTCCTTCATCCCAGCGCAGCAGAGAGACGTCCGTCTTCAGGTACGGCCGTCTGCTGGCTGCAGTAACACGCTGCGCCCATGTAACTGAGCCCTAATGATATTCTCTGTAGGATCGATATGGCTGTGAACCAGGTGATCTTTCAAATTAGTAATCGAAGGTATAACAGTCAAACCTTCCATAATATCAGAGTCGTTCCGAAGGATTGATCTTCTTTATTTTTAAAAGGACACCGTGGAGTGCAAAAACTACATCACCCATAATGCCCCACTGCCAGTTACTGAAGAGTGCGCATTCACAACTTACAAACTGTGTCATCATTACAGAATGTGAAAGTACTGAGAGTGCCTGAGCATACAGATCGTAACCAATGGGTACCAATGCAGAACTAAGCAGGAGATCAACTACGATCAAAAATTGCACCAAGAAAGACAGCAGGTGGGCAATACCATAAAGTTTGCAAAGGACAAATTTTATCAGGTGAACAGAACACCTGAGCACGGGCCTTCTCCAATGAATAGTTGTAGAGCTACAGATGTTTCTTGTGCTTCAGAAAATGTTGTTTTGGCAAGAGGAAAAGGAAAGAGAGGAAGCAGGAGAAGGAGGGCAGCAGTCCCACCAGCAGCAGCACCTTGAGGGCACAGTGTCCTTTTTGTGGACACATGAGAGCTTTAGCTGCGTATTTTCATACTGACATATTTTTTAATTTGGGGGGAAGTAGGAGGAGGAAACATGGTGGAAGCAGGAGAATAAAAGCAGCACCACCAGCAACAGCACCTCAAGGGTGGATTGTGGTATTGATAGAAATCTATGTTCAGAGTAAGAATTGCCAGCAGGCCAACTAATCAGTGGAATCTGCCATGGGGGTGCAGAAGTCAAGTGAAATCCACACCTGGCGATCCACCTTGTCTGTGGATAGGTGGATATAGCTGTCAGTTATCACACCACCAGCTGTGCTAAACACCCTTTTTGATAGCACACTGGCAGCGGGGCAGGCAAGCACCTCTAAAGCATGTTCAAGCCTCAGCTACTCATCCAGCTTAGACACCCAGAAGTCAAAGGGGCCAATGCCATGTCTGAGTATATCCATGTGGGAGCTGACATACTTTTGGACCATCATGGATAAGCGCTGCCAGTGACTGTCAGTCCTGCCCTATGCTTTTTATGCATGCTGCAACAAGCTGAAAAGCTATGCCACACCTCTGTTAGACTTCCCCTGCCACTGGTGGTGGTGCTGCTCCAGCAGCCTACTGCTCATCCATTATGAGCCGCAGAGCTGCAATTGACTGTGGATGTATACCCACGGCCATGGGGAAATGCTCTGCTCAAGCTATTTAAAAGTCTGTCCTGATAGTGCTGCATTTTGAGGTTCCTCTCCACTGTCAGAATAAAATTTGTCATTTTGTCCTTATAGCGAGGATCAAGGAGGATGGTCACCCAGTAATGATTGATGTTTTGGTGTGGGTTATGCGATGGTCCTTCTGCAAGCACTGCAGCATAAAAGCACTCATATACCTCAAAGTGCCTAAGGGTGATGGCCTACATTCCTTGGTGTCAGGCCTAAGAATGTCTTCTGGCTGGTCCTGCTATCCACGTAGAATAGCTGGGGTTAGTGATGAATGGAAGGAATGTTGCATAGCCCCCTCTCTTGCCTCTGGTCCTATACTACCCCCCTCCTTTTCCTTCTTCTTTATAGTTTTCTCACTTGTGGAGAAAAATGTTGGATAATGTGCCCCCATTTCTTGCCCAAAACCACCCTCCCTGCAGTGTTGAGTAAGGGCGTACAGGCCAGACAGTTGAGAGAATGGTATGCCTTCCTCCTCCTGTGACAACACATTATTGTCCCTGAAGTCAGCCTGCTGGAAGAGATGCCACAGGGCAACAGAGATGGTCTTACTGATTAGTGCGTCATTACAACTGATCATTTTCTTCGCTTCCTCAAAGCAGGCTAAAACAACACACATGTATCTGCTCTGCAGCCACTCCAAAGGCGTCAAGTGACCAACCTCTATACAGCGTCAGGTAATGGCATCCACCAACTGGTGCTCCATGATCGCTCTCTGCTGCTGGCTTAGCCTCTGAAACATATGCAATGTGGAATTTCACCGTGTAGGTATACACAGATTGGAAGGTTGGGTGGTAGTCCGAACTCTCGCTGCACCTCCGACAGACAAGATCCAGTTGAGTGTGAATGCCGAAAATGTGAGCAGAGCCCCCTGGCATTTTCCAGCACTGGATGCAAAGGCTTAAACAGGCGAATGTGTTTGTGGAGGTTTTTGTGCGCATGAAAATTGCGCCGATAATATGTGACAAAGTGAAACCTGCCCTATTTTTCAGCTTTTTTTGCACACATAATAACACTGAGTTTGAATGTAAAAAATATGAAGACATAACTTGTTCATGCGCAAATACACTCCGTTGCGGTAAGCGTATTTGTGCATACGTTCGTCACATTATGATTTCTGTGCCGATGTGAAGAGTGTTGAAAGGTGGTATAAAGAGGTGAAGGAAGAGAAGGAGGAGGGGGGTGAGGAGGGGACAGACATGGATGAATATCCCAGAACTCTTGGGGGTACCATGAAGTATGGACCACCGCTTTTGGCTTCGTGTTCCCCCCTGCAGGACATTGACCCAGTGTGCTGCTAATGATATGTAACACTCCTAGCCATGCTTGCTGGACCATGTGTCCATGGTTAGGTGCACCCTGCCAGTGACAGCGTTCTTCAACACCAGGGGTGCATCATCACTCACATGGCGGTGCAGGTCAGGGATGGCTTTTTAGACAAAGAAATGGCGGCAATGCATGTGGTACTGTGGGTTAGCATGGAGCATCACATTGCGGAAGGCATCTGTGTCAACTAGCCTGAAGGTCAGTATTTCTTTTGCAAGAAGCTGTGCAATACTTGCATTCAGGCTCTGAGCTCGTGGATGGTTGGGGTGGTATCTTTCTTTACATTTCCATAGTTGGGGATGGAGGGCTGGCTGCTGACCTGGGACACACTGGCACTTAGAGTATCTGCAGCGCTGTACTACAGAATGATAGGCATTCCATGTGCCGCTATGTGGTGCCCATATATGGCACTGCGGTGATATTCTCCCCAAGATGCAATACCTCTGTAATATAGCATCTGACAGAGCATGCAGTGCCTTTACCTGTAAGATTCTACATGGAATTGAATAAAAAAGGCATATGGAAGTAAACTGGACATGTTTTTGGAAGTACCATTCATATC
The DNA here is from genome assembly GCF_035609145.1 of Eleutherodactylus coqui. NCBI lineage: Eukaryota > Metazoa > Chordata > Amphibia > Anura > Eleutherodactylidae > Eleutherodactylus > Eleutherodactylus coqui. Next base: position 254,688,784 of record NC_089841.1, read on the forward strand.
CCATTGTTGATTTACTTAAAAAAATACAAATTCTTCCCCATGAAAACCCTTTTTTCAATGGATATAATACTAAATATTTTTTTAAAAGCAGCAGATGTTAATAGGTATTAACGTGTTTGGTACAACCCAAGCAATGAAAATATTTTATTTATGGAGCACAGTGAACGTTGTAAAAATTATTTTAAAAACTAATGCCAGAATTGCTATATTTTTTTCATTTGCCTTCCAAAAAAATGCAACAAAAAATCATATGATCGCCAAAATTGCACCAGTAAAAACTACAACTCTACCTGCAAAAAAGAAGCCCCCACAGAGCTCTATTGCTGGAAAGACAACAGTGCTATGGGTCTTAGAATACACCGATGGAGATTCAACCCAAATAAAACAAGCCCTCATACGTCTGCCAACGAGTTACGGCTCTTGCAATGCGACGATGGGTTAATATAGAAGAGTTGCAACCATGAAAATATCCATGTCAGACATATAGAAATAAATGGGAAATGGAGAACCATCAATTTACTAAAGGTTCAATAAATAGAAAGTCCCTTCAACATTTCCGTGCGTTGTTTTATTTGTTTCTAACAAGAATGACAATGGCCGCCCGCTGCTGACGGAATCCATAAACTGGATTAGAAAACGTGTCATAAAACTCAACAACTTCAAAGATTTCACATGATGCTTTTACAAGCTGCCGTCCTCCTGGATAAGTCAGATAGCAGCTTTGTGACTTTGTGAATTGAAGACCGTACAGCTACTGGAAATTTATTAGTGTCAGACAGATATTGCTGCCAGCTGCCCTTTTCCAGCACACGTCTGCCTGTCCAACTCATTTCCTTCAGTGCAAAATATTATTCTTACATTCTCTCAACACCAACAGCCCCAACTGTCCAAAGTCCATGACGCTAAGAAATATATAACATCTTTGTTTCCCATTTTGCTGATGACATGGGCTCTAATCACATAGAATCCTAGAATGGTAGAGTTGGAAGGGACCTCCAGGGTCATTGGGTCCAACCCCCTGCTCAGTGCAGGATTCACTAAATCATCCCAGACAGATGTCTGCCCAGCCTTTGTTTGAACACTTCCATTGAAGGGGAACTCACCACCATCTGTGGTAACCTGTTCCACTCATTGATCACCCCCACTGTCTAATATCCAATCTCTATCTCCTCTGTCTCAGTTTCATACCATTGCTTCTAGTCTATCTTTGAAAATATAACCAAATCTGGGATTAACAAGGCAACTGTTAGGTGGATTCACAACTGGCTGAGTGATCGTACTCAAAGAGTGGTCATAGATGGCTGCACATCCAAGTGGAAGAATGTCTTAAGTGGGATACCAAAAGGCTCTGCCCTGAGACCAGTGTTCAACATTTTTTATAAATGATATCGAGGGGGGAATTGAAGGGGAAACGGTTTGGCACAAATCTAGGAGCAATAGCTAATACTAGAGAAGAGAGAGAGTATTCAAAAAGATCTAGAAAAGCTTGAACAGTGGGCAGTGACTAACAGAATGGTATTTATTTAACAAGGAGAGATGCAAAGTCTTACATCTGGACAACAAAGATTAAAAAAGCACATACCGAATGGGAGGAATTGGGTTAAGCAGCAGCACATGTGAAAAAGACTTGGGTATACCAATAGATCATAGACTGAACATGAGTCAACAGTGTGATGCCGCAGCCAAAAAGGCAAACACAATTCCTGTACGTATGAAGAGAAGCATAGAGTCTAGATCACGTGAGATAATTATCCCCCTCTACTCTTCCTTAGTCAGACCTGATCTGGAATACTGCGTCCAGTTCTGGGCACCCCACTTTAAAAAAGACATAGACAAACTGGAGCAAGTTCAGAGAAGAGTTACCAAGATGGTGAGCGGTCTGCAAATCATGTGCTATGAAGAACGGTTAAAGAATCTGGGAATGTTTAGCAGAAGAGAAGGCTGAGAGAAGACTTAATAACTATCTACAAACATCTGAAGGGCTGTCAGAGTGCAGAGGAATCAGTGCTATCTGCATCGTCGGCTCCCTTCAGAGCTTCCCAGGGTCCACTCGGCACAGTTTGGTTCCATTATGGGACGGATCCATTCATCCAGGGAATTCTGTTTTCCTGCTCTTATAACGGAGTCCCTAGCGCAGATCTGAACTCTGTGAAGCCGATGGCATGACAATTCTGTACCATGAATGTCGTGCTATCACGCAAATATTTGTGCATTTTACTGTACTTTTTGCACAGACTGTGACTGTTTACATGAGAGCGGCACACAGCCGCGCCCCGGGTTAAAAGGACATTAAGGCTAATTAATCACCGGTGTGTTGTTTTTTCTGCAAAATTGCGCAGGTCTAAACACGCCGATAACTTGCGTGTTTCTGCGTGTTGGCTGTTCTTTTACACATGTAGATTTGTAGCGTATTTGTGCACTTAATCAGAATGCACAAAATCCCAATTATTCTGTGTGTAAATACGCAATGAGTACACAGGCTTCCTGTGTATTTACACGCACCCGTTGTTTTCAGTGGGCTATTACGGTGCATAATTCGCACCAAAATAGAACGTACTACATTTTTTTTCACGCGTGAAAAATACACCTCTGTGAATGAACTCGTTGTAACCAATGGGCTCTATTCGTATTGCAGTGCAGTAAATAACACCGGAGCGTGCATGAAAAAAGCATTGTTCATTCCGCAAAAATACTATGCTCATGTGTGCGCAAATACGCATACGCTCATGTGACTCCAGCCGAAGAGAATATAACACCAAAGGAGTCTAGTGGGCGTGCACACCAGATACCTGCGTAATTGCGTAATATGCTACGCAATTTATCAGGAATCGAAAACACCTGGCACTAATTAGGTTGCACAGCCTTTCAAATCATGGCGCGGGTGTTTCCTGTGCTGATGTGAACAGTCCCCGGCAGAGCAAAAATTACAGTCAAATGTGCAGATATGCGTACATTTTTCATGTAAGCTCAAGTGAGTCCGCCCTAAGGGTGGTTTCACACAGTTGAGAAACCCTTGCTGATCCTCCGATGTTGGCAGTTGCGAGTTACACAGGCAGTGGCTCCCGACATTCTTAGGTACAGCGCACATTGGACAGCATACAGATACCCCGCCAGTGCGCCTTCCGATATACGGGATGCCGCGCATTACTTGTCCTAATCCCAGCCAAGAATAAGAAATGGGGCGATTTTTCAAACTTCAAAAGTGAAAGATCACTTGTGTGAATGAATCTATTTAAGTGATGGGATCGTCTTCTTTTCTTGTGCGAGTTCAGTCCATCTTGGAATCGAACGCGTACGGGAATACTCCGTGACGGAACAGAGGGATGAAAATATAACGGATGTGAAAAGATCTTATTACGTGTATTTAAACTAGAAAACCAGCATAAAGACACTGATAAATCTGCCCCTACAAAAAGAGATTCTTGTAGATAAACATTGTGATAGCGCCGCCGCAAATGCTGGAAACACAGATGGAAAGTGATGATATAACCGCATAGATGTTCCCCAGATACGAATACATGTTATTTCACCATATTATATTAAACTGATTGTGAAAACAAGTAAAACATTTTATCTTTCTGATACTACAAGCAGGCTGAAAAATTCTCATCATCGTAATATAGTAATAAAAACACTAACCTGTGAACTGACAAAGAACTAACTGATTTGTACACATACAGAGGCTAGACAAAAATATGGAAACACTGTACGAAATGCATGAGATTTTAATCATTAGTACTGATCTGCCCTTTTGAACCCCCCACCCCCTTGGCTGAGAGTTTTCCCACCAAATTTGTGTTTACTTCACCTCTTGCCCTGCTCTGGGTGGTTTTGGGAACCAGCTGGTAACAGCTGAGTGTCTCAAACCCCTGACCAATGGAGCCTTGTTGCTAGGGCAGGTGTTTACTTCTGCCCATCAGCATCTGTGTCATATTACCGCCACTTAATATTGGTCTCTACATGTCTTATTGAAATATGATTTCTAATCCCTTGTAACGTAAGGCATGTATTTCGTACGCTGTTTCCATATTTTCGATCATCCCCTATAATTTCCTAATTATAATGCTGATTACAGATCAGAAGGGTTTTCTTAATTTAAAATTGTAAAAAAAGTGGGGCAAGTTGATCAAAATTATGTAGACAGCATGAGAAACTTAGTGCAACTAACCAGGCAGGTCAGACACTTTTCTCTGCCTCATACCGCCTTTTGATTCGTCTAAATTTACACCAATTTTTGTGCCACAAGTAAGCCACATTTTTAATAATTCCGAAGAACTTAATAATTATTCTTAGCTGCACTCCTTTTGCTTTAAATTTTATAAAACTGTTGATGCAGCTGTAAAAATTATCACTTTGTTGAGGAGGAGTTTAAATGTAGTGGCGGTGATGCATATGCACTGCTGACCACTGCTCCATTCAAACTGCACCTCACTGCAGCCGTGCAGAGAGATGAGCCCCCTTTTTGAAAAGTAGTAAGGATTCCAGCAATAAGGCTCCTAGAAGAGATGAGTGAGCACCCAAATGCTTGGGTCCTCGTAATTCGAGTCAAGCTTTTCGTAAAATTCGAGAGCTCTATTCGAGTAATGAACCCCATTGACCTCAATGGGAGACTCAATATTTTCTATGGGACTCGTCGGTTGCGGAGTTTTTTTTTCTTCTCTCTCTCTCTTCCGCCAAGCCAGTCACAAACTACCGTTGACGTGCGCAGTCTCGCAGTGGGGAGGGGTCAAAACTGACACATCACAGTGGGGAGGGGCCAAAACTGGGGCGGGGTCGAACATGGCGTAATGCTTGCTCGAGTAACGAGCACCATCGAGTATGCTAATCCTTCGAACGAGCATCAAGCTCAGAAGAGTACGTTTACTCAACTCTAGCTCCTAGCAATCAGAAATGTATCACCTATCCTCTGCATAGGATACATGTCATTTGTGGCACATCCCCTTTAATATGCTTGGCAGACACTGGGAACTGGGAATTTTGGCAAAATTTTGGACATAATTCTTAGGTATTTTGCTTGTAAATCTCTCCAAAGATTACCATTTTTATGTATTTGGAAACCATGTCAAATAAGGAATCAGTTGAGCCCAGAAGCTGATATGCTTTACTGAAAAAAATTCTGTGCATACAATCAGCAATAGTTTAAAAATAATATATTGAGACAATCTGAAAAAGCATAAAAAGAACACACCGGGTGGTTTCTTAATGGCTGAAATGGTTGCTGTACCTTCAATACACTTTACAGAAATCATTAGTACAGGCAAATATAAAAAACCTTGTAATATATCTTACCAGAGAAAATGCTTCTTTCCCCACTCATCAGGATCCTTTCCTTTTCCCGCTCCTAAACTATTCACTCACTTTCAAATACTGCTAAAATCTGTCTTGAGAGACAAGACAGACTAACACCTCACTGACAGATCACATTGCATGCTGCCAATACAAATCAATAATGAGGGGAGGGAGAATATGAACCCAGTAAGAAAGAAGCAGAGAGACACACTCACAGATGCTGTTGCAGCTAATATTGTTTTATGGCTACTGGATTCACAGTTACACTGCTCAGTACTACTGTAATATCATCCATGCTGCTCCTGATTTTGTGTCTGAGAGATGGAGATTCTACTCTGTGTGCAGTCTGTGGTAGACATCATAGCAGCTTGTTTGCAGCCACTAGATCAGGGAAAACTAGACAATTAGATATCAAACCTGCAGAGGGAAAAATGATGAAAAATACCAAATACAAGTCATCTAACGGCCAATAATTGTGCCACACAGGATAGCTAATTCTCAAATATTATCTGGAACAGCCAGGACAGTTTAAGGTATTATAGAGCTGTCACTCATACATAGGCTATTCACTTGAATAACAATTCATCACTTTTTGGATTCTTTGAACTAATTTTTAAAAACTTTTGTATACATGTCTAAGCTTCAACAAAAAGTCTCTAAGGCCGATGAATGCTTCTGAGCAGCTGTCGCAATAAATCTGTCATTCTGTGGATCATGTCCTAATTATGTGCAGTGGGACTTTTCAAATCGCCGACCCTGGTTTGAATACTGGAGGACATAATATTTTACTTAACCATTGGCTATACACGTTTTTCAATAATAATGCTGAGAGAAATACGATTTAGTCCATTGTCTATCAACATGAATTGAAGTCTATAGAACCGAACATTAAAAGAGTAGTGTGAGGTACCGATAGCATTCAAGTCTTGTGGATCTCATTTAGGGGCAGAGCTCTAGGGAGTGCAAGGATAGCAGTCTCACCCAGGTCCCTTGTGTCTGGGGGGCTCCAAGGCCCCTCTGCCACATAGCAATATTATAAGGACACTAGTAATAGAAGTAGAACTTGGTAGGTGGCGGCCTGTTCCCGAATGTGTATTGAGACCTAGAAGCTTCAGCATATGCTTGTGATCTCATTCTTTTCCACATTGAATGATATTCCGCCACAAGTCACTTGCTGAACTTTAAGACTTACTGTTGCATCTTGGCATCTTAAACTATTGTTTGTTCCCTGGACACCGAAGTCGCAGTCTTGTTTATCCAGAATTAGAAAAAGATTTACTAAGAATTAAGTAGACTTGTGTGAGTACATGACAGATATATTAGAGGTATTACTTTGTTGTGCTCAGTAAAACCACAACGGATACTGGTTATTTGTTAGAACTGTCTATCGACAGGCATTAAAAGATTATTTTGTGGGTCCCTTATGTTATTGGGCTTGACAACTGAAAATAAAACTTGCTGGCTTCAGTCAACAACAATTTGTTGTTAAAGTCTTCTTCTACTTTCATAGTTATAATTTAAAACAATTATAATTGTTAGCCAATATTATTTTTCCTTTACTTATGTTTTACTAAGTTTCTGAGATATTTCTACTGTAATTCACTACACATCAAAGGAAAAAATAACACTGCACTACTGGTACTGCAGTACAGGGTTGTTAGTGTAGACACTACCCTTAATGATGCCTAGAGTTATGTTCGCATTTTCATCAGAAGCTCCAATCAGAGAGTCGAACGCAAATTCAGCCCAACATGTCAAAAAATGACACGCTGCGCTATTTTGTCTGGTAGAATGTTGGCAGTCATGATGGAAGCATGACGTTCTCTATTATAGTTAATGTGCTTCATCTGTGCCATTTGTGCATTCAAACTCATTATGTGCTGAATCTGGCACTATGATAAAGTTGAACTATGCAAATGAAAAGCTTTGGTATGAACCAAACCCAGAGGCCCCTTTACACGGAAAGATTAATGTTCAAAAAATCATTCAAAGAAGCAAAAGTGAGCGGTAATCATTCAGTCTAAATGCAGCCAACGATGAATGAAAATTATTCACTTTTCGTTCATCATTCATTTTATGCAGGTATAAAAATCATTGCTGGCTTGTTCGCTAATTGTTTGGTTTAAATACCGATCATTCAGTTCTTCTCGGGCACGTATACAGCGGATGTGAAGTACTTCTCGTTAGAACGAACCAACAATGTATCTGCCTGTATAAGCAGATTGCACGAGCGAACTCTGACGTCATTCGCTGATTCAAACCAGAAATCGGCTCATCTAAACAGTCCCTACCCACTAGCGTTTTTTTTCTCTCTTGCGCTGCGAGAATGAGCTAAAACACTTGCCTCGCAGCACAAGAAAAACGCTGGGATATTGCCAGCATCTTCAATGGGGCCAGCGGCAGCAGTGCTAGCCCCATTGAAAACATAGGGGGAAGACCGCAGGCTTCTGCCACAGCTGTGACAGCTGTGGCAGGAGTTTCCTTCATCCCCAGGAGTTTCCTTCATGAATGAATAGCTAAGCACTGGCTGTAATTGGTTGAGCGCTCAGCCAATCAGCACACCCCTTTCAGGAGGCGGGAATTTTTAAATCCCCGCCTGCTGAAAATGCTGGACAACAATGCAGGGGAGCCAGCCGGAGAGCGCGTCTGAGTGGCGGAGAGGTGAGGTAAGTAAATTTTTTATTTTTTTTTAACCAGCTAATGATGATTTTCAGGGAAAGGCTTATATTTCAAGCCCTTCCCCGAAAATCATGCTGCAGGTTTTGCCACAAACCACTGCTTTCAATGGGACTGGCAGCAGCGCTGACCCCATTGAAAGCAATGGGATAGCATGCTGGACTTCTGCCACAGCTGTCACAGCTGTGGCAGAGGATTCCTTCATCCCTGCGGTCCCTGTGGGGATGAAAGAAACTCCTGCCACAGCTGTCGCAGCTTTGAGGACCATTATTGTTTAACGGTCTGGGCCTGTCCAGACTGGTTACATCATAACTAACATGGTCCTCAAGCTGCAATTTGAAGGTCCCAGCATTACAACGTGTTGTGTATACTTAGAAATACACTTCTGTACTGCCACTCTACAGAGGTGCTATATGCCCAAATCTAAAAGTACAGTATGCAGAATGCCTATATATTGACATATGGGCAAAAACACTGGCAGCGATAATACATATCAGCTCTGTAGGGCTGTGTTCTTGAAAATCACTATGAACTGCAAGAGTTCATATAATTTACTAGCTAGTGCCATTACTGAGCCATATCATTTTCTTTCTGCAGGGGCATCGTTGGTTTTATCAACAGTAATGGGTATAGGGGTGGTGAGCGTCTTACCTGGGCAGCGGAGTTGGCTCTACAAGATATTGTATTTTCCCCAGTACAGAACTATTTATTTAAAACAGCTCCATTTAGAATCCAATTGGCTGTAAAAGCTTGTGCTTTCACCTTTGCTATAATGGATCTTATTGCTATAGGGCTGTTAAAACTAAAATCTCATATATCTGTCCCTCCGTTCCTGATTGATGAAGGTTAAGGCCAGACTTACACATACTGTATACCTATAAAAATGGAAAAGAGTCCATCTTCCTGACACTAATTTCAAGCCTGAACGCTTCTGTCCCCTCTTGATATCGGCCCCCCCTTTTGTGTCTGATGAATGGGCTTCATTTAATCAATGACCACTCCACAATAACAAAGAGATTAGGTGGACGTGTTTATTAAAGGACTTGTCAACGGTTCTGCCCAGAGCTAGATGTTTACTCGGGACAATTAATCCTGACTGGTGCTTGAAAACAGAACTGACAGTTTGTGAATACAGTAGCCCATTAAATAGCCTTTTAATAGTTCTCCCTACAAGGATATAATTTATGTCTAGTAAATGTCAGTTTAAGAGGAACAGAAAAGATTAGTTTGAAAAGAAAATAAGAAACCAAAATGTATCAAAATCTGTAATCAATGATTAAATGTAGAGCTACAGAATGAATGTACTTCCTTCAGTCTGCACCACTGACATATTGATGGGTCACTCTGTGTAGCCATCCATCCAAGCATGTAATATATGTACGTGTGTGTGTATGTGTGTATATATATATATATATATAAACACATTTGTTAAAAAAAAATTTAAGCACCTACGGAAGGAGTTGTCGGAATGGAATGAAAGTTTCTCTGTGTGATTGTAACATTGATATAAGTAAGTGATTACAATATCGGAGCTACAGGATAACTTATTGCGGAAAACTGACCCCTTGAAGGGAGGTTCTAGGACCCTGTTTCACATGAATCCCATGAAGCATCAGCAAAACATCAGCCTAGGCTATACCATTTTTGCCTGCTGGGGGGACAGTATGAAGATCGTTTCCTTCTATATTCACCTAAATGAGCTACAGACCATAAATATCAAGTCAGGAGGATGAGCTGTGATCTCCTCTGTCATAACTGTGTGACAGAAGCTGTGATAGGAGTGCCTGTATCCACATTCATATGATGTTTTTCACTTCAGATTTGATGTGAAAACTGCTTCAAATCCACAGTTAATGCACATCTGAACTCATTATTTCTAATAAGAATTGCGCTGTCGTGTATGCAGTGTAGATTTTTTTCCACATTTGAAACCCATGTGCGAAAGAAAAAGAAGAGATGTCACTCAGGTGGGTTGTGCATCAGAAAATATTATGTGGATTTTCCTAATTGACGGTACTAAATCCGCAGGCAGATCCATGGCTGTAACAAATGAAAATCCGTGTCAGAAAACTAGCTGTAGGAAAACTTAGCTGCACCCCTGCCAGGGACTACAGAGCAATTGACAAGAGGCACAGAAAAACTTTGCCCACACCTATGACACTGATGCTGCTATATAGGGGGGAGGAGCTTAATCTTTCAATGAAAATATGTTGAAAAATCAGCATTTCTTTCTTTTCTAAGTCCATCATACTAGCATGCAAGTCATAGGCATGCGAGTATGGCGCAATTTTTAAAAAAGATCACATAGGAAATAATGCGCAATTCCTTACGATGAATCACACAAAAATAGGAAATGCAGCAACTTTTCAACCTTGCAGCATGTGGCTGCCTCAACTATACTTTACCCCTAAAGAGTCCATATGCTTGCTGTAATTACAACAGGTGTACCTAACGCGCGATTCCCCATCTCCCAAACACGTACATGCTTTTTTTTCTAATCTTAATCCCTTGTAAATGCAAAAAAAAATAAAAACCTGCTGGCGCATTAAACATTTAGGTTAACATACTCATCAGTGCGTGCAATAACACTTGGGATAGACTTAAGTAAAAATATGGGAAGCAAGTGATGAGTATTGCAGATGGCTGCTCTTGCAGGGCAGCATCTCCTCCCATTACCAGTGTGGATGGAACGTAACCCACCAGAGAGGGCTTGCATGAGAGCAGTGGGCTGTGGGCCGCACTGGTTAGAGACGGAGCCGCGGAAAGTTCATTACTGGAAGCCAGGCTGTAATCAAAGCTGTGATTTTATTGCTAAATGAAGCTTGTAACAAGGGATAAAAGCAATTCATCTGCACTCAGCGGGGACCTGAGAAACAGCGCAGACTTCTATCCGCATTACCGCGAACAGATACGGCCCCCAGAATTTAACCTTTTAGAGTAATGAAAGTAGTTTTGTATAAACATCGTCGCAGAATGTCTCCATCCGTATAAAGACGTCTTGAGACATTTTATTCGTAGCTATCTTGTGGTCTACTGTGCCTCCAGTATGAGATGATGACCAGTGGACGCAGACTGTCCGTAAGACGGTGCATACTGCCATGATGTCTTTAGGATTATTATTTCCGCTTAATCTAATCTTTTTCATAGTTTGGATAAATTAGGCTGCTTTCACATCTGTGTTGGACCCTCTATTTGGACCTTCCATCGCAGATCCGGCACAAAATACTGGAAGAAGTAGCACGGCATGCAGCACTTTTTCTTCTGGTAAAATACTGGGCAGCTGAGCGTAACTGAACTGACCCCATTGTAGTAAATGGGGTCCGTCTGGCGCTGTTTGGTTTGGTCATAGGGTGGAGCTGTTAGGCCAGAGGATTCCCATTTCCTGCTCCTTGAACGGAGCGGGAAAACGTAATCCCCACCGCAAATGTGAAAGCATTCTTAGGCCGCTTTCACACGGCTGAGAAAATCGCACAAGATTTGTATACATGTCCTTGCCCATTGTTTTCAATGGGGCTGGAAAACACATCGCATGGCATGTGATGTGCGCGCAAATGTGATGTGAGGTTTCCCATTGAAGACAATGAGAAAAACTTGCTGATCCTCCCAAACGGGGTAGGAGGCGTTTTTGACTCTAAAAACGCCTTGCATCCGCAGGGACATCACACGTGTATGAGTGCAGTATCGGGCTGAGTTTCACAGTCCAATATCGCGCTCCTCTGTGTGAAATTAACCTTGGGGCGGCTTCAGACAAATGAATCATTACAGTCCAGAAGCAGAAACACACCAAAGTCAGCAGCAAAGTGGTAGCTCTCTGAGTGGGGCAGCACAGCAGGCCTCATCCCCAAGTTTGGGAGCGGCCATGGACCTGAGCGACTGGACACAAAAGGGCCCTGATAATCTGGGGCTGAAGTAGCCAAGCAGCGTGGAAGGAGAAGGAGGCTCCTTTCCCACCAAAGCAGAGGACGGCATGATGGATCCAGATATAGAGCGTCAGGACATATAAGACCAGATCAAAGACTATTTAGTTTACACACTGTGACGGACTGACGTAAGCAACTGAGAGTACCTCCACAAAAGGAACTGTGATACGGGGATTGTGACGACGCACAATCTTTAGCTATCTGTAGGTATAGCAATAGTATATGTGAAATAGTTGGGAATTGATGTTCTGTACGGATGTCTTGTATAACTATTCTGTAATGGAAGGACAAGACATTTCGTGGAAGCGGGGTTGTGGTCCAACATAAGGTTATGTGTAATTTTGCACCTTCGTTGCATTGAGTCCGCAATGACGCAGAACTCCTAAAATATAGATGTACTCTGGCATCTGGGGTGCGTAAGGCCACAATGTTTGTCATGCTATGGAAGTAAACCTTTGAAAGCAAAGTATGGAGTACTACTATGATGAAAATGTAAAAATGCAAATCAGGTTCGAAGTGCCTTTTCGTGCTGCTATCTCCCTCTGATGTGGACATTAATATTACACGTGTGGATTGCTGCTAGAATATAATGCTCAAGTGATGCGTGCCCTCCTATGGAGTGATGTAACATTTTTATGTTGTAGCCATTTATATGTGTCTCCAGTTTGCTGTGAGCAAAGCAACATAATTCCTATTGAATTGATCTTTATTATCTGCTTTATTAGGTCCTGTGTGTTAGCATATATAGATCATACTTAGAGATTTTCAAAGATTGCTATATATGCTGTGACCATGCAAGCGCACATAAAGTCTTACAAATGAATAGCCAACCATGTAATGAGTCCACCAAAGCAAGAGCTGCTCTTTGTTACAGAGTGTGGCTCATAGAGAGGGTTCCAAAGTGTAGACCTCTATGATGTCTACATGCCCCAATAGAGCATACGTAAAGGGTTAGCCAGTTTCACAGTTGGAAACCCCGGTTGGAGGTTCCGTCGCAGAACCATCACAAAATACTAGAAGAAAAAGTGCAGCGGATGCCATTATAGTAAGTGGGGTCTGTTCGGCATCGTTTGGCATGGGTCTGTTCGACCGGGTGCAAAGTTAGTTTTAGAGGACATACGAATAGGAAATGTAAAACTGTGAACAGGTATTATTGATTGCAGGTTTGGGAATCTCCGTTCTGTATTGAATAGACACATTATTGTAAGAGCACATGGAAATGTGCAAACTGTAGCGGGTTTAGGCTAGTTTCACATGAGCATACTACGGGTGTATTTTTGCGTCTGTACCGCTAACGAGTGTCCCTGCTCGAACTCAGGTCTCCTGATGTGAACTCAGAGTAACATAGAAATCTATGATGCACTGAATTTAGGATCACCACAGTTGGGCCAGGACACTCGTCCATATTAGGGGCATATTTATGCACCCATCATACGCTCATCTGAAACTTGACCTTATGGAAAATACATAATGAATATGCAGATATTACAGTTTGGGTAGTTTTCTCCTGTGTATTAGATCAAATTTGGAATTACTAGAACATAAGATATACTGTACATACAAGCCTACTACTAATCTCAAGAGCTGAATACAGAAACATGCCCCTAGAGAAGTGGTGCACAATTTTTTCTGGATGTCATATTTGTACCTCTATTAAAGGCTGCAGTAAAACTTAAAGGGGTTCGGTTATTTAAAAAAAATTCTATACTCACCTATTGCTCCCCAGGCAGACTCCTTACCGCATCTTCTCCTCGCTGATCTCTTTCAGTTCCTCGGATCACATCATCTCCAGGCAGCCAGATCCTCTTCTGCTTCTTATGAAGAGAGCATTCCTCACATTCTTCTTCCTGCCTGGCAATGTACCCTACGTCACTGTGACGTAACGTTCACTGGCTAGGAAGGAATGCTGATCATTTGCAGAGACAGCACACATGCACAGTCTCTGCAATAGCTCCTCACTCCCTGCTAGGCTGTGAACGCTACATCACTAGTGACGTAGTATAAATTGCTGGGCAGGAAGAAGAATGCTTGTGAATGGACGTAACTTCAAAGGAAGCAGAAGAATCAGCCAGCTGGAGGTGAGGTGACCCCCCTGGAACTGCAGGAGATAGGAGAAAATCGGCAGGGAGAAGATGAGGTAAGTAGACTGCCTGGGGAGGAATAGGTGAGTATAGAATTTTTTTTTAAAGAACCCCTTTAAAGGGATATTCTCATGCAACAGATTTATGGTATATCAAAAGTAGGACAAAAATATCTTAAAGGTGCAGGTAACATTTCCCAGGATTCCCACCTATCAGGAGAATGGGAATCCCCCGCTCTCTCAATCAGCACTCCAGAGAGGAGGAGACCATTCAGGCATGTGACTTTTTCCATTGTAGTTTATGGGTCTTTTGATAATAACTTAGAATTTCTCATCTCCCATAAACTGCAATGGAGAGGATCTAATGCATAGACGGCCACCTCTAACTGTAGTTACATTACAGAATGGCATGGTGGGCCGCATGTGGCACTTAGGCCTCAAATTTTGCACCCCTGCCCCAGAGACAAGTGTGGGCCAATGATATTTTAATTTTTCTCTATGGCAAGCTCCAACATCTGACAATCCATATCAAGAAAACCATAACTATGAAGCTTTTAATGAGTTAATGAAGTGAGAAAAGAAAACAATAAAATGTTATCAATTATCATAATAATGAGTTTGTGATGCAGCTACATCCTATGCCATTTTTTTCCTGCGTTTCATATGCATAGTAAAGAGCAAGAAACATTTGTATTGTTATATATTTGAATGCGTTCTTACTTGGATGTATTCCCCTACTATTCTTCACATCATTGGAAACGGATGGAGATTCCGCATGAAGTAGGTGGTCTATAGCTTTGTGTGGTTCTGTTGTGCCTTCAATGCCATTATCTAGCAGGTTGTCAGGTTCAACATATTTCTGAAGTGAATGCTTTTGAGCTATATTCATACTAGCTTCCTCCTGGGCAAGAACATCTTGTTTTGAAGCTGGTTCTTTTGTTGAACTGCCAAGAGATCGTGGTGTACTTTGTTGGAAGCCTTCTTCCGATGAGCTCCCTTGATTTGATATGGGAGTAAGTGTACTTCTTCCTTCATTTCCCAGCGGAAATGTCATAGTTGGAAGTTGAATGCTTTCTCGGGATGTTGAGGCCTTCAAGCTGTTACCTAATCCATTAACATTCCTCTCAGAATTTAAAGCATTCTGGTTATCAAGAAGCCATGTGTACTGAGGAGAATTGTGAACATGTTCAGGAACGGAATTTATATTTTTGCTTAACTGATGCTCTTCAGATTCCTGTTCATTACTGGAAACTTCTTCTGAAGAATCTGGTATAGTCTTCTCAAGAAAATCTCTCCAACTGTTCAGTCGTGGGTTGGATTTCCTGTCTACCATATTTAAAGACCAATCATCTTCATCTCTATTGGGATCATCAAACTGGCTAGTCCTTCTCCTAGCTGCACTTGGAATTGTCTGCTGAATTCTGCTTGTAATTTTCTGCCTTTGGATCGGAGTATTTGTGGTAGATAGGACCTCTGGAACCCAAGTAGGCGCTAAATCTGATTCTACTGCTTCATGGGTCACTGTATGTTGTTGTACCTCTTCAGTGAATGCCGGGACAAGTAGCTTTGAAGATAATACATTGATCTCTGTTGCAATTCCCATTGAGTTTATGGGTGTTACTGGATCACTGCCTCCCATTTTAAATCCATGTATTGTAGTAGATATAACACTGTCAGTGACAGGCAAGGCATTATTAAATTCCAATTGTATTGCCTGTCCAAGCTCTTGACTTTGAAGTTCTGGTTTTATCAGCCTGGGGTCTTCCTGTGGCAAGAACACTGGACCTTGTTTCTCATTCCCTAGTGGGGTGGGGGCTGTTGCTTGAAGAGCTGTTGAGAGGCAACATGTCAAAAGGATAAATTAGAATCCTATCATGCTGAACGGGGAGAGAAGCCATCAAACCAAGCAAGAAGCTGCTTTTAATTCAGCAGTCAATTCATAGCGATAGAAAGATCTAGATTTATCCATGCTCTGTTTCTATTTGGAAGTGCACCAAAGATGCTAACAGGATTAGCATACCGACATGCCACAGAAACTTGGTTTATTATATGACAATGCAATAAATATTTATGGAATGCCTTTCAAATCTCAATTTCCACACAATTATGTATATGACATTTTGCAGTTACCTCTGCTGTGGTTTATAGCTGCGGTTCTGGAATTACTGGCCCTCGTAGAGACTATATCATTATATTATAATGATAAAAATCTCCGCCTGTGTCTACGCCAGACACTTCCCCAGGTGGGAGCTTGTGTGAGATATATCCCCTGCCTGTCTCGCCGGCCTGATTTACAGCACAACACGTTCGCAGTATGCTGATTTTCCCTTGCCTTAACTTTTTTCCCCATGAGAGATTGCACTCAAATGAAGCCTACTTTATTTTACATAATTATTTTCATTTATTAACTAAATGTTACAGACAAAAACAAATACGTTACAACATATCGAAGAAAGATGATACAGGGTATAAGCAAATCAGAAATTACTGAGACCATATAACGCTGCTATAACCAGAGTTTATAGTCACTGTACTTGTCCATAAATGTTCTGGGAAACATATGTCCTATACGTGCACTGCTTAAAAGAAATAGCCGTATCTACTACAGATGGAAGGAGATCTAATGAGAAGCTTTTTTTTTAAAGCAGGGTCTTCTTTTGACTATATGGGGTCAGGAAAGGTACCGTTTCTCCTTAGGGAGAGCACCTAGAAAGTGGGAGGAGACTTATAAGGCCATCCATGCTCCTATGGGAAATATGCAAATGGAACATGGAATAATACCTCTACAGTGCCAGCTATTGGTAGGCAACATTACTACAAGTTAATGTCAGACTTTTTAAACAAGTCATATAATAATGACTGGGAATTGTGAGCCAAAGCCAGAATAACCATGCAAAGACAGCTGCTTCAGGGTGATTGTCCCTCATCAGTGGGCAGAAGGTTACTGGCTTGGATAGTGAGAGGACTAAAGACGTGGGTCAGGATGGGTATTGTTTCTCCTTAGGGAGAGCACCTAGAAGGTGGGAGAAGACTTATAAGGCCATCCATGCTCCTCTGGGAAATATTCAAACGGTAGACAGAGCAATACCTCTACAGCCCACCTATTGAAAGGCAGCAGTCCGGCAAGTTAATGTCAGACTTTTTAAACAAGTCTTGTAATGATAACTGGGACTTGTGAGTCAAAGCCAGAATAACCATCCACAGACACCTGTTTCAGAGTGATTGCCCCTCATCAGTGTGTAGCAGGTTATTGGCTTAGATGCGAGAGGCCTAGAGATGTGGGTCAGGAAGGGTATAGTTTCTCCATAGGGAGAGCACCAAAAAGGTGGGAGGAGACTTTTAAGGCCATGCATGCTACTCTAGGAAATATGCAAATGGAACAATACCTTTTCAGCGCCACCTATTGGAAGGCAGCATTCCTGCAAGTCAATGTCAGACTTTTTAACAAGCCTTCTAACAATGACTATGATTTGTGTGTATATGTAAGGTCAGTCTGTACAACCATCCTTTTATCTAACTAAGGAGCAATTAACAAAGAAATATAATATTTTAGTATTTACGTATGATGTTAAAGGAGTTTTCTAAATTTTCTTTGGAGGCAAAAAATGTTACAGTATAAAGAACAAATATTACTGACATGTTAAATTCCTGCCACTCCAGCACTGACGATCTGATGGTTCCAGATGGTCTTTGCTTATTTTCCTGCCCTCAAACGCAACTGTTAGCCTCTGAGGACCCAAGCTACAGTTAAGTTAATGCACAGGGGCTGTATGGGAGTAAAAAACCCAAAAGGTTTTCCAAGATTTAAAAAAGAAAATAAAAAAATAAAATTCTATGGGAAGCGAATAGGTTAAAATAATATAAAAAAATAACCCATATCTATTCTTAAATGGCCCCACAGTCCAAGGCTGGAGCATTGATCCCCACCGTTCTAATCCTGGAAGTAGATGCAATTCTCACATGCCATACATTGTACATGTGACCATTCAGCCAATCACAGGCCTCAGTGATCATGTGCCATTCATATCATTATCACTGCTGAAGTCAGTGATTGGTTGAGTGGTCACATGTACAATGAACAGAACGTGACCATTGTACTTTTTTCCGGCAATGAAGCGTTGGGGGCTGGGGTTTCTGTGTAGGACTGGGTGGCCAATTAAGGAGAGGAGTATGGTGTATTTTTTAACCCTGTCCCTGCCATAAGTTTTTCATAGATTTTTTAAAACTCTCTTAAAACCTTTTTAAGTTGTAAGTTTGCACACAACATGCACCAATGGAAGGAAGATAAATGAATTTTTAAACCTTCCCCTCTGTTGTCTGATGCGTTTTGATTCATTTACGGCTTTATTCCAATATTCTTGCCTGAAGCTTCGGGACAGCACAGGAGACATTTAAGAGAGCCAGTGGTGGGATATCCAGATGAATCCCCTTTTCTTCTCCGTATGCTGGTGTATCTTTCAATAAGGTCATAATTATTTATCTGATTAAGACTTCCATCAAATATTCATTGGGAGGGATTAGTCAGGACAAACGTATTGATTTGAGTGAATCAATTTTTCTCGGCATTCTTAATTCAGTCGTCCCTCACCATGTAACCTTCTAAAGCTCCTGTATCATTTTCACGCTATGTGACTTTTACTGCTGGGAAATATCTGGCCCTATAAGGATGAAGGATTGTTTGTAATAAAGCTCTTATAGGACTAAATTGTCATTAGGAGTATTTATCATACCTTGGGGCTTCAGAATCGGCTGATCTGTGAAGGCTCGCATGTAATTGTCCGTATAGCGGTTTTACCAGAGACAATTCGGCAGCTATGTTTAGTAAGTCATTATTGGCAGAACTTCATTAACGTCATGTTGATATCTAAATGATGCACCAATATGCCATTTCTAGATAGATATATAATATCAGCAGAATAGAGGGTTGGAAATTCTGATGGTAGAGTGTATTAGTCATATGATGTGCAGATTGAAAATGTTAAAGGGATTGTCCGGTTTCCAGATAAAATCTCCTCTATGGGTTTAACTGTGCTAAAATAACAAAAGGAGCTATACTTACCTCAGCGCCCACGATCCAGAACTGTAGCCTTGCTGTGGTCCCAGTGTTTGTTGTGAAAGATGACATCACTGACCGCTGCAGCCAAATGGAGCCTGCAGGATCACTACCCTTCGTCCTGGTATCAGTGATCACATCTTGGACGCCATGATGCCAGGAAGTCAGAACAATGATGCCTCTGATTGGCTGCAGCAGTCAGGTGACATTTGGTAATGTCATCCTCCACAACAAATACTGGGACCACAGCAGGATTGCAGCGTTGAATTTTGAGGGCTGAGAACAGATAAGTACAGCTCCTTTTCCTTTTTTAGCACAGCCTTGTATCCGAACAACCCCTTTAAGTGACATCACTGCGAGGTAATAGCTGTTAAATCATGAGGTCTGTGTTTATTGTGAATATAGAGAAAATCATATACTGTATATGTAAAGATACTCCTAACTGGATGGTAAGGCTTTGTATTTCCAGTGTTTGGAGCCAAACAACAAATATAACAGATCTGGCACATGATGCGTATAAACTGCCCCAAACAGATCCCATTGACTATAATTTGGTTTCTATATAGGTTGTGTTGAATCAGCACTCCAACGGTTTTTTTCAGAAAGTAAAAAACAGTTTATTCCTCAATAGCTACAAACATAGCTGCAAGCATGACAAAGATCCAGTGTCTGTAAGGATCGAAACGTTGCAGCTATGTTTTACCATTGAGGAATAAACCGTTTTTTACTTTCTGAAAAAACCCTTGGAGTGCTGATTCAACACAACCTGTATAGATGTCCTGCTATTTCTGGTCTCTGGGTCCGGACTTTTGCTTTGGATCGTGCACCTTTGAAAGCCTGTAAGTGCATTTTTGGACTTATACCGGAAGTGCTGTTCCCTATCTATATTCTTTCTATAATTTGGTTTCTGTCACGCTGACCAGCATGCTGTGCTATTTTGTCTGGGATTTTATACCAGATCTGTGCAGGCTGTGATGCAGATGTGAATAGAGGCTAACTTATGTTGTAAGTGATTATGTGACAACCCAAAAGTAATTTTCTTGCAATAATGGCAATGTGGAAGGTGCTTGAATGCAGTCCTTGCTTGTGCTGGCAACTTAACTCCATCCTAAACGGTGGGCTAAGAATTTAATTGGTCATTGTCATTGTATCCCAATTGTGTGTATATCCTAATGGCAACAAGAGAAACCTGAAATACTCCACAATAGAGATGTAGTCTTTAGACTGCTAGAGTCCAGAACTGGTTAGAGGGACTTTGGGCATCGGTAAACTAAGGAGAAGACTGTATATTAAGTATGTGTACTCTTCTAATATATTTGGGGGAAAGGGTCTTGTTATTTGTATGGTGCCAACTTATTCCAAAGTGTTTTCGGGTAATTTATTTATTCCCCCCCCCCCCCCCCCAAAAAGCTGGGTACTCATTTTACTGATCCCAAAAGGATGAAACGCTGAGTCAACCTTGAGCCGACTACCTGATGCATACAAGGATTGAACTCACAACCTTCAGGTCATGAGCGAGAGCTTAGGACTGCATTCTGCTGCCTTAAGACTCTGCGCCTCGTGGATAAGGCTGCTGTGGATAATAGTTGTACCATTAGCACTATTGCTAGCATTATGCTCAGTTTAATGATTGACACACAGGCACATAACCAGATTTTATATGCATTATACATATACTTCATTAATTTATATTTTAAAGGGGTTGTTTCATCATTGACAACATTTTTTAGACTGGCACCATCATGGGTCCAGCTCCTGGTTTCCCAGTTGAGAAATGCTACAGCCAGCCAGACATTTCTCATGCAGTCAATGTAGCAGTGAGAATGTGATATTACACAGCTGTTATTCAAATGACTGAATACCCATGTAATAAATGGATAGATCCCTGTATGAACATCTGGTTCATACAGGGATCCTGAGTGGCGGATTCCCTTCCATGATATGCATACATATGCCCTAATAGTATATATGGGGAAACAAAAAAAATTGTATCTTGGCACAACTATCCAATGAAGGTTGTGAGACAATAAGATGAAACATCCAACTTCTGAATTAAAAAACAGTAAAAGATATGCGTTTTGGGGCAAACCCCTTCATCAGCCAGGCTGGATATTTTATCCTATTGTCTCATGACTTTCTTTAGAGAATTGCACCAAGATACCAATTTTTGTTTTTGCATATCTAACCCACCCACCATTGGTGGATCAAACTGGTTGGCAGAACCTCTACCACCTGCCTTCTATAACCCTCCTCAAAGCTGCTTGAGTCCTGATCTTACACCTAAGACTCAGGCTTCTGACACTTTTAGGTTTGCTCCACCCCTCAGCTAATAGTATATGTGGGCAGGGGTTATCATGATGAGACAACCCCCTTTGACGTACAGTATCTGGCACTTTGCAATATCTCAGTTTTTCCTTTTCTTTTTGACTTCCTCCTCATTGCTTTATAGGGTAATATAGGCAATAGAAATAACAGTTCCAAAAAGATGATAATAAATCAATATCAGCCCGTTTCAGTACAGTCTGAAGCCCCTCCTCCAGACCCCCACAATACCTTTCCTCCCATTCCCAACAAAAAAAAAAATTAAAAAAAGATCAGTAATGCTATCACTCCATCTTCCAAGGCGAGTGGGCACGTGTTTCTGGTAGTTTCTCCTTTTGTAGTGTCACTATGTGTGGATGCACAGGCACATGGTCCCTCTATGTGTTTTCAATGATATCTAAATGCATTAAACTAGTAAATTCAATGATTTGTGTATTTTCCTGTCTTTGCATCTTTTCCTCTTTGTGCTTATTATTCAATAGCTAGAAATTACTGATTCCCTCTGAGGATGAAGGAGCACAAGTCATCGGTGTGTCAGTCACATTCTCCTGCTCATCTCCAAAATACACTGGAGGTACATGATGGATTTTACATAACGTGAAGATGAGCATAATTTAAAGAAATGTTATGCGCTAACAACCTGGCAATGAGTTCATGCTCTGATGACCAACAGTATCATACTGATCTGCCAAACTATCAGTTATAAATATAAAGGGCTAGGCGTCTTGGCCAGTACTCACTTCTTAAAGGAGTTGTCTATGCTTAGAAAAACATGGCTGCTTTCTTCCAAACACAGCGCCACCCTTGTCCATGGGTTGTATCCCATTCACTTCAGTGGAGCTAAACTGCAATAACACACATGACCCTTAAGACAAGGGTGATGCTGTGTTTGGAAGAAAGCAGACATGTTTTTCTAACCTTGGACAACCCCTTTTACATGCAGATTTTGGTTGGAATTTGTACACAGATTTCACCCCCTCAATTGAAGAGATGAAACTCAAATTGAATCTGCAAAAAGTACATTGAAAAGCTGCACTGCAGATTTTTTTTCCCCGATGTGGATGAGATTTCTTGGTACATGAGATCTAGCGAAGGCAGCAGCAGTCTGGATTCATGGAACTCACATCTAACATGTATTACTGGGCTGGGACATTCCAACATGAGTCTGATAATAAAAGCAGCGTGCACACTGTATATTATGGGGTATGAAAAGGAGTAAAGAAACGGAGTCTGAAGCTTAAGTTAACTTTTTAAACTCGGTAACCACAAACACATATAAAAATAATGTTTTCCTTGTAAAAGCTGCCCATAGCCCTTTAAGGTCCCTTTAAAATAATCTATTTAGGTAAAACAATTTCTCTTAAAACTGTTAATGCTAGGTTGGAAAGTTTTACTGGATAATGTTCATATTTTTAACACTTATGTAAAAAAGGCATGTTGTTAAAGGGGTTGTCCCACTTCTAGTTGTTTTGTTGCAGAAAGCAGACAAATCATATTTGGTGAATGCTGCTCATCTTGAGTCTTCACTGATACTGAATCATGTGTAGATCAAGAATGTAAAGGGGCAGGAAGCAGACAGCTCTGTATAGTGTGCAGTGGCCCGAGTTGGTACTGCAGGCTCAGTCTCTTTAACTTCAATAGGAGTCAAGCTGTAAAACCAACCTGGACCACTGCACAATATACAAAGCTGTCTGATTCCTGCAGCAAAACAGCTATCTGAACTATTAAGTTTTTGATCTACCCATGATTCAGTATCAGTGAAGACTCCAACCAAGATGACCAGCATTCACTAAACTTGTAATAAGACCAAGCAACAGGGGAGCAGAAAAGGGGAATCCACTGGCCAAATGTGTCCGTCTTATGATGGAACTAAACAGCGCCGAATGGACCCCATTGACGATAATGGGGCCCGTTCGGTTTCTGCTCAGCTGCCCGGCATTTTGCAAGCAGAAAAAGTGCTGCATACAGTGCTATTTTTCTTGGTATTTTGTGCCGGAACTGCGATGGAACCTATGGACGCAGGTTCCAGCGCAGATGTGAATGCAGCCTAAGGAAATCATTAATTCATGAATTTAATTCTAAGTTTCTACAGAAAGAACACAGAGTATCACATTTAGTCACGTAATTGTCTGTGTAAAATACTGCATCTGAAAATGATGAAGGAAATGTAGAAAGATGATGGTGTTATTTCCGGTGAGCTGTAACCTTGGTATGAGCTGCAACCTTGGGATGTCTATTTCTGTGCATAGTAACAGATAATCTCCACCGCTGAGCTCGTACTCACTGACGGCACCTAATGGGAAATTGTAAATCCTGAAAATAGGGAGGTTTATAAAGATACTTAAAGATATTTAAAGGGCTTTTACCATTACTAAAAATTGCTTCACAACTCCTTTATCCTTCCCGGTTGCTGCTGACCAGGACATGTGACTGCTGCAGCCAATCACTGGACACAGCAGTGACCTTCTATAGCCAGTGATTGGCTGCAACAGTCACATGTCCTGGTCAGCAGCATCGAGGAGGGACACAGGGATGGTAAAGCAATTTTAAGTGGTGGGAAACCCCTTTATCAATACCACACCAAAATCCACACGTTAGCAGTGTGGATTTTGTGGCTGAATGTTCTGCAGGAGGACGTATTCCACAACGCTGCTGCGAAATATCTCGTCCTGTGTGAAAGGTCCCTAATGCTTTCCATCCCAAATGCAGTAATTTCCAAACAGAACATTTTTTCAAAGTTGTCACTTAGATTATATTACCATGCAAGCCAACACTTCACACGAGTGTATATGTATTTGCGCACGCATGAGAATAACGTTTTTGCAGAATGAATGAGGCATTTTTGCGTGTGCATTGTTCTATTTTACTGTACTTTTTGCGCCCACAAGGCATGTTCATTTGCGCGTGGCAAACAAAGATGCACCGATTGAAATGGCTAATTAGTAGAGATGAGCGAACGCGTTCGTCCGAGCTTGATATTCGTGCGAATATTAGGGTGTTCGGGATGTTCGTTATTCGTGACGAACACCATGCGGTGTTCTGGTTACTTTCACTTCCTTCCCTGAGACGTTAGCGCGCTTTTCTGGCCAATTGAAAGACAGGGAAGGCATTACAACTTCCCCCTGCAACGTTTAAGCCCTATACCACCCCCCTGCTGTGAGTGGCTGGCGAGATCAGGTGTTCGCCTAATATAAAAGTCGGCCCCTCCCGCGGCTCGCCTCAGATGCGGTGTGAGTTAGATGAGGGACAGTGCTGTTTATACCGGAGCTGCTGTAGGGAAAGAATTGGTAGTTAGTGTAGGCTTCAAGACCCCCCAAAGGTCCTTATTAGGGCCACTGATAGCTGTGTGTTGGCTGCTGTTAGCAGTGGGATTTTTTTTTCTTTCTCAAAATCGCCTCTGCAGACCGTTGCACCTGGCATTAGGGACAGAAGTGCTGCATAGGCAGGGAGAGTGTTAGGAGTGAGTGTAGCCTTCAAGAACCTCAACGGTCCTTTCTAGGGCCATATTTATCCGTGTGCAGTACTGTCCAGGCTGCTGTTGGCTGTGCTGCATTTTTTTTGGGCTTCTCAAAATCGCCTCTGCAGAGCATTGCACCCTCCATTGATACTGCAGGGAAAGAATTGTATAGGCAGGGCCACAACACAGTTATTATTCATAGAATATACGCAGTGCTGCCTGTTGGTGGGAAAAAACTGAAAAGAAATCTATTTGTCCAGCCTGTGTCCGTCCTTACGCCTGTGTAGACGTGTGAGCTGCGTGAAAAACATTGCTAAATCATACGCAGCCAGCTACGCTTTACTGCTGGGTTCGCCATTTGCTTTCCTTAATTGGGGAAAAAAATACCTGCTCTCCAAGAGTTATAATAACTCTGCTACCCTCACGTTCTGTGACACATAAGCAGGGACACAGCGCAGTTATTAAACTTCGCAGGTTCATTGAATATACGCAGTGCTGCCTGTTGGTGGGAAAAAACTGAAAACAAATCTATTTGTCCAGCCTGTGTCCGTCCTTACGCCTGTGGAGACGTGTGAGCTGCGTGAAAAACATTGCTAAATCATACGCAGCCAGCTACGCTTTACTGCTGGGTTCGCCATTTGCTTTCCTTAATTGGGAAAAAAAATACCTGCTCTCCAAGAGTTATAATAACTCTGCTACCCTCACGTTCTGTGACACATAAGCAGGGACACAGCGCAGTTATTAAACTTCGCAGGTTCATTGAATATACGCAGTGCTGCCTGTTGGTGGGAAAAAACTGAAAAGAAATCTATTTGTCCAGCCTGTGTCCGTCCTTACGCCTGTGTAGACGTGTGAGCTGCGTGAAAAACATTGCTAAATCATACGCAGCCAGCTACGCTTTACTGCTGGGTTCGCCATTTGCTTTCCTTAATTGGGAAAAAAAAATACCTGCTCTCCAAGAGTTATAATAACTCTGCTACCCTCACGTTCTGTGACACATAAGCAGGGACACAGCACAGTTATTAAACTTAGATAATTCATTCACTAGAGGCAGTGGGGCCTTTCGTTTTCCAAAAAGGGCAAAAATTATATTTGGCCTGCAGTCTTGCGCCAATTTATTTCCTGCCTGGGAAATCTAATCACTGGTAATACAGCATGCTGAGGGGTAGGGGTAAGCCTAGAGGACGTGGACGTGGACGTGGCCGAGGACGCGGAGGGCCAAGTGAGGGTGTGGGCACAGGCCAAGCTCCTGATCCAGGTGTGTCGCAGCTGTCTGCTGCGCGATTAGGAGAGAGGCACGTTTCTGGCGTCCCCACATTCATCGCCCAATTAATGGGTCCACGCGGGAGACGGTTATTAGAAAATGAGCAGTGTGAGCAGGTCCTGTCCTGGATGGCAGAAAGTGCTTCGAGCAACCTATCGTCTACCCGCAGTTCTGCGCCGTCCACTGCTGCCAATCCGAATCCTCTGTCTGCTGCTCCTCCTTCCTCCCAGCCTCCTCAGTCCACTACAATGACACCTGCTCAGGAGCGGGAACACTCCCAGGAACTGTTCTCGGGCCCCTGCTTAGATTGGGCAGCAGCGGTTCCTCTCCCACCAGAGGAGTTTATCGTCACTGATGCCCAACCATTCGAAAGTTCCCGGGGTCCGGGGGAAGAGGCTGGGGACTTCCGCCAACTGTCTCAACAACTTTCTGTGGGTGAGGAGGACGATGACGATCAGACACAGTTGTCTTGCAGTGAGGTAGTAGTAAGGGCAGTAAGTCCCAGGGAGCAGCGCACAGAGGATTCGGAGGAAGAGCAGCAGGACGATGAGGTGACTGACCCCACCTGGTGTGCAACGCTTACTCAGGAGGACAGGTCTTCAGAGGGGGAGTCAAGGGCATCAGCAGGGCAGGTTGCAAGAGGCAGTGCGGTGGCCAGGGGTAGAGGCAGGGCCAGACCGAATAATCCACCAAGTGTTTCCCAAAGCGCCCCCTCGCGCCATGCCACCCTGCGTAGGCCGAGGTGCTCTAAGGTCTGGCAGTTTTTCACAGAGACGCCTGACGACCGACGAACAGTGGTGTGCAACCTTTGTCGCGCAAAGCTCAGCCGGGGAGCCAACACCAACAGCCTCACCACCACCACCATGCGCAGACATATGATGGCCAAGCACCCCGCAAGGTGGGACAAAGGCCGTTCACCGTCTCCGGTTTGCACCCCTGCCTCTCCCCCTGTGCCCCAACCTGCCACTGAGATGCAACCCCCCTCTCAGGACACAGGCACTACCGCCTCATGGCCTGCACCCACACCCTCATCTCCGCTGTCCTCGGCCCCATCCAGCAGTGTAGTTCAGCGCACCGTTCAGCCGTCGCTTGCGCAAGTGTTCGAGCGCAAGCGCAAGTACGCCGCCACGCACCCGCACGCTCAAACGTTAACCGTCCGCATCGCAAAATTCATCAGCCTTGAGATGCTGCCGTATAGGGTTGTGGAAACGGAGTCCTTCAAAAGTATCATGGAGGCGGCGGCCCCGCGCTACTCAGTTCCCAGTCGCCACTACTTTTCCCGATGTGCCGTCCCAGCCCTGCACGACCACGTCTCCCGCAACATTGTGCGCGCCCTCACCAACGCGGTTACTGCCACGGTCCACTTAACTACGGACACGTGGACAAGCACAGGCGGGCAGGGCCACTACATCTCCCTGACGGCACATTGGGTGAATTTAGTGGAGGCTGGGACAGAGTCAGAGCCTGGGACCGCTCACGTCCTACCCACCCCCAGAATTGCGGGCCCCAGCTCGGTGCTGGTATCTGCGGAGGTGTATGCTTCCTCCACTAAAGCACCCTCCTCCTCCTCCTCCTCCTCTGTCTCACAATCAAGATGTGTTAGCAGCAGCATGTCGCCAGCAGTCGGTGTCGCGCGGTGTGGCAGCACAGCGGTGGGCAAGCGTCAGCAGGCCGTGCTGAAACTACTCAGCTTAGGCGATAAGAGGCACACGGCCCACGAACTGCTGCAGGGTCTGACACAGCAGACCGACCGCTGGCTTGCGCCGCTGAGCCTCCAACCGGGCATGGTCGTGTGTGACAACGGCCGTAACCTGGTGGCGGCTCTGCAGCTTGGCAGCCTCACGCACGTGCCATGCCTGGCCCACGTCTTTAATTTGGTGGTTCAGCGGTTTCTGAAAAGCTACCCACGCTTGTCAGACCTGCTCGTAAAGGCGCGCCGGCTCTGCGCACATTTCCGCAAGTCCCACACGGACGCTGCCACCCTGCGCACCCTGCAACATCACTTTAAGCTGCCAGTGCACCGACTGCTGTGCGACGTGCCCACACGGTGGAACTCTACGCTCCACATGTTGGCCAGGCTCTATGAACAACGGAGAGCTATAGTCGAATACCAACTCCAACATGGGCGGCGCAGTGGGAGTCAGCCTCCTCAATTCCTTTCAGAAGAGTGGGCCTGGTTGGCAGACATCTGCCATGTCCTTGGTAATTTTGAGGAGTCTACCCAGGTGGTGAGCGGCGATGCTACAATCATTAGCGTCACCATTCCTCTGCTATGCATCTTGAGAAATTCCCTGCAAACCATAAAGGCAGCTGCTTTGCGCTCGGAAACGGGGGCGGGGGAAGACAGTATGCCGCTGGATAGTCAGGGCACCCTCCTGTCTATTTCTCAGCGCGTACAGGAGGAGGAGGAGGAGCATGAGGAGGAGGGGGAAGAGACAGCTTGGCCCGCTGCTGACGGTACACCGGCTGATTGCCTGTCATCCTTTCAGCGTGTATGGCCTGAGGAGGAGGAGGAGGAGGAGGATCCTGAAAGTGATCTTCCTAGTGAAGACAGCCATGTGTTGCGTACAGGTACCCTGGCACACATGGCTGACTTCATGTTAGGATGCCTTTCTCGTGACCCTCGCGTTGCACGCATTCTGGCCACTACGGATTACTGGGTGTACACACTGCTCGATCCACGGTATAAGGAGAACCTGCCCACTCTCATTCCCGAAGAGGAAAGGGGTTCGAGAGTGTTGCTATACCACAGGACCCTTGCGGACAAGCTGATGGTAAAATTCCCAGCCGACAGCGCTAGTGGCAGAAGGCGCAGTTCCGAGGGCCATGTTGCAGGGGATGTGCGTAGATCGAGCAGCATGTACATCCCAGGCAGTGCAACAGTCTTTAAGGGCCTGGCCAGCTTTATGGCTCCCCACCAAGACTGTGTCACCGCTCCCCAGTCACGGCTGAGTCGGCGGGAGCACTGCAAAAGGATGGTGAGGGAGTACGTAGCGGATCGCACGACCATCCTTGGTGACGCCTCTGCCCCCTACAACTACTGGGTGTCGAAGCTGGACACGTGGCCTGAACTAGCCCTGTATGCCCTTGAGGTGCTTGCTTGTCCTGCGGCTAGCGTGTTGTCGGAGAGGGTGTTTAGTGCGGCTGGGGGAATCATCACAGATAAGCGTAGCCGCTTGTCAACCGACAGTGCCGACAGGCTAACACTCATCAAGATGAACAAAGGCTGGATTTCGCCAGACTTCTGTTCTCCACCAGCGGACAGCAGCGATACGTAAGCAATACGTAGGCTGCACCCGCGGATGGAAGCTACGTTCTCTCTCACCATCCAAAACGGGGACATTTCTGCTTCATCAATCTGTGTCTAATATTCCTCCTCCTCCTCCTCCTGCTCCTCCTCCTGAAACCTCACGTAATCACGCTGAACGGGCAATTTTTCTTAGGGCCACAAGGCTCACTCAAATAATTTTTCTGAACAATTTTTATAAGTTTCAATGCGCTTAAAAGCATTGGAACTTTAACTTGAACCAATTTTTCGTTACACTGGGCTGCCTCCAGGCCTAGTTACCACTTAAGCCACATTAACCAAAGCGATTAATGGGTTTCACCTGCCCTCTTGGCTGGCCATGGCCAATTTTTGGGATGTACATTAGTACTGTTGATACAGCAATTTTTGTGGGCCCTCGCCTACAGTGTAATCAAATTAATTTTTAGCCCACCTGCATTACAGCTGACGTTACCTCAGCTGTGTTGGGCAATGCAATGGGATATTTTTGTGTACCGCCGGTGGGTTCCAGGGAGCCACCCATGCTGTAGGTGCACACTGAGTTTTTAATACTTCTGTACACTTCTAAAGAACCCGTCTGACTGGGGCATGCAGTGTGGGCCGAAGCCCACCTGTATTACGCACGACATTACTACCTCAGCTGTGTTGGGCAATGCAATGGGATATTTCTATGTACCGCCGGTGGCTTCCTGGCACCCACCCAGGCAGTGGGTCCACAGGGAGTTAAACCTACATGTGTCCACTTGTAAAGAACCCCAGTCTGACTGGGGCATGCAGTGTGGGCCGAAGCCCACCTGCATTACGCACGACATTACTACCTCAGCTGTGTTGGGCAATGCAATGGGATATTTTTGTGTACCGCCGGTGGGTTCCAGGGAGCCACCCATGCTGTAGGTGCACACTGAGTTTTTAATACTTCTGTACACTTCTAAAGAACCCGTCTGACTGGGGCATGCAGTGTGGGCCGAAGCCCACCTGTATTACGCACGACATTACTACCTCAGCTGTGTTGGGCAATGCAATGGGATATTTCTATGTACCGCCGGTGGCTTCCTGGCACCCACCCAGGCAGTGGGTCCACAGGGAGTTAAACCTACATGTGTCCACTTGTAAAGAACCCCAGTCTGACTGGGGCATGCAGTGTGGGCCGAAGCCCACCTGCATTACGCACGACATTACTACCTCAGCTGTGTTGGGCAATGCAATGGGATATTTTTGTGTACCGCCGGTGGGTTCCAGGGAGCCACCCATGCTGTAGGTGCACACTGAGTTTTTAATACTTCTGTACACTTCTAAAGAACCCGTCTGACTGGGGCATGCAGTGTGGGCCGAAGCCCACCTGTATTACGCACGACATTACTACCTCAGCTGTGTTGGGCAATGCAATGGGATATTTCTATGTACCGCCGGTGGCTTCCTGGCACCCACCCAGGCAGTGGGTCCACAGGGAGTTAAACCTACATGTGTCCACTTGTAAAGAACCCCAGTCTGACTGGGGCATGCAGTGTGGGCCGAAGCCCACCTGCATTAACCCTTTCCAGTCCACTGTGTGACCTGTGAAGACATTAGGGTTTAAGGCTGTACAGCTCCGTTGTTGGTAGACGTCCGTCGGGGTTCTCTTACTGTATATTGCCAGCCTCTCTGCTGTCGGAGCCTATCCTACGTGTCAGCTCATGCAGTACTGGCTTTAGCCAGCATATAGCGCCGTTGTATAACAGCAGAAAAAGAGTAAGCCCCCTAGGAAAACCATATACAAATTGGATTGGAAAGGGTTAAGCACAACATTACTACCTCAGCTGTGTTGGGCAATGCAATGGGATATTTCTATGTACCGCCGGTGGCTTCCTGGCACCCACCCATGCTGTAGGTGCACACGGAGTTTTTACTACATCTGTACACTTATAAAGAACCCCAGTCAGACTGGGGCATGCAGTGTGGGCCGAAGCCCACCTGCATTAAGCACGACATTACTACCTCAGCTGTGTTGGGCAATGCAATGGGATATTTCTGTGTACCGCCAGTGGGTTCCAGGGAGCCACCCATGCTGTGGGTCGACAGGGACTTCACAATAGGGAGTTGTACCTGCCTGTGTCTATGAATTAAAAAGCCCGGTCTGACTGGGGCATGCAGACACCTTGACAGAATGAATAGTGTGTGGCACATAGGTTCCCCATTGCTATGCCCACGTGTGCAGCTCCTGATGGCGGTGGCACAGGATTCTATTTCTCATTGCTTCTGTACAGCATTGTGGGCTATCGCTCCGCCACTTTTAAAGAGGGTCGCTGCCTAGCCGTGCCAACCTCTGCAGTGTGTGCCTGCGGTCCCTCGTCATGGCAGACGCAATTCTAAATAGACATGAGCGTGGTGTGGCATGAGGGCAGCTGAAGGCTGCGCAGGGACACTTTGGTGTGCGCTGTGGGGGGGAGGGGGGGCGGTTGGGCAGCATGTAACCCAGGAGAAGTGTCAGTGGAGTGTCATGCAGGCAGTGATTGTGCTTTGTTGGAGGTAGTGTGGTGCTTAGCAAAGGTATGCCATGCTAATGAGGGCTTTTCAGAAGTAAAAGTTGTTGGGAGGGGGGGGGCCCACTCTTGCCGGTATTGTGGCTTAATAGTGGGACCTGGGAACTTGAGATGCAGCCCAACATGTAGCCCCTCGCCTGCCCTATCCGTCACTGTGTCATTCCCATCACTTTCCTGAATTGCCCAGATTTTCACACATGAAAACCTTAGCGAGCATCGGCGAAATACAAAAATGTTCTGGTCGCCCATTGACTTCAATGGGGTTCGTTGTTCGAAACGAACCCTCGAGCATCACGGGAAGTTCGTTACGAATAACGAACACCCGAACATTTTGGTGTTCGCTCATCTCTACTAATTAGTCTTAATGAGTTCCAGATGTCATAGAATCATAGAATGAGTTGGAAGGGACCTCCTCAGTGCAGGATTTGGCATATGTGTTCGTTTTCCACAGAATTACAGTGTTTCACACATCCCCTTGCATATTACGCGTTCATTTGCACACCCCCATTGGCTTTTAACGTGGCTATCTGTGCGTTAAAATGACGCTCGTGTGAAAGAGCCCTTAACCAAAATGGCGCTTGCAGAAATCTATGCACATGCTGCAGAAGTTACACTATTTAGTTGTACGGAACACGCAACAATAGTTTGCTGTGTATAAACATACACAACCATCTAGACAACTAGGACATCCACACATGTGAATCTAAAATGGCTCAATGATATATCGCTGAGGAATAATAATCCAGTTGCATAAGGGCGGCTTCACATGACCACGTTTGCAATGGGTTCATTCACACTTTTTCTTTTGCACACAGATTTTGCGCGTGCCAAACCCCACCTCCCCAAAATGCACATACTCTATTTCTTCGTATTTGTGCACCTAAGACAACACAGGTAATCAAAAACACCAGCGGCTAATTAGGCTGCACAGCCATTTCAATTACACACGCACCGATGTGAACAGTTCCTGGCAGCACAGAAAGTACCGTAAAATGCGAGCAATAGTGCGTTCTTCCCAGTACAAAAATTTGCGCTACCTCGAGCGTTTTTGCGCTTGAACTCATCTGAAGCCAGCCTAAGGCAGGGAAAAGCAAATGAAACAAGCAAGAACACTGTAATATTGTGTTCAATGTGTAAACAGTATAAAGCAATGGTGGTTACAGCAGCCAGAGTTTTATTACTTAAGACTATGTTCACACTAAATTCTTAGGAACATCCATCTTTCTAGATGTTAGGTAAGACTATACATACCTTAGGGGTTCGCTCAAGTTTCTGTGATTAGAATAGATATCATGCTCAACCCTCGTTTACACTAGCACTGTTTGCGCGCATTAAAAGTGCGTACAGAAAGCGCTTCTATAAGAACCAATAGTTTCCTATAGAACCATTTAGGTGAATGACTTTTAGACACGTTAAATCCTCGTAACTAACAAAGATAGGACATGCAACTTTAAGATCGCATCTAAGGTTTGTGGCGAGAGAAAAGTTAGGACCTGTGAACAGGCTAATTCAAATAGCTGGAATTCACCTGTTCACGTGATTTTAAGTGCAGTATAGCCACGATCTTTTCACACACCTATACTGCACTAAAACAACACTTGTGTAAGTGAGCTCTAAGTGTTGGGGGGCTGTGTAACAGGAGGAAGCAGTCGCAAAAGGGGGGACTGTTAGAGTAGAAAAGATGTTTCCATTTTGTATCATGTATCCATCTTATATGCTTCAGTCAGTTATATCATATTGTTGACATTTTTCTTTAACAAGAACTTTGCAGATGTACTGGACAATCAAGGTTGTTGGGAAATTTGAGATAACAAAACTTCAGCACTAGTTCTCCAAGACATAGCCCTTATACAGAGGTCAAATGAGACTTAGTTTCAATAGGCCTGATAGGAGTCCTGGCTGTAACTAAGAAGTTACTGTTCTTGTTGAGTTTTAATAACCAATGATAATAAATTAATTATAATAAATTCAAATTATTACAAGTGAGGCATGTTCTAGCCTTGTTTCAAATGTCTTTGTAAATATACTTCTGCTTATTAATTGAATAAACATATGGCTTCCAATCACATCCACGCGTGTGTGATTTGTAAGCTTCTTCGAGCTCAAATAAGAACAAATAATTTGGATACCTAAAAACATACCAATTAGTAATATTTGCGCTAACACCATCATTCTTCCGGTGTGAGTGCTAAAAGCTCAATGCATTAAATGATGATGTGAAGTAACATAGTAACATAGTATGTAAGGCCGAATGAAGACAATGTCCATCTAGTTCAGCCTGCTTATCCTCCTGTGTTGTTGATCCAGAGGAAGGCAAAAACCCCAAGAGGCAGGAGCCAATTAGCCCTTCTGGGGGAAAATTCCTTCCCGACTCCATAATGGCAATCAGACTAATCCCTGGATCAACCTCTAATAGTTCCTACCTGCCTATATACCCCGATTAACAATTAACCTAAGATTTATATCCTGTATTATCCTTCCCCTCTAGAAAGACATCAAGTCCCCTTTTAACTCCTCTATGGATTTTGCCATCACCCCATCCTCAGGCAGAGAGTTCCACAGTCTCACGGCTCTTACAGTAAAGAACCCTTTTCTGTGTTAGCGATGAAACCTGCTTTCTTCTAGACGTAGCGGATGCCCTCTTGTTACCGTCACAGTCCTAGGTATAAACAGATCATGGGAGAGATCCTTGTATCGTCCCCTCATGGATTTATACATAGTTATTTGATCACCCCATAGCCGTCTTTTTTCCAGGGTAAATAATCCCAATTTTGCTAGCCTCTCTGGGTATTCCAGTCCCTTCATTCCATGTATTAGTTTAGATGCCCTTCTTTGAATCCCCTCCAGCACTGTAACATCTTTCCTGAGCACCGGTGTCCAGAACTGTACACAGTATTCCATGTGAGGCCTGACAAGTGCCTTATATAGTGGGAGGATAATGTTCTCGTCCCTCACCCCTATACTTCTTTTAATGCACCCCAAGACTCTATTAGCTTTTGCAGCAGATGACTGGCATTGGTTACTTCAGTTTAATCTATAATCCACTAGTAACCCCAAGGTCTCCATTTCACTTTTCCCTAGCAGTACCCCATTAATTGAATATTGGTGACATCCGTTTCTCCTGCCCATGTGCAGAACCTTACATTTATCCACATTGAACTTCATTTGCCATTTTTCCGCCCAAGCCCCGAGCTTATCTAATTCTGTTTGTAGCCGTACATTGTCCTCCGTTGCATTGATTATATTGTATAATTTTGTGTCATCTGCAAATATTGATATTCTACTCCAGTAGTCCTCCCATTATAAAATTAGAACAGGCGGACTACTTAGCAGCACTGCTCAATGCATTGAGCAGTGGCTTTTAGCACTGGGAAAAATGGTCTAGGTAAGTATAACATCTACAACACCGGACTCAGCAGGTCACCTACTTTCAGTGCATAAGCTTAGCTTTTAGGGCTAAAAGTAGCTGACAAATTGCCTTCAAAGCTCTGTATATAACAAACCCTGTGGATATTCATTTTAAATATTTTAGAATTTCCTGTAAAAATATATTTAAAGCAAACTAAATCATGCTGCCCAAAGCCTTGTGGTTAATTACGCCATTTTACTGTGCACTTGCATGTGTTAGGGCTTGTTCATATCTGTATTAGGGATTTTCATCTATCTATACTGTTTTTGGAGCAGAGAAACAGAATTAAAATGGAATTAAATATTTCCATTTTTCCCCATTGATTCCAATGTTTTTTTTGAAAAACTGTAAAGCTTTCAGTTTGCTTCTTTTCTATTTGGTTTCTGTTTTTTAAACAAATAGCCCTGCATCCGTACAGAAAGGCCTAACAAAGCCTAAATATAGATGAGAATACACCCTTATTCAGGAGATTTAGTCAACACTCATAAAATGATATGCAATATCTTATGGGAGTATTCCTTTAAATTTAGAATCGGAAAAAAGGCTGCCGGGATCCGAGTTCTCTCATGTGTCCAAATTAGTTAACAATTATCATCAGAGAAAGAACAAGTGACATCAACTATGTGAAGTCACCACTGTGCTCTTTCTGATGAGCCCAGCCCATTGAGCTTTATTTATTGTGCAAAAGAAAATACAGTGTCCAATCACGGTTGACCAACACCCTAAACATAGCAAATCATACAAAGTCTAACACTGATGAATGCATAAAATTATGTGATGTGCTGCTTACATCACTTACACTGATAAGAGTGAATGAATGCAATGAATAAATATGGTCTTCAGAAAAACGCTGCTTCAACGACCTTCAAACTAAACTTTATATTAACCCTTAAATAACTATTATAACACAAAATCCTTACACAATATCAACACCAAATTAATATTCATGCGTTAAATCTCAGACACACATATTTCATTTATTCAATTTTGTGCATGCACGGTAAATGATATTTATAATATGATGTAAAATAATGATAATAAGTAATACCTTTGTAGCAGTAGGCCCCAAACTTCCTGTTAGGATGTGGAAATCCTGTTCGATTTAGGTATTGATATAACGTTCGAACCCCTGGTTCCTCTCCACCGCAGTTTTTCCGTGGATTCCGTATTGGATAACGAACACTACTGTCTGCCAACCAACCTGGGTCACACTGGTCCAATCCCTTTCTCCAAGCTGCATGCAGCTGACCCACAGTGGCCAGTGAACCTCCATCAAGCAAACATGAGTTTCGTGCACCCTCTAATGAGTGCCTTTCTGGCACATAATAAACATCACCTGCAGATAAAGAGACCAGAAATATCAACAGGGAAGTTTAATCAGCTACTTTTTTTGTAATAATGATATAAATCCTCAAATCCATGAGCAATTATAAAGAATGGGTGAAGAAGAAAATGCAAATATAGTATTTATGTTGGAAGGCTCTCATCTAGTGCAAATAGCAAGGCAATTATTTTATTAGGGCTTGTAAGTACCTCTCACACAGTAACAACCTACCTAAGGGGCTGTCAATGTAGCAGTAGACGTCATAGGTTTCCTGTGGTTCCCGTTCTCCGTACGTACGAACACCAGGAACATTATTTCTGTCTCCATAGCAACCAGGCCTGGGTGTTTTGATTGGGTATCTATACAACAGAAACAGATAAAATGCAGGATTCATAGTTACGTTGTTATTAGAGAGAGTCAATTTTAACCCCTTACTGTCGACCAATCCGATCCTTTAATGCAATTTTCGGAGGCTGTGCTTTCCCGGCGCAGGCTTTGCAAGCGCACTTGGTTGTGTTGCCTAAACCGGGAAAGGACGCCTTGGTCTGTGGCAACTACAGGCCCGTTTCTCTCATAAACAGTGACAGAAAACTATTTGCCAAACTGATAGCGACCGGTTTAAAATCATTTATCCCGGGGCTTATTCATAAAGACCAGGTAGGCTTTATTCCTGGGAGAGAGGGAAGAGAAAACATAATAAAATCCATGTCGTTGGTGTCAATAACTCGGCGTATGGGATCCCCACTATGTCTCATGGCAGTTGATGCCGAAAAGGCTATTGATAGGGTGAGGTCGAAGTTCTTGGAGATCACTCTGCAGAAGGTGGGCCTTGGCTCACGCTGAGAGCCTGGATAATGGCCTTATACGCTGATCCATCTGCCAGGGTGCGAGTAAACGGGTCTTTGTCTGATTCTATTAGTATATACAATGGAACTAGGCGGGGAGGCCCATTGTCCCCCCTCCTATATGTCTTAAATATGGCTAATGCCATCAGACAAAACTTACAGTGGGCCAAACTGATCATAAATTGTCCCTTTTCGCTAACGATCTACGCTTATATTTGTCCTGCCATAACGTAGGTATCCCAGTTCTGCTAGAGGAGTTTAATAAATTTAGTGAGGTAAGCAATTTTAAGATAAATCTACAAAAAACTGAAATTGTCAATATCTCCCTGTGTCAGTCTGAGAGGTCACTCCTTTAGAAGCATTTCCCATATTGGTGGCAAAGTACCTCCATTACATTCCTAGGGATACAACTCCCAGCTGACCCTGCCCAAACATTTTCACTCAACTTCAAGCTTTTCTGGTCCAGTCTCAAAAAGGACCTGAACAAATGGAATCCTCTCTTCTTGTCATGGTGCGGAAGAGTTAACTCTGTCAAAATGGACTCCCTCCCCAAATTTATTTATTTATGCCAAGCTTTACCAACTAGATTGCCCAGGATATACTTGCTCCGCATTCGCGTCCTAATAACCAAGTTTGTTTGGAAGGGCCACAGGCCAAGATTAAAATATAATATCCTCACCCGGACGAAGGGCTCGGTGGGACTTAGGCCGGCTGCACATGAGCGTGACGGGCTCCGCCGCGGAATATTCCATGGCAAAGCCCGTCACGGCACCCCCCAGAGACCCCATACTTACCAGCGGATCCGTCGTTCTCGGTCCCGCATGACGCTTCCCCGCCCACTGCCGCCGTGTCATATGACACGCCGGCCGCGTCACATGATACGCCCACTGCGTCATATGATGCGGCTGGCCGTGTCATGTGACACGCCGGCCGCGTCATATGACGCGGCGCCGGTAGGCGGGGAAGCGTTTTCACGCTATCTTCCGCTGTGCTACAGCGGGAGATAGCGTGAACGGACGGCTTCCATTGACTGCAATGGAAGCCGTCTGCGCGTACACCCGCGGCAAATAGAGCATGCCGCGGGTGAGGACGGGAGATTTCACAGTGCGGAATTCCGCGGTGGAATTCCGCACTGTGTGCCCTGAGTGAACCTAATAGCTGCGGGCAACGCAGCGGATTTTTGCCGCGAATTACGCGGCGGAAATCCATTTGTGGGAAGGAGGCCTTAGTCTTACTGATTTCTCCCTATAGTACAAAGCTAACATTCCAAATTGCGTATGGAACTTGCTCAAACATCGAGCGACCAAGCTTTGGGTTGAAATAGAATATACCACTGATCCCAGGTTAGCTCAAAGGCTTTTTTTAGTTTCCGGGGGGCACATTGATGAGTCTCTTGATTTGTCCCCTTTACTCTCGCAACTAAGGTCTGCTTGGATATGCTTTGCCACAAAGAGTTCATTGGTCTCTATCCCCAGAACTCTCACCCCACTACTAGCTAATCCACAATTTAAGACCTTTGAACACAGTACACATCTCCTGTCT
The DNA here is from genome assembly GCF_035609145.1 of Eleutherodactylus coqui. NCBI lineage: Eukaryota > Metazoa > Chordata > Amphibia > Anura > Eleutherodactylidae > Eleutherodactylus > Eleutherodactylus coqui. Next base: position 254,727,770 of record NC_089841.1, read on the forward strand.
ATACACTCGGACCCCATTCCACGTTTGAGGGATATTCTCAAACCTGGTGGGCTAAGGTCTCTGGTGAAGCTCTTTGAGGGGACTCGGATTCTTGCGGGAGATATTTTCAGCTGCAAGGGGGCCTTGGATTCCCTGACACCCGATGCAGGTTTAAGTAAACACCTTTTGCCCTTCAATTTAAGATGCTGCTGTCTCGAGAGGTGGGGGACAAACCCTCAGAGTATGTTGGGGCTTGGGAAAGGGAGCTGGGTCGGCACCTTCGCCGGGACTAGTGGCAAAAAGCTATCACTCTAACACACAAGGGGACGGTGTATTCTAGACTCCAGGAACTTAACTTTAAGATATTGTTACGATGGTACAGGACATCGCAGAGCCTACATAGAATGTTTGCCCACACCTCCCCCATGTGCTGGGTGGAGGCAACCAACGCACTGGTGCGTTATGAAGAGATGAGAGCTGAGAAGGACCTAGATCTTAATGCATTTTAATGCGGTGTGGCAGCCATGGCTAGAATTTAGGTCATCTCCCAGAATGGAACAATGGTTGTCTTTAGGTTCGGGCATGGCAGAGTAAAAGCTATTTTTGGGCTTGACCCTGGTTCCCTCGGCCTCACATGAGAGAATGTCAGAGATAGCCTCGGTTGCCAACATTTCTAATCAGCAGGGTTGATCTCTCTTTTCCAAGCTCCTTTGAGGCTCAGATGTCCCTTCCCACCTTTCCCTCCCCTAGATTTCCCTTTCCTACCTGTGTTCATCTATTTTACTTTGCATTCTATTATATTGTTTGATTTATCTGAATATCTGTGACGTGGGTGTACTCTTTGGATGCTTTTCAAAGTCCACTGGCCGAAGAGATACGTTGTTATGCTGCATATATTATTGTTAATTAATATGTTTTGTCACCTATATCATATAAAAATATTTTTGAACGAAAAATTTCTATGTGGAGTGAAATGAAAAAAAAAGCAAAATGCACAGTTCCGCCATCTTCTGACCGCCATAAGTTTTTAAAATGTTTCCATCTACATAGTTGTGCGAGGGCTCATTTTTTGGCAGGATATCCTGTGGTTTCTATTGGTACCATTTTGGAGTGCATACAACTTTTTGATAACCTTTTATTTCATTTTTTCTTGGAGATGAGATTGTGTATTTTTTTTTCTTGGCGACATTCACCATGTGGGACAAAAAATGTGTTACTTTGAAAGACCAGACTTTTACAGACGCAGCGCTATCTAATATCTTTTTGGTTCTTATTGTTTAAATTATTTATTAAACATATGAAAAAAGGTTTGTTTTTTAAATTTGTATTACCTTTTTTCTAATAATTAAAGTATTTTTAGTAATTTTTACGTTTTCTTCTTAGCCGCCATAGGGGACTAGGACTTGTAATCATGCTGGATCATGTATTACCATAGTATTACATTATAGTGCGATCTGACAGGCAGCCTATCAAGCAATGCCATGGGCAATCCCATCGCAGGTGGGCCATTCGGGACCCTCAAACATTGATTGGGGGATTTAAATGCCGCTGTCAGAACTGACAGCTGCATTTGAAGAGCTAACAGCCATAATCAATGTGAACACTGATCGCCGCTGTTGCCAGCGGGTGTTCAGCTGTTAGAAACAGCTGGCACCTGCATTATATGTAGCAGGATCAGCTCCTCATTTCCCTTCATGCAAGCCCCAAATGCACCGAACGTAACTGTACGTCCCATGTCATTACGGGGATGAAGGCGTATTCCAATAATAGACTTTTATTGTCTATGCATATGATATGTGATAAAAGTCTGATCGGTGGGGGTCTCAGCAATGAATGGAGTAGTGCTAAATTTAGTATGTCCAACCATCATTGCATTCAATCTCCTCCTCACTGCAGTAGAGTGCTAATAGCCCACAGTGAGGCCTCATTCACACAAGCGTATGCGTTTTCACGACCGCTCGCATGCGCTATAAAATCGCATTAATGAAGAATAGCCGCAATCGAGTCCTGAGCGGAATTCCTTCAGTCGGTAGAAATCCTTGGAATGACTTCTAATGCTTAAATAGAGCCAGCTGTCTTCTTTTCCGTGTGCCAAAAGCATTTTTTTTAGCAAAAGATAGGTCAAGACTTATGTTTTTAACAGCGTGACTTTTTCACACGCCCAAAAATTGTTCATGTGAATGAATGCATTGGAATCCAAGGATTCAGATGGTCGTGATTTTCGGCCGACATATTTTGTATAGCCGCGTAAAAACGCTGATGTGAATGAAGCCTGAGTAAGAGAGGAGGACATAGGGGGCCCCTGTTCTTGGGATCTGTGGGGTCTTAGGGTGCCCACCCATCAGACCTGGGGGTGGGTGATAAAAGTCTATCCTGTTACAACCACTTTAACTACTTAAGGACCAGACACTTTTTAGGGATTTTACCTTATTTTTTTTCCTTTAGCTACCAAAATTATTTTCGCTGCATTTGTTTTCTGTGACATATAGAGCGATTTTTAAAAATATCTTTTTCACTGACTTTTGTTTCGTTTTTTCGTTTTATTGGGGGTAAAATGCTGAAAAAAATGGTTTTTTTTAACATTTATAGTTATTTTTTTTAATTTAGTATATTTATGCCAAAATAAAGTATGGGAACGTATTCCTGTATTTGTTTCGGACATTTTGATATATAGTATGTATGGTTTTGGTTTACAGGGCCCATACAGCGACGGATTTGGTTGGCGTTGGCTTTGTGTTATTTTCTTTCTTATGTATATATTGTTGTTTACTTCTGTAATATTGTTTTACTTTTGTATGTAATCATGTTTTTTACTATCTATGTCCCCCATGGCGTTATGTAAGACCTCTGGGGGACATTCATTTTTTTTAATTTGACACTTTCCCACTGTAGCTAGGGCATCGATAGGAGCCCCAGTTACAGAGGAAAATAACCCCTGCAGTGACATTAGTCACTAGCAGAGCTGATAAGGGTCTAGTATGACCCTCCAGCTCTGCTGTAGCAGGGAACCCAGGCGGTCACATGACCCCCCCGACTCCCGTAGTGGAATAAACCCTTTCACTTTCTAGTACACTGCGCTCATTGAGCACTGTATACTTGGGGAGGGAAAAGGCAGAAAGGGTTAAAAAACCCTCCTGCCTTTTCCTCTGGGTTATCAGCTGTGACTGACAACTGATGATCCGTCATGTCTCTGATTGATTTCAGAGCAGGAGGCTTAAAGCGCCACCGTAATTTTACTATTGGCGGGGTTTTAAGCCCAGGACCATACGCCGTATATTTACCGCGCCTGGTCCTTAATGGGTTTAACACTATTTTTAGGCTAGCCACATAAATGATATATCAGTTTTTGAGAAAGCTGTAACAGTTACCTTACGGTTCCATCAGATAGCCATCCTGCATCACAGTTGTCCAAGCCATCCTCGAATGCAGCCTGCAACTGCTCCGGCGATGCGATGACACCCGTGTTCTCCCTACAGGAGCGCACGGCATCGGGGAATGTCAGGGCGTATCTGTTACTAGCAGCGCGGTAGTGAAACACCAAACCTAAAAAAGGAAGAAGGAAAGGTCTTTGTTGTCTGCTTTCCGGATAACATCAGGCCCAGTGTGATACCATCAATTATTTCACGATTTGCTTACTTTTATACATTTCCTTATCTCAAACTTCCAAGGGAGCGAGAATAATAATGCTGCTTATAGCAGTTTTGTTACAATGTACCATAATGCTTCGGAGAAACCTATCAAAGCAGCTCTATTTATATGTATCTTTGAAGCTGCATCAGGAAACAGTTGCCTGTCTCACCTATCATGTATCGCGGTGCGGAGCGCATCGAGTCACAAAGGAATGGGCTAAATTATTAAAGATAAAAGCTGCATCCCACGTACCGGCGCCGCTGTTCAGCCCTTAGAATCCACACTGCGTTTCGGGGAAACGTAGCGAATATTTAGTAAGAATCATTCTAAAGGGGCTTCTATTCGGCCCGATAATAAGGCGCCAAAGTTCTCACGAACGTCTGTTTGCCCGATCATTGGCATTTGTAAAAGAAACAATGATCAGCCAGCGATCAACCAGCGATCGAGCGAATGTTCGTATGTTGCCAATCATGGCTTTTAGACAAGTGTAAGGCTGGTTCACACGTGGCGGAATTGACATGGATTTACAGCAGTAATTTCACAGCATTTTTAAAACCGAGACTAACCAGCAAAGTAGACAAGATTTTGTAAAAATCTTGTTCCCGCGCTGCCTGCAGTCCGTGGTGCCAAAGCCGCAAGAAAACTGACATATGGCGCAGAATTCCAATCTGCAGCATGTCAATTTTAGCCGTCTTGCTTCTTCTCTCTTTCGCATCAAATCCTGCGCCAAACTTACGCTGCGGAAATCTCATAGAATTTCCGTGTGTTCCCGCTGCGGAGATTCCCACCCCATGTGAACCCAGCCTTAAGATATGCAATGGTTGGCTGCACATTTCCCCGTATGAACAGCAGGATGAGCAGGTGACCAATGATTGCTGTATGGGTACAAATTATCGTAATAAGGGAATAAGGGCGGCTTCAGAAGAGCGCAAATACACTCACCTCAGCGCAATGTACAAGGCTTGTTTGCGTGCATATTGGCGCATTGTACTGTACTTTTTTGCACATGCAGGGCCTGTTCATATACCTTCCTGCGACACCCTCCTGCCCTGATTTAAAAGGCTATTTGGCCTAATGAGGTCCAGATGTGTTATTTTTTTCACTATATTGCGCATCCTGTTGTGTATTTGTAAACCCATTTGTGCATCTCCTATAGATGTCTATGGAAACTCTCGGTGCACAAATACGCAGGAAAGTAGAGCAGATTCCATTTTTTTGCGCGTGCGAGAAATACAAAGGAAAATTAATATCAATTCTATTCTCTGTGTATTGCACACACAATTTTTGCGCGCGCAAAAAAGTGCAAGAACGCTCGCAAATATGTCTTTTGAAGGAGCCCTAAAGATCTGTCCTGTCCATACAGACAATCCTCTGCCATGTGTGGTCGTTACGATAGTCTGTGAACTGGCCAGTATACAAGCACCCGTAAGGCCCTTTTACACGGAACGACTATTGTGCAAACTGCTCATTAGATCAAATAGTTTCCATGATATTCGTGCCGTGTAGATACACGCCGTGAAAGAATGATCAATTGCTGGCAGACCATGGAATCAATTATCTATGAACAACTGCCTGCTTACAATACATGAAGGCGAGTGGATGGAACAATCGCCAGTCCACTCCACCTCGTTCTCTAATTAATGATTGCTCCTATATGGCAGCACAAGAGCGATCACCGATGGGTCGGCTCTGGGTGCTGTAGCTTTAAAGCCCAACTTAACGCTTAGGGTGCCTCCAAACGCGCGTTTGCATTTTTGGGTGGGCGAAAAAAGCGCCGCGATAGGGCAAATATGTGTCTACTTTGGAAAGTGCGTTGTCGTGCCTTTTTTACCCAAATCAAACAAATGATGGCTTCATATGGAAACATAGCTGCATAAAAAGGCAAAAAAAGCCGAAAGATAGAACATGCTGCGATATTTTGCTATCGCAGCAGAGAGCATATCACAGGTTTAAATGAAACCATTGAAAAACATTGATTTCATAAATCAGCTTTTTTACTCACTCTCGTATACAGCAAAAAACGCAGCGTTTTAGTGTCCGTGTGGAGGCACCCTTAAATCAACATTTGTGTAACGGCATTACATACAACACCTAACAACGTTGCTGACAGCCCTTCTTCTAGGGATCATTCAGGTCTAGAGATGAGCGAACGTACTCGTCCGAGCTTGATACTCATTCGAGTATTAGCGTGTTCGAGATGCTCGTTACTAGAGGCGAGCACCACGCGATGTTCGAGTTACTTTCACTTTCGTCTCTGAGACGTTAGCAGGCTTTTTTGGCCAATAGAAAGACAGGGAAGGCATTACAACTTCCCCCTGCGACGTTCAAGCCCTATACCACCCCCCTGCAGTGAGTGGCTGGCGAGATCAGGTGTCACCTGAGTATTTAAATCGGCCCCTCCCTCGGCTCGCCACAGATGCATTCTGACAGAGATCAGGGAAAGTGCTGCTGATGCTGGAGCTGCTATAGGGAGAGTGTTAGGAGTGATTTTAGGCTTCAAGAACCCCAACGGTCCTTCTTAGGGCCACATCTGACCGTGTGCAGTACTGTTGAGGCTGCTGTGAGCAGTGTTGCACATTTTTTTTTTTGTATATCGGTCGTGCAGAGCATTGCGTCCTCAGTCTGCAGTCATTGTACATAGTATAGGGCCAGTACTGGTGAGGCAGGGACAGTGGGAAAGGTGAAAGAGATATACTGTCTATATAGGCAGTGGGCTTTTTCAAACAAATTTGGGAAAAAATATATATATTTGGGCTGCCTGTGACCGTCCTCAGTGTACTGCATCTCTGCTGGGGGTAGTAGTCCTAATTAATACGCAGCTAAGTGTTACAGCAGGCTTGCGCAAAAGTGTTTCCTGGCTCTGCGTTGCCCGTTACATCACCGCCGTCATCCCATCCAGAGGGAAACAGTCTGCAGTAATTTTACATAGTATAGGGCCAGTAGTGGTGAGGCAGGGACAGTGGGAAAGGTGAAAGAGATATACTGTCTATATAGGCAGTGGGCTTTTTCAAAAAAATTTGGGAAAAAAAATATATATTTGGGCTGCCTGTGACCGTCCTCAGTGTACTGTGTCTCTGCTGGGGGTAGTAGTCCTAATTAATACGCAGCTAAGTGTTACAGCAGGCTTGCGCAAAATTCTTTCCTGGCTCTGCGTTGCCCGTTACATCACCGCCGTCATCCCGTCCAGAGGGAAACAGTCTGCAGTAATTTTACATAGTATAGGGCCAGTAGTGGTGAGGCAGGGACAGTGGGAAAGGTGAAAGATATACTGTCTATATAGGCAGTGGGCTTTTTCAAAAACATTTGGGAAAAATACTATCTTTGGGCTGTCTGTGACCGTCTTGAGTGTACTGCGTCTCTGCTGGGGGTAGTAGTCCTAATTAATACGCAGCTAAGTGTTACAGCAGACTTGCGCAAAATTCTTTCCTGACTCTGCGTTGCCTGTTACATCACCGCTGTCATCCCGTCCAGAGGGAAACAGTATACATATATAGGCTGCCTACAGTATCTGTCTGCTCTATCAGCTCAGCCTTTAAAAAAATAGAAGCAAAACACTTAAGGCCTACTAGTGGCCTTTGGACACTTGACTGCTTCTGCGCTGTGAATTCCACTAGCTCAGTCATACGCACCTACGTCTCACTACAGGCTTGCGCAAAATTCTTTCCTGGCTCTGCTGTGCGTTCCGTAAGCAAAGTCAGCCTCCAACCACAGGCCAATAAACGGCACATTTAATTACAGCGTTCTGTTTCTGCACTACTGGTAATACACCATGCTGAGGGGTAGGGGTAGGCCTAGAGGACGTGGACGAGGACGCGGAGGCCCAAGTCAGGGTGTGGGCACAGGCCGAGCTCCTGATCCAGGTGTATCGCAGCCGACTGCTGCGGGATTAGGAGAAAGGGACGTTTCTGGCGTCCCAAGATTAATCTCACAATTAATGGGTCCACGCAGTAGACCTTTATTAGAAAATTAGCAGTGTGAGCAGGTCCTGTCGTGGATGGCAGAAAGTGCATCCAGCAATCTATCGACCACCCAGAGTTCTGCGCCGTCCACTGCTGCAACTCTGAATCCTCTGGCTGCTGCTCCTCCTTCCTCCCAGCCTCCTCACTCCATTACAATGACACATTCTGAGGAGCAGGCAGACTCCCAGGAACTGTTCTCGGGCCCCTGCCCAGAATGGGCAGCAATGGTTCCTATCCCACCGGAGGAGTTTGTCGTGACCGATGCCCAACCTTTGGAAAGTTCCCGGGGTCCGGGGGATGAGGCTAGGGACTTCCGGCAACTGTCTCAAGAGCTTTCAGTGGGTGAGGAGGAGGAGGACGACGAGACACAGTTGTCTATCACTCAGGTAGTAGTAATTGGAGTAAGTCCGAGGGAGGAGCGCACAGAGGATTCGGAGGAAGAGCAGCAGGACGATGAGGTGACTGACCCCACCTGGTTTGCTAAGCCTACTGAGGACAGGTCTTCAGAGGGGGAGGCAAGTGCAGCAGCAGGGCAGGTTGGAAGAGGCAGTGTGGTGGCCAGGGGTAGAGGCAGGGCCAGACCGAATAGTCCACCAACTGTTTCCCTCACGCCCCCTCGTGCCATGCCACCCTACAGAGGCCGAGGTGCTCAAAGGTCTGGCAGTTTTTCACTGAGAGTGCAGACGACCGACAAACAGTGGTGTGCAACCTTTGTCGCGCCAAGATCAGCTGGGGAGCCACCACCACCAGCCTCACCACCACCAGCATGCGTAGGCATATGATGGCCAAGCTGGGAAGGTGGGACGAAGGTCGTTCACCGCCTCCGGTTTGCACCACTGCCTCTCCCCCTGTGCCCCAACCTGCCACTGAGATCCAACCTCCCTCTCAGGACACAGACACGACCGTCTCCCGGCCTGCACCCACACCCTCACCTCCGCTGTCCTCGGGCCCATCCACCAATGTCTCTCAGCGCACCGTCCAGCCGTCGCTGGCGCAAGTGTTTGAGCGCAAGCGCAAGTACGCTGCCACGCACCCGCACGCTCAAGCGTTAAACGTGCACATAGCCAAATTGATCAGCCTGGAGATGCTGCCGTATAGGCTTGTGGAAACGGAGGCTTTCAAAAACATGATGGCGGCGGCGGCCCCGCTCTATTCGGTTCCCAGTCGCCACTACTTTTCCCGATGTGCCGTCCCAGCCCTGCACGACCACATCTCCCGCAACATTGTACGCGCCCTCACCAACGCGGTTACTGCCAAGGTCCACTTAACAACGGACACGTGGACAAGCACAGGCGGGCAGGGCCACTATATCTCCCTGATGGCACATTGGGTGAATTTTGTGGAGGCTGGGACCGAGTCAGAGCCTGGGACCGCTCACGTCCTACCCACCCCCAGAATTGCGGGCCCCAGCTCGGTGCTGGTATCTGCGGCGGTGTATGCTTCCTCCACTAAACCACCCTCCTCCTCCTCCTCCAACGCAACCTCTGTCTCGCAATCAAGATGTATCAGCAGCAGCACGTCGCCAGCAGTCGGTGTCGCGCGGCATGGCAGCACAGCGGTGGCCAAGCGTCAGCAGGCCGTGCTGAAACTACTCAGCTTAGGAGAGAAGAGGCACACGGCCCACGAACTGCTGCGGGGTCTGACAGAGCAGACCGACCGCTGGCTTTCGCCTCTGAGCCTCCAACCGGGCATGGTCGTGTGTGACAACGGCCGTAAACTGGTGGCGGCTCTGCAGCTCGGCAGCCTCACGCACGTGCCATGCCTGGCCCACGTCTTTAATTTGGTGGTTCAGCGCTTTCTGTAAAGCTACCCACGCTTGTCAAACCTGCTTGGAAAGGTGCGCCGACTCTGCGCACATTTCTGCAAGTCCAACACGGACGCTGCCACCCTGCGCACCCTGCAACATCGGTTTAATCTGCCAGTGCACCGACTGCTGTGCGACATGCCCACACGGTGGAAGTCTACACTCCACATGTTGGCCAGGCTCTATGAGCAGCGTAGAGCTATAGTGGAATACCAACTCCAACATGGGCAGCATAGTGGGAGTCAGCCTCCTCAATTCTTTACAGAAGAGTGGGCCTGGTTGGCAGACATCTGCCAGGTCCTTGGAAACTTTGAGGAGTCTACCCAGATGGTGAGCGGCGATGCTGCAATCATTAGCGTCACCATTCCTCTGCTATGCCTCTTGAGAAGTTCCCTGCAAAGCATAAAGGCAGACGCTTTGCGCTCGGAAACGGAGGCGGGGGAAGACAGTATGTCGCTGTATAGTCAGAGCACCCTCCTGTCTATATCTCAGCGCGTTGAGGAGGAGTAGGTGGAGGAGCATTAGGAGGAGGGGGAAGAGACAGCTTGGCCCACTGCTGAGGGTACCCATGCTGCTTGCCTGTCATCCTTTCAGCGTGTATGGCCTGAGGAGGAGGAGGAGGATCCTGAAAGTGATCTTCCGAGTGAGGACAGCCATGTGTTGCGTACAGGTACCCTGGCACACATGGCTGACTTCATGTTAGGATGCCTTTCTCGTGACCCTCGCGTTACACGCATTCTGGCCACTACGGATTACTGGGTATACACACTGCTCGACCCACGGTATAAGGAGAACCTTTCCACTCTCATACCCGAAGAGGAAAGGGGTTCGAGAGTGATGCTATACCACAGGACCCTGGTGGACAAACTGATGGTAAAATTCCCATCCGACAGCGCTAGTGGCAGAAGACACAATTCCAAGGGCCAGGTAGCAGGGGAGGCGCGGAGATCAGGCAGCATGTACAGCACAGGCAGGGGAACATTGTCCAAGGCCTTTGACAGCTTTATGGCTCCCCAGCAAGACTGTGTCACCGCTCCCCAGTCAAGGCTGAGTCAGCGGGAGCACTGTAAAAGGATGGTGAGGGAGTACGTAGCTGATCGCACGACCGTCCTCCGTGACGCCTCTGCCCCCTACAACTACTGGGTGTCGAAGCTGGACACGTGGCCTGAACTCGCGCTGTATGCCCTGGAGGTGCTTGCTTGTCCTGCGGCTAGCGTCTTGTCAGAGAGGGTGTTTAGTGTGGCTGGGGGAATCATCACGGATAAGCATACCCGCCTGTCAACCGACAGTGCCGACAGGCTTGCAATCATAAAGATGAACAAAGCCTGGATTTCCCCAGACTTTTCTTCTCCACCAGCGGACAGCAGCGGTACCTAAACAATACGTAGGCTGCACCCGCGGATGGAAGCATCGTTCTCTATCACCATCAAAAACGGGGACCTTTTAGCTTCATCAATTTGTGTATTATATTCATCCTCCTTCTCCTTCTCCTCCTCCTCCTCCTGAAACCTCACGTAATCACGCCGAACGGGCAATTTTTCTGAGACCCACAAGGCTCAGTCATATAACTTTTGTAAACAATGTTTATACGTTTCAATTCTCAATTCAATAAAGCGTTGAAACTTGCACCTGAACCATTTTTTATTTTAACTGGGCCGCCTACAGGCCTAGTTACAAATTAAGCCACATTAACCAAAGCGATTAATGGGTTTCACCTGCCCTCTTGGTTGGGCATGGGCAATTTTTCTGAAGTACATTAGTACTGTTGGTATACCAATTTTTTTGGGCCCTCGCCTACATTGTAATCCTAGTAATTTTTAGCCCACCTGCATTAAAGCTGACGTTACCTCAGCTGTGCTGGGCACTGCAATGGGATATATTTATGTACCGCCGGTGGGTTCCAGGGAGCCACCCATGCTGTCGGTCCACACGGTGTTGTAACTGCATGTGTCCACTTCTAAAGAACCCCAGTCTGACTGGGGCATGCAGTGTGGGCCGAAAACCACCTGCATTTAATCGGACGTTACCTCAGCTGTGATGGGCAATGCAATGGGATATATTTATGTACCACCGGTGGCTTCCTGGGACCCACCCATGCTGTGGGTCCACAGGGAGTTGTAACTGCATGTGTCCACTTCTAAAGAACCCCAGTCTGACTGGGGCATGCAGTGTGGGCCGAAGCCCACCTGCATTAAACCTGACGTTACCTCAGCTGTGATGGGCAATGCAATGCGATTTATTTATGTACAGCCGGTGGGTTCCAGGGAGCCACCCATGCTGTGGGTGCACACGGAATTCCCATTGCGGAGTTGTACCTGCCTGTGACTATTTATAAAAAACCCCGGTCTGACTGGGGCATGCAGACACCTTGGCAGAATGAATAGTGTGTGGCACATGGGTTCCCCATTGCTATGCCTACATGTGCAGCTCCTGATGGAGGTGGCACAGGATTAGATTTCTCATTGCTTCTGTACAGCATTATGGGCTATCGCCCCGCCCCTTTTAAAGAGGGTCGCTGCCTGACCGTGCCAACCCTCCGCAGTGTGTGCCTGCGGTTCCTCCTCATGGCAGACGCGCTTATAAAGAGACATGAGGGTGGTGTGGCATGGGGGCAGCTGAAGGCTGTGCAGGGACACTTTGGTGTGCGCTGTGGACACTGGGTCGTGCGGGGGGGGGAGGGTTGGGCAGCATGTAACCCAGGAGAAGTGGCAGCGGAGTGTCATGCAGGCAGTGATTGTGCTTTGTTGGAGGTAGTGTGGTGCTTAGTTAAGGTATACATTGCTAATGAGGGTTTTTCAGAAGTAAAAATTGTTGGGAGGGGGGGCACTCTTGCCGCTATTGTGGCTTAATAGTGGGACCTGGGAACTTGAGATGCAGCCCAACATGTAGCCCCTCGCCTGCCCTATCCGTTGCTGTGTCGTTCCCATCACTTTCTTGAATTGCCCAGATTTTCACAAATGGAAACCTTAGTGAGCATTGGCGATATACAAAAATGCTCGAGTCGCCCATTGACTTCAATGGGGTTCGTTACTCGAAACGAACCCTCGAGCATCGCGAAAGTTTCGTCTCGAGTAACGAGCACCCGAGCATTTTGGTGCTCGCTCATCTCTATTCAGGTCACAATGGTTTGATCCTCACTCTAATGCCTTCATTAGATGTTTAAAGGGGTTGTCCCGCGGCAGCAAGTGGGTCTATACATTTCTGTATGGCCATATTAATGCACTTTGTAATGTACATTGTGCATTAATTATGAGCCATACAGAAGTTATCAAAAGTTATTCACTTACCTGTTCCGTTGCTGGCGTCCTCGTCTCCATGGTTGCCGTCTAATTTTCGCCGTCTAATGGCCAAATTAGACGCGCTTGCGCAGTCCGGGTCTTCTGCTTTTCTCAATGGGGCTCCGTGTAGCTCCGTGTAGCTCCGCCCCGTCACGTGCCGATTCCAGCCAATCAGGAGGCTGGAATCGGCAATGGACCGCACAGAAGCCCTGCGGTCCACCGAGGGAGAAGATGCCGGCGGCCATCTTCACCGGGTAAGTAAGAAGTCACCGGAGCGCGGGGATTAAGGTAAGCGTTGTCCGGTGTTCTTTTTTAACCCCTGCATCGGGGTTGTCTCGCGCCGAACGGGGGGGGTGGCGGGGGGGTTGTTGAAGAAAAAAAAAACCGTTTCGGCGCGGGACAACCCCTTTAATGTTGATAACTGGAATACACCTTTCAAAGAACTGGAGGAATGTCTCTCCCCATCATCTTCTTTGCTGACCTTCATGTCTTTTTCTTGTAGAGAATATTTAATACTGCACATAATAACCTTTTCTGCTCCTGAAATTTTAAAAATCTGCAGTTAATATAGATGAATTAAAACTTTTTTTCTAGCTGCCGTATCAACAGCCTCTTCAGGAAGAAGAAAGAAGGCAAGGGTGCTCCTCTAAAGAATGCCACATATCATGGTCCTCTAACCCAACTGATGATTTTATGAAAAAGATTAGATGATATACCCGGCCTTGTCCGAGTTAATCTGATACAGGTGTTTATGTGTTGTTCGCACTGAAAATTTTATGAAGTTGTGGTTACTTTAGAGGAACAGAGGAATAAAAAATATGTATACACAAAAAGTAGCATCAGATTCTCCTCAGGCTGCATGTACCGATGACCCTCTGCAGAATGTGCAACCCCTCCCACTCTCCTCACTTAGGACCTAAAGAATGCTCGTGCCAAATTTCACGCTTGTATGACACCGGGAAGTTAATTAATAGGGGTGCACTTACTTTTGCAATTGGCATTGAATAATCGAGTTTTGACCCCCTTACTTTTCCTATTTAGGACCTAAACAATGCTTGTGCCAAATTTCATACTTGTACGGCAACGAGAAGTTACATTACACAGGGGAGCCAATAATTTTGCAATTAGCATGGAATAATCAAGTTGTGACCCCTTTACTTTTCTTATTTAGGACCTAAAGACTGCTCCTGCCAAATTTCATGTTTCTACGACAATGGGGAGATAGAGAATTAGTGGCGAGTTAGTGAGTCAGTCAGTCAGTGAGGGCTTTCACCTTTATGTATATAGATTAAAATGTTTTTATCCTTTCCAACATTTAGGAGCAGGTAGCATTCTGCATGATGGCAGCGATGACAGCCACACTCTATGGTAACCACAAGTGGAAACTATGTTTCTACGTATAAAAAAGCTTCAGAGTTTAACGTCTGGTGAACATAATAATAATCTTTATTTATATAGCGCCAACATATTTCGCAGCGCTTACAAGACAGGAGGAACAGAAACAAAACCACAGTTACATCTAGTAATCGGTTGATGGAAACCATAGGGGTGCGGGGCTTCAATGAGCTTACATACTACAAATAATGGGGTGATACAGAAGGTAAAGGGCTGGAGATGTGCCCGGTATGGGGAGGTGGAGAGTGAGGGATGCTATACACATAGACAATAGTCAAATTGAGCCGTATAGTGTCTGAATTGGTATGACTGCAGGGGGCGGTTGATGGTGGCTAGTGGGGATTGCAGTCAGTAGGACAGGGAACATGTTATGTTATGAGGATTTATCCCTCTTTACCTTCTGTGGTATGAGCTGATATACCAAAAAGTCCCTATTATTACTAATTTCCCCTCCTGTCCTGAGTCTCTATTAATATCAGTGTCAGAACACCAGGGTAACATAGAAGGGATAATTACATGTGGTGTGTCCTGGTATAAAAACTGGGATCAATAATAGTCTAGAATCCCAAACTGACACCGTATCGCAGGATTATTCCCCAACCTTGTTCATGAAATGATCAAATAAATAATTATTACATCATATGTAATAATCAGAAATTGTTCTCTAACCTAGAGAAATAATAAAAACGCTGGAGAACTAAAAATAGTGCCCTCTATTGGTAGAACACCACTATTCTGACAAATCTCCAAATTGCTGCAATCAGGAAGGTATGGCTCAGAGTGGAACACCATGCAATAGGTCTAGGATTCCCTCAGAGCTACAGGTTAGGCCACATGGGGACCAATAGAGTCTGATCCAGAGGAGGATTAATGCATATCACACAATACATGATTTCTTCCTACTTCTGATTAATCCTGCAATACAAGAACTGCCCATGAACAGTAATTGTAGATGTCTAAACTTTGCCTTTGTACAATAGCTGTTTTGCCTTTTTTTTAAATGTAGCGAATGTATTTGTTTGATTTGACTTCTGTAAAAACAGGGAGAAAAGTTGCTGATATCAGAAAGTTGTTGTTTTATAAATAACTTCCATGTCTCAGCATGTGAAGGGATACAAAGGACATGTCGGCCGAGGAATGGAAGGTCAGAGCAATGACATAGAGTACAGCCTGAGGTGTGAGGAAGGGAACGATTTATATAACTAGCAGTAACGCTTTAAACTGGTAATATTTAGGCTCTAAGGCGACACAACCGCACTTGTGCTCGTATTTGCGCACACAATATGCAATGCGTGCGCAGATCTGTCTGCAGGCTCCTGCTCCCGGGCGGCGGAGAATCGCCGCGGGATACCGCTACGCCCGTGGACAGGCGGCCTAAGACATGCAATGGCCAGCGTCCACACACATCAGACAGTATACGGACAGCTGCCCGCCCGTGCGCTGTCTAATGCAGGTTGCATCTGAGATTCTTGGACCCAACTCACGTACAGTAGTCTGAATATAGCCTTATAGAGGCTCTCATCACAGGCATTTGTGACCAACTCTACATGTTCCCAGTGTCACTGGAGTATAGGCTTCTACAGTACGTAAGACTCTGTTCACATTTGCATTGGAGACTCCATTTGGGGTCTTCATTGTAGAACTGTCCCAATAAACACATAAAATAGTGCAGCATGCTCTATTTTGTTAGGGCTGGACTGAAGTCAGATGTCCCCCCGTTATGGATAACTAGCCTGGGTGCCCGATCCAGAACGCGTGCCATGCAAAACGGGACATTTTAAGTCTGAAAAGATGATCTCAGAACATACGCATAAATACGTGGAAGGACACCGATGCTGATTAATGCGAGGTTCATGTATTAACTCAAAATAGACAAATTCAATGATCCTTGCAATTAACATTTTTAGGAGGAGTTCTAAGCATTCTAAGGGGTCTCCTGGGGCCACTTTATAGTCCAGGGGTCTCCTGGGGCCACAGCAGAATAGTCCAGGGGTCTCCTGGGGCCACTTTATAGTCCAGGGGTCTCCTGGGGCCACAGCAGAATAGTCCAGGGATCTCCTGGGGCCACTTTATAGTCCAGGGGTCTCCTGGGGCCACAGCAAAATAGTCCAGGGGTCTCGTGGGGCCACTTTAGAGCATTGCACTGTGAACATGGTTTGTTTATTCAGCCAATAGAAAGCTGCGGAGACACTCGGAGTTATTGTTTGCATTGTATCTAAAAGCTTCCGCCTCCAAAAATTTGTAAGCTGTTCTTCTCAAAAGTTGAGTTGAGTGGTGGCTTGTGGAGTTCGTTGATTCTCAAATCGGCCATTAGTTTGCTCTGGCGTCTCAGCTAATCGAGCGGTAGCGTGTCAAATGCGTTGATTCTCAAGTCAGCTGTTAGTTTGCTCCGGCGTCTCAGCTAGTCGAGCGGCCGCTTGTCGCTTGTGTTGATTCTTGGGTCGCAGTTAGTTTGCTCCAGCGTCTTAGCTAGTCGAGCAGCTGCTACTCCAAGTGCGGCTCTTATCCTTCTGCCCAAACAGGTCCTTCGCTGCTCAGCATCTTATATTTAAAGCACCAAATCTGTTTGTTCGCGTCATGTACAAATCCCAAGTTGAGTAAAATTTGGCATTTTTTGGCAACGAATCACAGCTCAGCTTTCATTTGTTATTCTGATGAGGTAACATGTAAGCTGCGCCGTCATTGCTTGTTATATATTATACTGCTGAGGTAAAATAAAAGATGCGCTGTGATTGGTTGCTATAGGCAACAGCTTTTAATCCTTTTATTACTGAGGTAAAACGAAAGCTGCTCTGTGATTGGTTGCTATGGGTACCAAAAACAGTTTTTTACTGTTTGTTGACTTCCTGTTAGACAGTTATGATAAATGAGGGACGGTGTTGATACATTTGCTCCATGTATTCCTGTCTGGGGACCTCATTTCTGCAAACTGGTATCCACACGGACATCCAAGGCTGAATTAGGAAGGACAAAATGGGGGAATAATCACTAGTGGCTCCACTAGGGTTAGACTGGGGCTAAAAAGCAGTCCTGATACACAAATATATGCTCAGTCTGACTCTTCTATTAGGAATTACTTGTTGGAAATAACCAGGAATACTAAATCGAGTCCATAGAATCCACTGGTGAAAGCAAATTTGGGGGTTACTGCATTAAAATTCAAAGCAAAAAATGCAAATAAGGTTGCCGAGACAACAACATTTCAGAATTCTTTTTTAGCCTATAACCTTCTGTGTGCAAAATGTCATGTTAATTGGTCGTACAGTTTGTGTGTGAAGCTCCAACAAACAGACAGACATTGACAAATATATAGAAGATAAGATCCATCTGACGCCATTTGGTTCAGTCATAGGATGGTTCTCTTATAGTCAGTGATTCTATTTTCCTGCTCCCAAGATGGACACCCAAAAGCAGAGTCTAACATGTAAGTGTGACTTTCCTTTAGCTATACCGCACATGCATATGATGCAGCACTGATAGCGGGGCTCACATTCTATAGTCACCTATCTGTATGGCTTTAGAGGGTGGGAAGAAAAATACAAACTTGTTGCAGATGTTGTTCTTGGAGGGATTTGAACCTAGGACCTCAGCACTGCAAGGTAAGAGTGCTAACCACTGAGTCATCATGCTGCCCGCACCTGGTAGTGATAATGCCACCTGCAGGACTCTTCTTGCATTTAAGAGGATTAGAATACCCTGCTAAATGGATGACTTATGAGAACTGTCGGGGGCCCGGAAGCTTCTGTTCCTCTGACCGCTCTTATCGCTCGCAGCGCTATTATTCCTGCAGGTTTTCAGTCAGTTATTTATTCCACAAGAAGGATTGGACTCACCGTGGGGCCGCAGTAGCCGGCAGCTGACTTGATCAGGAGTACGAGGGTACTGAATGCAGCAATGGCAAGAGACAGAGAGGTAAGCAGAGTCAGCCTCTGCACAGAAAGTCCTGACACTGACTAACACCTTGTGTGCCGGGCGGGCAGCCGGGAGGTATCTCATATTCACAAAACATCATACCATAGATTGTAAAAGCAGCAGGCTGAGGGGCCACTCCGTTATCTGCTATAGCGGCTTACCGGGGATCTGCCCGGTCCGTCCAGGCCTTAGAATAGGTAAGTCGAGAAGGAACATTTGACTAATGAATAGAGATGAGCGAGCATACTCGCTAAGGACAATTACTCAATCGAGCATTGTCCTTAGCGAGTACATACCCGCTCGAAAGAAAAGGTTTGGCTATCCCCTCCATGCCTCCCCACTCTCCCCAGCCGCTCCCCACCCGCCGCTGGCAGCTGAACCTTTTCTTCCGAGCGGGCAGGTACTCACTAAGGGCAATGCTCAATGCTCGCTCATCTCTACTAATGAAGTCTAGAGTTTTGTTGGAAGAGGCTCATTTTGGGGGATTTAGATGGAGTCCCAGTATCAAACGTTTTATGAACACAACCCCATTGGGGGATTTACTAAAACTGTGGACGTATTCACATGGGCGAGTTCTGTCCGACAGCGATATTAATAACACATCGATTTAAATGAGTTTATGCACACGAGCAACTGAAAAATTGCCCTATTTTTGGGTGATTCCCCGTAAGGAATGACCCATTATTTCCTATGGGATTTTTTTAAAAATTGCATCGAACTCACATGCCATGCGATTTTTACCATTGAAAACTATTGGAAGCACGTGCCATTTTTTTCAAACATATGAAAATCGCAAGTACTTAGATGAGACTCTACGTGTTTTTTAAGCAAAAATGCATCATGTTCTTAACCAGAATTGCAATTTCACAAAGCAAAATAGGTCTGGGTTTCTCACTCACCCATGTGAATGCATCCTTACAGAGAGCCCTGTGCAGTAACCAATCAGAGTTCAGCTTTTATCTCTTAAACTGATCTACAAAAATGATAAGTGTGCTGTGATTGGACGACAATCAGTGAGGGCTCCCGCACGTGGGTGCATTTGCGTCCGCAAAATCTGTGCACGTAATGATTTAAATGGATTCCTTTACGCAGCGTTTCGTTCCGTGCGCATTTTGAACTCTTAAAAAAAAAAAGTGACATGCTCTATATTGGTGGGCAATTGCACACCAAGGGTCCCCGCCAGCACAAAATCAAGCATTGAAATGCGTAATTTTGAGCGGAAAATTGAAAACACCTGGGACTAAGGTGGCTGGCCCGCCTACTCAAACATGGCGCTGTCAGGACCGCTCTGATGTGAGTGGTCCTGGCAGTACAAAAAAGTACAGTAAAAGCGCCGATGCAGGCGTAATAGCACGCTGACGTGCCTCCTGCATAACGCATATATGTCACACTATCGCCAGCGTATATATGCTTACGCCTATGCACATCCACCCTAACAAATGTAGAATGATTCCAGGTTTTCGGCTACACAGTTTTGCTCATTTGGGCTCCTGTATTATGTTGTTGTCATAAGACCTCACATATTCCTTTTGCGAAGACTAAGAACAGAAGATATTTGGCATTCGACTACTTGAGATCCTTCTACATAATTCATGGATGCTATTTTAAATCAAGATGCTTAGATTTGGTTACTTTTGTTAAAAAGTGACAGCTAGCTAACATTGTATATTACAAAGCATAAAAGTACAGAAGCTTCAAGAGCGAGACAGCTATTATTTAGCAACATTTAAAGTACAATTTAGAGGGACCATCAAGGCAATAATTCTGTCTCCTGACTGCACCAGTCCTCCGCCACTTTATTGCACTAGATCTACAGCTGCTGAGGCCGTCAAACAGCATGCATTGTCGCTTCCCAGCAACGCTCAAGTTATACCAGAACCTAAAGCTTGTCCATTCATTTTATGAAGATAGAAGATGACAATAATGGAGTGAAATGCCCTGTTAATACACATCTAAAGGATGAAACGCCATATAATATTGGGAATAATAAAGCAATGATGCAGTAATGTACACGTGTAAATAAATCTGTATGAAGCCTAGTACAAACAGCGCGCGTAGCAACCCAGAGCTGTCCTGTAGATTTACATAATTGCTATTAATTACCAGAGCAAGCAAGCTGTGAAACAGGCAGACATTGAGAGGGGGAGCGTGACAATACAAAGAACAGGGCCAACACAGTGAAGGGGCCAAAAAGCTGTGAAGAGGTGAGAACAGATGGGAGAGAGGATGCCGCACCGAAAAAAATAAGGAAAAAAAGATGGAATACAGGTGCCAGAATTCAGAACCGCGCAGCCACAGCTGCTTTCAGGATAACAGCCTCTAAATGTGATTCTCTCTGTTTGATCATATCAAGTAAAGAAAGCTGGGAAGATGGGGCCAAGAGAAGAGGCTGTTAGCAGAGATGCAAGTAAATAAGAGAGCTAGACTAGAAGGCAATAAGAGAACGACAAGACGGAGACAGCAGGACTCACATAAAGAATGAAGAAGGAGGTGCATGAATAAAGGTGAACGTGAAACAGATTGATAGCAACAATGGTTAACGTCGAGGGGATGGGACTGTAAAAAAAATGCAAGAATGAATGATGTAAATCAGAGGTAACTCGAAAAGAAGAGTGAGCAACAAAGATAGAGAGGAGCTGCCAATGCAAATGAAATTGGTTGGGTGGAAAAATGAATGTGGCACAGGCAGAAAGGGCACAGGACAAGCATTATACCAGCATATGTGAAACACAAATGGATTGGCATATTGCATGTGTGAGAGAAAGAAGCATTAATGACAATAAGCATTAAACAGCCAATAAAAAGGAACTACTATAAAAAATGAGCAAATGTCTAAAAGACATCATTGGGATTAGATTGCAAGCAGCAGTGTGATTAAAATGTCTGAACTTCTACAAGAATTGTGACTAAGCATTAATATATAGTCATAGCTACTGCAAAGAATTTCTATTTCAAAGAATTTCTATTTCTGAATAAGGGGGTGATTGATAGCAATCTAGAACATGTAGATGCTGTATGGATGCCAACATAGATAGATAAATATGAGATACATATGAGATAGATAGATAGATATGAGATAGATAGATATGAGATAGATAGATAGATAGATAGATAGATAGATAGATAGATAGATAGATAGATAGATAGATATGAGATAGAATCCTAGAATGGTAGAGTTGGAAGGGACCTCCAGGGTCATTGGGTCCGACCCCCTGCTCAATGCAGGATCACTAAATCATCCCAGACAGATATTTGTCCAGCCTTTGTTTGAACACTTCCATTGAAGGAGAACTCCCCACCTCCTGTGGTAACCTGTTCCACTCATTGATCACCCATCAGTCAGAAAGTTTTTTCTAATATCTAATTTGTGTCTCCTCTCTTTCAGTTTTATCCCACTGCTTCTAGTCTTTCCTTTTACAGATCAGAATAGGGCTGATTCCTCTGCACTGTGACAACCCTTCAGATATTTGTAGACCGCTATTAAGTCTCCTCTCAGCCTTCTCTTCTGCAAGCTAAACATTCCCAGATCCTTTAACTGTTCTTCACAGGATGTGATTTGCAGACCGCTCACCATCTTGGTAACTGTTCTCTGCACTTGCTCCAGTTTGTCTATGTCTTTTTTAAAGTGGAATGCCCAGAACTGGACACAGTATTCCAGATGAGATCTGAGTAAGGAAGATTAGTGTGGGATAATTACCTCAAGTGATCTAGACTCTATGCTTCTCTTAATACATCCCAGAATTGTGTTTGCCTTTTTGGCTGCTGCATCACATTGCTGACTCATGTTCAGTCTATGATCCATTAGTAAACCCAAGTCTTTTTCACATATGCTGCTGCTTAACCCAATTCCACCCATTCTGTATCCTCCCATTCAAGATGTTGGACTTCACATTTCTCCATGTTAAATACCATTCTGTTAGTTACCGCCCACTGTTCAAGCTTTTCTAGATCTTTTTGAATACTCCCTCTCTCTTCCCTAGTGTTAGCTACCCCTCCTAGCTTTGTGTCGCTAGCAAATGTAATCAGTTTCCCATCAATTCTCTCCTCCAGATCATATATAAAAATGTTGAACAACATTGGGCCTAGGACACAGCCTTGTGGTACCCCACTTGATGCATTCTTCCACTTGGATGTACAGCCATTTATGACCATTCTTTGAGTACAATTACTCAGCCAGTTATGAATTCACCTAACAGTTGACTTGTCAATCCCATATTTTGTCATTTTTTTCAAAAAGTATGATATGAGATACTTTGTCAAAGGCTTTACTAAAGTCACGATATACTATATCCATCGCATTTCCCTGATCAACCCAGTCAGTGATTCTGTCATAGAAGAAAATTAGATTAGTCTGGCATGACTTGTTTGTTACAAACCCATTCTGGCTGTGGGCAATTACTCTATTTTTATCCAAGTACTTGCATACATGCTGTTTAATAATTTGTTTAAAGATATTTTCCAGTATAAAAGTCAGGCTCACAGGCCTGTAGTTTCCTGGATCCACCTTCTTCCTTTTTTGAAGATAGTGACAACATTTGCCCTTTTCTAATCTTCTGGGACTTATCCTGTTCCCCAGGAATTTTCAAAGATTATGGCAAGTGGTTCAGCAATTACCTCCACTGCTTCCTTTAGTATACTAGAATGTAATTCATCTGGCCCACGAGACTTGAATTCCTTAACGTTAGCTATGTGTTCCCTCACCAGCTCTCTGCTTATAGATAGCCTGCATTCTTTTATTCCCCCAATAGCACAGGGAAGATCAGTTGATGTTCCATCTACTTTCTGAGAGAAAACAGATACAAAATAGGAATTTAAAAGTTTGGCCTTTTCAACATCATTCTTAACCAATTCACCATTTTCATCTTGTAAGCATCCAATAGCATCTTTGACTTTTCTTTTGCTTTTGACATACCCCCCAAATCCTTTTTTATTGCTTTTGGCCTCTATTGCAAGCCTCAATTCATTATTAGCTTTAGCTTTTCTGACATTTGCCCTACAGTTTCTGCAGACCGCATTATATTCTTCTTTATATATTCCCCACTCTTATCATTTGATAAACATATTTTTCTTTTTCATTATTTAACATGTGTGCAAGTGCTGTGTTCATCCATCCTGGTCTTTTTAAATGCTTCCCATTCTTCCTTCTTTTAGGGATTGTTAATAGAGATGAGCGAATGTGCTAGTTTAGGACAATTACTCGATTGAGCATCGCTTTTTTCGAGTAACTGCCTGCACGTTCGCTTATCTCTAATTGTTAACTATTGTGCTTTGAGAATCTCATTTTGCACTATTTCCCAACCTTCTTGGACATTTCTGTCCTTAAGAACATCCAGCCATTGGATTCTTCCTATCCCCTTTCTAAGTTCATTAAAATCTGCCCTTCTGAAATCCAACCTTGAGATCTGAGTTTTCTCAGGTCTTCCTCCCCTTTTTATCCAAAATTCAAGGATAGCATGATCCCTGCCTCCTAAGGTCCCAGCCACCCGTACTTCCTCAACCATTCCCTCCCTGTTGGTAAGAATTAGATCCAAGACAGCAGATCCCCTTGTTTTCTCTTCGACCTTTTGGAAGATAAAGTTGTCAACAAGAGCGGATAAGAATTTGTTGGATCTATTACATTTACCTGAGGAAGATTCCCAACAAATGTCCGGATAGTTAAAATTTCCCATGATCACTATGTCAGGCTTTTTTTGAGAGCTTGGCCATCTGATGTAGTAAGAGGTCATCGATATCTTCTGCTTGTCTAGGTGGCCTATAGTAAATACCCACAATGGTGTCCCTTCTGTTGTTCTCTCCTTGTATTCTAACCCAAAACAGTTTCTACAGAGCTACCATGCTCTGAAGTTTGAATCTCTGTGGAGATGGATGTTTTCCTAACATAGAACGCAATACCTTCTCCCCTTTTTTTAGGTTTGTTTCTTATAAATAAGTTGCATCCTTCAAGTCTTGTATTCCAATCATGTGTATCATTCCACCAAGTTTCCATAATTCCAATGATGTCATATTTCTCTTCCTGTGTTAGGAGCTCCAATTCTCCTTGTTTATTTCCCATGCTCTGTGCATTTGTATAAAAACATGTTAGTTTGTGATCGGTGTCTCTTGCTCCTCTACTTGCCTTTTGATTTTTTTCGTCTTTGTTCTTTCTTTCCACTTCTAATAGCAAAATTCTCAAATGTATTAATTAGCTGTATATTTTTACCTGGCCTTTCACTTCCCTTCCCATATTGTTCTAGTTTAAAACTCTCCTAATGAGCGAAGCAAGGCACCCACCAAATTTATGCTTACCTGTTTTTGTAAGGTGCAACCCATGTCTAGCAAGTAGTCCATCATATACGTAGCCAGTTGTTCACCTCTAGAATCCTGTTTCATCTTCTTATTCCATGACCATCCACTGGGAGAATGGATGAGAAGACCACCTGTGCTCCTAGTTCCTTCACCTTCTTTCCGAGGTCCTCAAAGTCTCTGCAGATAGTTGCAAGGTCCTTTTTGTAGTGTCATTTGTCCCTACATGTATTAGTAGGAATGGGTGGTGTTCTCTAGGACCGAAGAGTCTTGACAGCCTACCAGACACATCTTTGATTTTCGCACCTGGAAGACAGCATACCTCTCTTGAGGTGTCAGGTCTGCAGACAGCGGCCTCTGTTCTTCTCTGTAGGGAATCCCCACAACCACCACTCTCCTTTTCTTCTTCACAACAAAACTTCTTTTTCTCCATTCAAGAAGACTCTGTGTGGTTACTACACAGTTCTTTGTGGGTAAAGTCAGATACATAGATATGAGATAGATAAAGATAGATAGATACATTACAAGATCCGCTCTTTTCTCACCATAGACACGCTAAAAATGCTTATTGTGTCCCTCATCCACTCACGGCTCCCCTGCACCAGACTCTACCCTCTCCAATCCATCCTGAATGCGGCAGCCAGGCTCATATTCCTGTCCAGCCGTTACTCAGACGCCTCTGCCCATTAAATACAGAATTCAATTTAAACTTACTAGCTTCATCCACAAAGCCCTCCATAGCGCAGCGCCCCCCTATATTGCCTCCCTCATCTAAATCCATCACCCAGCCCGAGCTCTCCGCTCTGCTAACGAAACTAGACTGCGCACCCCTCTAGTTCGAACTTCTCACTTCCGCCTCCAAGACTTCTCCAGAGCAGCACCGGTCCTCTGGAACGCGCTACCAAAGGATACCCGGGCAATCCAGGACTCGAAAAACTTCAGGCGTGCTCTAAAAACGCACCTCTTCAGGGAGGCATACCGCATTCCCTAAACAAACTCTTCTGTATGCTACCTGATAACATGCTCCCTGACCTACTGACTGCAATCCCTGCTAGCCGTCATAAACCGCTCCTGCAGTCATACTGATCCTGCCGTCACACGGCTAAATGTCTGACCATTGTCTATGTGTATAACATCCCTCACTCTCCACCTCACCATACCGCGCACATCTCCAGCCCCTTTACCTTTTGTATCACCCCATTACTTGTAGTATGTAAGTTTGTTTGGAGCAGGACCCTCACCCCTATTGTTTCTATCAACTGATTACTATGTAACCGTGGTTCTGTAACTTTTGTATTTTTTGTCTTTCTGTATTCCCCGTCTATGTAAGCGCTGCGGAATATGTTGGCGCTATACAAATAAAGATTATTATTATATTATTATTATTACATACATTAATATGAGATAGATGGATAGATATACAGGAGATTGATAGATAGATATGAGATAGATAAGATATAGATAGATGAATAGATATAAGATAGATACGAGATAGATAGATGGATATGAGATAGATAGATAGATATGAGATAGATATAGATATGAGATGGATAGATATGAGATAGATAGATAGATCGATAGATATGAGATAGATAGATAAATAGATATGAGATAGATAGCTAAATAGATATGAGACAGATAGATAGATAGATAGCTAGATATGAGATAGATAGATAAATAGATATGAGATAGAGCGATAGATATAGATATAGATAGATAGATATGGTACAGATAGATAGATAAATAGATATGAGATAGATAGATAGATAGATAGATATGAGATAGATAGATATGAAATAGATAGATAGATATGAGATAGATAAATATGAGATAGATAGATAGATATGAGATAGATAGATGAATAGATATGAGATAGATAGATAGATAGATAAATAGATATGAGATAGATAGATAGATATGAGATAGATAGATATGAGATAGATAGATAAATAGATATGCGATAGATAGATAGATAGATAGATAGATAGATATGAGATAGATAGATATGAGATAGATAGATAAATAGATATGAGATAGATAGATAGATAGATATGAGATAGATAGATAATTGAAGTTGGAATCCCAAAGTTTGTTAAAGACAGAATGAATACTACAGTGAAGCCGTGTCAGAGCCATTCTCTGATATATTTGACTAGCTTGTGAGTTTTTGTTGAGGCTACAAAAGAAAAAATGTAACAAAAAACTATTCTATTGCAAAATCAATATCCATTAATACAGGCCATAGACTATACAAGATGTCACCTACCAGTTACTTCCAGGGGCACAGTGTCCTGCTCATCTTCAATCCCCAGGACAATCTCACAACGGTATAGACCTGAATCACTGGCACGAGCATTGGACAAAATCAGAGTGGCATTGTGTCTGTTGTGGGCATATCCAGGCAGAGACACTCTCCCCTCATAACCTCGAGATATTTTTACTACATTTTCTCTTGCCACCAGAACAGTTATTTCCTTTTTGCCTGGTCCTTGAAGAATTTTACTCCACTTGATGCGTGGTGAATCTGAGCCATTGTATGCTTGCACGGATTGGGTAGGCCGTAGAGAGAAAAGACATGGGAGGGCCACAGACTGTGCCAAACTGCACTGTACAAGGCCATGTTGAAGTCTATGGATATGTAGAGGCTTTACACTTTCCCCAATACCTGGATATAAAACAAAAAAGGAAAAGATGTTAGAATATAGTTTTATGGCCAGCCAGCCCTCCTCATATGGCAAACCATCCGCAGATCAAATTGGTGGTTCTCAGCTGAAATCACCAGGTGGCCACACATTGGCTCTGCAGGTATGGCGCCCATGCATGATGTCCATTCTAGTAAATATGCAAAGCCTCTCTGGCTGGTAGAAGGAGATCTGATCAAGGCATCCTCTCATCAAGGGATCCTCTCATGTTTATAAGCTCTAATGTTGCACTGGCCCTTTAGAAGGAAACATCTTTTTCAACTTTGCAATTCATCCCCTTAAAAGCTGCAAAGACTATTGAACTGTATTAAGAGGATCAAAGGGAGGATCAAAGCGCACTGTGCTAATTTCTAACATGACTAAGTAGACTATGACTTAGCAAAGTGTCTTTTATGCTATACTCCTTGAGGTTTGCAGAGCCCTCTGGGTAACCGTAATAGATGATATAAAAGTGTAGTCATGCTATGTGAATAGACATCATTTCAGAGAATGACCATTCAGTAGATCTGGCAGTATCTTCTTCCATGATTTATTTACCCTAGAGGCTATGGACACTGTATTTGGAAATGCCTTTTCCTATAGATGTCATTCTTTCATTCACTGAGCCATAGACCCAAGAGGTCTACACGGAGCAAGCAATGTCAAGTCTACAGCATGAAACACACAGCGCTAACTAATGCGGGCTGCTCCTGATCACAGCTGAGATTAGAACCAATTTAAGTACTGTCAGCGGAGGGATCCATCCTATGAGGATTTATTATCCCGCCTGCCAAAGATAGGAATAATCAGAGCCAGCTGTGCCCTGAAGTCTAGAGAGGGGATAGGAGCTTGGGACAGCCATATATCTGTATTGAACATTGGCTTTGTTCAAGGTGTCACCATTCTAGGCCTGGCTATTGTTCCAAGCTATGAATACACTTAAGGTCCCAAGCAAAGTATTATGGAGTCTCCTGAGGCTCATTCAGACAGAAAGAAGTGTAGAAAAGAATTGCTTACATTACAAACTAATGTCTTTGTTCTATTGCTTGCTTTCTCCCCTATCCCTTTGGCTTATAAAACACCAACTGTTCATGTCATATTATGCATTTGTTCTGCCACTTCATCTATACGTGCAGTTTGTCCCCTGGGATGGACAGCATATATAGGAAAAGGTTATTAGTCGGTTGTTTCTCTGTATCAATTAACATTCAAGACATAATACAAGCCGTAAAGAGACAGAACATCCTGCCTGTAGAGTCGCTCACAGCTTCAGATGACCTAGACTTTCTGATTAAATCTTCCCGAATCACTAAATGTGCAATATGCAGTAAATAACAAATCCACTATCTACTTAATTCACTTTGCATAAGCTAACAAGGACAAAACAGCACATCAATAAAGAAAAATGTGATACGGCTGCACATTCACTATCCTTAATAAATATTAGTAAGTACATCTATAGATATAAGTTTAAAGAGGTTCTCTGGATTCAGAAAATTGATGACCTATCTCTAGAAAATGGCTAACAGTGCTTGACCGGTGGGGATGGAACCTCTGAAACATCCTCCCCAAAAGTAGGGTTTCCTACATTGATTACACAGGCACGTAGAAGCAATGTGCCTGTTACTGCAGCTCATCTCATTCAATCCCATTCAACTGCTGATCGAAGGGGTCCATGAATCCCCACCAATCAAACATGGATTTGCTACATTAGGAGCTGCATGACGTTTACTGGTTGGGCAGCTCATTGCTCATATTTTTCATATAACAACATTGGGCAGATTTCCTGACACTATCTAATAGTTCGACCAGTGTTTCCCAACTCCAGTCCTCAGGGACCCAACAGGTCATGTTTTCAGGACATCCTATAGCAATAACACCTGTGGCAATGTCTGAGGCACTGACAATAATTACATCACCTGTGCAACACTGAGGAAATCCTGAAAACATGACCTGTTGGGGTCCCTGAGGACTGGAGTTGGGGAACACTGGGTTAGACTTTGTAAACTTGAGACAGTTTTAAAATGTCCCAGATTTATCACAGTGGCTCATGCAGGATGATAAATCTGGCGCGTCTTTAGACAGTTCTGTTTAACTTTAAACCATAAATTGATTCGCTTACTTTAATTTTAATGCAATTTTTGCCTCAGAATTTTAATGCAGTTTTTAGTGCACCTTGTAATATGTAGGTCGTGTTCTGTCCCACAGAGCCACATCGCTTTTTGGACACAGCTTAAAAAAGTACATTAGCATGTCTAAAGCACATCATAAACATAATATAAAGTGTGTAAGACAGTTTTTGGTGCATTTTCAATAGTGAATCTGTCCCATTATGTCTTATTTTGTTTCTTGTGGGTTTCAAAGGCCCACAATTATGCTTCAGTTACAGATCCATCTCTTTATTGAATGTTGACCTAAACTCCAACCACCCCTTCCTGCCCATATTCATCCAGACCAAGTGGAGTTTGTGAAGGGAGGGGAGGCTCATGACAAAACATTGAAGACACCAGATATTATCCAGTATGCAGAATCCAAGGGAATTCCATTAATGATTCACTCTACCAATGCTGAAAAAGCAGTTAATCACTTTGCTTAGTCCGCTATTTTCTACTGGGCAATAGCTGGGTATCAGAGACGCCTGTGATTCAAAAGTCATGGCTTGTTTAAAATGAATGGCTCTTTATGAGATATAACCTCCATTACCAATGGAACAAGGCAGGGATGCCCCATTTCTCCTATCCTATACAGTTTAGTGATGGAGCACCTGCTGACATCTATCAGGGATAATCCAGACATTTGGGGCATAACCATAGAACAAAAGGAGCATAAATACTGTGGCACAGAAATGTTTTTAACCTTTTTTTGTCATGTGTAAAAAATTATTTGTTAGGGATTTTCCAAGGTAAATATTTAACAACCTTCTGCTGCAAAAGTTGGACATTGAAGGAAACGGACTGAAGGAAGATTGATGCCTTCGAACTTTGGTCCGGGAGGAAATTCCTATGAATTCCTTGGACCACCAAAATCACAAACAAAACAGTCAGCAAACCAAAGTTTTCATTGGAGGAAAAATTACGAAACAGAAACTTCTATACTTCAGCCATGTGATGTGAGCTAATTCATTAGAAGCATTGATAATGCTTGGAGTGGTCAGTGGCAAACAAACACCTAGCCACCAAAGAACGTGCTGGCTTGATACTATCAAAGCCGACACCAACATACAAGTGATCGAACTCAAAGAAGCCGTTTGAAAGAGAACCGCATGGAGAGGGGTGATCCGTAAAGTGTCGGCCTCGACTAAACTATATGCATTCCAGTAATATGGACCCACTCAAATCCTAATCTTATGCAGTAAAGACCCACACAGAGGATCCATATCTAACTATATTTAATAGTTACTGTCAAATACTCATTATAACATGCACAAATACAAAAGGGCTGTACAGAAGAGCTCTCTATACCGATTGACTCCAATAGAATGTGCTATCGGATGTAGCACAGCACCGAGTAGGTAAATTGTATGCTGGGCCTTTCAAATCCTTTTAATGCAGGTTGGAAGCAGGCAGCTCACTGATTGGCAATGACGATACACCTTTTGACTAGAAGTGGAATTTTCATGCAAAAATCTTTATAATTATGGCTGTTTAATGGGAAAGGAGATCAATATTCTATCTTAAATACTAGGAACCTAAAAATGGTAGACTTGGCGGTCTCCTTACTATATAAGGCAGGTTCCTCTCCTGTTTGATGGATCTCCAGCAGCAATAAAGTTAAAAATATATTTTCTTTTCACAGCAATTAGCAATGATTTTCCAAGATAGATTTATTTGTGCCCCTGATGAGGCCGTTTCCCAAACTGTGCAGCTGATGATCAGTTTCTCTGCAGCTGGTAATTACAATCTGTGCATGGGATCTGCACTTGTCATACCATTGCCAAGAACTGACTTGTGTCATGGACAGATTAACTCACTCATATCTGGATATAATCGGCACACAATGCTTCTTCACAGATGCTTGCAGAGTCTTCCAGAAAGAGCAAACGCTTGGCAGATGTCTCAGACAGCAGGATTTAGTATATGATTATGGTATGAACATATAATGTGCCATAAAAATATAATATGTATCATTAAAGTAGATATATTAGAGGGGATTTATCAAGCGAAAATTGCTGTCACCAAGTTTTGTCACAACTTTCTTACAATTTCTGCTGCTCACATACGCCTCTTCATACATCGGGCGTAACTTGTGAGAGTCTTATTAAGGCGTTTTAAATGCTCGTCTTAAAACTTTTACCCCATTGTGTTTGTTTTTTAAAGGACGTTTCCTTCGGCAGACATTTTTGGCGTATGGACTGGGATATGTGATATATGGAAATCCAAAGAGTCCCAAGAATACTGGTTTGTTTCCCCATTAGTGTTGGATATGTGACTGCCAAACTCTGCGATAGAAAATTCACTATGGTTATATAATGAATGGTTGAAGTGAGATTTCTGTATTTGCACATACTGCAACAGTATAATATTATGTTACAACTGTATACCAAATAGATAGAAGTATACAGATACGCCATCATTGTTTAAAGGATTTAATAGAATATAGCATAAAATGGATGAATATAAGATACAGTGAATGTATAATTTGTCAGGTCCAATACAAGTTTTAATAATAGGTAGAAACACATTATATTATTTATCACATTGAAGCCACATAGCCAAACAGTAGCCAGACGTACCAATGGAATTCCAGAATTCTTAATTAGAAATAGCAATGACAACTCTGGCACCAAAGCAAGATCGAAATAGTATTTCCATTGGAAGGCTAAAATTGGCTGTATATTAGTAAATTGGAAGAAAAGACCCATTTACACGCAAAGATGATCACACAAAATTTGTTCAAAAGATAGCCTAAATGACAGTTTATACGATCATTGTGTATAAACTACTAATGGGCACTAATGCCCATTAGTAGCTTATTAGCTTCATTTGCATGTAAACGAGCCTCCCTTTGCTGCATGCAGATAACAGCAGGTGGTCAGCATACAGCTTTATTGTTCTGGCAGGGGACTGCAACTGAAAACAATGTCAGCAGCACTCCCGTGGAGAATCACAGCATGCTGCCCCTGCTATAAGCTGACTTGGGCGAACGATGGTTTTATGCTGAACAAAAAAGACATGGTTTGAACGAATCGTTGCCTGTAAATGGGGCTTAAAGCGAGGTGATCAAAGTTTGGTGATTAGATCCTTATTTACTGAATTAACATCAGCTGGTGGTGACCAGTAGGCTGCACTACCTGTCATCACTTTTACATTGAATGGATGCCCCCACAAAAGAGGGACAGGCCCATATTTATGTAAGTAAAAGAGACATAGAGGCAACATATTTAAAGCCTATATTTTTGGGGATGAATAATATTTTTGCAATGGGAATTAATTACAAATTTTTCACCATTTGGCTTCTCCAGCTTCTATGTATCACTGTATGTAGTAAACTGCAAGAGGAGGTGATCTGTCAACCCTTATCTCTCCTCTTCTGACCGGTCCTATTAGCTTGTTTATGACCATAACAAAGATAAACTTTATTGAGGTCATAAATTAGCTGATAAGAGCATTTAGGAGAGCAGAGAGAGGAGTCAGAGACTAAAGGCTTCTAGACAGAACCAGGAGAGCAGAGAGAGGAGTCAGAGACTAAAGGTGCTTCTAGACAGAACCAGGAGAGCAGAGAGAGGAGTCAGAGACTGAAGGTGCTTCTAGACAGAACCAAGAGAGCAGAGAGAGGAGTCAGAGACTAAAGGTGCTTCTAGACAGAACCAGGAGAGCAAAGAGAGGAGTCAGAGACTAAAGGCTTCTAGACAGAACCAGGAGAGCAGAGAGAGGAGTCAGAGACTAAAGGCTTCTTGACAGAACCAGGAGAGCAGAGAGAGGAGTCAGAGACTAAAGGCTTCTAGACAGAACCAGGAGAGCAGAGAGAGGAGTCAGAGACTAAAGGTGCTTCTAGACAGAACCAGGAGAGCAGAGAGAGGAGTCAGAGACTAAAGGCTTCTAGACAGAACCAGGAGAGCAGAGAGAGGAGTCAGAGACTAAAGGTGCTTCTAGACAGAACCAGGAGAGCAGAGAGAGGAGTCAGAGACTAAAGGCTTCTAGACAGAACCAGGAGAGCAGAGAGAGGAGTCAGACCCTAAAGGTGCTTCTAGACAGAACCAGGAGAGCAGAGAGAGGAGTCAGAGACTAAAGGTGCTTCTAGACAGAACCAAGAGAGCAGAGAGAGGAGTCAGAGACTAAAGGTGCTTCTAGACAGAACCAGGAGAGCAGAGAGAGGAGTCAGAGACTAAAGGTGCTTCTAGACAGAACCAGGAGAGCAGAGAGAGGAGTCAGAGACTAAAGGTGCTTCTAGACAGAAACAGGAGAGCAGAGAGAGG
The DNA here is from genome assembly GCF_035609145.1 of Eleutherodactylus coqui. Classification (NCBI taxonomy): domain Eukaryota; kingdom Metazoa; phylum Chordata; class Amphibia; order Anura; family Eleutherodactylidae; genus Eleutherodactylus; species Eleutherodactylus coqui. Next base: position 254,761,105 of record NC_089841.1, read on the forward strand.
AGTCAGAGACTGAAGGTGCTTCTAGACATTACCAGGAGAGCAGAGAGAGGAGTCAGAGACTAAAGGTGCTTCTAGACAAAAGCAGGAGAGCAGAGAGGAGTCAGAGACTAAAGGTGCTTCTAGACAGAACCAGGGGAGCAGAGAGAGGAGTCAGAGACTAAAGGTGCTTCTAGACAGAACCAGGAGAGCAGAGAGAGGAGTCAGAGACTAAAGGTGCTTCTAGACAGAACCAGGGGAGCAGAGAGAGGAGTCAGAGACTAAAGGTGCTTCTAGACAGAACCAGGAGAGCAGAGAGAGGAGTCAGAGACTAAAGGTGCTTCTAGACAGAACCAGGAGAGCAGAGAGAGGAGTCAGAGACTAAAGGTGCTTCTAGACAGAACCATTATGGTTCAAAAAAGTGTTCAAAAGAGCGAAAGTGAACAATCATTTGGTCTAAACGCGAGCCAACGACTGAACAACGAACAGACAGAACCAGGAGAGCAGAGAGAGGAGTCAGAGACTAAAGGTGCTTCTAGACAGAACCAGGAGAGCAGAGAGAGGAGTCAGAGACTGAAGGTGCTTCTAGACAGAACCAAGAGAGCAGAGAGAGGAGTCAGAGACTAAAGGTGCTTCTAGACAGAACCAGGAGAGCAAAGAGAGGAGTCAGAGACTAAAGGCTTCTAGACAGAACCAGGAGAGCAGAGAGAGGAGTCAGAGACTAAAGGCTTCTTGACAGAACCAGGAGAGCAGAGAGAGGAGTCAGAGACTAAAGGCTTCTAGACAGAACCAGGAGAGCAGAGAGAGGAGTCAGAGACTAAAGGTGCTTCTAGACAGAACCAGGAGAGCAGAGAGAGGAGTCAGAGACTGAAGGTGCTTCTAGACAGAACCAAGAGAGCAGAGAGAGGAGTCAGAGACTAAAGGTGCTTCTAGACAGAACCAGGAGAGCAAAGAGAGGAGTCAGAGACTAAAGGCTTCTAGACAGAACCAGGAGAGCAGAGAGAGGAGTCAGAGACTAAAGGCTTCTTGACAGAACCAGGAGAGCAGAGAGAGGAGTCAGAGACTAAAGGCTTCTAGACAGAACCAGGAGAGCAGAGAGAGGAGTCAGAGACTAAAGGTGCTTCTAGACAGAACCAGGAGAGCAGAGAGAGGAGTCAGAGACTAAAGGCTTCTAGACAGAACCAGGAGAGCAGAGAGAGGAGTCAGAGACTAAAGGTGCTTCTAGACAGAACCAGGAGAGCAGAGAGAGGAGTCAGAGACTAAAGGCTTCTAGGCAGAACCAGGAGAGCAGAGAGAGGAGTCAGACCCTAAAGGTGCTTCTAGACAGAACCAGGAGAGCAGAGAGAGGAGTCAGAGACTAAAGGTGCTTCTAGACAGAACCAAGAGAGCAGAGAGAGGAGTCAGAGACTAAAGGTGCTTCTAGACAGAACCAGGAGAGCAGAGAGAGGAGTCAGAGACTAAAGGTGCTTCTAGACAGAACCAGGAGAGCAGAGAGAGGAGTCAGAGACTAAAGGTGCTTCTAGACAGAAACAGGAGAGCAGAGAGAGGAGTCAGAGACTGAAGGTGCTTCTAGACATTACCAGGAGAGCAGAGAGAGGAGTCAGAGACTAAAGGTGCTTCTAGACAAAAGCAGGAGAGCAGAGAGGAGTCAGAGACTAAAGGTGCTTCTAGACAGAACCAGGGGAGCAGAGAGAGGAGTCAGAGACTAAAGGTGCTTCTAGACAGAACCAGGAGAGCAGAGAGAGGAGTCAGAGACTAAAGGTGCTTCTAGACAGAACCAGGGGAGCAGAGAGAGGAGTCAGAGACTAAAGGTGCTTCTAGACAGAACCAGGAGAGCAGAGAGAGGAGTCAGAGACTAAAGGTGCTTCTAGACAGAACCAGGAGAGCAGAGAGAGGAGTCAGAGACTAAAGGTGCTTCTAGACAGAACCATTATGGTTCAAAAAAGTGTTCAAAAGAGCGAAAGTGAACAATCATTTGGTCTAAACGCGAGCCAACGACTGAACAACGAACAGACAGAACCAGGAGAGCAGAGAGAGGAGTCAGAGACTAAAGGTGCTTCTAGACAGAACCAGGAGAGCAGAGAGAGGAGTCAGAGACTGAAGGTGCTTCTAGAAAGAACCAAGAGAGCAGAGAGAGGAGTCAGAGACTAAAGGTGCTTCTAGACAGAACCAGGAGAGCAAAGAGAGGAGTCAGAGACTAAAGGCTTCTAGACAGAACCAGGAGAGCAGAGAGAGGAGTCAGAGACTAAAGGCTTCTTGACAGAACCAGGAGAGCAGAGAGAGGAGTCAGAGACTAAAGGCTTCTAGACAGAACCAGGAGAGCAGAGAGAGGAGTCAGAGACTAAAGGTGCTTCTAGACAGAACCAGGAGAGCAGAGAGAGGAGTCAGAGACTAAAGGCTTCTAGACAGAACCAGGAGAGCAGAGAGAGGAGTCAGAGACTAAAGGTGCTTCTAGACAGAACCAGGAGAGCAGAGAGAGGAGTCAGAGACTAAAGGCTTCTAGACAGAACCAGGAGAGCAGAGAGAGGAGTCAGACCCTAAAGGTGCTTCTAGACAGAACCAGGAGAGCAGAGAGAGGAGTCAGAGACTAAAGGTGCTTCTAGACAGAACCAAGAGAGCAGAGAGAGGAGTCAGAGACTAAAGGTGCTTCTAGACAGAACCAGGAGAGCAGAGAGAGGAGTCAGAGACTAAAGGTGCTTCTAGACAGAACCAGGAGAGCAGAGAGAGGAGTCAGAGACTAAAGGTGCTTCTAGACAGAAACAGGAGAGCAGAGAGAGGAGTCAGAGACTGAAGGTGCTTCTAGACATTACCAGGAGAGCAGAGAGAGGAGTCAGAGACTAAAGGTGCTTCTAGACAAAAGCAGGAGAGCAGAGAGGAGTCAGAGACTAAAGGTGCTTCTAGACAGAACCAGGGGAGCAGAGAGAGGAGTCAGAGACTAAAGGTGCTTCTAGACAGAACCAGGAGAGCAGAGAGAGGAGTCAGAGACTAAAGGTGCTTCTAGACAGAACCAGGGGAGCAGAGAGAGGAGTCAGAGACTAAAGGTGCTTCTAGACAGAACCAGGAGAGCAGAGAGAGGAGTCAGAGACTAAAGGTGCTTCTAGACAGAACCAGGAGAGCAGAGAGAGGAGTCAGAGACTAAAGGTGCTTCTAGACAGAACCATTATGGTTCAAAAAAGTGTTCAAAAGAGCGAAAGTGAACAATCATTTGGTCTAAACGCGAGCCAACGACTGAACGACGAACATCGTCCCTTTCATGCCGGCATAAAAATCATCATTGGCTCGTTCACTTATTGTTCAGTTTAAACAGCGTTTACTCAGTCATTCAGATTCACGTAGGGCTCATTCACACGGGCTACAAAATCACACAAAAGCTAGATGCGCAAAACAATCACACAGATAGTAGTGCTGCAGAAAATCTCGTGAGTGGATGATTTCCCGCCATCAAGTCCCGAGCTTAATTGGCAGTGAAAATGCAGATTCACACGATTGGGAGCTGCGTGTTTTAGCAAAAAAGTGCTGCCGTTCTCTTCTGCACTGGGCTTCGCTTCATCTCAGCAGGGCAGGGGAACCCCAGTCTCTTCACTGCTGGGGTATTGATCACCCTTTGCCGGCCGCCTCGCATAGTCTCTCATAGGAGTCTATGGAGGCTTCTGCGATTTTCTGCAACAAGATAAGTCAAGACCTATTTCTTCATGCAGCAGGAAACATCAGTCGCTGAATTCTACCGCGATTTTTTTGACGTTTATCCGAAGGTCTCCATAGGAAACAATTGGTTCTATTAGTGGCGAATTTTTGACACATGTAACTTTGCTGCAGTAAATCATTTGTATGAAGGAGGCCCCAGGACGGTTTCACGCGACCTAGAATCCTGCCATAGCTTGGTGCGTTGCGAGAGGAGTCATATACATAAGCGATGTTGTCCCTCGCTGCATGTCTTATCTTTTCGTGTTCCTCGGAATGCATCGCCCATTGTTTTCAAATTGTGCTTATGAGAACAAACCCATTGAAATCAACGGGTTCTATTCTCTGTGTTTAGTGCACGCTCGCTCGTGTGAGGAGGCCCTTAATGCTTTTACTGTAATCCGCGAGATTTGTGGCAATTTAAAACTATTGAAATAGTGCGGTTTTCCCAGAACGGACGCGCCGCCGTCACAGTGACAAAAATAAAAAGTTAGAACTCACCAGCTGACAGTGGAAAGCGTGTAGCCTAAGACGAGCGGATGCCGGCTTAATGTTCCGAGTGCTTATTAAATTGACATTGCAGTAAGAGTGAAATCTTTATTTAATGACAGAATTAATTGAGATGCAAATAAAAAATCTTAGGAGAATGAATTTAAACTAATCTGCTTTACATGCAATTACTCCAGAATCAGATCCTAATGTTTTATAGATTAGAGCTGTTAATAATATGGCGTCTGCGTGCAAACATCCCCGCTCAACGTATACGGTATATCTCTGTCTTCGAGCGGCTCACATACCGACTGGATTCCAGATATTGCTGTTTGTACGTTCTCTCGCTCCCTTCTGACCTGTTGGGTTATGTTCACACCTGCGTTTGTCTTCCGTTTTCAGTGGATCCGTTGAAGTTTTTAAAAATTGGATGGTAAAAACAGAAGCAAACGGGAAACAATTTAACATATTTTTAACGCTGATTCGTGAACCCTTTCCAATCCACTGTCTGACGTCTGAAGACATTATGATTTAAGGCTGTACAGCTCCGATGTTGGAAGACATCCGTCGGGGTTCTCTTACTGTATATTGCCAGCCTCTCTGCTGTCAGAGCCTATCCAACGTGTCACCTCATGCAGTACTGGCTTTAGCCAGCATATAGCGTCAGTGTATAACGGCAGAAAAAGAGTAAGGCCCCTAGAAAAACCAGGATACAAATTGGATTGGAAAGGGTTAAAGCATCCGTCAAAAATGGATGCTTTTCTTTCTGCTTTTATCTGTTTGCGTCCGTTTTTAACAGATCCATTGTAAAATATTAATATTTATTTCCCCATCTTTTTTCTTGGGGCCAGGAAGGTAATTTATCTTGCTCTGCACATGCCCAAACAAAATAATGGGATAGATGATGGAATACCTTCTGTTGTACATAGACTTCAATATTAAAAAAATGGATCCATCTGACAAAAAAAAAAGTTCTGCAACTTGCATTATTTCTTCAATCAAAAAAATGGAAACCTAGTCTGGCATTGCACCAGGTATCATTTCCCTCATCTATATTATCTACAGTATCATCTCCCTCCCCTCCAGGATTATCCCCTTCCCCGTCGGAGGCATCTGTCTATGGCCTTATGCACACAAGCGTTTTTATGTGGCTAATCTAGCTACAATAAAAAGTTGCAACCATCTGAAGCGTTGGTTTCCAATGTATTTATATAGATGTGCGATTTGTGGCCGTATATAAAACGCTGCACCAGAAAAAATAGGACATGGCGGCCGTTTTTATATGCTGCTGGAATAGATAGGTCTTGTCCTATCTTTTGGCCGAGATACACTGGCGGCTACCATAGACTGTTATAGGAGCTGAAAAAAAATGGAGGGGGAGGGAGTTTAGCAGAGTCCAGCTCTGGGAAAAGCTGACAGGTGCCTCTATTAAGCCATTAGAAGTCATTCCGAGGATTTATGTCGACTGAGGGATTTCGGCGCTGTTTTTTCACTAATACATCACATCCAGCCATGTGAGTGCATGAGAAAACGCTAATTAGGATTGGGTCTTGATCGCGGGAAAACATCTTTTCATGCGATTAAATGGTGCATACGGGCGAACATATAAACACATACACTCATGTGAAAGAGGCCTTACCCAGGTCAGTATTGTATCCTCTCCTTACATTTTCATATAGTAATAATATATGTATTTTATTGAATACATCTTTTCATATGTTTCTCACATTAGCCTTTGCAAACACGTATGTATGTGTGTGTGTGTATATATATATATATATATATATATATATATATATATATATATTGGTGTATCTTCCTTCTTAGTAGATAGCAGCATCTAAATGGTTAACTTGTTCAATATTATACACTGGCATGTATTAGATTCTTGTATCCTATCTTCAACACACAGTTCCCAGCTCTTACACCATCCTCCCACAGATCTTTCTCACAAGAGCTCTCTGAGACCCCCCACCTTCTCATTCCTTAGGCCATGCAATGATATTAATAAGTCTATTTTCCATTAAAGGGGTTGTCTCGAGGAAGCAGTGACATTTTTTTTTTGCCCAGTCCCCCTTATTAAGCATACATTACTAAGCCCCCCTGTAAATGACTTTTCTAGCCGGTTTCTACATACAGTTCCAGCGTTTCAGCAACTTCTAAAAAGTTTCCCCAAGATTGCCGCCGGCTCTTTTCCCGTCGCTTGCTATAGCCCGAGGTGCGCGCTCCCGAGACGCTACCAGCTGTGTCTCCCTGACAACCAGACGCCCCGCAGCCGCCGACCGGACCCACCGCAGCCGCCGACCGGACCCACCGCGGCCGCCGACCACGGCACACGCTCTTGGCCACAGTCACCCACCGCCAGGCAGCAGGTAACCGGCGCTAAGCCCCGGCTCCCCAGCGCTAGGCCCCGGCTCCCCAACACTAGGCCCCGGCTCCCCAGCGGTAGGCCCCGGCTCCCCAGCGGTAGGCTCCGGGGCCACAGCGGTAGGCCCCGGGGCCCAGCAGTAGGCTCCGGGGCCACAGCGGCAGTCCGTCACTCGTCACCCATCACTTACCTGGGTGGCTTCTAGGCACTGCTGGGCGGCTTCTCGGCTGGGCTGCTGGGCTGGGCTTCTCGGCTGGGCGGCTCCAGTTTCTGCACCTTCCTCTAACAGAGGATGGTAGCAGAATGGCCGCTCCAGCGCGCTCCCGAGAAGATACAGCTCGTCTGCGCATGCGCAGAAGAGCTGTAGCGGCGAGCACACTGAAGCGGCTCGTGCTCAGAGCAGAAGAACGGACTGCGCAAGCGCGTCTAAAAAAGCAAGCCGCCAGCGAAATTAGACTGAACCATGGAGACGAGGACGCTAGCAACGGAGCAGGTAAGTGAATAACATCTGTATGGCTCATATTTAATGCACGATGTATATTACAAAGTGCATTAATATGGCCATACAGAAGTGTATAACCCCACTTGATTTCGCGAGACAACCCCTTTAAGTTTAGTTTATTAGAAATCACGTGTTTTAGTAGTAATGCACCTTAAAGCATTAACATATGTTAATCATTAGCCAATAATGAGTTGCTTTGACTTTGAGGGCATGTATTTCTATTTCTTGCTCATTTGTGGTATATATATGTGCTATGATGTTATTAATAAACCAGAAGCGTACTGATGTTGACAAACATTGTGTCAGACTCAGTGACTCTGCATGAATGCACTTCTCATAACCAATTTGGAGTAGTATAGTGAAGTCAGGTATAAGATTTATTTCCCATAACAATTTGCTGTGTAGTGATTACAGCAGGAGTTGTCAGCAGCTTTTGCTCGGCTCCCACGGCTCCTCTGCTTTGTAACCAGAGAGAGGAGGCAAGTTTCTTCATACATGTAACCAAGCAGAGGAGCTGTGGGAGCTGATGGCAAGAGCTGCTGACGGCTCCTGCTGTAACCACTACACATCAGATAGAATGTAATGTCGAGCTGGGTAAGACAGTTCCCCTTTTGTTGAGGGGAGATGATGTGTTGAGGCGCAGGTCAGCCCGTCTATTGGCAGCAACAGCACCTATGGTACACTAAAGAATAATGTGCCCTGTACAACTGCATAGATTGCCCATCGCTAAGGCTGGCCCTGGTTCTGACATATGCAACATGTGTAGATATACAGTAACATACGTTGCCCAAAAACCTCAAGGTTGAAATAACAAATACTGTATATAGCACGGTATAATATTTTGCAGTGGCCCGTTATATAGGAGAGGTACATTCTCTTTTGGCCGCTGTCAGATGAATCGGGGCCTATGGATGCGTTTGTCCTGGAAGATTTCCCTGCACATTAACCGATTGTAAAGGAAAACACTGTGTCAACATAGCCTAATAGATAAATAGGTCAAGTCTTACCTGCAGCACTTGTGCTTGTACTGCCCGCAAGAAAAAGCCAAAGTCCCAATGCTAGAACCCTAAAATAAGAGAAAAAAAGCATATTTACGTTTGTTATTTCTATAATTTAATGAATATTTAGTTCAATATGTAACAAAAATTGTGAGAAAGTAGGAATGTGTTGAGGGAAGACATTTATATAATCTAGAAACTTTACACTTACCATTCACACAATCCAATAGAAATGTTATAATACAACAGATTATATAAGTGAGCAAATAACGTTATACAGCAGTACAGGGAGCCGCGAGGATTGTCCTACCTGGAGTCACCGACAAGAATCACTTCACTCCACAATAACTCTTCAAGGGCCACAAATAACTCCGGAGGATATTATGTAGCATCCGGTATTATCATACAATGTTAGATATGTTGTTGCTGATAGTATTGTTGTCTAATTCAGATTATAACTAAAGGTGATTTCTCATCTGCATCGGGGCTCTGTCTACCTGCTCTATTCGGGGAGCAGAAAAGGGGAATCCCCCTGGCCAAATGGCTCAGTCTTATGATGGAACTAAAAAGTACCAGATAGACCCCATTGACAATAATGTGGTTCCTTTGGTTTTCGCTCAGCTGCCTGAAGAAAAAAGGGCTTTTTCTGCCAATATTTTCTGCCGATCTGTTATGGAACTTCCGATTGGAGGTTCCATCGCAGATGTGAAACCACTAGAGATGAGCGAACGTACTCGGTAAGGGTGATTTCGCAATCGAGCACCGCGATTTTCGAGTACTTCACTACTCGGGTGAAAAGTACTCGGGTGCGTTGTGGGGCGGAGGGTTGCAGAGGGGAGTGGGGGGTAGCAGCGGGGAACAGGGGGGAGCCCTCTCTCTCTCCCTCTCCCCCCCCCACTCCCCGCTGCAACCCCCCGCTCACCCACAGCGCACCCGAGTACTTTTCACCCGAGTAGTGAAGTATTCGAAAATCGCGGTGCTCAATTGCGAAATCGCCCTTACCGAGTACGTTCGCTCATCTCTAGAAACCACCCTAAGAGTAGATTCACATGAGCATGTTTATGTGCGTGCATACGCGTGCACAAAAACACGGGCCTATTACAACCACCACATTCCCTATGATGTGTTCACATGTCCGTGTTTTACAGGCGTGCGCCTGTAAAGATAGGACAAAGGTGCACCATAGGTCCTGCTCGCATTGCCTTCAATGGAGCTGCGGCTGCTGCCGGCGGCTCCATTGAAGGCAATGGTCTGCTGGCACCCCTAAAGTGATTTTCAGGAAAGAGCTTTAAATATAAGCTGTTTTCTGAAAATCATCCCTTTTAGTGTAAAAATTAAAAAAAAATAAATATATATATATATATATATATATGTACTTACCTGTACGCCGCTGCCATTTCTCCCACGGGGATGAAGAACACATCTGCCACATGCAGCAGATGTTTTCTTCATAGCCCGCGTGGAATAAAGAATTCCCTGCTGCACCTGTCACAGATGTGACAGATGCAGCAAAGTAATTCTTCATCCCTGCAGGCAATAAAGAATTTCCTACCACAGCTGTCACACATGACAGCTGCGGTAGAGGATCCAGCTGCCGACACCCCGTAATTGTTTTTCAGGGAAGGGCTTTAAACATAAGCCCTTCCCTGAAAAACAAGCCAAACTGGTGTAAAAAAAAAATACTCACCTTTCTTCAGCTGCCGGGGCTCAGCCGCGTCCTGTCTCCACTGTCCCCGGCTCTGCACTGAAGTTCTTTCAGCAGGAGGGGAATTAAAATCTCCGCCTGCTGAAAGAGCTGCTTCTGATTGGCTGAGGCACTCAGCCAATCACAGGCAGCTCTCACCTGCCATTCATTGACAAAGATATAAAAACCACGGTTACATGTAGTAATTCATTAATGGAACCAGTAGGAGTGAGGAGCTCCAACGAGCTTATATACTACAAATAATGGGGTGATACAGATAGTAAAGGGGGTGGAGATGTGCATGGTAGGGCGAGGTGGAAAGTGTAGGATGCTATACTAAAAGACAATGGTCAGACTTAAGCCGTGCGGTGGCTGAATTGGTATGACTGCAGGGGGCAGGTGATGACGGCTAGCAGGGATTGCAGTCACTAGGACAGGGAGCATGTTATCAGGTGGGGTACAGAGGGGTTTGGTATAGGAGATATGGTATGCCTCCCAGAAGTGGTGCATTTTTAGAGTACGCCTGAAGTTTTGTGTGTTGGGGATTGCCCGGATAGTTTTGGGTAGCACATTCCAGAGGACTGGTGCTGCTCTGGAAAAGTCTTAGAGGCAGGAAAGAGAGGTTCGCATTAAAGGGGCACTTAATCTGATTTCATTAGCGGAGCGGAGGATGCGGTCTCAGTGGTGGATTGAGATGAGGAAGGCATTGTAGGGCAACGTGGTGCTATACAGAGCTTTATGCATGAAGGTCGTGAGCTTGAATTGAATTTTATATTTAACGGGCAGCCAGTGCAGTGACTCAAAAGAGCAGAAGCGTCTGTACGGGTGGTTTCTGTTGTGTAGAGGGCGGAAGCCGGACTGTACGGCGTCAAAAAGGCTGGTTTCACATCTGCGTCGGAGCCACGGGCCGGAGGTTCTGTCGCAGATCTGGCTCAAAACAACAGAAGAAAAAGTCCTGCTTGCTGCACTTTTTCTTCAGGTGAAAAGCAGAGGAGCTGAGCAGAAGGTGAACTGATATCATTCTAGTCAATGGGGTTCGTTCAGTGCTGTTCAGTTTTATCATAAGACAGCCATTCGACCAGAGAATTCCCCTTTGCTGCTCCCCGAATGGAGCAGAAAACCGGAACCCCCAATGTAGATGTGAAACTTGAGGAGCTGTGACTGACAACCATCCTCCTGCTGTGACAGTGGGAATCAGTGAGAACACTGTTAACCCTTTACATCCCGTGATCAAAGGGTATCTTGCCTCTCACACTGGAGTCGGCTGTCAGCCATGCTGGACTGGATCATTACCTACCCGGTAGGTTGACACAGTGGTTCCACATCCACAGTCGTTACACCAAGATAGGCCATGTCATTAACAGATTACTGCAGGTAATTCTGACAGTTGTGCCCACACCACTAAATGTAAACTTTTAGGGTAAGCATTTCAAAAGAAGTATAAAGGGTTAAAGGAGATGTCCCGAGGCAGCAAGTGGGGTTATACACTTCTGTATGGCCATATTAATGCACTTTGTAATATACATTGTGCATTAATTATGAGCCATACAGAAGTTATAAAAAGTTTTATACTTACCTGCTCCGTTGCTGGCGTCCTCGTCTCCATGGTGCCGACTAATTTTCGCCCTCCGATGGCCAAATTAGCCGCGCTTGCGCAGTCCGGGTCTTCTCCTCTTCTCTATGGGGCTCCGTGTAGCTCCGTGTAGCTCCGCCCCGTCACGTGCCGATTCCAGCCAATCAGGAGGCTGGAATCGGCAATGGACCGCACAGAAGCCCTGCGGTCCATGAAGACAGAGGATCCCGGCGGCCATCTTCAGCAGGTGAGTATGAAGACGCCGGACCGCCGGGATTCAGGTAAGCGCTGTGCGGGTGGTTTTTTTAACCCCTGCATCGGGGTTGTCTCGCGCCGAACGGGGGGGGGGGTTTAAAAAAAAAAAAACCCGTTTCGGCGCGGGACATCTCCTTTAAGACCAGCAAAAATGACTAATTGCTATCCATAAGTAAGTTGCATGTGTTGTGTTACATTAATAATTGGTGCTTTTATTGCAATTCAAGAAAATATCGGCTTGTAGATTAGAAGATTGAGTTTATTAGAGTGCTAATTGGAATATACTATACACAAAATACTAAAAGCAATTGTTACAATGTATTAAATAGTAGAAAAACACTGAATTGGTTGCAGCCATCTGATACATTGCACCATATATTGCAAAGCAGCTATAGACAAGAGAACAGCAAAATCAATTGTAATGCCCGAAGGACCTCTCAGTCCATGGACATGTTGCTTTATTGTGTCCCTTGGCTACACATCCAACAATTACTGTAATCTAGCTGAGGGACTTGACAAAGGATGAGTAGGGAGGTGTAGACACACCTGGCCGTTTCCAATTCCTTTAAGTGACAGGTTAAGGTTCCCTTTCTAAGAAGTTGTAAAACAAACTGTGTAACTTCTGAAGATGAAATGTTGCTTTCATCTCTCTCTTCTGCTTGCTATAGCCCAATGAAATTATTAATGTCTTCTGGACGAGGTGAGTCATCTTCCCTCTAGCATACTTTACCGTCTGCAACCATTCCATACACATATAAACAGTACTAACACACAACTATTATTACCAGCATTTATTAGGAAAGTGACAGCGTATTCTGCAGTACAGAACCTCACTGGGGTAGAAGAAAGGCGATGTAGCTCTTATGCTGTATGTAGCTCTTAAAAGTGCCTAGTATTGTTTCTTACAGAACATTACCTTTGTATGAGTAACCTGTAAGCGTGTTTTCCACATTATTTTATTTCAGGGTCATTATGGTTCATAACTGACTCATAAAAGCAGTCAAAAACAGACATTACTAGTTCAGTGGAGGAGGTTTTATCAAAAGTATGCGTTCATATAAGCCTGAGATAAGGTAACTGCCAGCTTTAGCAAACATATATGTCCACATGTAAGCTTGAGATAATGTAACTGCCACATCAATTGTAACCTGTAGAATAATTTAATGGTTTTTGCTGAGTTGGGGGAAGTCAACCCATCTGTCATAAAATGATTGAATGATAGTCGGGCGATGTTTGTTCATGATCAACTCGTTCTTCAGTGTGTTTTTTCTATGTATACTTTTACTCTTTGGAGGAGGAAGTGAATTTTAAACCACCACATTGTATTCTTCTCTGATGCATCGTATATATAATTAGGCATACCTGATTGATAAGGCTATGATACCCTTTGAGTATTACCTGAATTAAGTGATAACTTCAACCAACTTCCTCTAAAACAACTGAAAACAACATTTGTCATCTTTGAGGAACACATTTCTATAACAAAGATACCATTCATTGGTAAGAGATGAGCAGATCCACAGAGCCATGAGGACTCCAAGGAGCAGCCTCTTGGAATACAAACAGAAGAAAGAGAACATCAGGGTGCGTAGTGGTCACATACAATCCCCAGATGAACATCTTGAGAAAAATCACTGCTGACCTGCAACCCATACTCCACAAACGCAAGTCCCAGATTTACCTCTCCTCTCATACAAATAGCCTCCAAACCTAACAAGTGCCCTCTCGTTACCATCAGAGACTGGTACTTTCCATTGTAACAGCAGAAAACACAGGATTTATACCCACATCCTACCATATGGTCCACATAGCCAACACACAACAGGAGTATAAAATCACTGACGCTTTCTCCTGTACATCCTCCAATGTATTGTGCATGATACGGTATACAAGATTTCATGAAGGCATATACATTGGAGAAATAAAACAGAGACTATAGTCCAGGATGAATCTGCATAGATATACAATAACCAAAAAGCTGGCTACACCAGAGGGGGTGGGGAACCATTTCTCTGAATGGGATCACAATTTAACCTCGGTAGGATTAGCCGAGGACCCAGAGGAGAAGGCAGAAGCAGTTTTTAACTGATTCTGCCTTTTCTTTTGTGGGCTACATAGCACTCAATGAGTGCTATGTAGTGAATAGAGAAAGCGGAAGTGCCGCTTCCCCTCTTCGACCCAGCAATTACTTGATCAGTGGGTGTCCCCTGGCACTTCAGAGCTGCAGGGTCTTATCAGACCCTGATTAGCTGTGCCAGTTACTATTGTCCCTGTAACTGAAGCTCCTATGGATGCTGCTCCTATGAATACCCCACTTACAGTGGAAAAGTGTGAAATAGAAAAAGAAGTCTTATATGATGTCAAAAGAAATAGTTACAAAAATAAGTTTAAAAATACCATAATAAAAAAATAAATAAATAAATATATATATATATATATATATATAAAAAAAACTGACGTACCCCCGATGCCAACCTAAACCGTCGCTATACCCGCCTTGTAATCTGAGATTATATATATATATTATATATCAAAACGTCCAACACAAAATGGGGAACCAATTTCTGTACTTTAAAATAAAAACTATAAATTGAAAAAAAAACAAAAAACTAATTCAGTGAAAAAATATGACAAAGAATAGTCCTATATGTTCTGCTAAAAAAATGCAGCAAGAATAATTTTGGAAGCTGGAAACAAAAATAGGGCAAGCAAACCACCACATCAGTAAAATCCCTAAAGTGTCAGGTCCTTAAAGGGGTTGTCTCGCGAAAGCAAGTGGGGTTATACACTTCTGTATGGCCATATTAATGCACTTTGTAATATACATCATGCATTAAATATGAGCCATACAGAAGTTATTCACTTACCTGCTCCGTTGCTAGCGTCCACGTCTCCATGGCTCCGTCTAATTTCGCTGGCTTCTTGCTTTTTTAGACGCGCTTGCGCTGTGCGGTCTTCTGCCTGGTGAATGGGGCCGCTCGTGCCGGAGAGCTGGTCACCGCGTCGTCATCGTAGCTCCGCCTCCGTTACGTGGTGCCGATCAGCCAATGAGGTGGCTGTATCGGCAGTGGAACGCGGAAGACAGAAGAAGAAACTCCACGGTGCACCATGGGAAGACCCGCGGTGCACCATGGGAGAAGACCAGCGGCGCCATCTTTAAAAGAAGAAATGAAAAAGCTGCAGAACGCTGATGCAGGTAAGTGCAATGTGCTTGTTAAAAACTAACACATGCTTTCTTTTTCACAGGGCATAATGCAGGGGTCCATTTAAAAAAAAAATCGCTTTCGCCGCGAGACAACCCCTTTAAGAGGTCAATGAATCTAAAAGTCTATAGTGACGACCAGGGGTGTAGCTAAAGGCTCATGGGTTCGGGTGCAAAAGTTTATCTTGGGGCCATCCAACTCCTCTTAACAGTAACTGGAAGATCCTGGGCCCCAATTCAAAACCTGTAACAGGGCCCCCAACTATAATGCTTTATTCATAGTACTAGGTTCCCTATATGGAGAAGAGAGGCCTTATGGGTTCCCTAAGGCTCCTGGGCCCAGATGCAACCACATCCCTTATAGTTATGCCAGTGGTGGCAACATATTTTTCAGCA
This sequence comes from Eleutherodactylus coqui, assembly GCF_035609145.1. Taxonomy (NCBI): domain Eukaryota; kingdom Metazoa; phylum Chordata; class Amphibia; order Anura; family Eleutherodactylidae; genus Eleutherodactylus; species Eleutherodactylus coqui. The sequence goes on from NC_089841.1 coordinate 254,776,229, forward strand.
CTTTACAAATCAAAAGGAACATAGACAAAGTCAGAATTACATACTGTATAAAAACAACAAACAATTAAGCATCAGTCAAAAGCCATTTCAAAACAGCTTCACACGGGCATATTAGCTTGTGCAAAATTTATGCGCAATACGCAGATAATAGAAAACATTAATTTCCATGGGTTCATACACATTTTTGTATTTTGCACTTGCAAAAAAAGCTGCATCATGCTTTACTTGTGTGTGCATTTGATTACAAAGGATTCCCATAGAAGTCTACGGGAGGTATGCAAATGCAGCTGCAATACACAAAGAGATACACAATATGCTGTGCGATTCCACTGGAAAAAGAACACATCTGGAACTCATTAGACTAAATAGTCATTTAAATCAGGGGCGTGTTTGTCTGCTACACGCAAACAAACTTACCCTGCTGGTGCAAAAAGTCCCATTTACACGCAAAGATAATCTTTCAAACGATTAAAAGATTGAAAGTTTTAGAGATCATTTTGCATAAAGTGTTAATGGGCACTAATGTCCATTAACACTTTATCATTGTCATTTGTATGTAAAAGGGCCTCCGGAGGCTGTTTGCAGAGGTCAGCATGTGGGTTGGGCTCTGCACACAGCTGCATTGTTCTCGCACAGGTTGCCGGCAAAATAGAATGTAATCTGCCAGCTCCTGCTGACAACACAATGTAGTGGCCCAGAGTTGGTAGGGCCCCTCCATAATGTTATATGTCTACTCTAGTGCCAATGTCTTGTCAGGGTCTTGTTTGTAGCAAGCATCAGATTTATGTATATTGCATGGCTGCAGGGTTGAAAGTGTTAATGTCTAGTATGTTCTGTCCTGTCTGAGAAATGTATCATTTCATGTGTGTCAATTGTAGTCATGTGATGTTGTTTCATGTATGTCTTGGCTGAATGCAACTGAAGGGGGACAAGTAGAGGAGTCCAGTAGGAGAGACCAGCAGAAGAGAGCCTGTGAGGAGCAAGTCAGCGAGTCGGTCTGTGTGTGGGACATGGAGGAGACTTCCCCGTGCTCAGCCTGGGCCTGTTTGACCCAGGAGGCCTTGAAGCTTCTGCTGAATGAGGAAAGGAGGACCAACCGCTAGACAGCGAGAAGAAGAGAGAGAGAGTGTTTGCTGGGAAAGGAATTTTGCAGGTGACTTAGACTGTGAATGATCCGAATATCCCGAGAATCCTCCTTGCTGTACCACTACAATTTGCTGCTATAAAAAAGACTGTTTAATTGGTTCTGAGTTCAGAAGTGTTCAGTAAATTTCAGAAAATTCAGAAAGTTCAGAAAATTGCCCTGTGTGTGGACTACTTTATTACATCTGGAGATCCACCGCAGAGGATGGAAGGGTGGCGTCACGAGTGACAAGTGGACTTAAGGTAACCCCCGGTTACAACCCCCCTTGATCTCCCCCAGCAGCACCTTGGTTGGGTCCCGAGCTAACCCCAGGGCAGGAGATGGAAGAGCCCCGGGACAAGGCCTTTCTCTACCCCTCTGTCTCCTTGGCTGTGAGCCCGCTGCTCAGAAACTGCACACAGCATGCAGTCTTTTGAGAAATACTTTATCTCTCTGTGGCTTAAAAATGCATTTGAAGTAGAGATGAGCGAACGTACTTGGTAAGGCCGATTTCGCAATTGAGCACCGCGATTTTCGAGTACTTCACTACTCGGGTGAAAAGTACTCGGGGGCTCTGTGGGTGAGCGGGGGGTTGCAGAGGGGAGTGGGGGGGAGAGGGAGAGAGAGAGAGCTCCCCCCTGTTCCGCACTGCTACCCCCTGCTCCCCTCTGCAACCCCCCGCCCCACAGCACCCCCGAGTACTTTTCATCCGAGTAGTGAAGTACTCGAAAATCGCGGTGCTCGATTGCGAAATCGGCCTTACCGAGTACGTTCGCTCATCTCTAATTTGAAGCTCACCCTAAAATCATCGTTCACACAAAAAGTGCACGATATGTGCGTTTACACGCAACAATTATCGCTCATCTGCGGTCGTTCAAATGAATTTTGAGCGATAATCATTGTGTGTAAATGGACCTTAAGATACGCCGACACGTGTGCAAAAAAAACTCATTCGTAGAGCAAACACGTTGTGCTGAGGCGTGCGCAATTGTGCCAGTGTAAAGCCACTTTAACATGGTGCCGTGCTTATTTTGCACCCATTCTGAAATAAAAAAAATATACCTGCAATTCTGCCTCTCTGACTCGTCCGCTTGTCTTAAGTCGGAGTTATCTCAGTCACCTTCACTAGTGACAACCACTAATAGCAGCCATTACATTGCCCATAGGGGTTGTCAACCAGCTTTCCAGAGCCTCTGCAATGTTATGAAATGTAATTCCATGTAACAATGCCAATTTATATGCCACTCATGTCTATCCACCTAACTAGCTTCTCTGCAAATACAGAAATAAAGTGCCCCAAGGAAAATAATGTTGCAGAGATAGTATAAGTAGCTTGATAGCGAGCCGTGATGTTTCCTGTACATGAGCTGAATTATGAGTGCGCTGAACCCGTCACAACCCCTTAACTCTCTCGTGTCACCAGAGTATAGTCATGGCGTTGTGTAGGTAACAACATAACAGAAAGTACAAACACAAATCTAGACAGAAAAAAGAAACACTTGAAGGAACTGGAAAAAGGAAAAGAGGTCCTTGTAAAATCTGTCCATTGAATGGAGACAATCAGCTCACATTATTGTCCGCACAAGCAGCCGTCTGAGCTGTGGAACAAGACTGTATGTGGCCAACGCAGAGAACGGTGGGAGGACACGGATAGGTTGGAATTACAGTATCCGGAATGTATAGTTACTAATTGGCTCAGCTTTAATCTGACATTAGAGCGTCATGTGACCGTATTCTGGTATAAAGGAGCCAGGCAGGGTGACATACTAAGGAACTGCGAATTACATAGCAAACTCGGAAAATTCTTCTAATGGATTTCTGCAGCAAAACTAATTGGTTACAGAACAAAGAATAGTTATAGTAACTATGTATAAATATATCAGCGGACAATACAGAGATCTCTCCCATCATCTATTATATCCAGGACTGTAACTAGGGGGTGCTCTAATAACTATGCATAATATATCAGGGGTCAATACAGAGATCTTGCCCATCATCTATACTCAGGACTGTAACAAGGGGGCTCTCTAATAACTATGTATAGATATATCAGGGGACAATACAGAGATCTCTCCCATCATTTATAATATCCAGGACTGTAACTAGGGGGTGCTTTAATAATATATATATATAACATATCAGGGGTTAGTACAGAGATCTCTACCATCATCTATACTCAGGACTGTAACAAGGGGGCTCTCTAATAACTATGTATGTATATATATATATATATATATATATATATATATATATATCAGGGGACAATACAGAAATCTCCCATCATCTATTATATCCAGTACTGTAACAAGGGGGCGCTCTAATAACTATGCATAATATATCAGGGGTCAATACAGAGATCTCTCCTATCATCTATTATACCAGGACTGTAATACGGGGGTGCTCTAATAACTATGTATAATATATCAGGGGTCAATACAAAGATCTCTCCCATCATCTATTTATACCCAGGACTGTAACAAGGGGGCGCTTTAATAACTATGTATCAGGGGTCAGTACAGAGATCTCTCCTATCATCTATTTATACAGAGGACTGTAACAAGGGAGTTCTCTAATAACTGTGTATAAATATATCAGGGGTCAGTACAGAGATCTCTCCCATCATATATTTATACCCAGGACTTTAACAAGGGGATGCTCTAATAACTATGTGTAGATATATCAGGGGTCAGTACAGAGATCTTTCCCATCATCTATTTATACCTAGGACTGTAACAAGGTGGCGCTCTAATAAATATGTATAGATATATCAGGGGACAATACAGAGATCTCTCCTATCATCTATTTATATCCAGGATTGAAACAAGGGGGCGCTTTAATAACTATGTATAGATATATCAGGGGTCAGAACAGAGATCTCTCCCATCATCTATTACACCCAGGACTGTTACAAGTGGATCCTCTAATAATAATGTATAGATATATCAAGGGGACAGTACAGAGATTTCTCCCATCATATATTATACCCAGGACTGTAGCAAGAGTGCGCTCTAATAACTATATATAATATATCAGGGGACAATACAGAGATCTCTCCCATCATCTATTTATACCTAGGACTGTAACAAGGGGATGATCCAATAACAATGTATAAATATATCAAGGGACAATAGAGAGATCTCTTCCATCATCTATTTATACCCAGGACTGTAACAAGATGTGCTGGCCTCCCCTCATCCCTGTTCTCCTGATATGTGGGAGCCTCAGACTTAGCCCGGCACCTATCAGACATTTATGGCGTGTCCTATGGATATCCCAGCATTATCTTTTGGTGGAAAAACTCCCTTAAAAATACCCCAAACTTATTTCTATTTACTATGCAGGTGAATATAATATTCTAGATGGAGATTAGTTACTGGGATTCCAGAAATAATGCTCACCCCATAATCACAGCTCTCCTCTGTCAATAAGCTCAAAAACATTTTGCCTTTTTAAGATGCAGCTAAAATGTACTCATTGTCAAAAAAAGACACCAATCCCTTCCCTAGAAAGAGTTGTTGGAACGGAATGAAATTTTCTTGCTGAATATCACTATGATAACCGCTTAGCAGCATAATATGGCATCATACAAGTAACATATCAGACTCATGTAATGTAATGTAATGAAAAAGCAAAAGACAATGCAGTAACACCATTTGGGTGAGCATGGTATGCTTATGTAGTACAGTATGTACAAAACTGAATGTGGAAAACTAATATTGGGGATCAGTTAGGGTGTGAATAATTCAAAATATACTGCAATGTTCTTAAAGGGGTTTTCCAGGCAAATACTATTGATGACCTAGCCCCATTGACTGGGGTTTACTCCTTGGTAGCCCAGCCGATCAGCTAGTGCATACCCCATCAGCGTTAGAACACAGAGTACAGAGTGGAAACAGATGGCTTCGACCCCTGTGTAGTGCGCAATGCTGGTAATCACTCAAATCAATGACAGCTGCACCTGCAATCAAGAGCGATGGCCACCAAAAAGGGGTCAGAGCCAACTGCTTCCACTCTGTACTCCTGTGTGTTGTGGTGACAGCTCTCACTCAATCAGCTGATCGACTGGGGACCTGAGCGGTTTACCCCAGCCAATGAACTACTGACGACCTAACCTGATGTGATCCTGAGTCTTTGGGGTAGGGTGATAATGATAAGACAAAAGTCTTTTCTAACAAAGAAAAACATCCAAGCCCGGCTATGTTTTGCCAAAAAGCTACAGCAAGTCATCCAGAAGTAAGTGTGAAAACGTGTTATGGTCTGATGAGGCCATGGTTGAACTTTTTGTCCATAATTCCAGAATGTATGTTTGGTGCAAAGCCAACCCTGCACACCACTAAAAGAACACAGTCAATGGTATTTGCCTAGAAAACCCCTTTAAGTATGTTTGTTTCTGCACTGCCCTTTATGTTTACATAACTCTCCAGTCGTCTAACCTATATGACTGGAGAACCGCTTAAACCTTACGCAATCATCTATGTTACATGAGACATGCTGAATAATTAAGTGTTTCTTTGTGTTTTACTTACAGAGAAAGGTCAACCGTGTTACAGCTTCCGATAAGAGTAACTTGCCGTAGAGCTGTTTTCTGATCGGGTTGTACCTGTAACTCAGCTCTTTATGCTCGATTTGTGATCCATACTAAGTGATATATTAATGGTGTTACATCATTATAGGATTATGATACTGGGTAGTAAAAACCGCCTCCATTCTTCATGATGGTGAACAGACTGACCTTTGGAAGAGGCCAGACTGAATGATATCATAATGGTTATATCATTCAGAGGCAGACAAAGTGGTTAAGCACAAGAGCTAAGATCTTCAGTAGGTTATTGATGACCTTAAAGGGGCTTTCCTATGACCGAGTTCTAAGTCAGGGGGGCCCACAGGCCCCCCATCATACTAACAATGCACTGAACTTTTCTCCTGTCCTAATAATCTCTTGGTTGCCCCTTCTCTGCATGACAGCGACGCGCTACCCCAGGCACAAACTGGGCTATATTCTGCCCTATGTATTGGCCTGATGCTGACAAGCTTCCCCTTGCACTGCCCCCTGTGTTGCACTGGTCTGTGGAGCTCCAGGAAGGGGATGAATGTGATCATCATGATTGGCTGAGAGCAACCAGTTCCATTCGCTTACATGATGGCACCATGGTGAAGACTCTGGCAGCTGAGGAGGATACAGAACTGAAGTCAGGACCAGAGGACAGATGGAGATACCTGAGCCTGCATGGGAATAGGTGGGGCAGGAACACACCACCGTACAATACTCATACATAAGGGGAGTCATGCAATGACCCGCTGTGCCTCTACTACTGTATATTTGTAATATTTGCCAACAGTATGGTCATCATTTCAGAATTCCCATAGTGTTTTTTTTTTATTCAGCACTTGTAAGGTGACGCTATTCATTCACAGTACGGTGGTATTCTGTACTCACAATATAGCGGTAATATGTAATCACACTATTGTGGTATTATCCAGTGAGAGAAGCATGATTTTAGTCATGATATGGTGCTGCGACGGGGGGACCTCCGAGCTGAACTTTTGCACCAGTGCCAATGAGTCTTTATCTATGCTCCTGCCCTTCAGATATCTAGCATTCAACTTACAAAGGTACTTGGTTGTGAAGCAAATTTTCAAAAACTCCAAATAGGAAAGGTGTTTGTATCATTTTTATGCACAACAGGTTATGGATATAAATCACGCAGCCTACTTATCCTATATCACTATTTTCCAAGATGGCCACCACATCCCTGCTGACATAGAGCTTGAAATGGCAGTTATCACAATTCCCCGCTATGTACTTCCTTCCCCACTAAGCGCTTTACGTATTCACAATGCTTCTCTCATGAGTATTTCATCCTGCTAATTTCCTTCTCTGATAGGTTTAGGTAAAAACGTAGTATGTTAGTCTGAAAAATACATATGTCCATGTAGTTCAGCCTAGTTCCTCACCAATGTTGATCCAGAGAAAGGCAAAAAAAAAAACCTCAATGAGGTAGAAGCCAATTTTTCCCATTTAAGGAAAGAAAAATTTCTTCCCGACTCAAATCTGGCAATTGGAAACATTAGCGTCTCTTCTGAAGTAATCAGTAACAGTAACATATAATATTGTAACGCTCAAGAAACACGTCACGGTCCCTCTTAAACTCTTTTATTGAGTTCGCCATCACCAAATCCTCAGGAGAGAGTTACACAGTCTCACTGCTCTTACAGTAAAGAACCCCCTTCTATGTTGGTCTAGAAACCTTCTTTCCTGTAGATGTAGAGGATGCTCTCTTGTTACATTGACAGTCCTGGGTATAAATAGATTGTGGGATCCTCTTATAAGTTTAGATACGAGTTCTATTGGTATCCGGATAGACAACGCAATGATCTTCTCAATCACAACTTATGGCTGTGAAAGTTAGACACTTAAAAACAGACCACAGGAAGAATGATGCCTTCAAAATTTGGTGCTGGAGGAAACTCCTATAAATTCCTTGGACCGCCAAGATCACAACAGTCCTATAAAGCAGGGGTCCCCAACCTTTTCGGCACCAGGGACCATTTTTACAAGGCCCGGCAGGGTGGGGTGGTACATGGGCGGGGCTTTGGTTATATGGGGCGGGGTTATGAAGGGGGTTGGACTTTAGTGCATATTTATTTAATTATGACATTTAGAATGTCCTGGCAGTACACACATAGGGCAGTATAATATATCCCTCCCCCTGCCTGACAGCACACACATAGGGCAGTGGGCAGTATATAATCTATCTCCCAAACCCCCGCCCCCCCCAGCACACACATAGGGAAGCATATAATTTATCTCCACCCCCCCCCGAACACACATAGGGCAGCCTATAATTTACTTCCCCCCCCTTCCCCAGCACACACATAGGGCAGCATATAATTTACTCCCCCCCCTCCCCAGCACACACATAGGGCAGCATATAATTTACTTCCCCTCCAGCACACACATAGGCCAGCATATAATTTACTTCCACCCCCCCAAGCACACACATAGGGCAGCATAAAATTTACTTCCCCCCCTCCCCCCCCGGCACACACATAGGGCAGCATATAATTTACTTTCCCCCCCAGCACACACATAGGGCAGCCTATGATTTACTTCTCCCCCCAGCACACACATAGGGCAGCCTATAATTTACTTCTCCCCCTCCCCAGCACACACATAGGGCAGCCTATAATTTACTTCTCCCCCCCCCCCCTCCCCAGCACACACATAGGGCAGCCTATAATTTACTTCTTCCCCTCCCCAGCACACACATAGGGCAGCCAATAATTTACTTCTCCCCCCCCAGCACACACATAGGGCAGCATATAATTTACTACCCCCCCAGCACACACATAGGGCAGCCTATAATTTACTCCCCCCCAGCACACACATAGGGCAGCATATAATTTACTATGCCCCCCCAGCACACACATAGGGCAGCCTATAATTTACTACCCCCCCCAGCACACACATAGGGCAGCATATAATTTACTACCCCCCAGCACACACATAGGGCAGCCTATAATTTACTTCTCCCCCCCAGCACACACATAGGGCAGCCTATAATTTACTCCCCCCCCCCAGCACACACATAGGGCAGCCTATAATGTACTCCCCCCCAGCACACACATAGGGCAGCCTATAATTTACTTCTCCCCACCACCACATACATAGGGCAGCCTATAATTTACTCCCTCCCCTCCCCAGCACACACATAGGGCAGCCTATAATTTACTTCTCCCCCTCCCCAGCACACACATAGGGCAGCCTATAATTTACTCCCCCCCCCTTCCCCAGCACACACATAGGGCAGCCTATAATTTACTTCTCCTCCTCCCCAGCACACACATAGTGCAGCCTATAATTTACTTCTCCCCCTCCCCATCACACACATAGGGCAGCCTATAATTTACTTCTCCCCCCCAGCACACACATAGGGCAGCCTATAATTTACTTCTCCCCCCAGCACACACATAGGGCAGCCTAAAATTTACTCCCCCCCCTCCCCAGCACACACATAGGGCAGCATATAATTTACTACCCCCCCCCAGCGCACACATAGGGCAGCCTATAATTTACTTCTCCCCCCCAGCACACACATAGGGAAGCCTATAATTTACTTCTCCCCCAGCACACACATAGGGCAGCCTATAATTTACTTCTCCCCCTCCCCAGCACACACATAGGGCAGCCTAAAATTTAATTCTCCCCCTCCCCAGCACACACATAGGGCAGCCTATAATTTACTTCTCTCCCCAGCACACACATAGGGCAGCCTATAATTTACTTCTTTCCCTCCCCAGCACACACATAGGGCAGCCTATAATTTACTCCCCCCAGCACACACATAGGGCAGCCTATAATTTACTCCCTCCCCTCCCCAGCACACACATAGGGCAGCCTATAATTTACTCCCCCCCCCACCTTCCCCAGCACACACATAGGGCAGCCTATAATTTACTTCTCCCCCTCCCCAGCACACACATAGGGCAGCCTATGATTTACTTCTCCCCCTCCCCAGCACACACATAAGGCAGCCTATAATTTACTCCCCCCTCCCAGCACATACATAGGGTAGCATATAATTTACTCCCCCCCAGCACACACATAGGGCAGCATATAATTTACTTCCCCCCCCCCAGCACACACATAGTGCAGCCTATAATTTACTTCCCCCCTCCCCAGCACACACATAGGGCAGCCTATAATTTACTTCTCCCCCCAGCACACACATAGGGCAGTCTATAATTTACTTCTCCCCCCAGCACACACATAGGGCAGCCTATAATTTACTTCTCCCCCTCCCCAGCACACACATAGGGCAGCCTATAATTTACTCCCCCCCCTCCCCAGCACACACATAGGGCAGCCTATAATTTACTTCTCCCCCTCCCCAGCACACACATAGGGCAGCCTATAATTTACTTCTCCCCCCAGCACACACATAGGGCAGCCTATAATTTACTTCTTCCCCTCCCCAGCACACACATAGGGCAGCCTATAATTTACTCCCCCCCCAGCACACACATAGCGCAGCCTATAATTTACTCCCTCCCCTCCCCAGCACACACATAGGGCAGGCTATAATTTACTTCTCCCCCTCCCCAGCACACACATAGGGCAGCCTATAATTTACTTCTCCCCCTCCCCAGCACACACATAGGGCAGCCTATAATTTACTTCTCCCCCTCCCCAGCACACACATAGGGCAGCCTATAATTTACTCCCCCCCAGCACATACATAGGGTAGCATATAATTTACTCCCCCCCAGCACATACATAGGGCAGCATATAATTTACTTCCCCCCCCCCAGCACACACATAGGGCAGCCTATAATTTACTTCTCCCCCTCCCCAGCACACACATAGTGCAGCCTATAATTTACTTCTCCCTCTCCCCAGCACACACATAGGGCAGCCTATAATTTACTTCTCCCCCAGCACACACATAGGGCAGTCTACAATTTACTTCTCCCCCCAGCACACACATAGGGCAGCCTATAATTTACTTCTCCCCCCCCCCCTAGCACACACATAGGGCAGCCTATAATTTACTTCCCCCCCCTCCCCAGCACACACATAGGGCAGCCTATAATTTACTTCTCCCCCTCCCCAGCACACACATAGGGCAGCCTATAATTTACTACCCCCCCTCCCCAGCACACACATAGGGCAGCCTATAATTTACTTCTCCCCCTCTCCAGCACACACATAGGGCAGCCTATAATTTACTTTTCCCCCTCCCCAGCACACACATAGGGCAGCCTATAATTTACTTCTCCCCCTCCCCAGCACACACATAGGGCAGCCTATAATTTACTTCTCCCCCCAGCACACACATAGGGCAGCCTATAATTTACTTCTCCCCCTCTCCAGCACACACATAGGGCAGCCAATAATTTATTCCTCCCCCCCCAGCACACACATAGGGCAGCATATAATTTACTCCCCCCCAGCACACACATAGGGCAGCGTATAATTTACTACCCCCCCTCCCTCCCCAGCACACACATAGGGCAGCCTATAATTTACTTCTCCCCCCCCCCCCAGCACACACATAGGGCAGCCTATAATTTACTCCCCCCCCCCCAGCCCAGCACACACATAGGGCAGCCTATAATTTACTCCCCCCCAGCACACACATAGGGCAGCATATAATTTATCTCCCCCCTCCTCCCCGGCAGGATTACCTTGAAAACTGACCTAGGTCCTAAGAGGTGTACAGGCGCGGAGGCTGCTGCTGCTTGCACAGAGGCGGCTCTTCCTCCTACTCGTGGGACGCTCTGTTGTTTGGTGCTGCAGTCCTCAGCGCTTCAAGAAGGCGCCTTGTGATTGGTTGCAGTGCGCTGCTTCCACACCAGCAAGGACCATTGTATTTCAGCTGCACTTCAGTAGTGGAGAGCGATTCCAGCAACCTCATTGGTTGTTGGGTACACACACCCCAGTTTGAGGTGCGGCTGAAGTACAATATATGCGGCCCCTTCAGCAGCTCTCTGAGCTCACACTAACCTGCTATGTGTGGAAGCGGCCCCTTCAGCAGCGCTCTGCGCTCACACTAACCTGCTACGTGTGGAAGCGGCCCCTTCAGCAGCGTTCTGCGCTCACACTAACCTGCTATGTGTGGAAGCGGCCCCTTCAGCAGCGTTCTGCGCTCACACTATAGCAGATTAGCACACTATAGCAGATTAGTGTGAGAGCGCAGAGCGCTGCTGAAGGGGCCGCGGGATTGTTCCTTTTAGAACAAAAGTTCCCAGCGGTGCCGCGGGTCCGCGGCCCGGTGGTTGGGGACCCCTGCTATAAAGTGTGCAAATAAGGAAGATGGAACAATACCTCTGCAGCGCCACCTATTGAATGGCAGCATTCCTTCAAATCAATGTTAGACTCTTTAAGAAGTCTGTAAAACAATGATTGGGAATAGGAAACCAAGCCAGAAATCCATACACAGACAGCTATTTTGCGGTGTTTGCCCCTCATCAGTGTGCAGTAGGTTTCTGACTTGGCTGGTGAGAGGCTGTTAAAGAGTCCTACATTGATTTGAGGGAATGCTGCCATCCAATAGGTGACGCTGCAGAGGTTTGTTCCATCTTCCTTATTTGCATAAATTACCTAGAGGAGCATGCATAGCTGTATAATACTTCTCACTCACCTCTCAAGTGTCTTCTCACATGCCTTCTGGGTACTCTCTTTGAGGAAAGACTATGCCCCCCCCCCACGATCCACTGACCCCCTAGGTGTCTCCACACACTTTTTAGGTGCTCTTCTTAGGGAGATACGACACCCCTCTTGACCCAAGTCCTAGAAAGCATCAACCCAAAGTTTTCATTGGAGGGCAAAATTATGAAACAGAGACTTTCGTACTTCAGCCACATAATGTGAGCGAATTCATTAGGAACATTGATAATGCTTGGAGTGGTCAGCGGCAAAAGAAGATCTGGCTGCTGAAGAACATGCTGGCTTGATACTATCAAAACTGACAGCAACAGGCAAATGTTTTTCTCATTTAGTTTTTATCTTATGATGAAATTAAACTGCAAGATTTTTTTCACGGTCCAGTAGAGAATTTCCTACTCTTCCTACATATCAAGGGGCTGCAGCCACAGCCACAGCGGGGTTTGCTCTCCTGCACCTCTCGGGCTGACATCTGGTATAAGAGTATTCAGTGATGACTCAAAGGCCTCCTACTTTCTTCTTTAACTTCTGTATAAAGAATGTAATAATTATGACCTCTACAAAGATATTTTATATTTTCTTAGACTATCGGGAGTGATTACTTTGTATAAAGCAATAGTGGTAGGTGGGACATCATGCAAATCATTTTTTCCCTCCTGTGGCTAATTGCAGCCAATGCTAGTGCTGTATAGCATAGATGGAGCCTAATATTAGCCTTTTATTATGATCTACATAAAGCTGTTTCCTTCTTGTTAGTTCTCATCAGTGCAAAATATTGAAACTGTGGCTATAAGAATTGGTACATGAAGCAACTAGACATGAAAGTTAGTGATGTGGTGAAATGAAAAAAAACAAAAAACCCTCAGGAGTTACTTCTTTCACAATGATAAGGGCTCACAAGGGTCTATGAAATTACCCATGCAATACCTATACAGTATATGTTTAGCCATATCCTACCTCACCAATCAGAGTGGATCCTTTAAAAGGATTATATGCTCTATATGACCTACAAGTGAAGGGGGTCTTTTTACAACTTGGACAAAAAAGAAATCATACTTAAAGGGGTTGTCTGCCCAGAGGATAGGTCATCAGTAGGCTTCTTGGGCCCCTTTCCATCAGCTGATCACTCGGCCATTTTAATGGGTTGGATGATGTCATAAACAGACGGGTGGAAGTGCCGATCCTGGCTTCACTCCCATTGAAATCAGTGGGAGCGCCGCACTGCTCCTATCCTGGTCAGGATTGGATGTAACGACATGACCAATAAGGAAGTAGGGAGTGCTGTAGTAGCACGGCACTCCCTTTGATTTCAAATAGTCAACACTGGCACTTCCTCGAGGTAATGTCCGGCCCGCTGCAATGGACAGGTTCCTGAGCGGCAGACCCACATCCCTCAAAGGATAGGTCATCAGTGAAAAAATGATCAGAAAACCCCTTTAACATTCATAGATAACATAGTAACAGTATGACAGAATAGGAGAAAAGTTTTTAGATTTTGTACACAACTTTTATATAAATAATGTGTTTTTTTCACTTATCAAGTTCAAAAGGAAATAAAGACATAGGCTAATCAGAAGGTAATATCTATAAAAAGTCATTAGCTGCCAATACACTAAACAGCCATCTCCAAGGATCTAACATAGTGAACCAATTTGTTGTCCCCAAATACTGAGAAATATAAAAAAAATAGATCCAGGCTAAAAAGATCTTCTGCCTGATAAATCCCTGGCATCTGATTGTATTGATTCCATTGAACTGAAGGCAATTATTATTACTCCATATTCCAGCAGATTCCGTCTTCATTAACCCCCCACCGTAACATTTACCATGACAGCGGGTGCAGGGAAGACAGGAATTGGAGCTAAATATAATAGACATCTCTGTAGTAAAGGAAATGTAGCATGGTCACCGCCAGGCATGCCAACACACGATAGACAGATTGCCAGCCACATTAATTGGTGCACACTAGCGCGTTAGGGCACAAGCAGGGGATCTTGTTCTTGAGGGATAACACAAAGGTACTCTATAGTTCAGGAGCAGGTTGGGATTGGCCCAAAGGTGATGGGCCCTGAGCTAGGAGTGGGCACTAAAGCCCCTCACCCCTGTATGAGCAGCACATGGCACAGTACATTCACTGCAGTGCATACAGATAGGCAGCGTATCAGATACCAGCCTATACGTCCATATAATAAAATGGCTAGTTTATCTATTTATATAGATGCATAGACTGGTTGAAATGATATCTAGGCGCATCAGGAGGCTGACCACCAGCGGCATAGCTATAAGGGTCGCAGGGGCCGCGGTTGGAACCCGTACCCTAAGCCAGGGGGGCACAGAGACCCCCTTTGCCCATGAGAAAAAAACCCAGCACGCGCCCCTCCTCCTTGCACTGCAATTCTCGGCTGTTATCTAAACGGTGATTATCAGTTTTTCGGGTTCCAGGCCTCACGCTGCTGCTAAGTGCCCGACTCCTCTCCTAGCAGTGCGTTCTGAGTGCAGGATGAGCTGGTGGAAGAGTCCGGCGTGTAGCAAAGGCGTGAAGCCCGTGACTGGAAGCAGGGGTAACCTCTGTGCAGATAACAGTCTGGAGTTGCAGTGTGCAGGGGCATGATATGGGCCATGCTAGTCTAACCTGGGTATCTCCTGTATATAATTATATACAGTATGTACAGCTGGTATAAGTTTAACATCTACTGTATGTAGTGATATTGAGCATAATGGTATAATCTGGGTATCTACTGTATATAATTACCGTATATACTCGAGTATTAGCCGACCTGATTATAAGCCGAGTCAATAAGTTTTACCTAAAAAAAACTGGTACTACTTATTGACTCGAGTATAAGCCGAGCTATACTCGAGTATATACTAGGTAAAGAAAAAATGCAATACTCACCTCCCAGCCGGCGTCTGTGTCCCCAGCGCGATGGTCTCCCCGGTGGTGGGGCAAGCTGCTTGAGAATTCTCCCCACTGTCCTCTCCCTGCTCAGCTTTGAATTCCCCCGCCGTCAGCGCTGTGTAAGTAAGCGCTGTGTAAGTAAGCGCTGTGATTGGATCGAGCACCAGCCAATCACAGCTGGCGCTTTATAAACCAATCACAGCCATTCAGTGATGGGCTCTGTTGGCCCATTATCCTCCTATCCTTAGGAAGGATCTTCCTTCCTTAGCTGTACAGTGAGCCACTAGAATGAATTTTACTAGTTGGCCCCAGTCATCCCATTCTGACACTTTTTAGGAGGCTGTATCAGAAATACAGAGTGCTAAGGCTGCAGAAATGCAGTTCTAAGCTCTCGCTCATGACCTGAAGGTTGTGAGTTGAATTTCCACATGGTTAAGGTCGACTCAGCCTTCCATCCTTCCAAGGTCGGTAAAATGAGCACCCAGCTTGGTGGGGGGCAATAAATAAATTACTTGAAAGCGCTGCGGAATAAGTTGGCGCTATACAAATAACAAGATTTATTTTTATTTTATCCATATTAAAAGTTCTCCTTCAGTTTACCACTTGGGAGATGCTGTGTTGAGATATCTGTTATTGAAACCTGCAGAGAGTGTATACTGGGGAAAGAAAGGTAGCGGTCTGCCATTGTGGCATCTGTACCTACATTTGTATGAGCTTGAGTCTTTGTTCACAAACAGCACATTAGGGCAAGTGATAATCCTGAAGAACTGCAAGAGAATGGGAGCTTTAATGGAGCAATATATATGATAATTCATAAGTATGGAGAGGATTACGTGAAATCGAAGTCATGAACACTGGAGGAGATACGCTATATAATTAAATATATCCAAGGTACACCTATTTGGTGGAACAGCTTGCTATAATAAATAATAACTTTATCATTTCACAGGATAGCAAGGTTTTTAATCAGATCATTTTTATTGAAATTATATTTTGGAATACAATTACCCATTGCATGAGTATAATATACATGGAACATCTCACCCACCCAAACAATACAGTCAATCATAAGTATATTTAGGCAAATCATAATGTCACCTCATTCCCAATAAAATAATATTTAGGCACATACAAAAAATAAAATAAAACCTCTCCACCTTCTCCCCTCTCTCTCTCTCTTACATCCTCCAAATCCCATCAGCCATTCTACAATACCTCAATGCAACCAACACTTGATATGAACTATCCATTATATATATATATATATCACATCAGCTTACCCAAATTTCTTCAAATTTAGTCAAACAACCTCTTTTTTGATCTCCTACTGTAGGGGGGAAGGCTGCATCCAATGGGCAACACTCATCTTTCCCGCCTGATACAATGCTCTCTGAATTTGCATGTAAGCCCATCAAGCCCATCAAGAATGCCTAATATACAAGTTTGGGGACTAAGACCAATCTCAATAAGATATGTTTTTTATTTTCTCCAGTATCCCTTTCCAAAATTCACAGAGGTTTACACAATCCCAGACCATATGCATTAAATCTGCATCAACTGTGTAACATTGCAAACAGAGTTTAATCTAAAACCCATGTTAAACTACTTTAATCCTTTCCAATCCACTGTCTGACGTCTTCCAACATTCTGATTGAGGGCTGTACAGCTCCGACGTCGGAAGACGTCTGGCAGGGTATTCTTACTGTATACTACTGGCCACTCTGTTGTCGGGGGGTGTCTCCAGCATGTCCCATACTACAGTACTGGCTCTAGCTAGCAGATGGCGGCATTGTAAAATGGCAGAAAGAGAAAACCACCTAGGAAACCCTGAATCCAAAATTAGATTGCAAATGGTTAATGGAGTACAATAAACTCTATGCACTAAATATAATTGCCATACCCGTTGACTTTCAGATAGAGATATCTATGGAATCATACGCAACACTACAGTCCAGTTATCATCACTAATGTGGTCTAAAAACTTTTAAACTTTTTTTTGTACCTGGAAATTGCTGTAAATAGTAAGAAAGGATCTGTCCATATAAATAAGATATTACACCCCTCATAACCCCAGAACATCCAAGAAAATTCACCAAAGGGTGTTGAACCGTAAGTACAGATACTGACCGGCTGCAGCAGCAAACGCATGTCATAACTAAAAGAACTGGCAAAAATATGATGTTCCTGCCAGGCAATGGGGAAGTTCTCTAAATGGTTCAAAACTGTAAAAAAAAACAAACCAGAATGTTCTTGTTCCAAAAACATTACCCCTCACTTCCCCAATGGTGAAAATCCCTCCAACTTAAAAACAGACATCAATGTAATTTATGAAGATGACGTATGGATACGAGGAGGCTCCATTCACAGTAGCAGCAGGAGTATATAATATTGGCCCAATGTATCCTCTATTTTCAAAGTCTGCTTTGTGTTCAAAACCAATATTAGCAAATGGAATTTCTTATATAAGAATTCTGCACTTGCCCCGGAGTTCTTGATTTTTATGTGTGATCTAAATTGGAGACTGTGCCCTGGGAATCCCTCACTAAACAATTCTTTGTAAGTTGCTCGCTGAGGTTAGGATAAAGCAGATCTTTCCTGGAGAAAAAAAGACACAGTTTGGCTGTTTGTTATTGAGTCTGGAGCCGAGACAAGGAGTAATTAGATAGAAACCACAGACGGAGAGCCGGCACATAGCCCAAAATATCATACACAACGCACCGTGCCAGGAGGTGAGGAGGATATGTGCACAGCGAGGAGGCAGAGACCAAGGTACCTCTCATGGATGAGAGAAGTGATGGGGGGAGGATGAGCGACACTACCACGGGGGCGGATAGCTATGGACTCCGGCAACCACAGAGCACAGAGGGGTCACAGAATCAAAGAGGGGGAGAAGCAGATACAATTGGGCGGCTTCATTTTTGAACACAAAAATTGCATACACAAAACAATGACAACAAAACCCACTGATTTCAACGGATTATTTCTCATTTCCTTTATGCATGCACATTTCTCTCCCACGGGAAAAAATAGGACCTGCTCTATATTCCTGCGTATTTGCGCACTATGGGCCCCAAGGAAGTCTAGGAGGTGCACTTGCAAAATGCCAGAACATGCGCAATACAATGTGCAATTCCATGAAAAGGAGAGAAGACATCTGGACCTCATTAGCCATCATGTACCTCTATAGCCTTACAGTACAATACGCCGATACACGTGCAAATCAACCTAGTTCACTACAAATATGTTGCGCTGAGGAAGACGTATTTGCGCATACGCTTGTCTCAAGCCACTCTTAAGGCTCCTGCAGATGAGCAACTCATTTGCGCAGTGAAGGAATCTTTTTTGCATGTGAACCTGCGCAAATACTGTGAGTATTCGCACAGGCGCCATTTGTTAACTTGGCCGGAAGAATTACCCCGCCCTGATTGAAATGGGTATTAAGCCAAATCAGGTGTTGCTATTTGCAGGTATGCACACTGTTTTGCACTTTCCCGCATGTACATATGTGCGCATTTATGCACATGCTATAGACTGCTACGGGGACCTTTGGTGCGCAAATGTGCACAAAAATAGAGCATGCCGCCTTTTTATTGGCCAAGCAAAGTGTGTGCACAAAAAAGAACACTGAGAATGAACTAATTAAAAACAATGTTTTATACTCTGTGTATTAGGAGGGGTTTGTCTCTCCTTAAAGGAGTTTTTTCATAAAAAAAAAAAAAATCAGTACTCACCTATTCCTCCCGCGTCTGTCTTCTTACCGCATCTCGCTGATCCTCTCCAATCCCCGGGGTTACCTAACCTCCAGCCGGCCGGATCCTCTTCTTGTTATGGAGTGTCCATTCTCGGCATTCTTCTTCCTGCCAGGCAATGTACGTTAGATCACTAGTGATGTAATGTTCAGCACCTAGCAAGGAATGCCGTTCCATTGCTAAGGCTGCACATGCCTGCTGTCTCGCCGTGAGAGTTCATATGCTATTGCAGAGAGACAGCGCGCATGAGCAGTCTTGGTGATAGCTTGGGTACGAACGCTACATCACAAGTGACCAGGTACATTGCCCTGCAAGAAGGAGACTGCAGCTAATGGACGCTTCGTCACCGGAAGAAGAAGAATCGGACAGCTGGAGGTGAGGTGACCCAGGGGGACTGCAGGAGACAGTAAAAGATCGGCAGGGAGAAGATGTGGCAAGCAGGCTGCCTGGGGAGGAATAGGTAAGTATTGATTGTTTTTTCAAGCGACAGAACCCCTTTAAGGAGAGCACCTAGAAGGTGAGTGAGGAAACTTATTAGGCCATTCATGCTCCTTTGGGTAGTATGCAAATAAGGAAGATGGAATAATACCTCTGCAGCGCCACCTGTATGATGGCAGCATTCCTGCATATCAATATCCGACCCTTTATACAGGTCTTAAGTTTCCTCATTAACCTTCTAGGCATCTTCTTAAGGAGTGATGTTACCGCTCCTGACTCACGGCATGGACCTCTCACTAGCCAAGCCAGAATCCTACAGCACACTCATGAGGGTCAAAAACCCCGAAACAGCTGTCTGTGTATGGATTTTGGCTTGGTTTTCAATTCTCAGTGTTTGTTAAGATCTGTATAAAGGGTTGGGCATTGATTTGCAGGAATGCTGCCATCCAATAGGTGGCGCTGTAGAAGTATTCCATCTCCTTATTTGCATTCTCTGTCTATTGTGCGCGCAAACACACCGCGTCAATAAATCCTTAATCTGTCATAATCTCCACATTGTGCCAGTGCTGCCTTGTAGAGGCAGCGGTGGGCTATCCAGTCAATTACTGAATAGCCCGGCTGAAGTAAAAATATAGACAGGTATGTGGCCACACTAAGGACTGGCTAACACAAAGGAGTTTGCTGGTGCGGCACACCCTTATCCCTTGAGTACACAGCAAGTACTTAATGAAATACATACTTGCTGCATGGCACCAATCCCCATACATGTATGCACGCAGAATACATGCCAAGACAGTGCATGCCGCGTTTTTTTGTGCTCATATTTTGGCAGGCTAAAGTGTATGGGAGATTACTACTGAGTATTACGCACACAAAGACCTGTGCAGGTGAGCATACGCAGTGAGCATACGGTCATGTGATCCCGGCCTTACGTTGGCTCATTATGTAGGAACGTCCAAATACAGAACAAATACAGAGTAAATATGGTTGTATGCGTGAGGTTATTAAGGCACTGCCATAACTTGCTTGAAAGGGAACAATTACCATCAATTTAATGCGACAATTTTAGTACAACATACATTTCAATACTGCAAGCGCATCCTGGAGCCAATATTACTATTACTACTAATTATCATCATCATTACTATTATATTGTTATGTTTTGGGGCTCTTCTCTAGAAGCAACCGAACTATCATAAAGTTTAATTTACATACAGTAGCAATTTTGTAAATCAGTGTGTGACAAAAGAACTCTAAGGCTGGGTTCACACAGGGCAGATTCCCGGCAGAAATCTCGCGGTTTGGCCGCAGCGAAAAAACTGCAAGATTTCTGCCGGGATAACCGCTGCTTCAAAACCCGTGTCACTTAGCTGAGGGTTTTGAAGCGGCCTGGCCGCTTTGTCTTCCACTACAGCCGACGCTTCCATAGAGGAGAGCGCGGCCTCAGTGGAAGAAGTAGAAAAATGAACATGCTGCTGCCGGTGAATCCGTGCCGCAGTGCTGGTTTCTGCCGGCTTTGCCGTCCTGTGTGGACGAGATTTCTGAGAAATCTCGTCCACATGGCTGGCTATTCCCGGGATTAGCGGGCGCAGGCGGATTTGCCGCGGCGAAATTCCAGACGGAATTTCCGCGGCACATCCACCCTGTGTGAACCCAGCCTAAAGGCCCTTATACACGGGATGAGTATCAAGTGCTACAGCAACCAATCGCCTGAGCCGTCCCGGCGAGTACGCCTGCTGTCCTTTCACACAGGAGCGATCATCACTCAGTGAATGCAGGTGGAGCGGATCGGGGATAGTTCCTCCTTCCCGCCTCTATTCACAGTAAACAGGCAGTTGTTCATAGATGATTGACTGCCTGTTTACACAGACTGATGCAGCGGCCGACTTACGATGGTTTGCATGAAAGATCCGATTAGAAATTTTTTGCTGAATGTTCAATCCCTGAACGCCTACTAATAATCGTACAAACTGCTTGATCTACCGAGCTGTTTGCATGATAATCATGTAAAAGGGGTTTTAGAGATACCAGTAACATAGTATGTTATGCCAAAAGAAGATACATCTTCATATAGTTCAGCCTATTGCCCCCCAATGTTGATCCAGAGGAAGGCAAAAGATCCCAATGGAGGTAGAAGCCAATTTTTCCCAAAACTCCTTCCCCAGAGATGTACTCTAGGCTTTAGGAGTTCATCAGCACAGCAAAATGCTTTAATTTGCTATATACAAGGGTGGACTAAAATATGGAAACACCATAAGAAATGCATGAAGATTTAATCATTAGCACTGAGCTGTCCTTTTAAGCACCCCTTGGCTGAGAGCTTTCCTGCTAAATTTGTGTTTACTTCACCTCTTGCCCTGCTCTGGGTGGTTTTGGGAGCCGGCTGGTAACAGCAGCTGAGCGGCTTAAACCCCTGAGCAATGGAACCTTGTTCCTCGGGCAGATTTTCACTTCTGCCTAACAGCTCTGTGTCATATTACCTCCACTTAAAATCAGTCTCTACATGTCTTATTGAAATTTGATTTATAATCCCATGTAATTTAAGACATTCATTTTGTATGGTGTTTCCATATTTTTGTCCTCCCCTGTAAGAAGACAATTGAACAGTTAAGCTAGAATATTGGTTGTCCTTAAAAGAAGTCTGTCAACTGATTTGTGCCTATTAAACTTAAAATACTAACGCATGAGTGACTGAATGAGGATTACAACGGCTCCATTACCTCTGAGCACTGTGACTGCCATCTCTAGGTAAAGCCGCAGAAAGGCTTCCACGCTGTAAGTTAATTAGCTTCAGACAGTAATGCATTCCTATTATGACATGTCTGTGTTACACTGAGGCTTCAGCCGCATGCACTGTGACTCCTCCTCGGCAGGAATGACATCACACGCATGCGCCATCCTTAGTGCAGTGCAGGTGCGCCGTACAAGGAATGCATGATGTCTCCAGTAGTCAGAGCTGGAGACATCCATCAACATAGAAGGGGGCATTTTGAACCATCCATTGGATGGTCCAAGGCTGATTAACATACTGGGTAGAGATGAGAGCCACCACGCACAGAGATAATGGTGTTGTTTTAATCATCATTCAGCTAATATATAGAATTTAATAGGCAAAAACAAGCTGACAGACGTCCTTTAAGGGGATTACCCCAACAGGACAAACCCTGTATATATTACCTACTAAAACATATGGCTATCACAAGGCCAGAGCAGATTTCCAAAGGAAATGACAGCTCCTGAATGGACAGATTTACAGCACACAGTACAACTGTGTAATACGGCAGTATATTACCCCTGCAGGGGAAATGTGTGGCCACCCATACCAGCCCCAAGTGGGGGGAATCACCTGTCAGCTGGGTTGGCATGCTTTTGAGAAAGAACTGTCTCTACTGGACCATGAGCAGGAAGGTAGGGAAGAGTTTAGGCAATGTTTTGTGGGCATAAAACAGCAAATACACTCTTTGTCAAAAAGAATTTGCCCCTAAGCAGATGTTGTCGTTTTGCTGCAAAACTCATCCTGCAGTTCCATCTCAGGCAGATCTGTAAATGATGAGAGTTGTGGTGATTAGATGAACGGTCTTGTCACTGGAGACCCTACAAGTGGTTCTCCCCTTGGCCTATAAAAGACTCTCAGAGGCTCCTTGTGTGTGGTGGCCTCTTCTTCCGCTTGTGTAGAATTTGTTGGCTGCTAGACGCCTCTACGACGCAGAGAAGAGATTTCACCCCGTTACCAGAGTCTGAGAGGGGCGCATTATTGAGATGGTCGTATCAACGAATTATCCCCCATTGTCCTGTTCTGACCAGACTGTTAGGAGGTGTTGGGACCAGTGGATGTGTGACGGCACACAAGGCGACCGGGCTCAGGACACCCGCTACAGAACACTAGTAGAGACGAGCGTCTGACCAGATTGTTAGAAGCAGGAAGTAACCCAAAATGGTACTAGAGCCTCTATGCCTGCCCATGTCACATCTTATATCCAAGCTGGAGGCAGCCCAAAAGGGTACTTGAGTCTCCATGCCGGCCCATATCTCATCTTGTATCCAAGCTAGAGGTGGTACAACAGGGTACTAGAGCCTTCATGTCTGCCTGTATCACATCTTGTATCCAGGCTATACATAGTAACATAGTAACATAGTATGTAAGGCCGAATGAAGACATTATCCATCTAGTCCAGCCTGTCTATCCTACTGTGTTGATCCAGAGGAAGGCAAAAAAAACCCCAAGGCCAGAAGTCAATTAGCCCTTTTGGGGAAAAAAATTCCTTCCCGACTCCCTAATGGCAATCAGACTGTTCCCTGGATCAACCCCTAATAGTTCCTACCTGCCTATATACCAGGATTAACACTTAACCTAATATTTATATCCTGTAATATCCTTCTCCAGAAAGACATCAAGTCCCCTTTTAAACTCCTCTATGGATTTTGCCATCACCACTTCCTCCGGTAGAGAGTTCCACAGTCTAACTGCTCTTACAGTAAAGAACCCCTTTCTGTGTTGGTGATGAAACCTACTTTCCTCTAATCGTAGCGGATGTCCTCTTGTTACCGTCGTGGTCCTGGGTGTAAACAGATCGCGGGAGAGATCCATGTGTTGTCCCCTCATGTACTTATACATGGTTATTTGGTCGCCTCTTAACCTTCTTTTTTCTGGAGTAAATGGTCCCAATATTGATAACCTCTCTGGGTATTCCAGTCCCGTCATTCCATGTATTAGTTTAGTTGCCCTTCTTTGAACCCCCTCAAGCACTGTGACATCTTTCCTGAGCACCGGTGTCTAGAATTGTACGCAGTATTCCATGTGAGGTCTGACAAGTGCCTTATATAATGGAAGGATAATATTCTCGTCCTTCGCCCCTATACCTCTTTTGATGCACCCCAAGACTTTATTTGCCTTTGCAGCAGCGGACTGGCACTGGTTACTCCAGTTTAGTCTATTATCCACTAATACCCCCAGATCCTTTTCCATATCACTTTTCCCTAGTGGTTCCCCATTAAGTGAATATTTGTGACATCCGTTCCTCCTGCCCATGTGCATAGTCTTACATTTTTCAACATTGAACTTCATTTGCCATTTTTCTGCCCAAGCCCCCATCTTATCCAGGTCCGTTTGTAGCCGTACATTGTCCTCCGTTGCATTAATTATATTGTATAATTTTGTGTCATCTGCAAATATTGATATTTTGCTATGCAGCCCCTCTATCAGGTCATTGATAAATATGTTGAACAGAGTGGGGCCTAATACTGAACCCTGTGGCACCCCGCTAGCGACTGTGGTCCAATCAGAGTACGAACCCTTTATTACCACCCTCTGCTTTCTATCGTTGAGCCAATTTTTTACCCACTTACACACGTTTTCGCCCAGTCCGAGCTGCCTCATTTTGTATATTAGCCTATTATGTGGCACGGTGTCAAAGGCTTTAGAGAAGTCCAGATATACAAGATCAATAGATTCTCCCTGGTCCAGCTTAGAGCTTACTTCATCGTAGAAACTGATCAGATTTGTCTGACATGAGCGACCCTTCATGAATCCATGCTGGTGAGGAGTTATTCCCTTAATCTCCTTGAGGTACTCATCGATGGCGTCTCTCAGAATCCCCTCGAAAATTTTTCCCGTTACTGAAGTGAGACTTACTGGCCTGTAGTTACCAGGCTCACTTTTGCTCACTTTTTTGTAAATTGGAACCACGTTGGCAATGCGCCAGTCCAATGGTACTACTCCGGTCTTGATAGTGTCTAGAAATATTAGGTATAGCGGCCTAGCTATCTCGTCACTTAGTTCCTTTAGTATCCTTGGGTGTAATCCATCCGGGCCCGGTGATTTATCAATTTTAGTTTTCTTTAGACGCTTCCGCACCTCCTCCTGCGTTAGGTATGAGATATTTTGTGAGGGGTTCGTTTTATTCCCCTGCATCTTGTGTGGCATTTCCTTTTCTTTGGTGAACACACTTGAGAAGAAACTGTTTAGTAGATTTGCTTTCCCTTCGTCATCATCAATGATTTCTCCTGCATTGTTTTTTAAAGGGCCAGCGCTCTCCAAAATGGTACTAGAGCCTCCATGCCCGCCTGTATCACATCTTGTATCCAAGCTAGAGGTAGTACAGCAGGATACTAAAGCCTCCATGCTCGCCCGTATCATATCTTGTATGCAAGCTAGAGGAGGTACAACAGGGTACTAGAGCCTCCATGCTCGCCCGTATCATATCTTGTATGCAAGCTAGAGGAGGTACAACAGGGTACTAGAGCCTCCATGCCCGCCGGTATCACATTTTGTATCCAAGCTAGAGGCGGTGCAACAGGGCACTAGAGCCTCCATGCCTGCCCCTATCATATCTTGTATCCAAGCTAGAGGCGGTACAAAAGGGTACTAGAGCTTCCATGCCTGTCTGTATCACATCTTGTATCCAAGCTATAGGCAGTACAACAGTGTACTAGAGCCCCCATGTCTGCCCGTATCACATCTTGTACCCAAGCTAGAGGAGGTACAACAGGGTACTAGAGCCTCCATGTCTGCCTGTATCCCATCTTGTATCCAAGCTAGAGGCGGTACAACAGGGTACTAGAGCCTCCATGTCCGCCGTATCACATTTTGTATCCAAGCTAGAGGCGGTACAAAAGGGTACTAGAGCTTCCATGCCTGTCTGTATCACATCTTATATATATACTCCTTCTAGGGAAGAGATTGGCTGTGACAATGAGTGTATATTTTCAGACAGAACGTACAGTATGAGGATGTTAGGGATTGTGAATAAATCCTGATGTGCCTAATATATGTATGTGGACTAGAAGGAACATTTCTACAATACAGCACTTCACTGAATAATACCATCCGTTCTGTTAGTTTCTGTGAACTGCCAAATGTAGCACGTTTCCCCCAGATGAAGGTGCGCAGCTGCCATTTTGGCACCTTTCATATTTTTGCAGGTATAATTAAGTTGAGTGGGAAGCATAAAATTTGCTTATTTGCAATCAAGTGAACATGTTAACTAAGGCTACTGCTAGTCTCCCTGTAATGCGTAGCAACAATAGCTATAAAAGGATCTAATCTTAGAATTATACTATAATATTAATGTAGTAGATGAAAGAGCTTGAGAATACAGGACAAAACACAGACTGTCGTCTGCTACCAGAAGGGAGGTAATGTGTAACGAGAGCATGCAACTGCTGTGAGCCCCAATGGAACTGTAGATTCTAAAGGTCACTCAATCCATTCCCATGAGCATGCTACTGCCATAGCTCCAGCACAACTCTCCTGCACAGCACTCCTGTACATCGCTCCTGCGCCACACTCCTGTACATCGCTCCTGCGCCACACTCCTGCACAGAGATCCTGCACAGCACTCCTGTACATCGCTCCTGCGCCACACTCCTGTACATCGCTCCTGCGCCACACTCCTGCACAGAGATCCTGCACAGCGCTCCTGCACAATGCTCCTGCACAACGCTCCTGCACAGCGCTCCTGCACAATGCTCCTGCACAACACTCCTGCACAGCGCTCCTGTACAACGCTCCTGCACAGCGCTCCTGCACAACGCTCCTGCACAACGCTCCTGTACAACGCTCCTGCACAACACTCCTGCACAACGCTCCTGCACAATGCTCCTGCACAGCGCTCCTGCACAGCACTCATTCACAACGCCTCTGGACCTCATAAGGCATTTCAATCGATGCGTTTTTGCAAAAAAGCATAATTCATTCTGCAAAAACGCTATGCTCATGTACGCACGAATATAGGTTTACGCTTGTGTGATGTTGACCTTAGGGCGGCCACACATGGGCGTAAGCACATATGTGCTCGCTATCGCGAGGCATATATATGCTATGTAGGGTGCACGATCGTGGACTATTGCGCCCAAATCAATGCATTTTACTGTAATTTATTGCAATACTGGAACTGCTCACATTGGCGCATACTTAGTAGGCGGCCCAGTAAGTGGGTCAGTTGACTTGTCGGTAAATTAGCTGACGCAGCAGGCGGGTCAGCTGACCTAATAGGCTGAGGTGGCATCGTTTAACCCTGTGAAATTGCGCAGTTCCATGCACGATTTCGGGCAGACAGGGGAAAAAAGCATCCATTGAAGTCAATGTATTCTGTTTGCTGCACATTGCAGATTTTGCAGCCATAAAAGCGGTTGTGTGAGACCGCCCCTGGGATTAGAGATTGTAGAGGGAACACCAATACCAAGAGTACTGCTACTGAAGAGAACAACTCCTTTGTGCCCCCCCCCCCCCCCCCCAGCTCTATACCCTACAGGTATATGAGACGCCTTGTTTTCGTTAAGAGATACTTTATGTCAAATATTACGGAATGTCAAAAGGGCAACAAAATAACAAAAACATTCCCTCCAATGTCATGAATAGTCGAGCGCCCCTGTTATCTCCCCTATGATCGATTAGTGTAAAGGGGAAGATGCTGCCGGCTGGATGCTCAGCTCATCCTGCCCAGACATAAAGACGTCTTTGTGTGGTCTGATACGGCAGCCCGGAAGATTCTGTATTTTAACATGTCTGAAAACTACATTTTCAAGGGAAAAAAATGTATTAAAGCGGCCCAGATCTGCAGGGATCCTCGGCGTCTGTTCCCAGCCATGCAGATGGCAGTTTAGTGCAATTAAAAAGAAAAAAGTTTAAAAAATATATAATTAGCACATTTTTAAGCAGATAATGAACAAATGCTTTAACCTGTTCAGCAAAAGGACGGCAGACGGAAGCCGCTTCTAGATGGGGAATTGTGAAAACAGGTCACATTCTGGAGAGACTGGAATTCATTTTCCTGGGTAAAGAGGTGGAGCGTTACTGAGATATGACAGATTCCCAACAGAGGTAAGGCGGGGGGTCCGACTCCAACGCTCGCATCGCTACTCTACAAAGTGCATATTGTGACGGCTGCACAGCAATGAAGTCACTTCCAAGAGGGGGAAATTACACATTAATAGGCACGTAGCTTACAACAGGTTAGTTTAAGTTGGCCATCACATTATTAACTCCTTTACATGAGTGTATATGCAATTGCGCACATTTCAGCGCCACGTATTTTCACCCTGAGGTTAACATTACATGGGTGAGGGTGATATTGGGCTGTGGATCACAGCATGATATCGCCAATGCCATCTGTGTGAAATCCTCGAGGATGCGAGACATTCTCACGTGAAAACAGCCTTGAATCACTTTGGGGATGAAGGGAACCTCCGCACTTGTCAGGCCTCACATGGAATACTGTGTGCAGTTCTGGTCACCGGTGCTCAGGAAAGATGTTACAGTACTGGAGGGGGTTCAAAGAAGGGCAACTAAACTAATAAACGAATGACGGGACTGGAATACCCAGAGAGGCTATCAAAATTGGGTTTATTTACCCTGGGAAAAAGACAGTTAAGGGGCGACCAAATAACTATGTATAAATACATGAGGGGACGATACAAGGATCTCTCCCATGATCTGTTTATACCCAGGACTGCGATGGTACCAAGAGGGCATCGGCTACATCTAGAAGAAAGCAGGTTTCATCACTAACACAGAAGGGGGTTCTTTACGGTAAGAGCAGTGAGACTGTGAAACTCTCTGCCTGAGGATGTGGTGATGGCAAAACCAATGGAGGAGTTTAAGAGAAGTACTAGATGCCTTTCTAGAGTGCTATGATATAATAGTATATAGACATTAAATAACCAGCAGGGTTGTTGATCCAGGGATTATTCTGACTGCCATTATGGAGTCGGGAAGGAATTTTTTCCACCAAATGGGGTAAATTGGTGTCTGCTTCATTTGTTTTTTCCTTCTTCTGGATCAAAAAGAAGGAGTGGAAACAGGCTGAACTGGATGGACATTTGTCTTTTTTCAGCCTTGCATACTAAGTTACATTCAGCTAAGTACTGGTTATCTTTCCTTTTGCTTTTGTTTGTCTTTGCTCAGTTTCTTTGCTTTGTTATTGCATCTCTCCAGGTCTCCTGTTAGGGATAGTCAGGTCCTAGGTGAAGACTGAGTGGTCGTCCATACCAGGACGCCTACCCCGCTTTTAGCAGGGGTTCCCTTTCCCCCTGATTTGTAAAGAGACAGTTTTTTTCATTTATTGTGCCTGGAGTGGGATTATCTGTTCCAGCATTAAATTGTGTGTGCTTTTTGCGTTTCTGTGTGAACACCACCCTATGCCCGTGCTGGGTGTGGTGCTCTTATGCCATGAGGACATGGCATATATATTTACAATTTTAACTGAAACTAAGGGGACTTTATTGTAGATCTTCTGTTAATTCTTATGTCAATGAACTACTGTTGGACAATTGATGCACAAGATGTTCACAACAATCCATTGTTTAATCTGTCTATCAGTGTAATCCCAATTACCTTAATTACGTCAATTAACAAAGTAGTTGTGAAAGACAACTGAGTGGTATATGCAGAATCTTATATATGCAGGTATACAGAAAATAGATTAAAGGGGTGGTTCCCATCTCCTTGTTTTACCTCCTTGCAGCTTCTGTGGCTGACTACTTCCTGGTTTCCCCTGAGCAGAGCTTATTTCCGGATTAACAGCCTGAATGTGCACTCTCCTGATGCAGGCATAGCATTGTCACCATAAAAACCTCCCTGCGGAGTTCATCCAACTATGCTAGTTGTTGCCTTGTTTCCTTCCCCAATTCCTCCTCCTTCAGTCCTCCCTGCAGCTCCATATCTCATTTACCCCACCTGTTCCAATTTGCTTTCATCTTCTACATCTGTCCTGTTCAACACACATGCTATCATGGTTCAGGGGACTCTGGACTGTTATCTCTGTACTTTATATAGAGATAACGGACACTTAGAGCCCCCTGATAAGGGCCCAGTAGCACCTTAAACAGAAAAAAATCTACTAACCTCTAGAGAATAGCTTGTGAGCTACTGAGCATGACTGCTGAAAAGTTTTCACTACAGAACAGAAGTATCAGACTATTATTAGGCATAGTGGTCACTGCGAAAAATGCAACATAGTGGGATTTTTCTAAACATGGAAAATAAATGAAAATCACCAAAAATTAAATAAAATATGTTTAAGGTAAAAACTTGATTAAAACAGGCCATTTTCGGATGACACGTTCCCTTTAAATGGCTTGTCCACTTTACAGAAAGCCTATTGATAAGTGTTCTTTGACAATAAACTATCACAAAGTGTTGGGACTCTTGACGATCAGCTGTAATCTGCCATTTAATCGTCGCATGTAAATGAAAAAAAAATCATTTACTATTCGTTCACAAGTCTCGCTGAGTGTAAATACTCCCTCACAAAGAAGATGAGGAGCTCAGTGAGACGCCAGTGATAACTCAGCGATCCAGCAGTGAAGTCCACCAGTCTAAATGCTCTGGACGAGTGCTAACGACCTTAGGAGTGAAGTGAGTGCTCGTTTGGTCGTTTATACGACTCTCATCCCATCAAAATGGGGCCTAACTGTTTGGTTCCCCTGTAGCACTACAACAGAGGAAATGAAGCATTACACATTGCCTATTGAAACCTACTATATGTGTTTAATGCAGGATGGGTCCTCCAGAGTAGTAAGCAGAGGACCTTCTATATAAACTTAGAATACTCTAATAGGGTGTATGAAAATGGGTTTTCTAGACTAGACAACATGTTCAAGTTTCTTGCAAAGGACATAACGCAACAGCAAGTACTTTGCTGATATATGACCACTTAGCTATATACTTGATAGAGGAAGTATCATAGTATGTAAGGCCGAAAAAAGACATATGTCCATCCAGTTCAGTCTATTAACCCTCCCCCTAATGCTGATCCTGAGGAAGGCAAAAAAAAACCCAATAA
Organism: Eleutherodactylus coqui; assembly: GCF_035609145.1. Taxonomy (NCBI): domain Eukaryota; kingdom Metazoa; phylum Chordata; class Amphibia; order Anura; family Eleutherodactylidae; genus Eleutherodactylus; species Eleutherodactylus coqui. Next base: position 254,807,388 of record NC_089841.1, read on the forward strand.
GGTAGAAGCAATTTTCCCCATTAAAGGGAATAAAAATTCTGCCCCGACTCCAATCTGGCAATCAGAATAATCCCCGGATCACCGACCCTCCTGAAGTAATCAGTGATATAATATTGTATTGCTCAAGGAAGACATCCAGGCCCCTCTTGAACTCATTTATTGAATTCGCCATCACCACCTCCTCAGGCAGAGAGTTCCATAATCTCACTGCTCTTACACTAATGAACCCCCTTCTATATCGGTGTAGAAATCTTCTTTCCTCTAGACGTAGAGGGCGCCCCCTCTAGTCTGTGGCTAGAGAAACATACCACAAACCTTTATGGACTTGGACCCCATTGATCTTTCTGTGGATAAACAACGTGATTCTAGAACAAAGCTGTGCCTTAGTAAATAACATTAAAGGAATTCTGTTACCTACTTTTAAGCGCATGGGTAAAAGTTGGTGACCCGCTGGGTCCAGGGATGTGTTATACTTACCTCCCCCGTCATTCCGCCACTGTGAGTTCTGAAACCCCGCAGTTCAATGCATTAAGTGGTGTTGCTAAGTAGTCCGCCCATTCTAATTTTAAAATGGGCGGACTACCTAGTGCACTGGTCAATGCATTGAATGGCGGGTTTTAGTGCTGACACCCGGGGGACGAGTATAACACTTACATCCTCAGACTCAACAGGTCACCTACTTTTAGCCCATAAGCTTAGCTCATAGGGCTAAAAGTAGGTGACTGAGTCTCTTTAAGTTAAACATAACTTTCCATAATCCAGAGATTCCAGCTTTGATCTTCTACCCGCTAACAATAGTGGCTTTAGCTCAACAACATTTAACTGCATATTTCATCCTAGAAACGTGCTCTAAAAATAAAGTGCCGAACGGCAGGAATAACACCACTGTGCAGATTCTCAAAGCCTAGCATGTTAATAGCTCCACTCCCCCATCTTTATGCTGCAGGTATGTTAATAGTGAGTAATGCAAAATAACTCAATGATACATCTATCACTTAGACAGCTCATGAATAAGAAATGTTGATGCAAGGATATGGAAATGCAGCAAACACTGATTAACTTCCCATTAAAAAGCAGCAAGAGTAAGGCGAGAAAGAAATTAGTATGTGCATTCTTGGGGGTGTGAGATTAGTTGTAATAGCATAAGAAATAACCCTTTAATTACCAGAAAAAAATGAACACGTATCCTTGCCCATATATAATGAAGGATAGAACTTCGGAAAAATTAGCATGGCAAGGCAGCACTCGGAAATCAGTAAGTAAGGTTTGGCAATATTTACACATGATGTCTAAAGATAGTTCTCTACAATACAGTGGTGTCTGAAAGTTTGTGAACCCTTTAGAATTTTCCATATTTCTGCTTATATTTGACCTAAAACAACATCAAATTTTCACACGTCCTAGAAAAAAAAAAAAATCAAACAAATGAGTCAAAAATATGGTTGTTTATTTATTGAGGGAAATGATCTAATATCACATGCCTGTGAGTGGCAAAAGTATGTGAACCTTTGCTTTCAGTATCTAAACTGCATCTAAACGTTTCTGGTAATTGTTGACTAACCTGCACATCGGCTTGGAGGAATTTTAGCCCATTCGTCCGTACAAAACAGCTTCAACTCTGTTAAGTTGGGGGCTTACCTCCCATGAACTGCTGGCTGGAGGTCTTTCCACAACATTTCTATAGGATTAGGGTCAGGACTTTGACTTGGCCATTCTAAAACTTTAACCTTATTCTTCTTTAAGCATTTGTTTGTAGAACGACTTCTGTGCTTTGGATTGTTGTCTTGCTGCCTGAGCCATGTTCTCTTGAGATCCAGCTCATGGACAGATGTCCTGATATATTCCTTTAGAATTTGCTGGTATAATTTAGAATGCATTGTCCCATCATTGATGGCAAACCATCCTGGCCCAAATGCAGCAAAACAGGCCCAAACCATGATACAACAACCACTGTGTCTCACAGATGGTATGAGGTTGCTGTGCTGTAATGCAGTGATTTTCTTTTTCCAAACATAATGCTTCTTTCAGCCAAAAGCTCTATTTTGGTCTCATCTGTCTACAAAATATTGTACCAATAGTCTTCCTGCTGGTCCAGCAGATCTTTAGCAAACTTCAGATGGGCAGTAATGTTCTATTTGAAAAGCAGTGGCTTTCTCCTTGCAATCCTGCCGTGCACACTACTGTTGTTCAGTGTCCTCCTGATGGTGAACTCATGGACATTGACATTAGCTAATGTGAGAAAGACCTGTAGTTGCTTAGAGGTTACATTGGGTTCCTTTGTAAACTCGCGAACTATTGTATGCCTTGCTCTTGGCATGATCTTTGCTGATCGACCACTCCTGGGGAGGGTAACAATGGTCACAAATTTCCTCCATTTGTACACAATCTGTCTTACTGTGGATTAGTGGAGTCCAACCTTTTTAGAGATGGTTTTGTAACCTTTTCCAGCCTGTTGAGAATCAACAACTCTGCTTATGAGGTCCTCAGACATCTCCCTTGTTCGTGCCATGATAAACTTCCACAAACATGTTGTGAAGATCACAGCTGATTGTCATCCCATTGATGGAAAACACCCGACTTGAATTTCACCTTCAAATTATCTGAAAATCCTAAAGGTTCACATACTTTTGCCATTCAAAGGCATGTAACATTGGATCATCTTCCTCAATAATTAAACGTCTAATATTATTGACTCATCAGTTTGATTTGGTTGTCTTTTACTTTTAGGAGTTGTGTGAAAATTTGTTGTAGTTGTACATAAACTATAAGAAGAAATATGGAAAATTCTAAAAGGTTCACAAACTTTTAAGCACCACTGCAGGTATAGTTATAGGCTCTTTAGACAATTCATCCTCTCTATATATCCATGTATGTACATTATATTGTTTTAGAGGGGTGGTCCTCTCAAAACAGAGCTCCACCACGTTGCATGTAGATGAAATAAGATCTATCCCAGAAATAATGTTATGGAATAACAGATAGTTCCTATAAACTGCTGTATCTTCTATTTTTGCAATGCCCCAGTTTGTATAAATATCCCCAATACGGTTCTAGGTGATGTGCGAGTAGCTGTGTCAATCATCTCAGCATCAGGATCCTTTTTTGTTGTGTGTATTGAATTGGCAATTTGAAAAGACAAGAAGCCCGCTGGTAATGGCAGACGTTTAGGGGTTGGGGTAAGCTGCAGAAGGGTACAGCTGTGTTTGATACCTCCAGGCAAGATCTTCAAAATCCAAAGGAGAGCAGAACAAAATAACTGAAAATTAATAGATGTACTTTGCTGACTTCAAAGAAAAGCAGCATGCCGTTATGTGTCGTCCATAAACAGGGAATGCATCTATATTGATCCATGACCACATGTTTCATTCACTGACAAGATGGGAATAGTTATACAGTTACTGGGTGGAAAACATTTCTAATCAATTGCAACAATTTATATATGCAAATCATGTGATGAAAGGCAAAAACCAACCACTGAAAGCCCAATTTACCATAAAGTCGAAAGATTTCTTCCTGACCCCAGCTTGCAATCGGACAGATCCCGGGATCAACAATCTACATTTATTCCAGTACATTAATATTTAGACATAGAGAAGATGGGATGTGATGTGAACATAGCGTTTACCCTGAATATTGTGTTAGATTGTGTTTTTTCTTAAAGGGCTTTAACGGACCTAAACATTTTTTGACAGGCTTTGAATTGTGTAAAAAAGAAAATTCACATGCTCACCTAGTCCAGCAGCAACCTGCCCAACACTAGAGCCCTGGTGCCTGCGGCTCGGACCCCGGAAGGTCAACTGATTCTCTTCTCAGGCTCCTTTTACACGTTCCGTGTAAAAGGACCTTACCTCCCGAAGGGTAGGCAGGTTCTAAGTTTAAGGCCTCATGCACATGACAGGGCAATAATATAGAGCCTTAGGCACGGTGTGTGCTGCTTTATCATGTGGCACCATGGTATCAAGATATTCACACCTAGAAGTCATGGTTTCAGAAGAGAAAAGTTCAATAATAGGGGATTCTAATGAAGGTGACATACGATGGGATATGGAGTAAATATGGCTGCATATTATGCTGCTGTATAGCCAAAAATGCCCCCATATAAAATTGAAGGCATACAAATGGCAGTGTGCCATAAAATTCTGTTGGTGCTCTATTACAGCTCTGTATAACTTGGAAATTACACAGAACCATTGTAGTGGCCCAGAACAATGAGGCCCCTGCATAACTGTATGCATGCACTTGTCTGTGTAATGTCAGTGTCTTCTGTGTTGCATGAATTATGTGTATTGCATAGCTGCAGCACTGAAAGAGATAACTGTCTGGAAAATGTATCTGTTTGTTTGTCATGTGACCTTGTAATATATATGTGGATGCAAGGTACATGAGTGGAGTTCTGTTCTGGTCTTTGCAAGAAAGCAGAGTTTAGCAAGAGGACCACACAGACACCTTCAGCTTGTGTGGCCCAGAATGGAAGAGGCTGAAAGGAATCTACAGCCTGCCCTGGGCCTGATATACCCAGGAGATGAGCGAGAACCTGTCCAGTGCTGAGAGAGAGAGAGAGAGAGAGAGAGAGAGAGAGAGAGAGAGAAAGTGAGGAACCGCAAAGCAGCACAGCTTCTCCCCTGAATGTGAGTGTTGACCAGTAGAGAGTGGAAGAGAGAAAAATAAGTGTTGCCGGGACCAGGACCCACAGATAACAAGGGCTGTAGTTTCTTCTGTTCACCCGTGAATCCTCCCTGTCACACTGTGAGGGTATGTATATATTGCCATATGTTTTTTATGCTTTTATACCTGTATGCAAGTTCTATTCAAAGTTAAAATGAGAAAAACTTATATGTCGCCTTACATCAGATATTCCAAAAGTTTGCAAGGCTGAGAGAAATGTGTCCAGAAATTCAGAGATGAAACAGAGCCGGACGCGAAGGCCGCGTGCTTGGCTGTTTTCCCAGAAGCGCCGTATCAAGATAACGACTGTTTAACTACGTATATGACTATCAGTGCCTCAGCCGGAAATCCGGACTTCCCATATATGGTTATGCGGTGAATTTGAGCCAATGAGCCCATCACCCATTCCCAGTGATGAGACCAAAGGGTATAAGATCCCATGTAATCTTTAATAAAGTGCGCAGTTATGTCCCCGTGTGAGGAACTATACCAGACCTCCGTGTGTGGTGTCTCTTCTTTACCGCCGGCAGCGGGGCATTGGGGTGGGCCTGATTGGTGCTGTACGCAGAATTTACCGTGACAACACCACTTTGAAGTTTGCACTGTATTTTCCTGCTAGCTTGTATTTTCAAGTTGTGCCAAGTAAACGAGCTTCACTGACTGTTCCCGGTTTGGCTCAGAAAGTTAACTCCCTGTGTGTGAACTCTTTATTACCAACAACTGGATTCACCGTAGAGGATGGAATGGTGGCATCACGTGTGACATAAAGGACTAAGGTAATCCATCATTGGGTTGCCCTTCTTAATAACCTGCCCTCGGCCCCTTACACGTGTCACCGGTTATCCTCCGGGTTGGAGACAGTAGAGCCACCGGGACAAGGCCCAAACTCTACCCTGCTGTCTCCTAGGCTGGGGTGCGCTCCTCGGACTCTACACCATTATAAGCTCTGTTGCAAAATTATGACATCTAAAAGCCGTGTAGGTTTGCCTTCTATGTTGTGTGTTCTCATCATAAATGGAAGATTATAATTAGGGCAGTTTGGGTGGTCTCTCGGGATCCGAAGCTCCCAAGCGGTCAATGGCAGCCACACCATCTTAAAACACTGCTCCCTCAGAAGCGGCAGTAGCGGGTGGCAGTCTATAGCTGCCTGCATACACTCCATCATGTTGGAGGAGAAGCTGTGTCACGCTAAGACTGTCGGCACAAAAAATCTTTCACTTTTGAGCTTTTTACTTTCTCCGAGTGCTGCAAGGTAGTGTATGTATCTTTCATTTTCTTTCTATGTCTAGAGGAACCAAGGAGGAGGAAATAAGAGAGAATGATAAAAGAAACACATATTGCTATGCCGCACACAGAGAAATCAAGGAACACAATATTGAAAGACTTACGCCGCATAAGGAACTCATAGGAGAAAGAGTAGAGAGAGACTTGTGGGGGACACAAAGCGGGACACTATTACTCATGGTCACTAAGGAGGCATTATTTGTGGGGGCATAAAGGAGGCATTCTTACTTTGTGTTGAGAACAAAAGGGACACTAATAGCTTGTGGAGGGACAATATCTTGTAGTAAGAACACCTGTGGCAATGTCTGAGGCACCGACAATAATTATATCATCTGTGCAACAATGAGGAAATCCTGAAAGCATGACTTGTTGGGGGTCCCTGAGGACTGGAGTTAAGAAACACCGATCTAGATCTACAGCATGTGCAATTGGCTGGAGGATCACGGGTAAAACACCTGTATCACTGAAGAGCATGCACTGATTGGCTGTTTAGTGAATCCCTCCTTGTACAGTACAATGCAATACTACATGTATTGCGTTGCTCTTTACCCGTGCCAGGATGACGGTGACCCCATGTTATTTTTCTGGTACACTGTGTATACTGCATAGGACCCTGGTCTCAACTTACTATGTTTTCAACTTACAGTGGTCATCCCAGAGCTAATTAGTAATTTGTGGGACTACTGCAGTTTTATGGTCACCATGGAAAGACGACAAGTTGGATCTACAAATGGAAAAACGAAGACACTACCCTGCCTAAAAAGAAAATAATAAACTCAATGCACACAAGTAATATACTTATCGGTAGTACCTGACTTCTTGTTAGCAGGCATGGCAGCACTAGATTGTCATCCAAAAAAGGCTACAATTTATTAAAGTCATGTAAACTAGCACTACTTAGTAAATGGAGGCCTCTAAGTAGCCGCAGAGCTGCTGACAGGAGAGATAGGCAGTTGTACATGACAGGAAGCTTCTATTTAGGCAGTAATTAAACTGCTTCAGACAGTACACATTAGGAAGATATTAGATTTCTCCTTCTAATTAATAACCGGTTCTGCACTGATAAACACACACGCACTCCTAAATGTCTACCACTATTGTTTGTCAGAATAAATTTGCACTTTCAAGAAACTGTATCCTAAGGATCTTGTACGGCACAAGGCCATCTCTTCACATCCTCACCGTCCGCTTGCAGCAGCCGTCAACACTTTCTCACTTCCAAGTGCCGGGAGATTAATTCAGTCGTTGCCAAACAAAGACAGGATGAAATGGTGAGCGAGGGAAGCGGGTAGGAACGTAGGGGAAAATAGCAAAAAGGAAAATAAACTCAACGCAATGAAGCAAAGTTCCATCTGGTCAGAAAGAGACAATATGGGAGATACATCTTTATAAAAATGGGCTAGGCTGAAGATGACCATCTGAGATAAAGATAATTGTCACTTCTGCATTAGTCAGGACATAAGCAGTTATACACACTGGATACAACTGCATGGCCATTGGTCGTGAGACCCGAGGCACCGATAATATGCATGTTCGGCAGCTCTGTGGTGCAAGACGGGATGAGTGTCTTCTTAAGTGAACAAAAGGAGACCTTTTTAAAAAACATCCCTTACATGGTTGATGCCATATTGGGTTTACATTGGTATTATTGGTTTTTCATTAAAACAAAACAAACGATTAAGACCCTTAGTCATCAATAAAGAATACACAAAAACCAAAGCAAATAAGGGAACACTACTGAAATTACAAATATAGGTCCTATAGATCAGGCTAAGGAACTCATATATAGGTGGCAAGAAATATGCTAAATGATATGTGATTGATATACAATGTGCTTTTCATCCAAGAATTACCATTGGAAGGGCAGAGAGAGAGGGAGAAAAGGCCATGGAGGGATAAGGGGATAACTGAATGAGCTAAGCAGGGCACGATGGAATGGAAGAGCACAATTTGTAAACTGAAAGGCCACTGAGTAGGGCTCTGCCATTGCTTCAGAAATCAAGGTCAGGAAGAGTATAGTTTCTCCTTAGGGAGAGCACCAAGAAGGTGGGAGGAGACTTATAAAGCCATCCATGCTCCTCTGGGAAATATGCAAATGAGAAGATGGAACAATACCTCAACATTGCCACCTATTGGAAGGCAGCATTCCTGCAAGTCAATGTCAGACTTTTTAACAAGCCTTGTAACAATGACTTGGAATTGTAAGTAAAGCCAGAGTCTTCTCCAGAAGGAGTAGACAACCATACAGACACTTGTTTGGGGCGATTGCTCATAAGTGTGCAGCAAGGTTTTTGGCTTGGTTCGTGAGAAGCCTATAGATGTGGGTCAGGAAGGGTATTGTTTCTCCTTGGGGAGAGCACCTTGTAGGTGTGAGGAGACTTTTAAGGTCATCCCTCATCCTCTGGGAAATATGCAAATGGGAAGATGGAACAATACCTTTACAGTGCCATTCCTGCAAGTCAATGTCAGACTTTTTAACAAGTCTTGTAACAATGACTTGGAACTGTGAGCCAAAGCCTTCAGAAGGAGTAGACAACCATGTACAGACAACTGTTTTGGGGTGATTGCCCTCATCAGTGTGCAGAAGGTTACTGGCTTGGCTAGTGAGAGGAATCTAGAAATATTGTTAATGGACATATGGATATTGTGCTCATTCTCTGTCCTGCCCATAGAAAGGAAGTGTGGGTAAAGTAGTGCTATACTGTTGTGAGGACCCCCAAAGGTCAATGTATACATATAATCGATTCCCAATGTGCCCAGGAAATTGAGGGGCTTGGATGCCAACACTGGATATGTCATGGGTAGCAGTTGGTCATCCCCATGACCACAGAGGCCCAACTAGTCAGAGAAAATTCAAGAAACAAACCATTATGCAGAATGGTTTACGCCTACCTGCCTGTAATCTAGCTCTGTTTATAGCATCGTTTAACCCATTGTCAGCACTATACAAAACTGTATGGAAATTTTTTTGTGACTATAATGAAAAGTGCTTTGTTTAACTATATGAAATACTGCAAGGTCTGACGTCGTCACAGTTTATTTCTTTTCTGCTGACAGGTAACTCCAGGTAAATAGTATTTGTAGATTAGAGTGTAATTTAAGACCTTCCCCTGGTGCTGCAATGCATTCAGGCAATGACATAATATTTGGTACATTTTGCGGATCTCTTTTGCATACAAACTGTGAATATTTGAGTATAATTTCCAGGGACTCTTTGCTGCTGGGCACTTCCATTAATAATTGTCATATAATGCAGGGACGAGAAAACAATATTAGGCTAAGCAGCTCATGGGTATGTAGTAGAAACATCCGGCAGGGTTCATTCTGACCATTGGCCTAATCTGCATTGTCTCCTCGCTGACTTTCATGTCATTAAAAATTGATTGGATTTGTAAATTTACAAATTAATTTCCCTAGTTAGAAATTAAACAAACAAGTTATTTAACCCATTATTAATCCATTTTTGTCTGCTTAGGGAGCGCAGAAGTCTGTTCTTGACTGTGTTTAAACTTAAGTGATATGCTGCTAGAACAACTTGATATTCAATAGGCCTCATGCACGTGAGCCTATTGAGGCACCTCCAAGTTGTAGCAAGGCACCCGCGGACTTCCATGGAGCCCTATTGTATCTTTGTATAATATCATTTTCATATACAACCATCTGGAGCAAGTTCAGAGAAGAGCTACCAAGATGGTGAGCGGGGTCTGCAAATCATCTCCTATGAGGAACGGTTAAAGGATCTGGGAGACTTAATATCTGCCTACAAATATCTGAAGGGCTGTCACAGTGCAGAGGGATCAGCCCTATTCTCATGTGTACAAGGAAAGACTAGAAGCAATGGGATGAAACTGAAAGGGAGGAGGCACAAATTAGATATTAGACAGTGAGGGTGATCAATGAGTGGAACAGGTTACCATGGGAGGTGGGGAGTTCTCTTTCAATGGAAGTCTTCAAACAAAGGCTGGAAAGATATCTGTCTGGGATGATTTAGTGAATCCGGCACTGAGCAGGGGGTTGGCCCAGTTGATCCTGGAGGCTTCTTTCAACTCTACCATTCTATAAGTCTATGATTCTATGATCTTTTCTGTTAGATTCGGAATCCAACTAGAAAAAAACTGCATGCCACATCAGAAATGGCATTTTGGAGAAATTTTCCTCTAAAAGAACTACTTCTAGGGAAGATAAATGCCTTACAAGCACCATATGGCAACACCTAGAAAACTACTGAGAAGGGAGAAGAATGCTTTTAGGAGCACATGTGGCAGCATGTGAAGGACTACTTCTAGGGGAGAATAATGCCTTACAGAGCACCATGTGGAAGCACCTGCAGAACTACTTCCAGAAAACAACAATGCCTTAGAGACCACCATGTGGAAGCACCTGGAGAACTACTTCTAGGGAACAACAATGCCTGACAGAGCACCATGTGGCAGCACGTGTAGAACTACTTCTACTACTTCTAGGGAAGAACAATGCCTTACAGATCACCATATTCTATATCATATAATCTTAAAAAAGGAGAGGGAGGGGGACAGAGTCAAACTATCCCTATTCTGACCCTACCAAAAACAGCCCTCCCAATCAATCTCGGGCAACCCGCCGTGACAAGGGCGAGCCCAACAACAATGTCCTGTATATGTCTTGTTGCACCCTACTGTATGTTCAGTGAATAAATAGTTCTTATTACCAATTCAATATCCGAATATATCAGTCTGATTTCTGGAAGGATGCTTCAAAGTATTAATTACACATCGAAATTAACCAGAACCTAGCACTTATGTACTATAATAATCCGCTGAGATACTCTCTAAATCTTTCAATTTATCTACAATTAATCATATACGTCTGTCAGGTGTCACGTCTTCATCGTATGCATATCACGTCTGTCAGGTGTCACGTCTTCATCGTATACATATCACGTCTGTCAGGTGTCACGTCTTCATCGTATGCATATCATGTCTGTCAGGTGTCACGTCTTCATCGTATGCATATCACGTCTGTCAGGTGTCACGTCTTCATCGTATGCATATCACGTCTGTCAGGTGTCACGTCTTCATCGTATGCATATCACCTCTGTCGGGTGTCACGTCTTCATCATATGCATATCACGTCTGTCAGGTGTCACATCTTCATCGTATGTATATCACGTCTGTCAGGTGTCACGTCTTCATCATATGCATATCACGTCTGTCAGGTGTCACGTCTTCATCGTATGCATATCACATCTGTCAGGTGTCACGTCTTCATCGTATGCATATCACGTCTGTCAGGTGTCACGTCTTCATCGTATGCATATCACATCTGTCAGGTGTCACGTCTTCATCGTATGCATATCACCTCTGTCGGGTGTCACGTCTTCATCGTATGCATATCACATCTGTCAGGTGTCACGTCTTCATCGTATGCATATCACGTCTGTCAGGTGTCACGTCTTCATCATATGCATATCACGTCTGTCAGGTGTCACGTCTTCATCGTATGCATATCACCTCTGTCGGGTGTCACGTCTTCATCATATGCATATCACGTCTGTCAGGTGTCACAGCTTCATCGTATGTATATCACGTCTGTCAGGTGTCACGTCTTCATCATATGCATATCACGTCTGTCAGGTGTCACGTCTTCATCGTATGCATATCACATCTGTCAGGTGTCACGTCTTCATCGTATGCATATCACGTCTGTCAGGTGTCACGTCTTCATCGTATGCATATCACATCTGTCAGGTGTCACGTCTTCATCGTATGCATATCACCTCTGTCGGGTGTCACGTCTTCATCGTATGCATATCACATCTGTCAGGTGTCACGTCTTCATCGTATGCATATCACGTCTGTCAGGTGTCACGTCTTCATCGTATGCATATCACATCTGTCAGGTGTCACGTCTTCATCGTATGCATATCACCTCTGTCGGATGTCACGTCTTCATCATATGCATATCACGTCTGTCAGGTGTCACGTCTTCATCATATGCATATCACGTCTGTCAGGTGTCACGTCTTCATCGTATGCATATCACATCTGTCAGGTGTCACGTCTTCATCGTATGCATATCACATCTGTCAGGTGTCACATCTTCATCGTATGCATATCACGTCTGTCAGGTGTCACGTCTTCATCGTATGCATATCACGTCTGTCAGGTGTCGCATTCCAAAATTATCCATCTGAACATACTCCAATAGAATTCTATCAAGCATATGCCAGTTAGACCATTAATCATCCTATACATAAACAGATGGTCATATAGCCATTCTCCAAAATAAGCATATATAACATATATCTAGCGTTTCACCTCACGACCACAAAATATCTTCCAGAATGCAGATGTCCACCATCTCATCAAGATAAGCCCGTTATAGCAGCAACTCTCAGCCAATATGCCCAAGGTCTTCTTTGCTTCAGTTCAGAGCATGCTATACATATGTATTCAATATAATTACTCCAAATACAATGGATGTATCTCCTCCGACGTGTTTCCCCAGTCTGTTAACTAACGTCTCAGGTCTTCAGGGAGTCATATTCTATAGTGCCATTGTGCATTCAGGAGATAACATTGATATTTCATAATTGGTACTCATACACTACTATAGAAAGTGTCATGAATGTAAGAACCTACAATATATGTCACGATATATACATAATTATTAATTACACATCCATCAGGCAAAGATTCGGCTCTAATGGAGTCATAGTGTGCAAGAGTCCACCAGATGTAGACTTGTAGGACACAGACAAGGAGATTACCAAGGGTGAAGAGCTTCATCCATTTGTAATCTGACTGGAGAGTGAAAAAGGCCACATCATTAGGAATCCTTTTATTAGGCTGTTTTTACATCTGCCTTGCGACCTCCTTTCGGAGATCCTGTTGCAGAATCGGCACAAAATACCGGAAGAAAAAGTCCTGCATGCAGCACTGTTTCATCCAGTAAAATGCCAGACAGCTGAGCAAAAGCCAAACAAACCCCATTATAGTCAACAGGGTCCATTCGTCTGTGTTCGGTTACGTCATCAGTCATCCATTCGGCCAGGGAATTCCTCTTTCCTGCCCCAATAACGGAACAGGAAATGGAACCCCCGATGCAGATGTGAAAGCAGTCTTACCCTTTTAGCTTAAAATGCCCTCCGATAAATACATTTATTTAGCCTTCTGCTATGGAGATCAGGAAGTGTAGCACTGTAAAGTATATGATTTGGCTAATGCAATACAAACCACACCCGAATTAATCGCAACCCTTTACTACAATCATCTTGAGTATCGGCTGTCATTCGCCTCATGGCTCACAATTTTCTATAAATGACCTTGACTATTTCAACCATTTGCTCAATTAAAATATGACATTGTACAACATTTTGTATGATGTTCCTTAAATAAGAAATTTAGGAGCCAACCATGCAGAAATGTATGCAATTATGAGCGGTTTGCAGTGTTTGCACATGACAGGAAGCTGACAACTATAAAATACTTGGAAATACTTTATAAAATAATACATAATCTATAGTTGAAGACTGCCTATAAGACCAGCTTCACACGGGCGTATTTACACACACAATATGCATTCAGTGGCGGCCTTTAATGGTGACACCGGGGGAACAACAGGGGAGGTAAGTATAACACTTACATCCCTGGACTTAGAGGGTCACCTACCTTCAACCCATAAGATTAGATTATAGGACTAGAGGTAGGTGACAGATTCACTTTAAGATGAAGATTGTCAGAGTCAAATGTGTCAAATTTATTAAGAAGCACATACCTCTTCGCTACCATGATGACGTCAATGCCGAAAGAAGCAGTCATCATGCATGCGCTTAATCAATCGGAGTGATGGTTTTTCAGACAATGGGAAGAGAGCAAACCCGGACCACAGGCAGAGGTGGACTGCCCATCGGACGGTCCAGGATTAATTTGTATATGGCACACAACAATATTGAGAAGGCGTATCTCAGGAATGGTATCCCACTGGAAACCGATAAAGGTATCAATAGATTAATTGTAACAGCACACATGGAACTGTGTCATCTGCTCCTATCAAAAAAACTAGGTGATTGATCTCCTTTAAGGATTGTGGCATTTCTTCTCATTCATCCTTTAAGAAGAGTCCCTGGTAGTATTACTCCATGAATGATAAGTATGAAGAGCTTCCGCATACACAACTAATGGTGACACTTGTGGGGATGAGATTTAGGGTCTTCTCTGCTCCTTGGGGCTTTCTCGGGTTGACAAGTAACTTGAATTACATCAAAGCATGTAGAAGTAGCTACTGCATGGTGCGAGGCTTGTGTAAATCTGAGTGTCTCCTTTAAATACACCGGGGGAACCATTGTTGAAGTTATTACTCTAAAATGCACAAAGATTTTCTTAGTTGGACAAGTAGTTGCATATTCATAGAACACAAGGAGCTCTTGCAGCCAAGGCAAGCATACACACTGTGACAAAGGAAATATAGCCGGGGGCAGAACATCTGCCGGCAAGTATTTGGAGAGGCAAAGGACTGCAAATGGAATTATGGGTGGAATGTTTCCCTAAAAACAACATCAACCAATCAGCAGTGTGCGTTTATGGTTATGTGGAGCAAGATAGATGAAAGCTTCTTTCAAAGTGGTTGCTCTTTGCAATCCTTATTAAATGTGTATGATAGTGGTCCCGTGTAAAAGTTGCCACCAACAGGTCACTAAGTCACAAGTTACTCATTTGTCAGAGTCGCTTGGTTTTTAGCTCACCCAAGAAGCAAGCAACTGTCGGGCCGTGTAAAAAGGAGTCGCTCAATCTTTGAGCAATGCCATAATTTTTGAATCTCATAACCAGGAAGTGATGTTGTATGAGCGGCCGAGGATTACGGGAACCACGCCGAACCTCTGGAGAGCAGCGGGAGGGACCTGGACTGAGCCTGAGAGGTAATGTATCCTTTTTTTTAATGTAGTGTAACTTGGGCTTTTTTTCGGGGGATGGCTTATATTTCATGCCTCCCTGAAAACAAGGCATGGGCTTATTATTACTTATTTTGGGGGGAAACGGCCCATTAAGTATTACTATCCACAGATAACAATGTGTATGTAGTTTTCACCTACAATATGATGAAATGCCATCAAACTGCTTGAGCTCTGATACGCTGTTACTAAAAAGCAGCATGGTGTAAAAACCGAGAACACTGCAGATTAAGCTAATTTTATCAATTCCGACTCACTATCATGGCGCGTCTGGCTGTTGTGGCAAAATTCCAAAAGCAAAAACCCAACATGAGATGGGATGATTTGAAGGTGACCCTACAGAACAACATTGTGCGACTGCTTCCGATATCAACAAAGCAGAAGCATAAAGGAAGCCGATGTGATGAACGCACAACATTCGTAAAGTATCAGATGTGAAATGGGAGAAGGGCTGTGGGGGATTATCACGATCAATGCGAGTCCTGAGCGGCAGCTGGAAAGACTTACAAGATGCAATCAGAGGAAGAGATAAAGGAGAGAAAAGCAAGAAAACTACCGAGTGACAAGAGGGAGGAAGAAACCAGGAGGCGTCGTGGGAGGAGAAATCATTGGGGCCGTGTTCACACGCGGAGAGTGTCACGCACGAGTTCTGTCCGATAGCGATATGGATTGAACTTGGGTGTGCTAATAACACCTTGATTCATTCACATGAGCGACGCAGCATGTCCTATTTTTGGGCGGTTCCTTGTAGGGAAATGACTATTATTATCTGTGGGATTCTTTAAGAAAAATCCCCTTTGCATGCCGTGTAATGCGATTTTCACCATTCAGAACTATTGGAAACACTTGCAATGTGCGTGAAAACATGCCTTAAAATCACAAGGACATAGATGCAAAACCAACGCAGCATGCGCACATCCGGAATACCAATTTTACAAGCACGATATCAGTCTGAGACACTCGCGCTTGCACATGTGGATGCACCCTAAGGCCTCCTACCCACGACCGTATGCGTTTATACGTTTGCCTGTACACATCATATTTTTAAATGAATAAATTTTTGAGCCGATCGTAATTGGCGTATTTAAAGCCATTCACGTGCGGCGCTGCTGCATGAATGTAAAAAAACACGCTGAAGTGATGGCAAGCAACGATTGGAATAAAATGCTCAAAATGACAATTAATGCTTAATTAGAGCAAGCTGTCTTCTTTTCAGGGTCACCCCCGCCCCCCACCCTCCCTTTTTCCTGCTGCTATAGAAGTCTATGGGGACTTGCTGTGTATCAGGGTGAAAGATAGGGCAAGACCTATCTTTTCACGTGACGAGGTGACCAAAAACGGTCATGCAGGTCCTATTTTTATCACATGAATATTTTGCACATTTCCGTATTTTGCAAGTGCATCTCTGTCGCACAAAAAAAAAGAAAATGCAGCATGCTTTACGTTTCTGTGCATTTGTGCACCATAGAAGTCAGTGGGGGGTATGCAAATGAGCGCACAATATGCAAGGAGATACATAATACGCTGCGTAATTCCACTGGAACAAGAACACATCTGGAAGTCATTAGATGAATTGGCCATTTTAGTCTTTGTTTGCCGCGTGCAAATGCACATGCCTTGCGGACGCAAAAAGTACAGTAAGATATGGCGATGCATGTGCAAAAAAGCATTGTTCCTTCCGCAAAAAATGCTATGCTCATGCGCACACAAATATGCATACGCTCGTGTGAATCTGGCCAAACTCATTCACTCCAACGTAGCTTCACTACGCTAACTGTGTTTTCTGACAAACTACGAAGTGGATGCGTTATAGCCGATGTGGCGACGCAGCGATCTCTTTCTATAGATTGGTTACCATGGAAATCCTTCAACTCTTGTGATATTTAATATCTTCAACATAACAGCAGAATGGTCTTTCATTAACCTCTGGAGGATTCGTCATATAGTAACCTGAAGGGGTTATGTTTATGTTATTAGAAAAAACTGCAGCAGATTGCGACACATTACAGAGATTTACTCCATCGAGGCGTTCTGGTTCTGGTTATTAAGGCTCGTTGGTTGTGA
Source organism: Eleutherodactylus coqui (assembly GCF_035609145.1). Lineage (NCBI taxonomy): Eukaryota > Metazoa > Chordata > Amphibia > Anura > Eleutherodactylidae > Eleutherodactylus > Eleutherodactylus coqui. Next base: position 254,824,330 of record NC_089841.1, read on the forward strand.
AGAAACATCTTGAAAGGAACAGAAGACATCTTTTTAAAAAAAAAATTTTGTATGTCTTATTTACTGATTAATGCCTTACTAGTCAAATCGAAAATGTAATCATTTCATCAGAACGGTTCATTTGTATATTATTTTCAATAAATACTAATTACATTGTAAATAGCAGTTGCGACTCTGAAGAGCCATAGAGCCAGCTTGGACCCTGGAGTAAAAGTTCAGCTTGGACCCTGGAGTAAAAGTTTGGCTTGGGCCCTGGAGTAAAAGTTTGGCATGGGCCCTGGAGTAAAAGTTTGGCATGGGCCCTGGAGTAAAAGATCGGCTTGGGCCCTGGAGTAAAAGTTCGGCTTGGGCCCTGGAGTAAAAGTTCGGCTTGGGCCCTGGAGTAAAAGTTTGGCATGGACCCTGGAGTAAAAGTTTGGCTTGGGCCCTGGAGTAAAAGTTTGACTTGAGCCCTGGAGTAAAAGTTTGGCTTGGGCCCTGGAGTAAAAGTTTGGCTTGGGCCCTGGAGTAAAAGTTTGGCTTGGGCCCTGGAGTAAAAGTTTGGCTTGGGCCCTGGAGTAAAAGTTCAGCGTGGGCCCTGGAGTAAAAGTTCAGCGTGGGCCCTGCAGTAAAAGTTCAGCTTGGGCCCTGGAGTAAAATTTCGGCTTGGGTCCTAGAGTAAAGGTTTGGCTTGGGCCCTGGAGTAAAACATCGGCTTGGGCCCTGGAGTAAAAGTTTGGCTTGGGCCCTATACCAGCATCGCCACCCCCCTATCAGGGTTGCCAACCATCCAGAAATTCCTGAACAGTCCATAAAAAGAGGCCACTTTTCCCTCGTGTCGGTGAAACAAATTGTTGCATCGGTGATTTTTTTAAAGCTGGTGGTACTCGAACAGGTTGTTATAACTAATTATCTTCATTTTACAGCCCCCGGTAAAAGCTTATAATGAGTTTATATCAGTATCTAACCTATAAACTGACCTATATATACTGCACTTATAATCCTTATCATTCATTGTGGTTTTCCAATGTGTCCATATAAAAAGTTGGCTGTCCCTGATTTTTTGATAAGTTGCCTAGTAAAGACAAGAATGCAGGGTGGCATCCGTGACCCCTGCCCATGCACGTCCTCGCAGACTGACTGATACACAGCCATATAAGCTGATTCTCTTGACCCTTTACTATCTGCATGGATGTATCTTGAAGCTCCTGGACTCCAATACAACAGCGCCCTCTAATTATCATCTTCCATTGATTATACCGGTGTGTTCTTATAGGGACATTTTGGTTTCCCCGAGTACTAAAGCCGAGTACAACTGCTACCTCTGCACACCCCCATAGCTATGCCCCTGCTTCTGCTAGCAAATAATGCTAACTACTAAATATCTTTCCAATACTCATTTAAGATGAGGAAATCAAAGAAAAATAAGCATGAATTCCTCGGGAACCTGCATCCTCCTACAAGTGCATTAAGGGGATACCGGAATCCATTTGGGCAGAAAAAACTGTGTTGCATTCTGTATCAAATCTGCAGCTAAATTTGCAACAATTCCAGATGTAACTATGTAACACTTGAGGTTGTTTCACACATTCATTGCATATTTTGTTGCAGAATCACTGCAAAATTCAAGGAGGTCATTTCAACTGCTGTAATTCTTCCTCATTCAGACCCCTAGAGCCCATTCAGTGAGGTATATTTTCGATGCATGTGCTGTCTAACTGTTCATGGACAGAACACTGATCCATTATACCATATTAGGCTAAACACATGAGTGATTTTTCACACAGACCAGAACTCACTACACACATGGCGCACCAAGATGGCCACTTTAAACAGAACTGAGCATGCTCCCTGGGAGCTTTCTAGTGAGATGATGTCAGCAATATAAAAGGGATGTTTGCTGCACCACAAGGAGAGTGCAGAGCCAGAGTTAGTGAGCTCAGGTTCTGCGGGAAGCTACTATTTGAGAGGTGAAACATCCTGGAGCTGTTGCTAGAGATTAAACACAGTGGAAGCCTGAGCCCCTGGATGTAAGAGGGACTGTTCAAGTTGCTCGTGTTGTACAGCCTGAGTGAACACCGAGATCCAGGGAGAAGATCCGTCTAGAGGACAGAGAGTATGCAGAACTGCATGGTAGAGCAACTGACCAAGACCAAATGAGTCGTAAGTGAGGCTGACCCCAGGTTTACACACAATAGGGACATAATAAACAGTTAAATAACAGGCCATTTGTGTAGGATTTAGACTGTATTAGTGCTTGTGGGCACAAAGTAAGATATTTTCACAGGGACAAGAACCTACTTGCTAGATATATTAATGAGATTGGAGCCAATTACCAAAAAGTAAAGGATGGAGTGTTGTTTCTTAAAATATGGACTTTGCGTTATGTTACACAGGTTGTCTTTTTGTTCTACAGGATTGTGCCTTTAACTATATTGTTGGGCCTCCATTGCCTTATATTGTGCATAGAGTCTTACTGGTCTTAGGATTTAGTCAGCCATAGTTATTGTCAGGTACATCTACAGTAAAAGATAACTGCCTGCTTGTTATTACAACATCCTTCATCTTCATTCCTTTGTTCCTACACAAATATAGCACATTTTTGTAACTCTCTATTACATTTTATCCTGAATCTGCATCATGACACCATCCACCCGGAACACAAGCGCGCAAGACCTAGTAGAGTAGCTAATAATGATCAATTCAAGAACAATTATGCTGCATTGCCCACAGCAAACTGGAGACACATATAATGACTGAAACATAAAGATAAGTGCACGGACCAGTAACATCAGGAGAGGCAGAGACAGCAGATCTGAGAGTATCAGAGCAGTGTGAGTGCAGGGCAGCCAGCATGGGAAGATACAGGGGGACATATTTCACCTGGATCGTGATGGCACATAATAATAATAATATTTGTATAGCGCCAACATATTCTGCAGCTCTTACAAAGACAGGGAATACAGAAAGAGAAAAGTACAAAAATTACACAACCACGGTTACATGTAGTAATCAGTTGATGAAAACAGTAGGGGTGAGGGTCCTGCTCCAACGAACTTACATACTACAAGTAATGGGGTGATACAGAAGGTAAAGGGCTGGAGATGTGCCCGGTATGGCGAGGTAGAGAGTGAGGGATGCTATACACAGACAATGGTCAGACATTTAGCCGTGTGACGGCAGAAACAGTGTGACTGCAGGGGCAGTTGACGGTGGTTGGAGGGACTGAAGTCAGTAGGTCAGGGAGCATGTTATCAAGGGGGTACAGAGGGGTTTGGTTTAGAAGATATGGTATGCCTCCCTGAAGAGGTACGCCTGAAGTTCTGCGAGTCCTGAGTTGCCCAGATAGCCTTTGGCAGTGCGTTCCAGAGGACTGGTGCCGCTCTGGAAAAGTCTTGGAGGTGGGAATGAGAGATTCGAATTAAAGGGGCGCTCAGTCTTGTTTTGTTAGCAGAGCAGAGAGCCTGAGCTTGGTGATGGATTGAGATGAGGGAGGCGATGTAGGGCGGCGCTGCACTGTGGAGAGCTTTATGGATGAGGGTACGGGTAGCCAGTGCAGTGACCGGCACAGGGCAGAGGCGGCTAGACAGGAAGATGAGCCTGGCTGCCACATTCAGGATGGATTGGAGAGGGTAGAGTCTGGTGCAGGGGAGGCCGATCAGCAACAAGTTGCAATAATCAAGGCGGGAGTGGATGAGGGCAACAGTAAGGCTGGGTTCACACAGGGTTCTGTCCGGAATTTCGCCGCGGCAAGTCCGCCTGCGGCCGCTAATCTCGGGCTTAGCCAGCCATGTGGACAAGATTTCTCAGAAATCTCGTCCGCATGGGACGGCCAATCCGCTGCGGTTAATCTGGACGAAACCGCGGCTGCGGCACGGCTTTGCCGACCGCAGCATGTCCATTCTTTTTTCTTTCCGCTGCGGCCGCGCTCTCCTCTATGGGAGCGCCGGCCGCAGCGGAAGAGCGAGCGGCTGGGCCGCTTCAAAGCCACCGCGGGTTTTTCCACGGCGGTTCTCCCGGCGGAAATCCCGCGGTTTGGCCGGGAATCCGCCCCGTGTGACCCCAACCTAAGCGTTTTTAACCTGTCCAGAGTAAGAAAAGGGCATATTCTTGCGATGTTCTTGAGGTGCAGCTGACATGTTCGGGCCAGAGATTGGATGTAGAAGGTAAAGGAGAGATCGGAGTTGAATATAACCCCAAGGCAGCGGGCGTGCTGGGAGTTATGGTGCCACACACTGAGATGGAGATGTCAGGATAAAGTCGGTTAGTAGAGGGTGGAAACACCAGTAGGTCAGTTTTAGAGAGGTTTAGTTTTAGGTAGAGAGAGGACATAGTGTTAGAGACAGCGGGCCGACAGTCGGTGATGTTTTGGAGGAAAGGTGCAGAAATGCAGAGAATTAACCCATTAAAAGTATTGTTCTCTTATCTTGGCATAAAACCCTTTGTAAAGTAATTCAAAGTGTAAATAAACCATCCTGACAGTAAGGCACACCTTGATATCACGTCGCATTAAGAGTCAAGCTAACCCATCTGTAGCCCCTCCCCCACAGCTAAGGAGACACCCAGCGATCCAGCACTGCAGTATATCTGCTCCGATGCTGTGAGCGGATACACCAGGAGAACGGCATCTGACACTGCATCCTCTGATTGGCTGCAGCAGTCAGGTGGTAGCCGTTCTAAAGCAGAGACTGGAAGGACCACATGGCTGCAGTGCTGGATCGCCGGGCTGAGGACAGGTAAGTACTGCAAGGTTTGTTATTTTTAAATATGTGCACCTGTCATTAAAAAATCATCTTATACCCGGACAAATCCTTTTCGAGGGGTTGCTGATAAGTCTTGGCTTTTCCATCTTCATTTTTTTCACGTCAATGAAAGTTCTATCGTTTTAAAACACAATCTTTGCAATCCTTTTTGAGGAAATTTCGGCATAATGTCAGGTTTTGCCATTCTTATGTAATGCACATTTGATGACAACATGGCAGAGTCTGCAGCAAATTTCACTGCAAAGGAGAGCAGAGCAGTGATGAAGTTTCTGTTTCTGAAGGGATGTCAGCCAAAGACATTGACGGTGACATGGTGCATTCATTAGGTGACGAGCACTCTGTACTCCACAGGGAAAAATGTTAAATCGGCCACTATAACAGCAACAATGAAGACCATTCTGGAAGACCTCCAGTAGTGACCATTCCAGAAACCATAGATATGATTCTGGAATCCCAGCTAATTTCTGCTTAGATGATAGCGGAGGCTCTGAAGGTTTCAAGAAACAGAGTTGGCTCCATAATTCATGATCAGCTGGTCATGAAGAAGGTGTCTACTGAGTGTACCCTAGTACAAGCCTTGTAGGGAATTCTGCAACGTTTTTGGCAGGATGCTGATGCTTTCCCATCTGAACTAGTGATAATGGATGAGAAATGGATTTGTATATATGATTCGGACTTGAATCAGCAGTCAAAGGAATAGAGACACAATGGTTCCCCACGTCCAAAGAAGTTCAAAGTGCAGACATTATCATCCAAGGTGATGGCATTTGTCTTCTGGGATGAAGATAGGTTACTGCTTGTGGACTACCTTCCAAAGGGATCTACTATCATGGCTGTGTATTACACAACACTTCTGGAAACATTGAATGAGGCACTGAAGTCGAAAAAGGCACAGAAAGTTGACCAAACGTGTCATGTTCTTGCACGACAATGCCTCATCTCGCACAGCGGTCATCACCCAGAGCAAACTGGCTGACCGGGGCCACGGGGTGCTGGATCATCCTCCTTATTCATCTGATTTGGCATCCTGAGACAATCATCTATTTTCTAATATAAATGAACACCTCAAACCAACCAAATTTGCCTCCATTTCTGATGCAGTTGCAGCGGCTGATGTACAGTTTACCACCCAACCAAAGGAATTCTTTCTGCATGGGTTAAAGAAGTTGCAACACCACAGTCAGAAGGACATTGATATCCAAAGGGACTATGTAGAATAACTGAAATGTCATTGTTCCATGTCAATTTTTTGTGGTCAAAGCCAAATACTTATCAGTACCCCCTCGTAATTTAATGGTTAACCAGAAATACTTATAAACTTCCTCAAAATTATATGGAAATTCTATCTACGTAGAAACTGTTAAATGGAGTTTCAAGGTCAACCTCCATTTTCCTTTGGTAATACATTACTGTCCCGCTTCTTACTGTTCAAGATTGAAAAGTAGATTATTCAAACATTGTCATATATAATGTGAGAGGCTGTTTATGACACACTGCTAAAACAATGGGTCAGACGAGGAGGAGGAAACTGAGAGGGATTACTGTACAAGGCAGCAGAAGAATATGTCACACCGTTGGCTCCCATCCATTGTTCTTGGCTCAGACCATTCTGCTGGTTCTAGCCTCAGCAATGTGTCATAAGCAGCCACTCTTAATAAAAGTGACTGACTGCTTACAGCAGAGAAGTGACAAAACTCCTTCCAAAGGAAATATAATCAGGTTTATAGAGCATTTATTTGTCTAGCACCTTACCACCATTCTATCCAACGTGCTTCCAATATAACATTTCAGTGAAACCCCTCTACGTTAAGTACAGTATATCCTAAGCTGCCGCTCCCATCTGCAAAGTTACTGTTCTTCAATTTTATTACTTAAATCACTAGAATTAAGTTGAATAATCCAGCCATTTGGACATGGAATATATTCACTTAGGGAATATTTTGCTGCTATTGATGTAGTGTTAATGTCAGGGTAAACAGACAAGCAAACAGATATTTGAAGTATGTACTGGTTAGTCCTAGGGGAGATATCTGGCTTACAAATTCTGTTTTAGATACTCTATTATGGCAATCTGAGTGGGGCTTCCATGAATTAGTCATATTAAAGGAGGCCTGTCACCAGAAAACAGTCCATAAACCACTGCTAACAGTACATTGGCGCTATTATATTGGCAACGATCTTGGAAAAATAGGCTTTCGCATGTTCCCCCGTGCTTTATATAAATCAACTGTAGTCTGTCCAATGGGGGGTCTTGCATCTCGTTCTGGTCCGGACTGTCTATCACTTGCTCCTCCATAGCCCCCCACTTGTCTAATGATTGGAACTGTATATTAATGAGGCTAATTTATTGAAGCCTTGAAGAAGCTACCCATGGGTGCCACAAACAGACCCATCACCGTCTTTAACTTTATATTGATGACTATATACATTTATCTAGCACAGGCCTTAGAGAAGGTAGGGGCAAAATTAAATCGGCAAACCTCTGGGTAGGTTTTCAGCGGCTTACTTATAAAGCTTGATTGATGATTCAACTATTTTGCAAACCCCAGGATGCTCTGTCTCCTAGTGAATGGATATGAGCGTGGACCTCAGTTGGTTCATGCTGCTATTAAGACACAGAATGGAAGTTGTTTTTTTTTAGAAAAACTATTATTCTGCACACCGCTCCCCTACATATACTTAGGAACCTAAGAAATAGCCCAAGCAGAATGACATATGACTTTTTACCCTGCAGTGTACTTACTGCAGCATATACACATGGCTCCAAATACTGTAGGTTAAAGAATTCTTCCACACCGCCACTCCCGAGGCCCACAGGACCCTTCATGACTTGAGTGGCAGTCATGTGACTCTCATTCCCTGAGGGTCCTTTACCCTGCACAGTCACATCATGCTAGCTGGTATTGGTAAAGTTTAGGCTTTACCACCAACACCAGCTAGTGTGACATGACTATGATATCAAGAAGCTAGGGACTAGCCGCTTGACATCATAGTCATGTCACAGTCTGTGGGCCGTGAGAAATCCTCTGCCCGGAGCATGTGGCCCTCAGGCGATATGTTTTGCAGGCCTGATCTAGCGGAATACCGCCCATAGCATGTAATGCAACTGTGATTTTTCATGCACACGAGCGGAAACCAATTGCAGTTTCCGCTTGCAGACGAAAAATCGCAGCGCACTCCATTTTCCTGCGGATTCCACAGGAACCGCTTCAATTGAAGTCAATGGAAGCCACCTGACATTGCGGTCGGACCGTGGAAAATGAAAGCAGGTATGCGTGGACGCCGCTGCTGCCAGGGCCGGAATTCCATTGCTGGATTCTGTATACAGAATCCGACCCGCCTGTGTGCATGCAGCCTTACACAAGAAGAGGACATGCAGCAATTTTTGAAACTCAGGGCAGCTTCAGACGGACATATTTGCGCACGTTTTTGTGTGAGTAAACTATACTCGCGCAATATGCAGAGAATAGAACCCATTGATAGCAATGCGTTACTTCTCAATAAATATTGTGCACGCATTTCTCACACGCGCAAAAAAATAAAACAACCTCTATCTTTCTACGTCTTTAGAGTAATTCCACCCGGGTGATCGCGTTTTTGACGCTTGAAAATCGTGGCAAAATTGCATATTTTATTCATTGCGTTTTGTGAGCGTCAGCGATCTTTTTTGAGAGAATAATCTCGCATCGCTGCCACCTGCAATAAAATCGCGTGATGAAACAGTGCATTTTCTTAATGCAAAAGTCAATCGGGTTTCTAATGGTACAATCGCATCGCAGCACGTGTTTGTAGCGATGCAATATCACGCAGGCTCCATAGAATACAATGGGAGATTTAAAAAAATTGCAAAACGCAGAAAGATAGAACATACCACGATTTTTTAGCTCCAGAACATCGCATCAGTGAAAACATCACAAGTGGGAAAGAAACCATGGCAAACATTGGTTTCATAATCTGCTTTTGAACTATCAAAGCACGCGAAAAATGCTGCAAAAATGCGCGTTTTTCTCGCACGTGGGAAACCACCTTTACACAGCAAAGGTCCCTATAGACGTCAATAGGAGGTGCGCAAATGGACAATACGCTGTGCAATTCGGTGAAGAAGAGAACACATCTCAGTGAAGATGCTAAAAAGTACAGTATTGTGCGCCGACACTGCGCAAAAGTGTCTCGTTGACTGCGTAAATACACTGTGCTGCAACGTGCGTATCTGTGCATACACGCAGACTGAGTCGTCAGACTATTATTCTGAGTGAACCCATGCAAATGAGTGGTTTCTTTCTTGTGCGCGTTCTGTCCATCTCAAACTCAGACAGAACTTTCGTGTGAAAATCGCCGTACGAATACACCTTGAAAAATCGCTGCTTGCCCCTATTTTTGTGCGATTCTTCAAGAATCTCCCATTACTTTTAATCGGAGCATTAAAAAAAATACGGATGGCGAGGGCATGAGAGCGTGCGCTGTCTTTAATGCATGTTTCTATGGGGACCACATGAAAAGAATCAGAGTCCGGAGTAGTGAAAAACGGAAAAATCTGTGCAAATCACCAAAAACGCATGAAAATTGCAGTAAAATCACACGGAAAACAGTCACTTTGTCACTGACCAAGATGGGACTCGCCCGTGTGAACAGCGCCTAAACCCCAACAGACTGTGCTGATATTACTGTAATGAGGCAGCTTCACATCTCACACTTTTCTTTGGATGAATTAGCCATGCAGCCGGTATCTTTTCACATCCAATACACTCCGAGGTCCGTCACATTAATTCACCGCTTCGCACTCATTTATCATTCTCACAGGGGAAAATAATACTTAAAGGGGTTTTAACAAAGTTGCTTTTTTCTGTAAAATCCCATTCCCCAGTAATATAGCTAACCAGCTTATTCTCCCCGCTCCCCGCTGGGTCCCACGCTGCCGTCGCTCCGGGGTCTTCCCTCTGACCTCAGGATTACTGCCTTCCCCAGCCGGCTTATGGGACATCACAGTCGATGACGGAGCTCGGCACTCGATCGCCGGTGGCCTTGGGGGGGGGGGGGCGGGGGGATGTATATATCAGTTTGTTATGTTAATGCAGGCAGCACTATTAAAAAGGGGTTGTCTGGTAACTGGGCAGCCCCTTTAGGGCTCGGTCAGACGGCCGTATGTTTTGTGCGCACATAATGCACGCTTCAAAAGAACTGATGGGTTCCTATAGAAGTGTTCATATGCACGGAATTTGAAGCGCAAACAGCGCGCACCTAAAAAAGAGAGGTCATGCTCTATCTGTGGTGCGCGTTTTGTAGGAGATTCCATTGACTTCTATGGGAGCAGGAGTTAATAGAAACTCCTGCGCAGGGAATAGCTTCCCCGCTGCTTACAGTGGAAGCACCTTTTAAATGTCCCGCTGTTAAACCCTCAGTCCCTGCGGGCATGCAGGGACTCCCGAAGGGTTCCGTTAATCCCCGCGGAGAGTCCCCTCATCACTGAACACTGTGACAGCACTGTCACAATGTTCAGTGATGATGGGACTCCCCGCGGGGATGAAAGAATTCCCTGCCACAGCTATGGCAGAGGACCATGATGCTATCCCATTGCTTTCAATGGGTCCGGCACTGCTGCCACCCCATTGAAAGCAATGGGAAGAAAGCAACCCTGCAGCGATGATTTACAGAAGGGAGGGGGTGCTTGAAATGTAAGACCAACTACTAAAATCATCCCTAGCCGCAGAAAAAAAAAAGCATAACTCACCTAGGAGCGCTGTCTGTCTCTTCTCTCTGTCCCCAGCAGATTCATTGAATGACAGCTGAGCGCTCCCTCTGATTGGTTACAGTGCTCAGCCAATCAGAGGCAGCGCTTTCTGGATGCAGGGAATTTTCCATCCCTGGCCACCAGAAATACAGAAGGAGACTGCCAGTGACCACAATTAGTTGCACCGGCATGAGCGTAGCGTTTTTGCGGAATCTACATTGCTTTTATATACGCATATTGGCATATTTTACTGTACTTTTTGCCCCGCCAGACATGTTCATTTGCATGCAGTAAATAAAGACGCGCCGATTGAAATAGCTAATTAGTCTAATGAGTTCCAGATTTTTCTTTTTCCTGCACAATCACGCAGTGTTTCTTGCATCTCCTTGCATATTGTGCGCACATTTGCGCGTCCACATTGACTTCTATGGGGACCTTTGGTGTGCAAATAAGCATAAAAATAAAGCATGCTACCTCTTTTTGCACCATTGATGTGCGCAGCAGAATATGCACCCGTGAACGAACCGATTGAAATCAAAGTCTCCTATTTTCTGCGAATTGCATGTGCAAATACGTCCGTCTGAATCTATTTTGTGACGTATATGCGGTATACAGGATGCACAATCACGTGTTATAGCGCCTGTATCGGTGCTTTTTACTTTTTTGAGCAGTCAGGACCGCCCTCATCAGCGCGGTCCCGGCAGATCCATTTTTAGTAGGCCGGTCAGCTGACTGAAATTGCATGGTTCAGTGTGCCATTTTGGGTTTACGGGGATCTTTAGTGCACAATTGCGCACCAAAATAAAGCGTGTTGAATTTCCCGCTTGAAATGTGCATGAAAAAAAACAGCGTGAAATCAATGATTCTATTTGCGACGTATTGCGGGCGCAGATTTTGCGGCTGCAAATACGCTCGTATGCGGCTGCCCCGAGTCTGTTCACTTCAAAGAAAAGCAGGCAAGCATGCAGATGAATCATAATAGGTTTATCCGGGCGCGGGCCGTGTTCAGTGCGCACCGCAGTGCGAGACGCTTCAGATAAGGTATTACAGCTTTGCAAACTATTAACCCATAGTTAGTAAATTGCCTAATTTTCAGGCTAAGCAACAAACAGCGTATATTTTCCATCTGCTTATGCTGACTAGATAGCGACATATTTTACACTATGGAAGCTCATCGTCTCTGAATGCAAAATCCAAGATGTCTGTGTGTGCCAGGTAATAAAATCACTTTAAATGTAATTACTTTACAATGATACAACAACTGAACGTTACGTGCGGCTCTTGGTGTAGACGCAGATTCATCTCACATACATAAGCAGCCTGACTGCCTGCTGTTCCCATTGGACAGATAGACTGGGTCATACGCACGATGCTACAGAAAGTGGACATCAGGTCTCATTCACACCAGCATTTTTCTGCGGCTATCTTGGCACGATAAAATGTCAGCCAAAAACCGCGACCGCGTGAAGTATTGGATTCAATGCATTCATTTACACGGGCGATTTATGAGTGCTTGAAAAAAAAATCGCATGGCTAAAATGGCAAATCTCGACCCATCGTTTGATTAACAAAAGCTGGAAACTCCTATAGACTCCTATGGCAGCTGAAAAAAAAGTGAGGGGGAGGGAGTTCACCTGCGTCCGGCACTCGGAAAAGAAGACAGCTGCCACGGCTTAAGCAATTGAAGCTATTAGAAGTCATTCTGAGGATTTCTGCCGCCCGAAGGAATTCTGGGCTGCGGCGTACTCTTCACTTGATACGCCCGTGTGAATGGAAGAGAAAACGTTAATTCAACAGGGACTCAATCACAGCTATTCTTCTTTGATGCGATTTTTGGCCGCAGTGTGGCCTTCGTGAAAACACATGGCTTGCGTGAATGAGGCATCAGGCGTTTTTAGTCAAAGGATAGGCCAGGAAACTGTCTTTTGACACAGCGAGTGAAAGTGGTTTGATGGTATGTTTTTTTTAATGCGTCCAAAAATCGCCCATATGAATGAATGCATCAGAATCCAACGCTTCACGTGTTCACGATTTTTGGCCGACGTTTTATCTCGACAAAATAGCCACGCAAAAACGCTTGTGTGAATGAGGCCGTAGAAGCGGAAGGTTAGTAAAGTTTGGTTTGGGATCAAAAATGACTGGCGTGCACTGCAATAGTTCATGATAGCGCACTTGACTGCTGAGCCAGTTGTTGGGCACTGTCACTTTTAAGGGAGTTCGTTCCAGTAATGAAGGGGGGGTTTAAGTTAATATGTCCCCCCACCTAATCTTTATGGTGGTATGGGCAGCAGCAGTGCCCCTAGTCCCATCGGTGGTATTAACAAAGATCCAGGTTTATTTCTTCCCACAGAGACAAGCATACTGCAATGCATTATCGCTTATAATAGCGCTCACAGGCCATGGCAGTCCAAGACGCCATTCCCTGGCGTCCAGTTGCCAATGCAATTCATGACCCCCAGTGATTACGTAGCAGAGGGCCAATGACATCACAGAGGGAGTGCCCTCTCCCTGTGAACCCTTTATATGTTGCAATCAACATTGATCACGGAGTTAACAGCGGGGATCAGTGTTCACAGTCACAGCTGGCTCCCGCTGCGGGATGGCGAGGGATCAACTCCATATCCCATGCCATCCACAGGACTTAAGTTTACATCCTATTATGTTAAGTGCCCCCCAGCCAAGGTACGATTTGTGTAATTAAGGGGTTAATGGTGTATTGCACAGCACAATTATTGTTAAGTGTTTTGCTTGATAATTGTTAGGTGTACAAGCCTGTAGCAACCGAACAATCAGCAATAAATCGTTAGATTGTCGCTGATCGGATCTTTCACACAGACCACCTAAAAGTCATGGTTTGTCTGCACCAAATCCTTTGGCATAAGCTAGTGCCATAACTGTTTGCTAGAAAGAGAAGTGGCAGCAGGGTTGACCAGAGGCGTCATTATGTTCCGATGAGTGATTAAAACTAGCCAATTATTGTTCAGTGTAAATGTCAAGTGAACAATATACGATCTCTCCTCCACCGCCGGCTGCAGGCTCTTTCCAATTCATCTAGCAGTGTAAAAGGGTATTTAGGCTCACACCTGAACTGGTACACAAAGAGCCAGCTATTTCTGATAACACTCAGATGTACAAACTGTGAGGTCACATTGGATGTACTAGTGGCTTTATAACAGACCTCGTTTGGGTAACTCTGACAGAAATACTTGCTTTGCAATCTTGCCTACATTTTACATATCATGGCCTTCGGCTTTTATCTAAAAATGTTCACAAACCTGTACATAGTATTTGATAATATGAAAAAAGTGAACTCTGATATAAAGAGCTCCCCCACTTCCCTTCACACAGCCATATAACTAGATGATGAATTCTGACAGCACGATCAGGGTCAGTATGCGGAAGATGAAATTATACAGTTCTTACTGAACTTGCTAATACATCTGTCTTCAGTAAATTCCTAAGCTCCCCCTAGTGGTGGCTGCAGGCAACCAGAATTGTATCTTTTACCCTCTACAGGGAATTTGGAGCTCAGATAACACCAACACCTATAATTGCTATGAACCAGCGCAGCATTTTGGATTTATTTAGGTATAAAGAAAAGAAAATATGCAATCACCTTAACAATTATCTATGTGAAAAGCCAGATGAATAGACGGGTCAGATAAGTGCACAGAACGCTCTGCAGAATGCTATAACTTTGCTCATCCAGTCGCTGAGATAAGCCATCCCCAAAGGAAATTACAGCATCTAATGTGATTGTGACCTGTCAGTATCACTTTCATGTTATTTCCTTTGGAAATTCTTCAGTAAAAGAATACTAGTAATTCTGTTTGCAAAAACGTGCAGTATTGTCAAAAGCTGTTATGTAGCTGAGTCCTAAGAGGTTTAAACTCTAGGTTGAGGGAAAGTAAATGTGCTTAAGGGTGCTTTCACAAGGGATGGCATTAGCCCGCTGGATGCACCGCAAGCAGTAAATCTGCTATGGCTACTTGGGAATTAGACGGACAGATTTTGGTGTGGAATGCCACAGCTGTGGATTCGGGTGCAGATTTCCAGCCGGTGTGACAGCACGCGAAGAGTTAAAATTTGGGACTGAAAAAAAAAATAAGGTTCTATTTTAATACTTGCAGTTTAAAAGGCGTTTACGCTCTTACTAGACCTTTCTTACGACTTTAGTACATTATGATTGTTACACGTCTTACAAATGCATGTTGATACACTTTCAGCATAAGAGGAGAATACTGAATGTGTGTAGCTATGTGGATGTTTTCAGTGGTGGAGGCTTGTATCTGGATGGAACTGCTGGATGCATTATTTATACTAATAGTATCACCTCTTCAGTGACCTCTCTCGCAGGATTTATGGGATCTCTATTATACGGTAATGGGTCACGTCCTGTGCCCTTAATCCCAAAACGTTGCTGATCACATATTTCACATAAATGGAAAATGAACAGAAGATAAAGAAACAGAGAAAGAACCTCTACAAAGACCATTTCCAGTAACTTGACAACTTTCTATACACTGTCCACTGTTACTGTACTTTCCAATAAATACAGCAATTATACGTCATATTGAATAAAAAATGCATATTAATTTGAATATCAAACCCATATTCTATCTAATATCTGTCTGACTAATATCTATCTATCTATCTATTTGATATCTATCTATTTGATATCTATCTATCTAATGTCTATCCATCTAACCATGTAATATCTATCCATCTATCTTATATCTATCCATCTATCATCTATCTATCCATCTATCATCTATCTATCTAATATCCATCTAATTTCTATCTATCTTATATCTATCTATCCATGGTATATCTATCTATCCATCTAATATCTATCCTTTTAATATCTATCTCATATCTATCCATTTAATAATCTATCTATCTATTTATCTATGTATGTCATATCTATCTACCTATCTATCTACCTACCTATCTATCTATCTATCTATCTAATGTCTATCCATCTATCCATGTAATATCTATCCATCTATCTTATATCTATCTACCTACCTACCTATCTATCTATCTATCTATCTATCTAATGTCTATCCATCTATCCATGTAATATCTATCCATCTATCTTATATCTATCTATCTATCTATCATCTATCTATCCATCTATCATCTATCTAGCCATCTATCTATCTAATATCCATCTAATTTCTATCTATCTTATATCTATCCATGGTATATCTATCTATCCATCTAATATCTATCCTTTTAATATCTATCTCATATCTATCCATTTGTTAATCTATCTATCTATTTATCTATGTATGTCATATCTATCTACCTATCTATCTATCTATCTATCTAATGTCTATCCATCTATCCATGTAATATCTATCCATCTATCTTATATCTATCTATCTATCTATCTATCTATCTATCATCTATCTATCCATCTATCATCTATCTAGCCATCTATCTATCTATCTAATATCCATCTAATTTCTATCTATCTTATATCTATCCATGGTATATCTGTCTATCCATCTAATATCTATCCTTTTAATATCTATCTCATATCTATCCATTTGTTAATCTATCTATCTATTTATCTATGTATGTCATATCTATCTATCTATCTATCTATGTCATATCTATCCATTTGTCTCATATCTATCCATTTAATAATCTATCTATCTCTCTATCTCATATTTATCCATCTTTCTCATATCTATGCATTTAATATATATCTCTATTTATCTATCTATCTATCTATCTATCTATCTATCTATCTAGCTAGCTATCTATCTGTCCTGCTACTGCTGTTTTCTGCTTTTTTGCAAGGAGCGAGCAAAAGGAATGAGTAATTTCCATGTCTCTGTATTATGTTGAATACTTCAATGGTGCATGTTCCATTCTTCTCACCCTCTATTAATTTCACTAAGGCTGCCAACCGGAATCTAATGGCCCACCTGCTCCTCATGAAGAAAAGATACAGTGACAAATGCCAATTATATTGGTTTTCTGTTGTCACAATGGGTATCTTTCCATCCCCCTAGGTATATAAATGACATGTATCTATGTACATTTTGTCTTGATGACTCGGGAGTCATTCTGCATTCTAGAGGCATTTCCCACAGCAGTCTTGTCTAATGCAAACATGGAATCTATATTCCAGCAACATGTTGTAGGCATCTTAACAAAAAGCACCCATCATTTATTCAGTAGCATCTACGTGCCGGCAAAAGAGACACACGGACAAATATACATGTTCTTGTAAAGTCTGTAAAAGTTATACTGGATTCACTGTAATTTATAGTATCAACATGAACTTGTATCCAAATATGTTACATTAACCCTGTAGGTATTGGATATAACCGCTCACAGTGCGATGACAGGTGTGCTGGGTAAGACACACACACATGAAATAAATAAATATATTATATATATATATAGTTGCATTCGTAATAACTGAGTAATGACCTATGAAAATGCAATCTTCTGCGTGAGAAGCATGGGATGATACAAAGGATTATTCCTATTAACATGTTTAATGCCATTTGAAATCTTTCTCTCTATTTGCATTCTAATGAATTCTTCTGTATTGCTCTTCAAATTGAAATGCTGACTAAAATCACAGCCATTGATAATTAACAATAATCCATCTAATTTAAAAGCTTCGGCACTAATAAAACGATAAGGGATTACCTTAAAACGCGCTGCATTTTGTAAAATGGCAGAGCAACAGAATGGAAATCCCATTAAAACATATTTGCAAAAGCAGTGCATCAGTGGACACAGAGGGGATTTTTATAAGGACGATTGAAAGCACTTAGCCCATAGTAATCCTAAATAAACAGGAGTCTTATGTGTTCCATCAAAGGGTATCAGTTAATAAAAGCTGAGGGAAGGAATAATAAGGCTTTAATAATTACCTGCTTGGATGATGTAGATCCATATTACTAAGCCTTCAGGAATGCATTGACAAAGCCCTCCAGTATGGGAGTCAGGTGGGAAAGGTGCACTCCGGCTGGCGGGTTAGGCATCCAGGTCTGTTTGGGTACCAGGGACAGGGGATGCTGCAGGAGAACCAGTTCTTAGAAGGGGTGTGTGCATAGAAGAGGCATTCAGCTCCTCTGCATCCTCCTCACATCTGCAGACTGGGGAGGGAGGGGGGGTCTAAGGTTAAAGGCTGAACACACAGGACCCCTGGGCATCCCCTGCCTCTGTCACAGAGCATCCCATCAGGGATCAATAGGATGTGAGATGGAGAGATACTGCTCTCCACGGTGCCTTAGAGGAGGTAGGGGAGAGGGGGGAATCTGTAATGAGCATGCGTAGGGATTTAGCTGCACCCTTTATTATCTAGACTGGTGCTGGGTCCAGGTGCTGCACTGCAGGGGGGGTTGTTACCCTGTGTAAAGGGAAGTTTATAAAACCTACAACCACAGGGCATCTATGGCGATATCTCTGTATACGACGCATTAACTCTTTCCCCTCCTTCCGTTGAGAGGTGTCTGCAAGTTTCACAGATATGTGTGCTTAATTGAAAATGCAGGGAATGACTATAAAGGACGTAGAAGGTGGAATACAATGCAAGGCAGGAATAGACAATTTATAATGTTGAAAGGGAATTTAAATGAATGGAGGAGTTGTGCATTCAAAGAGGAACACAGAGGCAGGAAGAGATAGATGAGATAAAAAATTGATCAATGGATTTAAAATAACATGGGATGTGCAAGAGCATGGGAGATAGAGAATGAGTAATTGATTAGTGTGGTACATGATGGGGAAGAGAACGCCAGATAAATAAAGAGCTACGCTTTCCGCGCACGTATCTCCCACGCGGGAGCACGCAGCAAGCACGTAAGGGATTGCGTACTTGCTGTTTGTGGGGCAGCAAAATTAGAGGAAGATTTTTCTTCTGTAGCTGCTACCAACCCTAAATGATGTAATGGTTACCGGAGGTTTGACCGCGATAAGCTTTACCAAGGAACAAAAGAGAGCAGTAAAGTTAGACTGCAGGTTACTGTCTACAGGAACTTTAGGGCAGAGAATATTCGTAGCCGAGACACCTAGGAGGTTATGAAACAGAAGGGGAATAATGATGGAAGGGAGAAATGTAGCAGGGCAAGATAAAGAATGATGCTTCACAACATATGAATGAAACTTGAATTGTGGCAGTGGATAAAATGGTATTAGAGAAGATGATTGGAAAGCAGTAGGAGGTGTAAGTAGACAGGACTAATTTCATCATTTTGACCAATAATGATTAGTTGGAGTGCTAATTGATGCATCTATAGTGACAAAACCATTAATTCCGTCTACAGCTAGTATTTTTTATAGTAGCCACATAAATTTGTATGCAGTGAGCTCCCTCTAGTGGTGGTTGCATGCAGAAAGAATTCTATCTTTTAAAACAGTTACTGATATTTCAACAAACTTTGCATAAATCATAAGTGCAGGTGAGAATAAGAACTTTTGTAAATGCTTCTTTCTCTACTTATCAGTCTTCTTTCCTCCACCACCCCCCCCCCCCCCCATCTCAAATGTTTATTCACTCTGACTTTACTATTAAATCTGCCTTGAAAAAATGAAACAGACTAATTAATGGCTTACTGACAAATCAGATTTCATGATGTCAATACAGGTCTATGGGGAAGAGTAGGTGGATCCAAATGAGAGAGAAGCAAATAGACATACACAGATGTGCTGCTGCAGCTAATGTTACAGCTACTTGAATTGCATATACACTGCTCAGTACTTCTCTATAAAGTCTTCCATGATGCTGATGCTTCTCTTTGTATGAGATATAGCGATAGACAGATAGACGAGCAGGATTTCCTCTTCTTTGTGTGTGTGTGCAGCGTATGGAAGCATCAAAGAATCGGGTCTCCACCCACCAGCTATGGAAAAACGTAGAATTAAAAAATGATCATGCAGAGAGGGAAACCAGTGATAAATGCAGGATAAGTCGTATAATGGTTAGATGTTTTGTATTTCTCATTTTGTATTTGAGATTACAGCTTATTGTAAAGAGCGATTTGAATACAGCTTATTGTAAAAAGTGTTTTGACATGACAGCTATGGATGTTACTATAGTTATATGAAAAAAGACACAGGATTTCAATCTGCACATAAGAAAAATACCCACTATACTGATAGATCATACAGTTTACGGGAATATAACACCCTTGCCAATCTGTAAAAATATTTAAAGAGTATCTAAACTTTTACTTTTTTCATAAATCAATAGTACAAGCAGAAATGAGAAATGTTATAATATATTTTATGACACAAATTGCCTCAATTCTCCATTTATCAGACATTTCTGCTTCTTCACTCTAAATTGATCGCTCTCTCTGAATGTACTAAAATTTAAATTGTGTATCACAATGGGGACATGGACCAATGTAAGTTACGACAATCTCTGTACAGCAATGTGGAATATGTATGCACTATATAAGTGAGTGAAAGACAAAAAAATAAGATCCATGAACAGACATCAGTACACAGAGAGATCAGATTGTCACTGTAGCCCATAGATGTCTATGGAGAGAGGAGGGGAGAAAGATTGGAAGACGTAGGAGGAAGGAGCAGTTGAATGGAGACAGAGACAGATAGAGACACACAGATGTGGCTGTAGCTTTTGGTAAGTGTTTTATCTCACTCTAGTCCTCGATTCACAGCTACTCTGCTCAGTACTGTTATACAATGTCCTCTATGCTGTTGTTTCTGAGGCTGTTCTACAAAAAGATAGGGGAGTAGCATCTCCTCCTCTCTATATAACCTGGGTATGGGATACATCATAGTACAGTTGGTGGTGAAGGTGCAGCTGCCTCTTCAATGAATGGGGCTCAGTGGTTAGCACTGTTGCCTTGCAGTGCTGGGGTCTTAGATTCAAATTTCATCAAGGACAACATCTACATGGACTTTGAAAAACTTCATATAGATGCTGCCTTTGTTCAGATTTGAGCACAGAATTCCAGCACTGCAAGGCAGAAGTGTTAATAACTGAGCCACCGCAACTGTTCTTTCTTCTTCAGAGAACATACAAACTCCATACAGATATTGTGCTTGGACTAATATGAGCCTAGAACTCCAGCAGTACAAGCCAGCAGTGCTAACGACTGAGTTATCACACTTGCTCTTCCTTTGTTCTTCTCTAAAGGAACAGAAGAAGGAGAAACACAAAGAGAACATACAAAGCCAGTGCAGGTGTTATCCTTGGTCACATTTTACTTAGGATCCCAGCACTGCAAGACAACATTGCTACTGATTGAGCAACCATGCTCGTTTTTCCTTATTCTCCTGCATGTTCCTCTTTCTTTCTTTTCCCTTCTCCTTCAGAAAAGAAGGAGGAGCAAAATGAGGAGAATTAGAAGAAGACCTTCTTCATCTTCTTCTTCGGAGAAGGTGGAATCTGGATGAGGAAGAAGCTTGGTGGCTCAGTGTCCAGCACTGTTGCGTTGTAGTGCTGAGCTTCTATGGACAACATCTGCATGGGGTTTCTATGTTCTCTTTTTGTTTATTCCTTTTTTTTCTTCTCCCCTGGGGAAGGATGAAGGCAGAACAAGTGATGTGGCTCAGCTATTAGCACTGCTGATTGCCAGAGTTCTAGGTTCAAATCTAACCAAGGGGAACAACTGTATGGAGTTTTTCAAAGTCCATGCAGATGATGTCCTTGATGAGATTTTAATCAGGGACCATAGCACTGCAAGGCAATAGTGCTAACCACTGAGACATATTCATGGAAGAGGCATAAGGATATTGATAATGTGTGGTTGTGTTCCCATGCAATTTGGCTGCATTAGGGACCTTCTGGAGGCCAAAGTAGTGAACGGGATTTTTACTCCCATTGATGTTGAAGGGAAACAGGATTGGGTCGTTCCATTTATTTTTCGAAAATAGCTCATTATCAATTAGAACCTGAGCCTACAGAAGGAGAAAACAGATAACAAATGCAAAATACAAGTATGGTACTGGCCAGAAATGCTTTTTTAAAAAGTCATCTGAAAGTTTAGTTCCGCTTTAATGGTTACTGTCAACATTCCTCAATTGTCCCATGAATAAATCACAATGACAACATGTCATATCATGTGGCTGCATTGGCCAATGGCTGTAGGCCATGGCTATGTTCACCACAGGATGTTATGTTCATGTGGATTTAACATCCCTAGGCAGCCACTAGACTATGCAGCTATGTGATGTGACATTACTATGGATTGTTACTTCGGCATAGTTATCATACAAAACCACAGAAGATCGACAATTAAAAATGGAGCAATAAATGTAAAACAGCAAAACCAAACAAAGGAATGCATATGGTTGTAAGGACCTAAGACCCTTATTGTCTGAGGGTCAGTCTGTTCTAAGGTTGGGACAACGTAAACCGATATATCGAAATATCGATATATCACTAATGCTTTGGCGATGGATATTGTTATGTCCGATATATCGGTAACATCGATAGTTTAAGGCGATATAATATGGATTTTTGTTAAGAAGCAGCCTGTCTTGCGGTCCGGTGACCAGATCTTCTTTCTTTACATTCCGCCCTTTCCTTTGTGTTGTACAGGATGTAGTTTTGCTCGAGGCACTAATGAACTTATAAACAAGTTCTAGAAACTTTTGGAAAGTGTGAGGTGACTCTTTGTCACCAATCAGGTTTGCTCCAGGCAAAACGACTCTCAGAAGAAGTGGGGTCTTCGGCCCCTCCTCCACATGTGTTTGTTCATGGCGTTAGACGCAGGCTCTGAACGCTTGTGTCTAATGCGATGGCTGTGGGCAATGCTGTCTAAATGAAAGCACTTCCACGTGCAAATGGAGGGCTGCGCTGGATGCGTTCAGTAAAGGAGACGCGGCATGTCGTGCGTTCAGCGTATAACGCAAACGCACTGCTCATAGAAAAGATAGGAGACCCATCTAACACAATCACAATTGCGTTCGGGGCACTGCGCTCGCGTTACGAGGCCCAGCATTGTTTAAAAGTTGCCATGGAGATCGTTGGTCCCTCAGCGGCAACTTGAAAAAATGCAGGGCACGCAGCCCCACAAACAGACAGAGGTCATGCTCACATCCCGTCAGGTCCAGCGTCCATCCTCTGGCTTCCTTGTAGCTGGCAGGACCTTGTCGAAAGGTCGATATATCGAAATATCGATAGTTTTCCACCGATATTTTACAATAATCGATAGTTTGTTAAGCCATACTCGCTACTGTCGACTATCGATATTTTTGTGTCGATGTCCAAACCTTAGTCTGTTCCTGCTGCTGTCCATTCATTAAATCTAATGGTCACAGTCCAAAGTATGTAAACCAGTCCAGATCATCTGTCCACCAGACTTTATAGTCGGTGCCGTGACTTCAGGGAAGAAAGGTTCTACTGGTAAACCTGCAGATGCTTGGGATTTCAAAATGTGATCTTAGAATGGCATTCAGTTACTTGATGATGGAAACCTAAACCATGAAACACAAGACAAACAGGTCTGCGAAAGTTACTTCCAGATGTCGCGGGGTGTGATGCGTGATGCAGGCTTCAGGATGCGATGCAACCAACAGAGTACCAAAAATATACAAGATTTATTTAAGAACACAACAATGCTAATAGTAATGGTACGAGTGTAAATAGGCAACTTGTCTTTCACCTTACAGCATCTAATGCCGTTTGCACTAATGCATTTCCTTTGTGATATTCACAGAAATAGTAAAAGAGTAATGGTGTATGAGAAACAGTCTTAACATTTTTTTGCAAAGGTTTGTTCGATAACACAGAAATGTATAATTCAAAAGTTCTAATGTACAGTCCTCCCGAGAAAGATTAATACCTCCCTGTTAGGGCGCCCACCCACTGGCGGTTTTTTTTCCCTGCGAAATTCGCAGCATTTTTTTTCTGCAAGGGTCTATGGGACTTGTAATGTTAAAATCGCGATCGCGCAAAATCGCAATTTACCGCGATTCGCGGTAAATTGCGATTTTGCGCGATCGCGATTTTAACATTACAAGTCCCATAGACCCCAGGAGAAAAAAAAACGCCAGTGGGTGGGCGCCCTTAACAGTGTAATAAAAAGTACTCACTGTCCTTATTCCTAAAGCTCGTGTTGAAGAACAGCATTTGGCCTGTGTCCGTGACCTGCGAACGATGCCCCTTTAAGTAATAGTTGATGCAGCATCAATATATACAATATAACAGGCCTGTTACACTGATTCAGTCCCCATGAATGTGCACACCCTTTAGTTAGATGGAGGTCGACCTCACTTACTGTTATTCGCTTGCACCAATGAACTCTGTAGATGATCTCCGGGATCTTCATCTAGTATCATGCTGTCTTCCTCGTAGAGCTCTCACACCCACTGTCTCTTCTGCAACTTGGAGCCTCCAAGCAGTGTAGTCCCACAGTTTACTTTGGCTGGTGTCCGAAGTCTCTCTCTCTCTCTCTGGCATATGTCAAATGGCTGAACTCATACAGTTCCATTGGTAGAGTAAAGACTGTCTTTAATTTGTCTTTCTCTGCAGCGGACACTTGCCAATATGCACTGCCTAGGTCATGGTCAAGAAATATTTAGCTTTCCCAAGGACAGAGAGAGACTCTTCAATCGATGGCTGCAGGTAGGAGTCTCAGACGGTGCAGAAGTTGAGTTTATGGTAATTTACACTGAACTGTATGCTTCCATCCTTCTTTTTTTACAAGCACCACTGTGGCATTGTAAGGGCTCTGGCTGCACTGGATATCTCAGGAATTCAGCATTAGAGTTAGCAAGTTCTTTACTTTCTGATACAACATCAGTAGGATCTGACGATATCTTTTCCTTATGGGCAGTTGGTATTTCCTGCTGGATAGCATCTGTGCACCTAAAATCCTCAGCATGTTGGGCAAATATTGTTTAATATTGCCTTAATCTGTTCAGCACTGAATGAAGTCAACTCAACCACCATTTGTTCCAGCATGACTCGCTTCTCTCTTCCAAGATTTCATTTCTCTTCTATGGACACAGCCAAGGTCCATGTTTTACTTGTCACTGTGACCAAGGATACTGCTTGCCTCTTCAGGACTTTGCCTTGGTTTATGTAGACTTATGCAATTTCTGTTCTAGGTTCTAGGGTAACATCTTTAGACCTCAAATTGACACAGCTATTAGGACCAATTCATTGCAAACTACAGCTAAAGTTTGGGCCACCAAGGCATTCTGGCCCAACTTGCCAAGCTCCACCAGCTCCAGTATAACTTTGGTTCCTTCTAGTAATTGGTTTGTCTTAGCTGGCAAGGTCAGAACAGTTTTATGTTGAGGAGGTATGATAAGAATAGTCTTTTCAGAAGCCCTAACCATCCCTACTGCCCAGTGGCCAAGTATGCTCTTTTGCAATCCATACACTCTTATCAACTGCTGGAAGACTTTCTGTCTCAGCTGTTGGGGTGTCACCTGTTTACAATTTCCGGGCCCTCATTGGCAAACAAATCTTGGTCCAATTCTCGTAATACATTCATGCCGAGGATCATCGGAACGTCTTCTCTGAAGGGTTTACGAACAATAATAATGCTATTCTTGATGATATCTTGGCTGCAGATTTGCACATTAGGCGATGCCCAAATGAGAACTGGTAAATTATATGCTGCAGTTAACTTGATAACAGTTTCTCTTTTAAGCTTGATCAGGGCCTGAAAGTATTGGTTGAAGAAGGCTTCCGGCATCGTTGTCACTTGAGAACCTGTATCCATCAGGCAGTCGACTCCCTTTCCTTCAAACTCAGCCTGAATCATAGGACCTCCAGGAACAAGATATGCGAAGAACTGATTCATGGGTTCTCTCCACACCTTTCCTACAGTATGCCCCACCACTGCAGAGCTCTCTGGTTTAATGGATCCTCGAGACAGCGAGCCAACCCGCTTTGAATGGGGCAAAGTGGCCCCATTCCCCACAGTGCCAGCTCTGGAATCCTTCTCAGTCATCTTGGCTCACCCCTTCAGTATCTCAGTTTCTCATAGCAAATTGTGGTGTTACGCCTGCTCGGCGAACTAAAGCACCACGTCTCCATGCAGACAAGAGAGTGTGTCCTTTTGAAACCTTAACTACACATATAGTAAAAGCAAGGACCGATTGCACCTCTAGAGGTAAGATGAAAGGACCACTGTCCTTTACTAACCAGGGAAGGTAAGGCACCCCTGCCTAGAAGCGGGGTGATTGTCCCGATAAGGTTGGCCCCACTGTCTTGATCAGGGACCTGGCTATCTCTGATCAGGAACCTTCAGAGATGCACTAAACACAGGACAAAACACTGTTCACACACACTGAACACAGAACAGGACTGCACGTAAAGCACATGTCTGGCCACCTGAACAGACATACAAAACACGTTGCTGTTGACACCAACACACAATGTTATGCAAACCACATAGAACAGGACTGCACATAGAGCACCGGTCTGGCCACTTGAACAGACATATCACACACATCACTGTTCACACCAACATACCAGGTTGTGCATACAACATATAACAGACTATAGCAATGGAATCTTCTCCAACGTGATGTCAGGGTCTCACATTACAGAGAACGTCAGAGGGATCTGCTTCTTTTTTAGAAGAAAAACAATCTGTTGTTTGCTGCAACGTTAATGGCTTGATGAAATGTTTGAATTTGAACCATGATCCAACTGAATGGAGGCCATTCATAGACTCCTCCAAGCTTAAATTAAAAGCTGTATTACTTCACAACGGCAACTGTCTTCCTTCTATTCCTGTTGGACATGCAGTTCACATGAAGGAGACTTATGTAAACATGATAACCCGCCTCGATTCAATCAAATATGCTAAACACAAGTGGAGAATCTGTGGTGATCTAAACTCTTAGGAATGCCACTGGGGTACACTACTGTTGCTTTTTAAGTTTGTGGGACAATAGGGATAGAAAATCATCACATTACATTCAAGCGGCCCGGCCTGCAAGAAATCTTGACTCTCCCGAGAAAAATATCATTGCCGAGCCTCTCGTGGACCCAAAAGATGTTCTTCTTCCACCCCTTCATATAAAGCTGGGTTTAATAAAAAATGTTGTCAAAGGTATGAACCAGGAAGGCCAGGCATTTAGGTACTTAAGACACAAATTTCTTAGATTGAGTCATGCAAAGGTTAAGGAAGGTATGTTTGTTGGGCCACAAATTTAATAACTTGTAAAGGATCCTGCGTTTGACCACGTTTTGGAGGGAAAAGAAAAGGAAGCTTGGCAAGCCTTAAAGTGAGTCATTCATGGATTCTTAGGCAACAAAAGAGATGATAACTACACTCAGTTGGTGACAGTACTTCTGGAAAAATACCATCAACTCGGATGCAATATGTCCCTTAAAATCCATTTTCTCCGCTCCTACCTAGACTTTTTCCCTTCTAGTTGTGGAGCTGTCAGTGGTGAACACGGAGAAAGATTCCACCAGGATATTTCTGTAATGGAGCAAAGATATCAGGGCGGTTGGAATGAAGCAATGTTTGCAGATTACTGCTGGTCTGTGTGTAGGGATGCTCCGGGACTCACTTTCAAGAGGCAAGCCAAAAGAAAACGATCTCATGAAGTCCCCACATGATTCTCTTCGTACCAAACAGCCTGCCAGGAATTCTTCCATCAAGTTAGAACTCTTAGAATGTAACTGGTATTAAAAGAAAAGTCAAATGCACTTTCAATGTTGTTAGCATATGTAAGTAAAATGTATCATTTTCTCTTAATCGGGTAAAATAACATACTGCCACCTATTATATATTACAGAAATTAGAGCTAATAAAAAGTTTTTCTTTGTCATATTCATTTTTCTCACCCCAAAATTAGTAAGATTTCATGAAGAAAACATTCCAAAATATTTTTTTGTTGGCCAGTGTTATCGCTCAAAAGACATTGAGCGAATTTTCAGCGCTAATTGTCCCATGTAAATAGGGCTTAACAGTTGATCGGGGCCGCTCTAGCATGTCACACAGGTTTTTTCACAAAATACATTTATCCCTACAGGATAGTGAAATAGAAATTAGGGCAAGCACCCACTGGCGTTTTTTTACCTGCGTTTTGCGTTTTGCGTTTTTCCTGCACAGGCATAGAGATAACATGTGTTCCTGTCCACTGGCGTTTTTTTTGCGTTGCGTTTGCGTTTTTAACATAGGAGCTGTCAGTTGCATATGTGTCCTTATTTTTCTCCATGGAAATTAATGGAAAAGCCGCGAAAACGCCGCGAAAACGCCGCGAAAAACGCGCGGAAAAATCGCGGGAAACGCGGAAAACGCAAACGCCAGTGGGTGCTCGCCCTAAGTGTGGTTGAAGAGGTTGAACCCACTAATTGGAAGGGTTGTTCACATATCTATAGTCATCTAGTGCATAATTGCATATGCGTAATGCATATACGAAAGTTCCAATAGCCACTACAGCTGATGATTAGGACTGTACTAAAGAGACAAGGTAAGGAAATAAGTGTAAAAAGGAGACTAAGCTTATACTAAGGGGTCACAAAAGGACAATAAAAGGGATGGGGGAGAAACAGATGAAGACAAGTTCAAGAGTTACCACGCAGAAAAGACTTTGATACTAGCAATTAAGAAGGTAAGACATCAGGAACAGATAATAGATGGTGATGAAGGTCATAGGTGCTTAAAAAGGGATAGAATAATGAAGCTGTCTAGGTAACAAAAGAATACACTTTGTTTGGCTGAAGCACAACCATAAAATAAAGTAAGTGTCGAGTATATTCCTACAAAGTTAAACCTCTACTATGTTAAAATTATAGCTCACTTTAAAAATCCATCCTGGAAAGATTTTTAAAACCACATCACCATTATATGATATATCTAAATTGCTGGGATTCCATTAATAAACTACAGAAGCAAAACTGTGAACCAGCAGGTACTTTTTACTATATTTTATAGTAGTAGAATGAATGGTGTTGCTAAAGTCTAAAAAGTTTTAAAGCAAAGTCCCAAAGACCTGCAGTTTTCAGTCATCCTGCGAGTACCAGAATACCATCCAATGCTCAGACACTGCAATACTTAATAATACTGGTATAATACACTACATACATAATACCATCAAACAGAGCTCAGATAATTGTGCCATGCAATGTGATTAAGTTATAACTAAGCAATTCCATTTGCCATACTACATGAACCTTTTCAGAATCCTTTATACATAGTAACAGATGTAGGATCACGCTGTATGGAGCTATGAAATGCTATAACAAGTTATAAACACGGGTCTACAAGACACAAGAGTAGAGTATTGATCTAAATGATAAGTCCACCGTATTATAACAATGCAATATTTCACCTTAAAGGGGTTGTCCCGCGCCGAAACGGGTTTTTTTTTTTTTAAACCCCCCCCCCCGTTCGGCGCGAGACAACCCCGATGCAGGGGTTAAAAAAACCACCCGCACAGCGCTTACCTGAATCCCGGCGGTCCGGCGTCTTCATACTCACCTGCTGAAGATGGCCGCCGGGATCCTCTGTCTTCATGGACCGCAGGGCTTCTGTGCGGTCCATTGCCGATTCCAGCCTCCTGATTGGCTGGAATCGGCACGTGACGGGGCGGAGCTACACGGAGCTACACGGAGCCCCATTCAGAAAAGAAGAAGACCCGGACTACGCAAGCGCGGCTAATTTGGCCATCGGAGGGCGAAAATTAGTCGGCACCATGGAGACGAGGACGCCAGCAACGGAGCAGGTAAGTATAAAACTTTTTATAACTTCTGTATGGCTCATAATTAATGCACAATGTACATTACAAAGTGCATTATTATGGCCATGCAGAAGTGTATAGACCCACTTGCTGCCTCTGGACAACCCCTTTAAAGAGGTATTTCATTGAAATTTCTATGCCTCATAAGGCAATAACATGTAAATTTCCAATATAATGTTGTACCTTGTTTTATAAAGCTGCAGAGATATGGCTTCACCTGTGTTGTTCACCCTCTCCTCACCCCCGCTTAGTTCTCCATTGCGCTCCCCCCCTTTTAGTTCTCCTTTGGTTATGTCCTGTATGCTCAGCTGTTTTACTGGTCGGGCATGCTCAGTGCCTCCAAGTTCTGTAATGACGACACAGTTTGTACAGTTGGGAATGCACACTCGTCAGTAACTGGTAGTGGGGCATTGTGGGAGATGTAGTTTTTGCAGCCATTTTAAGAAGCAATGTGTAAATCTGAAGCTGGCTGGATAGCAGCGGTGGCGCAGGATGACCAAAACGATACTGGAGTTTAGCTCGATGATGTAGATGACGTTTGGAATAGTGGCGATGAGCAGAAATGTTAGTGAATTTAGAAAATTTTGCCCAGTTTCCAGAATACCCCTTTAAGCATAGGAATTATAAACTTAGCAGAATACCATAGTAGATTACTTTGGCTCCGCAGCTACGGTAATTCAGACTCCTTCTTTCAAGAATGGACTGACCGTCACTTGACCCTCATTTCCTCTTAGATTATGTTCACATGTACTTTAGGGGTTTCTGTTCTACTATGGGAACATGAAAACAGAATCCCAATTGGGAATGGATCTGTCTAATGCTTCCCATAATTTTACCGGATGAAACAGTGCAGCATGCTATACTAGTTCAGGCGGGAGTTTGTGCCAGATCTGCACCAGAGTCTCCAAAAGGTCCATCCATTGTAGATGCGACCAGAAATAGGACACCATAAATCCTTACCTCTGATGGAAATCTCCTACTACTGCCGTACTCATACGGTAGTGGCCTCAGATAGCTCTATAGGTGCCTGTTACAGATGTACCCAAAAGCATCTGTCAGTGATGCTCCTATAGGCATGTGCCACACATGTCCCCCGAAACAGCATACTGCTAATGTCTGTAAAAGATCCTACTACCATAAACTACCTATCTCAGATGCCTCCATATGTGCCTGCCAGATGCCCCAGAAAATTCCTTCCACTGATGTCCAACGAAGTGCCTGCCACTGATGTCTCTATAAGAATAAAGTCCTTTATTTGGACACACCCTTCATTTATGCATTGTCATATACATATATATCAAGTGTTGGTGGTGGAGGGATGAAGGTCAAAGAAAGTCTACGTGTTACTGCCAAGTTGGAACAGTTCAATTCAATTCTGTTCTGATGATCAACTGAAGGAAGAAGTACATGGGATAAATTTATTAAGATTTGCATGTGATGCCTCCAACATATGAAGAGACGCACTCCTCCGCACATACCAGGCACATCTTAGCACCTCTGTGTGCTAACACAAACATGTATGCCACAACCCACCAGGCATAATCCGTAGAATAATTTACACCATTTTTTGGCATTAATGTGACTCTGTGAGGCAGCTATGCCCGCTCTGATGAGCCACACTTCTTTTTCGGGAAGGTGATGATAGCAGCGCAGATCACCAAAAGTTGTACAATTTTTGTGCAAGCAAGCCTTGTGCAAAATGTTGCGACTTTTTTTTACACCAAAAACTGTCATAAAAAGTTTCAGAAATATCCCTCATGTTGTTTTTGAGGTCAGAGGTCATCATAACCTATGTGGGTGTGTGAGGGGTTAATTCACGTTTATGCCTTTAAATTGATAAGTGTATTTCACAGAATACTTATGTGTTTATAATTTGCGTGTTCTTCTGCTAAAGGTTTAAGCTTATATGTGTAAGGGCTGACGCTTAATAATAGACTACAGCGACTCCATTTTGTATCTCTTTGCTTGTTTTGCTTCAATCATGTATCTGTATTAATTTCACCTTTTACCTAGAAAAATGTTAGATCCAATTATAATAATGACTTTGAATTCTTATCAGCTTTCTCTCTCTCATACCTCCTTTCCCTTGAGAAAGCTGACTCCCTTCCAGTAATAAGCGTCCAGGAATGTTTTGTTTTTGTTACAGGTGTCACCGGACATTGATATATTGTTTATGTAGGAGACTTCTCTAAAAGATGTGTAATGCTAATTAAAATCTGCAGATGCTATGTAACCTTGGGCATGCGCAGTAATCAAATCAATACGTCAGCAAACCTTTCCTATATCATCTGTAATTCTTTGAATAAACTTTCACTTCTTCTTTGGCTAACCGCATACGTGTGGTCACCCATCTAAGTTGTCTCTGAGTACTCAATCCTGAAACCAATTGGGAGGCGGACAGCATTAGCCGAACGGTCTGTTTTAGACCCCCTACAGGTCCCATATAGTTTCTTGCTCCTCCAAAAGAACATTCATGTTTCCTGGCAGCGAGCCAAGGATTAATAGTCCTTGTTCAGATGCTTCAAGGAATTTCACTTCCATGTTTGAATCTTGAAAATCATGATCCATATGGTGATTCGGGACTGCAACTGTTGGCCAACTATTTGGGGAAAATGCCTTACTAGCAGGATTTACAGATGACTGATTATCAAGAGAAAGTATTTTCCTAACATTATAAATATTGCATTTAACCCCTTAAGGAGCAAGCACTGTACATTTACGGCGCTTGGTTCTGGGCTTTAATCCTGATTCATGGTAAAAATAAGGGATTAAAGCTCCTGCTGCTGCAATATGGCAGGATCAGGTTGGGTCCTCAGCTGTTAATCACAGCTTAACCACTTCTGCTTTCTCTCTTGCAGGCTACAATGAACGCTATGTAGTGAATAGAAAAAGCAGAAGTTTCATTTCTGCTATTTGATCCAGTGATCACGTGACTGCCCGGGTGCCCCCTGCACAGCAGAGCTACAAGGTCCTAGCAGACCCAGATCAGCTCTGCCAGTGACTACCGTCACTAAATGGGGATGTTTTCCCCTGTAACTGGGGCGCCTATGGATGCCCCAACTACAGTAGAAAAGTGTGTAATTTAAAAAAAAAGACAATGTGAATGACCCCCAGAGGTCTTATATGATGTCATGAGGGATATGGATTTAAAAACATTCTTACAAAAAAGTTGTAAAAATTACAAAATTAAAAAATTAAAAAAAAAAAATATATATATATATGTTTCCCTGAAAAAAAAAAAAAAATATATATATATATATATATATATATATATATATATATATAAAAAAGAAAACGACCCACCACTGACGCAAACCTATGCTCTGTAATCCATGAATAAAAAATTGTATATCAAAATGTCCGAAGCAAAATGAGGAACGCATTCCTGTATTTTATTTTAGCATGAACTTATTTTAAAACTAAACAATTATAAGTTTAAAAAAAATCATTTTTTTTACTTTTTACCCCTAATAAAACTAAAAAACAGGAAAAAAAAATTCAGCAAAAAAATACATTAAAAATTCACCTTAAATATCACAGAAAAAAAACCCAGCAAAAATAATTTTGGTAGCAGAACAAAAAAAAAATCGTCAGTAAAACCACCACATGGGTAAAATTCTTAAAAGGTGTCTGGTCCTTTAGAGTTTAAGGACTTCTCATCTCAAATGGTCTAATAACTCTCCTCTTCAACTACTAGGCTATATTTATGTGTCAGCTATGATCAAAAAACAGTGGAGAGTTGTTATCCTCCACATGAATTGCCGAAACATTGCAAGAACATTTACTATGTATGTATGTTACCTCAATATGGATAGGGGGATCTGGCAGTAACTTATCTCCAGAGCATCAAAGAATCAGGTATATTATAATTCAGCATAGTGATTTCTCTTCTGCCTCCCTCCAAACAAAATCATCAGGTGCAGCCGACTTGTATCTTATATACAGCGGGTGGGACAAAAATATGTAAATGTCATACGAAATGCATGGGATTTAATGATTAGCCGTGAGCTGCCCTTTTGACCCCTGCTTGGCTGAGAGCTTTCTGGACAAATTTGTGTTTACTTCACCTCTTGCCCTGCTCTGGGTGGTTTTTGGAGCCAGCTGTAACAGCAGCTGAGTGGCTCAAACCCCTGACCAATGAAACCTTGTTGCCCGGCCGCATTTGTGTCATATTACCTCCACTTAAAATCGATCTCTACATGTCTTATTTATAACCCCATGTAACGTAAGGCACACATTTTGTACATTGTTTCCATATTTTTGTCCATTCCCTGTATATGTCCAGCATTATTCTTGTAGTCTACAAACAGATATATGAAGTGTGAAAATAAAAAGCGCTATGTTATTGATCGTTGAATATATTATATATTGGATATTTACTGTTTGAAGTTCCGCATGGAGGATTGAAATTGAGCATTGTGCTGCTAAAAGAGGAAGAAGTCCTGATTTACATGTGCGGATGACATAAAATTGTGGGGTAAGCCACTAACTTGTATATTGCTTTTCTAAAGATATACTTCAATATGTGAGTGTGTGAGTAAATCATAGGTTGACATTTCCCAAGCAGATCTTTTTTCTCTATACATAAAAGCACTTCTAGCCTTATTGTTAACTTTATGGTCTGAAGAAAACCGGCACCTTCCACTATCATTTTCCTAGTTTATACGTGCTTTATGTGCCATTTAAGATTTGGATCAGGTATTCATAAAATCTACTGAACTCCCTCTTAGAGTACAACTACTTCACCCATTAAATGTGATAGCCAAACTGTTTATGAATGAGAGCTTGTCATACTCCTACCTCTTATTAGCATCCCCAATTATCTGACTTCTCATACTTTCACTGTGGACTCCATCCCTTACATGCCTGCCTTCCCCTGACTTGCTGTCAGTTGCAATGGTGTGCAGAATGACTTTAGGAACATGCTCTTTTAATCATATCAATTAAAGGGACATCAAGGTTTAACATTCATACTTATCGTGTTTCCCTGAAAATAAGACACTGTCTTCTATTAATCCCCCCCCCCCAAAAGGGCACAGTGTCTTATTTTCAGTGGGGGGGGGCTTATACTCACCTGGTCCGCGGCGTCCTGCTTGTCTCATAGCTGATATTCTGCTGGTGACGGGGCTTTAAATAGCCCGCCTCCAGCAGAGCGAGCGCTATGATTGGCTAATCGAGCGCCGGCAGCCAATCACAGCTGGCGCTTGATGAGCCAATCACAGCCATTCAGTGATGTCATTCACTGAATGGCTGTGATTGGCTCATCGAGCGCTGGCCGTGATTAGCTGCCGGCGCTCGATTAGTGAATCACAGGGCTCGCTTTGCTGGAGGGGGGATATTCAAAGCCCTGTCACCAGCAGAAGATCAGCTGTAAGGCGAGGAGGACGCAGCACCGCCGGAGACCATTGGGACGCCGCAGACCAGGGGAGTATTGATTTTTTTTTTACTGGGCACTTTAGTTGGGTCCTATTTTCGGGGAAGGCCTTATATTTCAAGCCTCCTCCGAAAACCCAATAGGTCTTACTATCGGGGTAGGATGTATTTTCGTGGAAACACGGTGCAATGTAAAGCACATACAGAATGGGAGGAATTGGGCTAAGCAGCAGCACATGTGAAAAAGCCTTGGGTATACTAATAGATTATAGACCAAACATGAGTCAACAATGTGATGCAGCAGCCAAAAAGGCAAACACAATTCTGGGATGTATTAAGAGAAGCATAGAGTGTAGATTACATGAGGTCATTATCCCCCTCTACTCTTCATTAGTCAGACCTCATCTGGAATACTGTGTCCAGTTCTGGGCACCCCACTTTAAAAAAAACAGACAAACTAGAGCAAGTTCAGAGAAGAGTTACCAAGATGGTGAGCGGTCTTCAAATCATGTCCTATGAGGAACGGTTCAAGGATCTGGGAATGTTTAGCTTGCAAACAAGAAGGCTGAGAGAAGACTGAATAGCTGTCTACAAATATCTCAAGGGCTGTCACAGTGCAGAGGGATCAGCCCTATTCTCATCTGCACAAGGAAAGACTAGAAGCAATGGGATGAAACTGAAAGCGAGGAGACACAGATTACATATTATACAGTGAGGGTGATCAATGAGTGGAACAGGTTACCATGGGAGGTGGTGAGTTCTCCTTCAATCGCAGTGTTCAAACAAAGGCTGGACAAATATCTGTCTGGAATGATTTAGTAAATCCTACACTGAGCAGGGGGTTGGACCCGATGACCTCGGAGATCCCTTCCAACTTTACAATTCTATGATAAATCCAAGTCTTAAAGTGAATCTTCAGGGTCCTCCCTATTACGCAGGGGTCCTTTTAGATGAGACAACTGTCCCATCTAGAAGGACCCTTAAGCGATGGACAGTCATTCTGGCAATTATTATTTTTATGCTTTAACATAGGGGTCATAATAATCATTCCGTGAATGTAGGTAGAACGGGCTGGAGATCAATTTGGGCCATCCACCTCCATTCACAGTAAACAGGCAGTCGTTGTCCAATTTGTATGCCTACTTAAGCTGAATGGTGAATGATAAGAGAACATGTCATCGCTCGTCATTCAGTCACTGGCAGCAGTTACACATTCAGTTTTGCACAATCCACCGATAATCTAAACAATAATTGTTCAGTGCAAAAGGGTCTTAAGGCTCATTTGTCTCAGTATATGAGTGAGAATTACCCGAAAATCTCAATTATCTCAACTTTCTCATTTGTGGACTAGGGCCTGCTTACACAGGAAGACCTGCAGGAATGGACAACAGAATCTATTATAGGGAATCCTATGTTAGATAGATGTCGCACATGCTTTAAAGATCCTGCTTAGTAAATCATTTATAGTATATTCTTTAGTATATTCTTTATAGTATATTCTTTAGTATATTCTTTATAGTATATTCTTTATAGTATATTCTTTAGTATATTCTTTATAGTATATTCTTTAGTATATTCTTTATAGTATATTCTTTATAGTATATTATTTAGTATATTCTTTAGTATATTCTTTATAGTACATTCTTTAGTATATTCTTTATAGTATATTCTTTATAGTATATTCTTTATACTATATTCTTTATACTATATTCTTTATAGTATATTCTTTATAGTATATTCTTTAGTATATTCTTTATAGTATATTCTTTATAGTATATTCTTTATAGTATATTCTTTAGTATATTCTTTATAGTATATTCTTTAGTATATTCTTTATAGTATATTCTTTATAGTATATTCTTTATAGTATATTCTTTAGTATATTCTTTATAGTATATTCTTTATAGTATATTCTTTAGTATATTCTTTATAGTATATTCTTTAGTATATTCTTTATAGTATATTCTTTAGTATATTCTTTATAGTATATTCTTTAGTATAGTCTTTATAGTATATTCTTTATAGTATATTCTTTAGTATATTCTTTATAGTGTATTCTTTAGTATATTCTTTATAGTATATTTTTTATAGTATATTCTTTAGTATATTCTTTATAGTATATTCTTTATAGTATATACTTTAGTATATTCTTTATAGTATATTCTTTATAGTATATTCTTTAGTATATTCTTTATAGTATATTCTTTATAGTATATTCTTTAGTATATTCTTTATAGTATATTCTTTAGTATATTCTTTATAGTATATTCTTTATAGTATATTCTTTAGTATAGTCTTTATAGTATATTCTTTATAGTATATTCTTTATAGTATATTCTTTAGTATATTCTTTATAGTGTATTCTTTAGTATATTCTTTATAGTATATTCTTTAGTATATTCTTTATAGTATATTCTTTATAGTATATTCTTTAGTATATTCTTTATAGTATATTCTTTATAGTATATTCTTTATAGTATATTCTTTAGTATATTCTTTATAGTATATTCTTTAGTATATTCTTTATAGTATATTCTTTAGTATATTCTTTATAGTATATTCTTTAGTATAGTCTTTATAGTATATTCTTTATAGTATATTCTTTAGTATATTCTTTATAGTGTATTCTTTAGTATATTCTTTATAGTATATTTTTTATAGTATATTCTTTAGTATATTCTTTATAGTATATTCTTTATAGTATATACTTTAGTATATTCTTTATAGTATATTCTTTATAGTATATTCTTTATAGTATATTCTTTAGTATATTCTTTATAGTATATTCTTTATAGTATATTCTTTAGTATATTCTTTATAGTATATTCTTTAGTATATTCTTTATAGTATATTCTTTATAGTATATTCTTTAGTATAGTCTTTATAGTATATTCTTTATAGTATATTCTTTATAGTATATTCTTTAGTATATTCTTTATAGTGTATTCTTTAGTATATTCTTTATAGTATATTCTTTAGTATATTCTTTATAGTATATTCTTTATAGTATATTCTTTAGTATATTCTTTATAGTATATTCTTTATAGTATATTCTTTATAGTATATTCTTTAGTATATTCTTTATAGTATATTCTTTAGTATATTCTTTATAGTATATTCTTTATAGTATATTCTTTAGTATAGTCTTTATAGTATATTCTTTATAGTATATTCTTTATAGTATATTCTTTATAGTATATTCTTTAGTATATTCTTTATAGTGTATTCTTTAGTATATTCTTTATAGTATATTTTTTCTAGTATATTCTTTAGTATATTCTTTATAGTATATTCTTTATAGTATATTCTTTAGTATATTCTTTATAGTATATTTTTTATAGTATATTCTTTAGTATATTCTTTATAGTATATTCTTTATAGTGTATTCTTTAGTATATTCTTTATAGTATATTTTTTATAGTATATTCTTTATAGTATATTCTTTATAGTATATTCTTTAGTATATTCTTTATAGTATATTCTTTAGTATATTCTTTATAGTATATTCTTTGGATAAAACATGTCAGTATTTATATTTTTGATCATGTTGCCTAAATAGTTCTGAAATGGCTTTACAAAGTTTTCTTGCTTCAGTGGGTATTCTTTGCATTGCAGGGACTAACATGATGGGTAAAGGATGTAGAGCTTCTAAGAAATCGCTAAAGGTGCCTCAAAATGCATTTTAAATATATTTAAAATGTATAACTTATCTTATATCATATTAAAAATTGATAAACCAACTCGGTGTTGAGTATATTTCTATGCTTTAAATCTAATTAGCAGTCACTCGGCATCCATGCCATATTAAAAATCATCTCCTATCTTTTCTCTTATAGCCCCTCAGTCATTAGACTGCAGAGAAGGAGGGTACTCTGCTCAATTCCAACTAGGAACCTTTCCTCTTTTATCCCCCCAATCGTTACCTTTAGGCCTCTTTCACAAAACGTTGGCCGAGATCCCGCATTTACACCATGAGACGCTTTCAGCAGGGGTCTCTGTTGATTTGCAGTTTATGATTTTATTGCATCTGTTTATATTACGATGTTTAATAAACAGATATTACATATGCAGGACTCAGATCACATTTTGTCATATACCTTAGGGCTCTAATTTTGGGGGCTTTTCCCACAAATATTATAGGTAGAGATGAGCGAGCACCAAAATGCTCGGGTGCTTGTTACTCAAGTCGAACTTCCCGCGATGCTCGAGGGTTCGTTTCGAGTAACGAACCCCATTGAAGTCAATGGGCAACCCAAGCATTTTTGTATATCGCCGATGCTCGCTAAGGTTTACATTTGTGAAAATCTGGGAAATTTAAGAAAGTGATGGGAACGACACAGAAACGGATAGGGCAGGTGAGGGGCAACATGCTGGGCAGCATCTCAAGTTCCCAGTTCCCACTATTAAGCCACAATAGCTGCAAGAGTGGGGCCCCCCCAACAATTTGTACTTCTGAAAAACCCACATTAGCAAGGCACACCTTAGCTAAGCACCACACTACCTCCAACAAAGCACAATCACTGCCTGCATGACACTCCGCTGCCACTTCTCCTGGGTAACATGCTGCCCCCCCCCCCCCCGCGCACGACCCAGTGTCCACAGCCCACACCAAAGTGTCCCTGCGCAGCCTTCAGCTGCCCTCATGCCACACGCTGGCCTCATAGCCACACCACCCTCATGTCTATTTATAAGTGCGTCTGCCATGAGGAGGAACCGGAGGCACACACTGCAGAGGGTTGGCAGGGCCAGGCCGCAACCCTCTTTAAAAGGGGCGGGGCGATAGCCCACAATGCTGTACAGAAGCAATGAGAACTCCAATCCTGTGCCACCTCCGTCAGGAGCTGCAAATGTGGGCATAGCAATGGGGAATCCATGTGCCACACACTATTCATTCTGTCAAGGTGTCGCATAGCTCAATCCGCACTGCAAGGGGAAAGCCGTCAGCGCTCTGCCCCCTACCCAAGTCAGTCAGTGCCTTTGTGCCAGACAGGTCAAACACCGCAATGGGA
The DNA here is from genome assembly GCF_035609145.1 of Eleutherodactylus coqui. Taxonomy (NCBI): domain Eukaryota; kingdom Metazoa; phylum Chordata; class Amphibia; order Anura; family Eleutherodactylidae; genus Eleutherodactylus; species Eleutherodactylus coqui. The sequence goes on from NC_089841.1 coordinate 254,863,845, forward strand.
ACTAAGTTTGCACCAACAGCATAGGTGGGCAGACTTGCACCGCGCCCACGACATAGGCCTCGGCCCACAGATTCAGCAATCCTAGGCAGGAAGCGGGCTTTCACTGCACCCAGGACACAGGCCTCTGCACAAACCCTCAGCAATCGCGTGCCTACAGCAGACTCCAATGCTAGCGTAGCTGTGCACGTCTCATTAGCGCTGTATTGCTCCTGTAGTTTGTCCCAATGCAGTGCCCCGAATAGTAGAGCTAACGTCAGATTAAATACAGGTGGGCTTCTGCCCACACTGCATGCCCCAGTCAGACTGGGGTTCTTTTTAAGTAGACACAGGCAGGTACAACTCCGTGTGGACCGACAGCATGGGTGGGTCCCAGGAAGCCACCGGCGGTACATAAATATATCCCATTGCAGTGCCCAGCACAGCTGATGTAACGTCAGATTAAATGCAGGTGGGCTTCGGGCCACACTGCATGCCCCAGTCTGACTGGGCTTTTTAATACATAGACACTGGCAGATACAAATCCGTAATGTGAAGTCCCTGTGGACCCAAAGCATGGTTGGCTCCCTGGAACCCACCGGCGGTACATAAATGTATCCCATTGCAGTGCCCTGCTCAGCAGAGCTAACGTCAGATACAATACAGGTGGGCTTCGGCCCACAGTGCAAGCCCCAGTCAGACTGGTAATATGTACCTTAACAGTAACCGCGTTGGTGGGAATGTGGTCGCGACTGCGGACCTAGTAGCGCGGTTTTATTTAGCTGGTTTTCGGAATGTGGCCGGGATTAAGTGGGCCGTGGCGGGGGGGGTGGTGGGGGGGCTCTCTTGTTGTGTCGTTAAAGGTGAAATTCTTGGACTGCCACCAGACGGACCAATGCAAAGGTATTTGCCAAGAATGTTTTCATTGTTGGAGGAGGAGGGGGATGTTTTTGAGGCACTACGTGGTTATATGCACCTTAACAGTAACCGCGTTGGTGGGAAATGGCCTCGCCGCCATCATGTCTTTGGGAAGCCTCCGTTTCCACACCCCAGTGACATAGCATTAGCAGCGGTATAGGCAGAGCCCAGAATTAGTAACATTTCAGCGGTAGCATTAGGGACAGGCCCCAGTAACATATCACTAGCAGCAGTATAGGGGGAGCACAGTATTAGTTCCATTTCAGTAGTAGTTGCAGTCTAGACAGGCCCCAGTAACATGTCACTAGCAGCAGTATAGGGGGAGCACAGTATTAGTTCCATTTCAGTAGTAGTAGCAGTCTGGACAGGCCCCAGTAACATATCACTAGCAACAGTATAGGGGGAGCACAGTATTAGTTCCATTTCAGTAGTAGTTGCAGTCTAGACAGGCCCCAGTAACATGTCACTAGCAGCAGTATAGGGGGAGCACAGTATTAGTTCCATTTCAGTAGTAGTAGCAGTCTGGACAGGCCCCAGTAACATATCACTAGCAACAGTATAGGGGGAGCACAGTATTAGTTCCATTTCAGTAGTAGTTGCAGTCTAGACAGGCCCCAGTAACATATCACTAGCAGCAGTATAGGGGGAGCACGTCCTCTAGGCCTACCCCTACCCCTCAGCACCTGTGGTTGGAGGCTGACTTCGCTTACGGAGTGCACAGCAGAGCCAGGAAACAATTATGCGCAAGCCTGTAGTGAGACGTAGGTGCGTATGACTGAGCTACTGGAATTCACAGCGCAGAACCAGTCAAGTGGCCAAAGGCCAGTGGTAGGCCTTAAGTATTTTGCTTCTATTGTTTAAAATGGTAAGGTGAAAAACCAGACAGACACCGTATGCAGCGTATATTATGTATACTGTTTCCCTCTGGCGGGATGACGGCGATCATGTAACGGACAAAGCAGAGCCAGGAAACAATTATGCGCAAGCCTGTAGTGAGACCTAGGTGCGTATGACTGAGCTACTGGAATTCACAGCGAAGAACCAGTCAAGTGGCCAAAGGCCAGTGGTAGGCCTTAAGTATTTTGCTTCAATTTTTTAAAATGGTGAGGTGAGAAACCAGACAGATACCGTATGCAGCGTATATATGTATACTGTTTCCCTCTGGCGGGATGACGGCGATCATGTAACGGGCACTGCAGAGCCAGGAAACAATTATGCGCAAGCCTGCTGTAACACTTAGCCGGGTAATAATGAGCGACTACTAGTACCCCCAGCAGACACGCAGTAAACCGAAGACAGTCACAGGCAGCCCAAATATTGTATTTTTTTCCAATTTTTGGGAAAAAGCACACTGCCTATATAGCCTGTATATGGATTTCCCTGTTGGAGGATGACTGTGGTTATTGAAAGCACAGTGCAGCCAGAAAAAATTATGCGCAAGGCTGTAGTAACACCTAGCTGGGTAATATGTGAGCGACTACTACCCCCAGCAGACATGCAGTAAACTGAAGACGGTCACAGGCAGCCCAAAGATTTTTTTTTCCAATTTTTTTGAAAAAGCCCACTGCCTATATAGCCAGTATACCTCTTTCCCTGTACCACTGTCCCTGCCTCACCAGTACTGCCCCTATACTTAGTAAAATTACTGCAGACTGAGGACGCTATGGTCTGCACGCCCGATATACAAAAAAAAAAAATGTGCAACACTGCTAAAACCAGCCTCAACAGTACTGCACGCGGTCAGATGTGGCCCTAAGAAGGACCGTTGGGGTTCTTGAAGACTAATATAACAGCCTAACACTCTCCCTATAGCAGCTACAGCAAGACGGCACTTTCCCTAATGTCTCTCAGCGTGCATCTGTGGCGAGCCGCGGCCGGCCCCAGTTTAGATACTCAGGTGTCACCTGATCTCCCCAGCCACTCACTGCAGGGGGGTGGGATAGAGCTGGAACTTCACAGGAGGAAGTTGTAATGCCTTCCCTGTGTTACTATTGGCCAGAAAACGGCGCAAAATTTTCTGGGAAGAAAATGAAAGTGACTCGAACACCGCGTGGTGCTCGTCTCGAGTAACGAGCATCTCGAGTACCCTAATACTCGAACGAGTATCAAGCTCGGACGAGTACGCTCGCTCATCTCTAATTATAGGTCAAATAAATCATTGTACCCTATATGGGAAGTCTTTATTGGTTTAATATCTTCATGGGCAATTTTCATCCCCCCTACATTGGTTTGAAGATATTAAACAAACAAAGGCTTCCTATATAGGGTACAATAATTTAAGCCATGCTCTATGATCTATAAATATGATGATTGGGGTGATAGAAGAAATGTTTTTAGGGGTCATTTACAACTATATGAGCCCTGTGTGAAGCAGGGTGTTAAGCACGGCCTGAACGTTGTGGGTTCACTTCCCACTTGGTTCAGCTAGCCGGATCAAGGTTGACTCAGCCTTCCTTGCTGGGAAGGAGGGGGGTAAAAGATTACTGGGGAAGGCAACAGCAAACCGGCCCACAAAAACATCACAATGTGATGTCACCCTAGTCATGCTTGCATTGGTGGTCTTACCTTACTTTTACAACTATAGAACCTCAATCTATGAACTATAGGGGTGACGACTGAGGAAATAGAAGAGGAAAATTTGGATTACCTGGGATTGAACAGACTAACCTCCTTCTCTGCAGTCTAAGGGTGGATTCAGACGACCGTATATCGGTTGGGTTTTCACGCCCAGCCGATATACAGCGTCTCTCTCTGCAGAGGGAGGTAGATGGAAGAGCCGGGAGCAGTGCTGAGCTCCCGCCCAATCTCCACGCCTCTGCACTATTTGCAATGAGAGGAGGCGGAACGGGGGTGGTGCTAAGTTTCAGGAAATAGCTCCGCCCCCTGTCCCGCCTCTCCTCATTGAAAATAGTGCAGGGGGGTGGAGAGGAGGCAGAGAGGAGGCAGGAGCTCAGAGCACTGCTCCCGGCTCTTCCATCCTCCTCCCCCTGCAGAGAGAGATGCCGTATATCGGCTGGGCGTGAAAACCAAGCCGATATACGGTCGTGTGAATCCACCCTAATACTGAGGGGCTATAAAAGTTTTTGATATTGATTGATGCTGATTAAACGGCTAATTGAATTGAAAGCACACAAAGAATATTCAACACTGAGTTGGTTTATCGATTTTTAATGAGATACAATAAAAGTTATACATTATAAATAGATTTCTTTCAGTAATCATAGGTGAGCCTATTCGCTGTATCAGTGGTTCCCTATACAAGTACAAAACGGACAACTTAAACGAGAAAACAGTAACTAACGAAAAATTTGAAACAAAAGGAAAAAGTAGCTATTAATTGCAGACAAATCTTGTTCCCTTCGCCATCTCTTCTCAAAGAGTTAAATTACTGGCTCCATCGCTGACTTATTGTGTTACCTCTGAATCAGATGTCACTGACACAGCTGTCACACAATCCCAAGCGATCAAGTGTCTGCCCCATTGTCAATGAGAGATAGGCATGTAAAGCTAGATGTCATTACTCCATGGAGTGCATTATCTCAGGCAGTAGCATATGCTAAAATTGGAACCATCACATCATCAGCAGATTGTTAGCTCAGCCTCAAAAAGTTGCTGAGATGTAAAATTTTAAAATTAGACAAAAGTGAAATTCTGCAGATGCTCTTGTATATTTACCTCTGGTTTCCTATGGTTATAACATACATTAGGTTCACGACAGAGATTCAGGCATAGATACTCAGGACACAACGCACCAGAAAAAGTGGGGGTATGTATGAACCCTGCGAGGTGGGCTGCAAATGTAGCTCTAGGAAAGGTTTCTTTATCATTTGCTTGCTAAGATTTTTTTTAATTGCAGCTGAAGAATGAAGAATAGAGATAAATCTGGCTGAAAACGGTATAGTCTGTATTATAGCCCAGAGCTGTATTCTCACCTCTCTAGGCTTCAGAGCTGAAATCTCTTAGGATTCCTTGCAGGATATATGTCTGGGCAAAGCTCCAGCAGCCATTTGCATTCTGAAGACAGTAAGGCTGCTTTCAGACCTGCGTTAGGGTCAGTTCAGGGTTTCCGTCTTTCTGCTCCGTTTTGGCGGAGAGAAACTGAAGTAAAACAGAGAAAAAACATTTATTTATTTCAATGTGGTTAAAAAAAATGTAAAGCAGGTGGAAAGTGCAGTCTGCAGCGGTACTGTTGTACCTTGACGCCACCGGAAGCTAGTGGCTGAGAGGACTTTGGTGGAGTGAACGCCCCCTGTCCGGCCCCTAGCTTCTGATTGGCTGTTAGTGCGGCAGGGAGGACACTGAGAGCATGGCCAGCTTCATTGCCCCCATGGCAAAGAACTGACACCTCTCCCCACCGCTGTACTGCCACTGCCATGTGCACTTGCATTCAGCCTTTGGCCGCTGCAAGTGGGGGCGCTGTCACTGAGCTCCCCGCAGCTGTCGCCGGTGGACTCGCACCTCCACTGCTTTTTCCCCCTCCACCGCTGACAATGCACGCATAGTGGTTCTTCATCTCCGGCCCCTCATCAGACAATTAGGGAACAAGAGTAGAGGCGCCAGTCCGCCAGGGAGAACAGTGGAGAGGTGAGTGACAGTGGTACCAGCTGCAGTGCCCGCAGGCTGCATGGGATCGGAGCCACAGGGGGAAACAAGCGGGGAGGTGAGTGACAGCAGTCCCGGCTGCAGCGCCTAGAGGCTGCATGGGACCGGAGCCACAAGGAGAAACAGGAGTGGAGCACTTCTCATATCAGCTGGGAGACGGAGACCCGCAGCACATCCTGCTCTAGGCAGCCATACAGTCACCGCAGCTGAGCGGTGCCCCTGCCTCCTCTTCCTTCAGTAGCTGTCACCGGCACCGCTGCTGAGAGGCACATGGGGAGCGGAGTAGCCCTCAGCGGCCGTATCTAGCACGGTGGAAAACAGTGTGGGCGCTGGCGGGGGGGTATGTTCCCAGCCGAAGAAGTTTCTTCCTAGCCAGCCGCCCAGACAACTATGTAGCAAATCTAATACATGTACAGCATAAAGTTAGTGAGGCATGCCAAAGATGCGCCAAAACAGTGTCTTACGCTGTTTGATAGATTTGGCACAATTTTGGTGCATGATTGACTCAGTGGCCTAATTTATACCACCTATTGGGTGGTTTACCTGTATTTTGTGCCTAAAAACAGGTACAAGCCAATAGTAAAATAGAGCATTTTACATGTTGAGAAGGAAGAACTTTTAAATTCCTATTTTGTATCTGTTTTTTCTCAGAAAGTAAATGTAATTTCAACTGATCTTCCCTGTGCTATTTGGGGAATAAAAGAATGCAGGCTATCTATAACCAACAGACCTGACAGAATAACAGGGGTGTAGTTCAGGGGAGCACCTGAGAAATAGTGTAATAAATTTCAACTTGTCTTTCAAGTGAGAGTTTTATAAGTGAGCTACAAAAATACTGAACTTTAGGAAGACAAAGTTGGATCAGCTCAGAGATGCCGTAAACCGCTGGTTCCCAAACTTTTTCAGCCATGGAGGCCTTTATAGAGCAAAAGTTTTGAGTAGAGTCCCACGGGGGTGGGGTCAGCGAAGGGGTTAGGGGCATGGCTTATCACGACATATGATTTTTACCTTCGTTGTTATAAAAAGGACAAGCTTGTTTAAAAAAAACTGGGATGAACACTGCAGCACAGGATAGGCTATTGATAAACATTATATTTAAAGTGAACATGATGCGGTAATTAAATCCCGCACCACATCTGCACGGGTCTTGTGCAGATTTTCTCCACAGCATGTGGATGAGATTTTAAAATGTCATCCACTTTGCTGCTAAAGCTACTATGAATTCCACAGCAAATCTGCCCCTGTGTAGTAATAGTGACACCCTATATTGGTGGCCCCAGTAGTAGCAGCATCCCCTATATTGGCCCCAGTATTAATAGCATCTCCTATATTGGCCCCAGAATTAATAGCGTTTTCTATATTGGCCCTAGTAGTAATAGTGACCCCTATTGTGGCCTCAGTAGTAATGGTAATCCATACAGTAGCTCCAGTAGTAACAGCATCCCCTATATTGGCCCCAGTATTAATAGCGTCCCCTATATTAGCCCTATATTGATGACCGCAGCAGTAGCCGCATTCCCTATACTGGCCCCAGTATCAACCCCTTGAGGACATGGCCTATTTTGGGCTTAACGACACAACGATTTTAATCTCCATTTTTCAAAGGCCATAACGTTTTTTTTTTCCGTTGACACGGCCTTATAAGGGCTTGTTTTTTGCGTGGTGAACTGTAGTTTTTATTGGTTCCATTTTTGAGTACATAGACTTTATTGTAAAATTTTTATAATTTTTTTATGATCGCAGGGAGAGAAAATGCATTAATTCTGCCATAGATTTTTGGAGGTTTTTTTTTTTAAAGAGTTAAATATACAGCATAAATGACACATTTTTTCTGCGGGTTGGTACGATTACAAGGATACCAAAATTCTTATATTTTTTTTAGGTTTTTCCCAATTTCTGCTTTAAAAACCCTTTTTTGGAAATCTATTTTTTTTCTAAATTGCTGCATTCAAAGTCCTATAACTTTTTTATTTTTCTATGGACGGAGCTCTGTGAGGGCTTTTTTTTTGTGAGACGACCTGTAGTTTTTATTGGTACCATTTGGGGTACATACAGCTTTTTTGATTACTTTTATTGTGTTTTTTGAGGGGCAAAATGCTAAAAATTGGCATTTTGCCTCAGTTTTCTAGCATTTTGTTTACGGTTTTCACTGTGCAGGATAAAAAGCATGTGCAACTTTTTGTACGTGTCGCGTTGATACCAAATATGTGGGATTTTAATTTTCTATTAAATTTTTTTTATGCTATGAGGAAAAGCCCCATTTTTTAAACATTTTTATTATTTTGATCTTTTTTTTACACCATCTGTGTCCCCCTGGGAGACTTACACCATACTAGCTCTGATCGCTATTATAAGGCATTGCAGGAATTCTCTCCTGCAATGCCTTAGCGCTTATTACAGCGATTATAGGCAATGGCAATACCGGAAACCGATATCTGGCGTCCTGTTGCCATGGCAACCAGCCGGGCTCTCTGCAATTATATTGCGAGAGCCCGACAACTTCACAGAGGGAGCACGCTCCCTCTGTGAACCTTTCCCATGCCGCGATCTACATAGATCGCGGTAGGAAAGGGGTTAACGGTGGGGGGGCACATCTCCGATGCACCCTGGCTGTTGCTGGCGGGAAGCAGGCTTTCCCTGACAACCGGCTCCCACTACTGGATAGTGCGAGATTGCTTCTGATCTCACTCTATCCACATGACATAAGGATACATACAGTTGCGGAAAGTACCCTACAGCCATAACGCACCCTTATGTCATATAGAGGGAAAGGGTTAATAGTGTCTCCTATATTGGTCCTAGTAGTAATAGTGACCCCTATGGTGGCCCCACTAGTAATAGTGTCCCCCACAGTGGCCTCAATAGTAATAGTGACCCCCACAGTGGCCTCAGTAGTAATAGTGACCCACCACAGTATCCCCAGTAATAATAATAACCCCATAATAGCCCCAGTAGTAATATTAATCCCACAGTAGCCCCAGTATTAATATTAACCATCCAGTAGTACTATAAACTCCACAGGAGTCCCAGTAGTAATATTAACCCCACAGTAGCCCCAGTATTAATATTAACCATCCAGTAGTAATATTAACTCCACAGGAGTCCCAGTAGTAATATTAACCACACAGTAGCCCCAGTAGTAATATTAATCCCCTCAGTAATATTAACTCCACAGTAGTCCAAGTAATAATATTAACCCCCTCAGTAATATTAACCTCACAGTAGCCCCAGTGTTAATATTAACTCCCTCAGTAATATGAATCCCATAGTAGCCCCAGTAATAATAGCCCCCCAACCCATATACTTCGGTTCCTGTCTTGTCCTTTCCTGCAGAACTAAGAAGAAGAGGTCAGAGGAGGAGGATCCCGGGTGCACACACTGATGTCAGAGTGTGCACTGGGATCAGCACCACTAGAAGCGCCGCTGCGCGATTACCGGCCCCCTCCAGTGCGCATGCCATAGGTTCGCCACAAACGTCCTAGACCTTCAGTCGGAGCCTCTAACTATTGCTTGCGGAGCCCCAAGACCTCCTCAGAGTACAGTTTGAGAAACGCTGCCCTAAACTATTCTGACTAGGACAATGTCCTAAAAAATAATACTCTAAACAATAAATGGTAAATGTTTAAAAATATCCTAAATATTTACTGTGAGAGGTTAGGAATAGGATAAAACCAATGTGGCTCAATAAACATGTAAGGCTGGATTCACAGAGGGCGGATTCGAGGCGGAAATTCCATGCGGAATTTCACTGCGGCAGACCCGCCTGTGGCCGCTAATCCCAGGATTAGCCAGCCATGTGGACGAGATTTGTTGAAATCTCATCCACACGGGATGGCCAATCGGCCACGGCAAAGCCGGCATAGGCTGGCACTGCAGCGCAGATTCCCCAGCAGCAGCATGTCTATTTCTTTTTTCTCTGTTGCGGCTGCCCTCTCCTCTATGGGAGCGCCGGCCGCAACAGAAGAGCATGCGGCCAAGCCGCTTAAAAACCAGGTGGTAAATGCCGTGGGTTTTGAAGCTCCGCTTTCCAGGTGGAAAACTCGCGTTTTTTCGCTGTGGTATTCTCTCCTGTGTGAACCCAGCCTTAAGGGGGCCATAATCAGCAAAAAGAAAGCAATTAAACTAATAAAACAAGAAGGCAGTGAAGAAGCACTAAAACATTTAAGGAAAAAAATAAATTATGTAAAAATCTGCTAAAAGCATGGAGACACGTTGCCAAAGAAAGTAAAACTAACCCTAAACTGTTCTTCAACTTTGTAAATAGTAAAAAGATTAATACTGAAAGTGTTGACCGTTTAATAAATAATGTAGGAGAAATTGGAATTTGATGAGGGGAAAGCAAATCTATTAAATAGTTTTTTCTCCAGTGTATTCACAATGGAAAATGAAATGTCAGATGAGATGCAGAGTAATAATGTAAACTCTCCACTAAATGTTACCAGTCTAACCCAGGAAGACGTGCAGAGACATCTTAAAAAGATTAAAATAGGCAAATCCCCGGATCCCGATTGAATAGTGTCCCAGGTTCTAAGGCAATTGAGCAATGTTCTAGACAGACCTTTGTTTTCTATATTTAAGGACTCTATAATGACAGGGTCTGTTGCATTGAACTGGCGCATAGCCAATGTGGTGCCAATATTCAAAAATTGGCACATAACCAATGTGGTGCCAATATTCAAAAAGAGGTCAAAAAGTGAACCTCGAAAATACAGGCTAGTATGTCTTACTTTAATTGTGAGTAAAATGTTTGAAGGGTATTTTAAGAGATGCTATCCTGGAGGACGTCAAGGAAAATAACTGTATAACTCCGTATCAGTATGGGTTTATGAGAGATCTCTCCTGTCAAATCAATCTGATCAGCTACTACAAGAAGGTAAGTTCTAGACTACACCAAGGATAGTCACTGCATTTTGTGAATCTGGACCTTTCCAAAGCGTTTGATACTGTGGATATAAAAGGTTGGTATATAAATAAGAATGCACCAGTACTCAAGAATGACATATCAGAGCTTGAGCAGGTACAAAGGTGGGCAACTAAAGTAATAAACGGAATAGGTGGACTACACTAACCAGAGAGGTTATCAAAATTGGGGTTATTTAGTTTAAAAAAAAAGATGGCTGGGGGCGACCTAATGACTACGTATAAATATATACAATACAGAGATCTGTCTCATTATCTGTTTACACCCAGGACTGTAACCAGGGGGCTCTCTAATAACTATGCATAAATATATCAGGGGACAATACAGAGATCTCTCCAATCATTTATTTATACCTAGGACTATGACAATAATAATAGGGCGCCCTCTATGTCTAGAGGAAGGAAGGTTTCCACACCAACATAGAAAGGGGTTCGTTACTGTAAGAGCAGTGGTGATGGCAAATTCGATTAAAAAAACTTCAAGTGGGGCCTAAAAAGCCTTTCTTGAGCGATATAATAATACATGTTATAATCACTAATAACTTCAGAAGGGTTATTGATCCAGGGATTGGAGTTGAGAAGGATTTTTTTTCCTTAAATAGGGAAAATTGGCTACCACCTCATTGGATTTTTTTGGCCTTCCTCTGGATCAACATTGGGGGAGGATAGGCGGAACTGGATGGACATATGCTTTTTTCAGCCTTATACTAAGCTAACTTGCATGAATTCAAGTCTCCAGGTCCAGATGAATTACATCCTAGGATACTGAAGGAAATAGCAGAGATCTTTGAACAAATTATTAAACAGCATGTATGCAAGTACTTGGATGAGAATTGAGTAATTAACCAGAACCAGCATGGGTTTGTAACAAACAAGTCATGCCAAGAAATCTAATTTCTTTCTATGACAAAATCACTGACTGGGTTGATCAGCGAAATGTGGTGGATATAGTAGATCTTGACTTTAGTAAAGCATTTGACAAAATATCTCATACCATACATATTGAAAAAATGACCAAATATGGGATTGACAAGGCAACTGTTAGGTGAATTTACAACTGGCTGAGCGATCGTACTCAAAGAGTGGTCATAAATGGCTGCCCATCCAAGTGGAACAATGTATCAAGTGGGGTACCACAAGGCTCTGTCCTAGGCCCAGTGTTGTTCAACATTTTTATAGATGATCTGGAAAGGGCAATTGAGGGAAAACTGATCAAATTCGCACATAGCACAAACCTAGGAAGGATAGCTAACACTAGAGAAGAGAGATAAAGTAGTCAAAAAGATCTAGACAAGCTTGCACAGCGGGCAGCGACTAACAGAATGGTATTTAACAGGGAGAAATGCAAAGTCCTACATCTGGGCAACAAAAATGAAAAAAGCACATACAGAATGGGAGGAATTGGTCTAAGCAGCAGCACATGTGAAAAAGACTTGGGTATACTAATAGATCATAGACTGAACATGAGTCAACAATGTGATGCAGCAGCCAAAAAGGCAAACATAATTCTGGGATGTATTAAGAGAAGCATAGAATCTAGATCACGTGACGTTATTATCCCCCTCTGCTCTTCCTTAGTCAGCCCTCATCTGGAATACTGTGTACCGTTCAGGGCACCCCACTTTAAAAAAGAGCAAAAAACTAGAGCATGTTCAGAGAAGAGCTACTAGAATGGTGAGCGGTTTGCAAACCACATCCTATGAGGAACGGTTAAAGCATGTGGGAATGTTTACGTTGCAAAATAGAAGACTGAGTGGAGACTTAATAGCTGTCTACAAATATCTGAAGGGCTGTCACAGTGCAGAGGGATCAGCCCTATTCTCATTTGCACAAGGAAAGACTAGAAGCAATTGGATAAAACTGAAAGAGAAGAGACACAAATGAAATATTAGACAGTGAGGGGGATCAATGAGTGGAACAGGTTACCACTGGAGGTGGTGAGTTTTCCTTCAATGGAAGTCTTCAAACAAAGGCTGGACAAATATCTGTCTGGGATGATTTAGTGACTCCTGCACTGAGCAGGGGGTTGGACCAGATGACCCTGGAGGTCCCTTCCAACTCTACCAGTCTATGATAAATCCAAGTCTTAAAGTGATCCTTCATATAATTCTATATTTCAAAATCTGCAGATCTAACTGTGGATTTTGATACAGAATTGCAGTCAGGTTTTAATTCTTAAGGCCTCGGTCAGACGGGCGTTTTTTTTGCGCGATTTGCGCATGCACATGCGATCTGCGCATATTTAGAACCATTGCTTCGCAATGGGATCGGTCACATGGCCGCTTTTTATGCGGATGTCCGATAAATTATAGGACACGAGGAATCGCAGATCGCGCCTATCTGCGATTCCTTGTGTTCTATATATGCTCTCAATGGGGCCGGTGGCAGCAGCGCCAACCCCATTGAGAACATATACTGCAAAGATCATTCTCCTCTGCCACAGCTGTAATAGCTGTGGCAGAGAAGAGCCATGTTCGCCCATTGAATTCAATGGAGCCGGCATGAATTCATGAATGGGTGAGTGAGAGCTGCCTCTGATTGGTGAGGCTGTGACCAATCAGAGGCAGCCCATTCAGCAGGCGGGGATTTTAAATCCCCGGCTGCTGAATACTACACAGAGCAGTTCAGGAGAACTGCCGGCCACGGCTGAACTCCGGCTGCAGGGACAAGGTGAGTATATATATTTTTTTTTATTTTTACACATTTTAGGATGATTTTCAGGGAAGGGCTTATATTTTTAAGCCCTTCCCGAAAATTCATCCCGCGCTTGCCGGCATCCCATTGCTTTCAATGGAGCCGGCTGTATTGCCGGCTCCATTGAATTCAATGGGCGAACATCATTCTTCTCTGCCACAGCTGTTACAGCTGCCACAGCCGCCGGCCCCATTGAGCGCATATATAAAACACAAGGAATTGCAGATCGCAGATAGGCGCGATCTGCGATTCCTCGTGTTTGCCCGTTTTGCCGAAAACGCTGCTAGCTGCAGATTTTTCGGTGATTTTTCGGCCCCGGTCACGCGATTTGCGGATGCGCATCCGTCATGCGATCCGCAAATCGCGGCAAAAAACGGTCGTCTGACCGAGGCCTAATTCTGCATAATTTTTAATTCTGCATCAAAATCAGCAGGTAGCCTGTGGATGTTGGTGCAAAAGTAACCATGTCTTGCGGTGCATCATGCGGCTTTTTCCATTCCATGGGAAAAGTTCCTTATAAGCTGAATTGTATAGCAACAAAGGTAGCCTACTTTCTAGTCAGGGCTGTAGCAATATCCGAAGGAAGGGCACACACATACATTAGCAGAGCCTAAGAAATAATATAAGGAGAAAAAGTGTTATTAAGATGCTGCAATGGATATGCAATTACTGTTTCTGACCTCATTTTAATGGATCTCCTGTATAAGACATTAATGTAATTAAAATGAACCCATTGTAAAAAAAAAATCAATTTGGTTGTGAAGCAAAAGGTTTTACTTCTAGTGACATCACTCACTGGATTGCCATAGAAAAACTAAATTGCAGGGTTCAGCAGATGAATGAAGCCATAGTGACTCCAGTCTCCTGTTCGTACAAGATCTGGCTTGCCATTCGTTATCACTATGGTGACAAGGTCAATTTGCTTGTCATAACTGTAGAAATTAACAAAAGGAAGGGCAATTATTACATATAGTCATAAATACAGAAATCTGCAGGAAGCAAATGCAGATGTGCTGCTTTAAAATAAAGATATACATATGTATGCCGTTCTCTATGGACTCTACAGGATCCCTTCTTTACTGGTACTAATTAACAAAGTTCACATAATGAGCTGAGGCACAGGGAGGTCCAGAGGCTGCAGTCAGTCCTGGGATTTGAGGAGACCCAACAGTCACTTTGTCTCATAAGGGAATACCAGTGTTTATTCTCTATGACATCACTATTATACCTCCAAGGGACCCTTCATAGGTACAGAATATTTCTGCAAGACGCACCTAAAGCTGCAGGAAACTTTGCACCAAAGTCAGCATGTATACAAGCAGATTACGGAGCAAACTAAGCTGCGTATTTAGGTGCATTGCAGAAATATTCCACAAGTATGAAAGGTCCCTCATGGGACATAACTCTGTGCATTATGTTTTAGCATTATCACTACTGTTGAGCAAACCAAAGCAATGAAATCCTGTTTCGGGATGGTATTCGCTAAAAGTTTGGGTCAAACTGGACCTAAGACAGTTTGCTCCACCCAACCCCTGAGGTCCGGTGGCTCAGCAGATAGCACTGTTGTCTTGCAGCGCTGGGGTCCTAGGTTCAAATCTGACAACAGCGGCATAAAGTTTGTATCGTCTACCTGTGTTTCATAATAATCCCCTATATTTATATACCATTTGAACCTAGGAACTCAGTTCTGCAAGTCAATAGTGCTCACCACTGAGCCACCATGTTCATCAATAAATGCATACACTACATCAAGGTGATTATTATGAAGAAACTTACACAAGCACAGGGAGAACATACAAACTATATGCACATGTTGTCCTTGGTAAGTTTTGAACTTAAGACCTCAGCACTACAAGGTGACAGCCATCCTCCATCTCCACTATGATGTTAAACAAAACAAGATACCTCATACATTTTTGCAGAAGTAGTTTGGCCCTGGAATGCTGGGGGTTTTGAATGCTTTGTGTGATATACTTTGAGGTGTGTTTGGGCAGCCCACCTGGTCTAATTGTATAGACATAACTAATAGGTTGTAAGCCTGCATGGTGCAGGTACTAGTGCAGTATGTCTACACCGGAATTATGGGTGGAGACATGGGTTGGCCAGGCTGAGTTACAGGAAATTCCCAGGGCACGCCCACAGTTGTGGATTGGCTGCCGCGAACACACCTCCCCAGACACACACATGTGTACCAGCCATGACAGCTCATACATCTCCGCTGGCCTCCTAGTTCCACTCAAATTTCCCTGCCACCGTAGCCAGCCCCGCTGTCACTTTCCCTGCCGGCCTCACTCTCACTGAGCCCCACTCGCATCTCTGCTCCAGTCCCCTGCCACTGCGGGCCCATGCTCTCACCGTCCATGCCACCCCTCCGAGCCACACTCCTGTCCCCGCTGGGTGGTAGACAGCCGGGGCTCATCCGCTGCTGCCTTCAGATTTGGCCGCTTGAGCAGGGAGGAGGAGGAGAATGGAGGCTGTTCACTGCTGGATTACCTCTGCTCCTGTCCCCCGCCGGGTCATATACAGCTGGGGCTCACCCGCCGCCACCTTTAGATTTGGCCACTCGAGCAGGGAGGATGAAGAGGAGGATGGAGGCTGTTCATCACCGGGTTACCACTGCCGCTATTCATATTTGGCTGCTTGACCAGGGGGGAGAAGGAGAAGGATGAAGGCTGTACACCGCTGGCAAGGTAGCCAATCGGCAGCTGTAGGCATGACCTGGGAATTCCCTGTAACTCAGCCCAGCCCAACCATACTTCCGGTGGAGACATACTGCACTAGTACCCATGTTGCGCTACATTTACCTGTGGCACTAGCACCCTATACAAGCCTTATCTATGTCCAGGTATAATACTAAGCAACTATCCCCCCAATGTATAGTAGATGTGAGAGTGGTTGTTCATCAGTGTGTTGCATCTGTGTTACCACACCATATACCATTTTGCCTTCTGCTGGGAGCTGGTGTTTGTACCTGCACTTGTGTCTTTGTATCAGTAAGTATGGCCGCATTTCAGTGATTTTATATAGAATATAGAAACCAATAAGACTTCTACTTTAAATAATTACACTAGAGAGATTACAGGTAATTGCTGATGTACTCAGGTTGAAATAAAAATCCATAAATAAGCTCAAGCATTTCATGATAGTTTATTCTACTCTAAAGTTACCTATGGATACATTTAAAGGTGGTTATACACACTAAAAAAATAGTAGGTAGATGGGTGAACAACCGTTGAATGAACAATCACCTGGTGAATAATCATTTCGCAGGTGCAACTATACATCTTAGTCATTAACGGAAGTTACATTTATTCAGACTACCCATAGACAACATTAAAAACTACTATATATTGCAATACATAAGTATTGCAGTATATAGTATAAGTGATCAAATGATCGCAAGTTCAAATCCCCTATATAAAAAGGTTGAATACATTTTTCAAAAATGTAAAATATTAAAAGTCCAGAAAAAACTCTTTTCTCATTTCTGCATAAAAGCCTGAAAAATGAAAAAAAACCCACATATTTGGTAAAACCTTGTTTGTAAGTCCAATGTACTAAAATATCCCAATATTTATCCAGCAGAGCATTGAAAAAAGGACAGAATGCCAGAATTGTGGTTTATTCTTTACCCCGGCTGTAGTTTATATTAGTACCCCAAAATGGTACTAATAAAAACTAAAGCTTGCCCTGGAAAAATGAGCCATACAGTCCACTTGACAAAAAATTAAAAATATTATGTCTATTAAAAGTAGTAAAACATAAAAACTACATAAATGTAGCATCATGGTAATTGTACTGACCCACAGAATAAAGTTCATATGTTATTTTTACTGTACCATAAATGCTGTAAAAACTAAATCCCACCAAAAAATTGCGTAATTTAATTTTTTTCCTAATTCCAACTTAAAAAATTCTAAACATTCTTCAGTACATTATATAAATACCATTTTAAAAGAACTTGATGGAGGGGCATGGCTTGTGGATGGTGAAGTAAGCAGCACATGGGCTGAGCTACCGACATCCCCACCGCGACTCACCTGCAAGAGGCTCCATGTGGAAGAAGAGAGGCACAGGCAGACCCTTGACAGCTTCAGAGGATGAGCCACTGACCACTTAGCGCAACATTTGGATGCGCCGTGCGGCGGTTCCCTCTTCCAAGATTGCACCGGACCATGTGCGCCTGGCTCCCTCACTAGCCGGCGGCAGAGGGGGGGAAATGACCTTGGACCACAGCACAGCATGGATACAGATAAGGGTGGCTTCACACGAGCTTGTTTTTGTGTGTGCATATGCATGCTCAAAAGCATGCGTCTATTGCATCCATCTAATGCATTCCCTATAGTGTGTTCACATGTCCGTGTTTTACAGGCGTGCACCTGTAAAGATAGGACAATGCTGCTCCATTGATGGCAATGGCCTGCCAGTACCCCTTAGATGTTTTTCAGGGAGGAGCTTTATATATAAGCTCTTCCCTGAAAAACTACCAGTTTAGTGTTAAAAAAAAAATATATACTTACCTGTGCACCGCTGCCGTGTACCCCGTGGGCATAAAGAACACATCTGTGACAGATGCGGCAAAGAAATTCTAAATCCCCGTGAGGAATAAAGAATTCCCTACCTCAGCTGTCACACATGACAGCTGCGGTAGAGGATCCAGCTGCCGGCACCCCGTAATTGTTTTTCAGGGAAGGGTTTCAAATCCTACGAGCCAATGTAGTGTTAAAAATAATAAAAACCTCATACTCACCTTCCTTCAGCTGACGGGGCTCAGCTGGGTCCTCTCAGCGCTATCCCCGACTCTGCAATGCAGTTCTTTTAGCAAGCGGGGAATTAAAATCCCCATCTGCTAAAAGAGCTACTTCTGATTGGCTAAGGGGGTGAACCAATCACAGGCATCTTTTGCTGAATAATTGGCAGGTGAGACAGTTGTGACAGGTGCATCAGGGAATTCTTTATTCCCCGCCGATGTGTTCTTCATCCCTGCGGGGGATGTGGCAGCAGCAGACAGGTAAGTATATTTTTATTTATTTATTTTTTTACACTAAAATGGTTGTTTTTCAGGGAAGGGCTTATATTTAAAGCTCTTCCCTGAAAAACAATTAAGGGGTGCCAGCAGCTCATTGCCTTCAAAGGAGCTGCCGGCAATAGACGCGGCTCCATTGAAAGCAATGCGCACACCTGCATTCACGCATGTTTGTGCACGTACGTGGGTGCGCACTTTTGTGCGCATCTATGTACGGTACACACACGCTCGTGTGAAGCCACCCTTAGTCTGTATACACACCCAGGCGACCTACACTACATGATGAGGGCAGTAGCTCCTCTTTCTGGTCCAACTCTGACCAGGACTCACAGCCACAGCTAGAACCACAGGGCTCAGAATGCAGGGAGTACCCTGGCCTCAGGGATTCAGCCCAGCAGCAGAGAGCCAAGAGGGACCTCTACAACACCCAGTCCCCACTAAACGAAGGATCATCAGATAGCTTGTCCGTGTCCCCTGAGGGGAGTAGTAGTTCTCCACAGCAATCCTCCAGGAGAGGTTCTGCAGCAGTGGCAGCTCCTCAGTGCGCTTGCAAATCCCCAACGATCCCACTTCTGTTGATGATTGGGATTGAAAGGAACATTTAGGAGCTCTCCAGATGAAAAGGGTTTTTCAACCTCACACAAGGAAGCACTAACCCTTATACAGCAAGAGCTTAAACATACGGGAAACCACTTAAACACGGTAGAGGCATCCCAGAAAGAGGTTTTCTCAGCACTTGACGCCCATAGTCAAACTATAAATGCCCAGGTGCTACAATTGGCGGACATTGTGTCACATCTACACGATCTCGAAAATCGTCATAGGCGCAGTAACCTGCACCTGAGGTCTCTCAGAACAAGTATCCTCATCGCAACTGGAAGACTGGGCTCGTAATTTCTTCAATTCTCTCCTACAGAGGAACCCTGAAATAGATCGCATTCACAGAACCCTAGACCCAAGGCCAGATGACCCAGGATAACCAAGCGATATCCTGTGTCACAAACATTTTTTCAACGATAAGGAGGCTATATTGAGATGGACCGTGATAGAAAAGACTCCCTCACACATAATGTTACACCTATAGCAGTCTTACCGGATTTGGCTATATGAACTCTTCAACTGCGCAGTACAGTGAGGCCGATTCTCAATGCTCTCAGAGCGAATAATATCATATAGAGATGGGGATATCCCTTCTAGCTCATTGCCTCAAAAAATGGCAAATCGCCGGTGTTCAGGTCACCCGCGGACTTCCCCAAGTTCTTTGGCACCCTTGAACTCCCCATGGTTGCAATCCCGGATTGGCCGCACATTCCAGTCCTTCCCATCTTAGCGCCTAGAGAATTGTGGCGGGGGTCAGACCAAGGCGCCCTAAAAGCAAAAGCCATGCATTCACCGCCATAACTGATATAGATCTGGGAACATCTACTCAGTCCTACAGTACACGGATATTATGTAGACTAACACTATTCTCTCGTTATATCCACCATTTACTCCTCAGTTTGCCTCACAATTACTTATGTCTTCTAATTATGCCTTATTGTCTAGTTTCATCCCAGGAATGTAATCCACTAGACTCATAGTTGTTTTGATCTACCCTTTTAGTTATTTCTGTCTGTAGCTAGCCTGTCACATTTCTGTTCATGTTTTAATGCAGGTTCTCACATACATGTATACTTGAGTAATCAAGTTGATTTAGTTGTTGTCTGGTGGGGGTGGTGGGAGGGCTGCTCTGATGTCCCCAACCTTCTTCCTCTACTGAGATGACGCCACTATGGTGCCTTCTGATTCTGCCCTTAGGCCAGATCCTCACCTTGTGAGATTGGAAACTGTAACCCAATCGACAGAACACCTGCCCTCTGTCATCATATCCTTAACGCTTCCTCTTCTTCTATTTCTTCCTTTCCTTCAACTATTTTACTTTCTGACGCCTCGCCTGCCCTAGCAACACCCCCTAACACATCTAGACAACCCCCATTACTAGTCTCTCGTTCTGCACTTATAATACCAGAGGTCTGAATAGTTCTGCTAAAAGGGGCCAGATCCTGACTCATAAGCACAAAAAGCGCACCGTGATCGCCCTATTTCAGGTAACACATTATAAGCTCAGCCACATCCCCAAATGTACTAACAAAGTATTTTTCTGAATGGTACCACAGTGTCCACCCCAGAAAAAAAAACTTGCGGTGTGTCAGTAGTGATCCACAGGAGCCTTCCTTATAACCTAGTAGCTTCGAGGGTGGACCCTGAAGGCAGATACCTATTCCTTAAATCATAATGGGGACATTGTGTTATAACTGGAGATGAGCGAACGTACTCGGTAAAGCACTACTCGTCCGAGTAATGTGCTTTATCCGAGTACCTCCCCGAGCACCCACTGTCGTTTTTTTACCTGCGTTTTGCGGTTTGCGTTTTTCCTGCACAGGCATAGAGATAACATGTGTTCCTGTCCACTGGCGTTTTTTTTGCGTTGCGTTTGCGTTTTTAACATAGGAACATGTCAGTTGCATATGTGTCCTTATTTTTCTCCTAATGCACCCATGAATGTCAATGGAAATTAACGGAAAAGCCGCGAAAACGCCACGAAAAACGCGCAGAAAAATCGCGGGAAACGCGGCGAAAACGCTGCGTTTTTTTCCCGCGGAAAACGCAATCGCCAGTGGGTGCTCGCCCTTAGTTTGGTTCTGAGCCTGGACACTTCTTCATTTAAGTGCAGTACCTCCCTGGTGGCATTACATAGACTGTGGAGACGATTGATTGAGCTGTGACTCATTGACCTCTGGAGGACACTTCATCCAGGGGTCAGGAACTACAGCTATCACTCCACTGCCCATAATAGTTTTGGGAAGTTGGATTATATATTTTTATCACACGGCCTGCTGAACTTTGCCCCTAGAAGCTCTATGGGTAACTTTCTCTGGTTGGACCACGCACTCGTCTATGGAGCTCTCCTAGTACAATGGGAGGGATGAATACTTGGAGACATAATGACAATCTCTTAGGAGATGACTGCTGCCTAGAGATGAGCGAGCATACTCGCTAAGGACAAATACTCGAGCAAGTATTGTCCTTAGCGAGTAGCTGCCCGCTCGTGAGAAAAGATTCGGGTGCCGGCGGGGGTGAGTGGTGGTTGCGGGAGTGAGAAGGGAGCGGGGGGGGGGGGGGGGAGAGAGAAAATCTTTTCTCACGAGCGGGTAGGCACTCGCTAAGGACAATACTCGCTCGAGTATTTGTCCTTAGCAAGTATGCTCGCTCATCTCTACTGCTGCCTCGAGGAGATTTGCTGGGCCATCGAGACCTTTGCTGAAAACACACTAGACTGACACGGCAAACCCGCCCATTAAGTGGGAAGCCCATAAATGTGTCTTAAAGGGTACATTTATTTCTCATGGGGCGAGACTCAAAAAAGTCTCCCTCCCATTGACTCTTTCATGGTTCAGTAGAATTAATACTATTAAGATGAACTCACTTCCTAAGCTTCTGTATCTCTTCTTAACCCTACCCATACAGATTTTGCAAAAGTATTTTATTAAACTACAAAGGGCGGTGAAACGCTTTGTATGGGAAGGATCTAAATCCCATCTGAGCTATAATCTCCTCACCGAAAAAAAGAGAGAGGGGGGGCAGGTTTACCAGATTATAGATCTGCAAGACCATTTTGGACCTCATGCACAAGGGGTCCTCCAAACTCTGGGTAGAACTGGAGCAAAACTCCGCCCCTTATAAGGCTCAGGGGATCTTCTGGCTTAGGAGTGGTCTGGGACAGCATGGTATAAAGGTCTTGCCCTTTCTGAACTCTCTTCTGAGGATATTGGACAGTTGTGCACAACAAGGAGGTCTGATAACCACTCCAGGACCATGGGCTTCTCTGGCAGGGAATCTGGACTTCCCCCTAGGAGACACAGGATTACTGCTTCTAGATAGACTGGGGACACATATCCCTAGAATTCGTGACCTTGTACTGGAAGACGGAATTAAACAACTGACCACGATTTTCGGATGTGGACCCATGGTAGGTGCATGGTTTCAATACTTACAGATATGCCATTTTTCAAGAGCTCAGGGATCAATATTGGAACTGACTGTTCCACCCACGCAATTATGCGCTATTCCCTGAAACTTGAGGGGTGTCTACAATATACTAGTAGCCAGGGAGGCTCGGGACTCTGATCTGGACTTCCAGGGACAGTGGGAAAAAGAAGTAAGTAGAGCTCTGTCGGACGATGATTGGACCAAAGTCTTAAGCTTAACACCCAAAATGTCGGTCTCAAGTAGACACCATGAACTGAATTATAAGCTTCTCGCAAGGTGGAACACACCCTGGCTCATTTGGCCAGAATATATCCTGGATTCTCCAATAGGTGCTGGAAGTATTTGGAGGAGGTGGGTACGTTCACACACATCTTGTGGTCCTTCCCTCGGATTATGTGCTATACAATATCCTGAAATGGGGCTCACTGGTACTCACTCCTGAGATGGCTTTATTATCAATTTTACCGGGATCCATAGCGACTAGCAAGAAAGATATCCTTAGATTCTTCCTTCTAGCCATGAGGATGGTGATACCTCAGTTCTGGAAGTCCCATTTCTTTTTCAGCTGTACACTGAGAGCTAACAGTCAGAGAAGCTTTAACAAACCAAACACAGAGACTGCATTAAAGATTGTTATTTAGAGTCCAGTTCATCACGTCATTTGCTCCTTCTGTTTCGTTAATGACCTGTTTGCAACAGTAATTAGAGATGAGCGAACGTACTCGTCCGAGCTTGATATTCGTGCGAATATTAGGGTGTTCGGGATGCTCGTTACTCGTAACGAGCACCACGCGGTGTTCTGGTTACTTTCAGTTTCCTCTCTGAGACGTTAGGCGCGCTTTTCTGGCCAATTGAAAGACAGGGAAGGCATTACAACTTCCCCCTGTGACGTTCAAGCCCTATACCACCCCCCTGCTGTGAGTGGCTGGGGAGATCTGATGTCACCCGAGTATAAAAGTCGGCCCCTCCCGCGGCTCGCCACACATGCCTTGTGAGTTAGCTGAGGGAAAGTACTATCGTGCTGGTGCTGCTGTAGGGAGAGCGTTAGGAGTCAGTGTAGGCTTCAAGAACCCCAACGGTCCTTCTAAGGGCCACATCTACCTGTGTGCAGGCTGCTGCTAGCAGTGTTTTTTTTTTTTTTTTCTCAAAATCGGCAGTGCAGAGCATTGCACCCGGTATTAGGGACAGAAGTGGTGTATAGGCAGGGAGAGTGTTAGGAGTGAGTGTAGCCTTCAAGAACCTCAACGGTCCTTTCTAGGGCCAAATTTAAGCGTGTGCAGTACTGTGCTGGCTGCTGTTAGCAGTGTTGCATTTTTTTTTTTTTTCTAAAAATCGTCTGTGCAGAGCATTGCACCCTCCATTGATACTACAGGGACAGAATTGTGTAGGCAGGGCCACAACACAGTTATTGTTCATTGAATATACGCAGTGGGTCCTTCCCTTTGCTAAAAAGGACAAAAAATTATATTTGGCCAGCCTGTGTCAGTCCTAAGGTCTCCGTGTACGTGTGTGCTGCGTGGACAACGTACAAAAATCAGACGCAACCAGCTACGGTTTACTGCAGGCTTGCGCCATTGTCTTTCCTGACTGGCAAATACCTGCTCTGCTAGAGTTAATAACTCTGCTACACTATAGTTGTGTGACACTTTTTGAGGGCCACACCACAGATATTAAACTTCTTGTTCATTGAATATACGCAGTGGGTGCTTCCCTTTGCAAAAAAGGAAAAGAAATTATATTTGGCCTGCAGGCTTGCGCCAATTTATTTCCTGCCTGGGAAATCAAATCACTGGTAATACAGCATGCTGAGGGGTAGGGGTAAGCCTAGAGGACGTGGACGTGAACGTGGCCGAGGACGCGTAGGCCCAAGTGAGGGTGTGGGCACAGGCCGAGCTCCTGATCCAGGTGTGTCGCAGCCGACTGCTGCGCGATTAGGAGAGAGGCACGTTTCTGGCGTCCCCACATTCATCGCCCAATTAATGGGTCCACGCGGGAGACCTTTATTAGAAAATGAGCAGTGTGAGCAGGTCCTGTCCTGGATGGCAGAAAGTGCTTCGAGCAACCTATCGTCCAGCCACAGTTCTGCGCCGTCCACTGCTGCAAATCTGAATCCTCTGTCTGCTGCTCCTCCTTCCTCCCAGCCTCCTCCCTCCACTACAATGACACCTGCTCAGGAGCGGGAACACTCCCAGGAACTGTTCTCGGGCCCCTGCTTAGATTGGACAGCAGTGGTTCCTCTCCCACCAGAGGAGTTTATCGTCACTGATGCCCAACCATTCGAAAGTTCCCGGGGTCCGGGGGAAGAGGCTGGGGACTTCCGCCAACTGTCTCAAGAAGTTTCTGTGGGTGAGGAGGACGATGACGATGAGACACAGTTGTCTTGCAGTGAGGTAGTAGTAAGGGCAGTAAGTCCAAGGGAGCAGCGCACAGAGGATTCGGAGGAAGAGCAGCAGGACGATGAGGTGACTGACCCAACCTGGTGTGCAACGCCTACTCAGGACAGGTCTCCAGAGGGGGAGGCAAGGTCATCAGCAGGGCAGGTTGCAAGAGGCAGTGCGGTGGCCAGGGGTAGAGGCAGGGCCAGACCGAATAATCCACCAAGTGTTTCCCAAAGCACACCCTCGCGCCATGCCACCCTGCAGAGGCCGAGGTGCTCTAAGGTCTGGCAGTTTTTCACAGAGACGCCTGACGACCGACGAACAGTGGTGTGCAACCTTTGTCGCGCCAAGATCAGCCGGGGAGCCACCACCAACAGCCTCACCACCACCAGCATGCGCAGACATATGATGGCCAAGCACCCCACAAGGTGGGACGAAGGCCGTTCACCGCCTCCGGTTTGCACCACTGCCTCTCCCCCTGTGCCCCAACCTGCCACTGAGATCCAACCTCCCTCTCAGGACACAGGCACAACCGTCTCATGGCCTGCACCCACACCCTCACCTCCGCTGTCCTCGGCCCCATCCAGCAATGTCTCGCACCGCACAGTCCAGCCGTCGCTAGCGCAAGTGTTGGAGCGCAAGTGCAAGTACGCCACCACGCACCCGCACGCTCAATCGTTAACCGTCCACATCGCCAAATTTATCAGCCTTGAGATGCTGCCGTATAGGGTTGTGGAAACGGAGTCCTTCAAAGCTATGATGGCGGCGGCGGCCCCGCGCTACTCAGTTCCCAGTCGCCACTACTTTTCCCGATGTGCCGTCCCAGCCCTGCACGACCACGTCTCCCGCAACATTGTACGCGCCCTCACCAACGCGGTTAGTGGCAAGGTCCACTTAACTACGGACACGTGGACAAGCACAGGCGGGCAGGGCCACTACATCTCCCTGACGGCACATTGGGTGAATTTAGTGGAGGCTGGGACAGAGTCAGAGCCTGGGACCGCTCACGTCCTACCCACCCCCAGAATTGCGGGCCCCAGCTCGGTGGTGGTATCTGCGGCGGTGTATGCTTCTTCCACTAAAGCACCCTCCTCCTCCTCCTCCTCCTCAACCTCTGTCTCGCAATCTAGATGTGTCAGCAGCAGCAGGACGTCGCCAGCAGTCGGTGTCGCGCGGCGTGGCAGCACAGCGGTGGGCAAGCGTCAGCAGGCCGTGCTGAAACTACTCAGCTTAGGAGATAGGAGGCACACGGCCCACGAATTGCTGCAGGGTCTGACAGAGCAGACGGACCGTTGGCTTGTGCCGCTGAGCCTCCAACCGGGCATGGTCGTGTGTGACAACGGGCGTAACCTGGTGGCGGCTCTGCAGCTCGGCAGCCTCACGCACGTGCCATGCCTGGCCCACGTCTTTAATTTGGTGGTTCAGCGCTTTCTGAAAAGCTACCCACGCTTGTCAGACCTGCTCGTAAAGGTGCGCCGGCTCTGCGCACATTTCCGCAAGTCCCACACGGACGCTGCCACCCTGCGCACCCTGCAACATCGCTTTAATCTGCCAGTGCACCGACTGCTGTGCGACGTGCCCACACGGTGGAACTCTACGCTCCACATGTTGGCTAGGCTCTATGAGCAGCGTAGAGCTATAGTGGAATACCAACTCCAACATGGGCGGCGCAGTGGGAGTCAGCCTCCTCAATTCTTTTCAGAAGAGTGGGCCTGGTTGGCAGACATCTGCCAGGTCCTTCGAAACTTTGATCAGTCTACCCAGGTGGTGAGCGGCGATGCTGCAATCATTAGCGTCACCATTCCTCTGCTATGCATCTTGAGAAGTTCCCTGCAAACCATAAAGGCAGCCGCTTTGCGCTCGGAAACAGAGCCGGGGGAAGACAGTATGTCGCTGGATAGTCAGAGCACCCTCCTGTCTATATCTCAGCACGTTCAGGAGGAGGAGGAGGAGGATGAGGAGGATGAGGAGGAGGGGGAAGAGACAGCTTAGCCCACTGCTGACGGTACCCATGCTGCTTGCCTGTCATCATTTCAGCGTGTATGGCCGGAGGAGGAGGATCCTGAAAGTGATCTTCCTAGTGCGGACAGCCATGTGTTGCGTACAGGTACCCTGGCACACATGGCTGACTTCATGTTAGGATGCCTTTCTCGTGACCCTCGCATTCAACGCATTCTGGCCACTACGGATTACTGGGTGTACACACTGCTCGACCCACGCTATAAGGAGAACCTTCCCAGTCTCATTCCCGAAGAGGAAAGGGGTTCGAGAGTATTGCTATACCACAGGACCCTGGCGGACAAGCTGATGGTAAAATTCCCATCCGACAGCGCTAGTGGCAGAAGGCGCAGTTCCGAGGGCCAGGTAGCAGGGGAGGTGCGTAGATCGAGCAGCATGTACAGCCCAGACAGTGCAACAGTCTTTAAGGGCCTGGCCAGCTTTATGGCTCCCCAGCAAGACTGTGTCACCGCTCCCCAGTCAAGGCTGAGTCTGCGGGAGCACTGTAAAAGGATGGTGAGGGAGTACGTAGCCGATCGCACGACCATCCTCGGTGACGCCTCTGCCCCCTACAACTACTGGGTGTCGAAGCTGGACACGTGGCCTGAACTAGCGCTGTATGCCCTGGAGGTGCTTGCTTGTCCTGCGGCTAGCGTTTTGTCGGAGAGCGTGTTTAGTGCGGCTGGGGGAATCATCACAGATAAGCGTACCCGCCTGTCAACCGACAGTGCCGACAGGCTAACACTCATCAAGATGAACAAAGCCTGGATTTCCCCAGACTTCTCTTCTCCACCAGCGGACAGCAGCGATACGTAAGCAATACGTATTATGCACCCGCGGATGGAAGCTACGTTCTCTCTCACCATCCAAAACGGGGACATTTCTGCTTCATCAATCTGTGTCTAATATTCCTCCTCTGAATACGCTGAACGGGCAATTTTTCTTAGGGCCACAAGGCTCACTCATCTAATTTTTCGAAACAATTTTTATATGTTTCAATGCTCTTAAAAGCGTTGAAACTTTAACTTGAACCAATTTTTCGTTAAACTGGGCTGCCTCCAGGCCTAGTTACCACTTAAGCCACATTAACCAAAGCGATTAATGGGTTTCACCTGCCATCTTGGTTGGGCATGGCCAATTTTTACTGAGGTACATTAGTACTGTTGGTACACCAATTTTTTGGGGCCCTCACCTACAGTGTAATCATAGCAATTTGTATGTTCTTCACCTGCACTCATGGTACAGAAGTGTGTGTGGGGTTGGCCTACACTTTAGCTACATAAATGTAACTTGGGCCTTGGCTATACTGCAGCTACTGAAATGGAACGAAGACTGCGCTCCCACTATACTGCTGCTTCGGAATTGTTACTGGGGCCTGTCTTGAGTGCTACTATTGCTGCCATGGAACGAAGACTGCGCTCCCGCTATACTGCTGCTTCGGAATTGTTACTGGGGCCTGTCTTGAGTGCTACTATTGCTGACATGGAACGAAGACTGCGCTCCCGCTATAATGCTGCTAGTGATATGTTAGTGGGGCCTGTCTTGAGTGCTACTATTGCTGACATGGAACGAAGACTGCGCTCCCGCTATAATGCTGCTAGTGATATGTTAGTGGGGCCTGTCTTGAGTGCTACTATTGCTGACATGGAACAAAGACTGCGCTCCCGCTATAATGCTGCTAGTGATATGTTAGTGGGGCCTGTCCTAAATGCTACGGCTGAAATGTTACGAATTCTGGGCTCTGCCTATACCGCTGCTAATGGTATGTCTCTGGGGTGTGGAAACAGAGGCTTCCCAAAGACATGATGGCGGCGAGGCCATTTCCCACCAACGCGGTTACTGTAAAGGTGCATATAACCACGGACACGTGTAGAGGACACGTAGTGCCTCAAAAACATCCCCCTCCTCCTCCAACAGGGAAAACAAACATTCTTGGCAAATGCCTTTGCATTGGTTCGTCTGGTGGCAGTCCAAGAATTTCACCTTTACCGACACTACAAGAGAGACCCCCCACCATCCCCCCGCCACGGCCCACTTAATCCTGGCCACATTCCGAAAACCAACAAAATAAAACCGCGCTACTAGGTCCGCAGTCACCACCACATTACCACCAACGCGGTTACTGTTAAGGTGCATATAACCACGGACACGTGTAGAGGACACGTAGTGCCTCAAAAACATCCCCCTCCTCCTCCAACAGGGAAAACAAACATTCTTGGCAAATGCCTTTGCATTGGTTCGTCTGGTGGCAGTCCAAGAATTTCACCTTTACCGACACTACAAGAGAGACCCCCCACCATCCCCCCGCCACGGCCCACTTAATCCTGGCCACATTCCGAAAACCAACAAAATAAAACCGCGCTACTAGGTCCGCAGTCACCACCACATTACCACCAACGCGGTTACTGTTAAGGTACATATTACCAGTCTGACTGGGGCATGCAGAGACACCTTGACAGAATGAATAGTGTGTGACACATAGGTTCCCCATTGCTATGCCCACGTGTGCAGCTCCTGATGGCGGTGGCACAGGATTCTATTTCTCATTGCTTCTGTACAGCATTGTGGGCTATCGCCCGCCACTTTTAAAGAGGGTCGCTGCCTAGCCGTGCCAACCTCTGCAGTGTGTGCCTGCGGTTCCTCCTCATGGCAGACGCACTTCTAAATAGACATGAGGGTGGTGAGGCATGAGGGCAGCTGAAGGCTGCGCAGGGACACTTTGGTGTGCGCTGTGGGGGGGAGGGGGGGTGGTTGGGCAGCATGTAACCCAGGAGAAGTGGCAGTGGAGTGTCATGCAGGCAGTGATTGTGCTTTGTTGGAGGTAGTGTGGTGCTTAGCTAAGGTATGCCATGCTAATGAGGGCTTTTCAGAAGTAAAAGTTTTTTGGGAGGGGGGGGGGGCCCCACTCTTGCCGCTATTGTGGCTTAATAGTGGGACCTGTGAACTTGAGATGCAGCCCAACATGTAGCCCCTCGCCTGCCCTATCCGTTGCTGTGTCGTTCCCATCACTTTCTTGAATTGCCCAGATTTTCACACAAGGAAGCCTTAGCGAGCATCGGCGAAATACAAAAATGCTCGGGTCGCCCATTGACTTCAATAGGGTTCGTTACTCGAAACGAACCCTCGAGCATCGCGAAAAGTTCGTCCCGAATAACGAGCACCCGAGCATTTTGGTGCTCGCTCATCTCTAACAGTAATACATTCGTGAGGCTTTTGTCAGCATTTTTGTATGTTATGTACAAAGTCTCTAATAAAACATATTTTGCCTTAAAAAAAAAAAAATAGTCTCGCAAAAAGTACATTTTTATGTAGTTCTGCCAATGAAAAAAAAAGTCATGGCTTTTGAAAGGCAGGGACAAAAAACTGAAAATAAAAAAATGGAAAATCTCTAGACTTTAAGGGGTTTTACACTATTTATATATATATATATATATATATATATATATATGCACACACACACACACTGGAGTAACTATAAGGGATGCTGAGGATGTGGTTTACATCCGGGCCCAGGAGCCTTACGGGGCCCATAAGGCCTCTCTTCTCTATATTGGGAGCCCAGTACTATGAATAAAGCATTATAGTTGGGGACCCTGTTACAGCTTTTGCATTGGAGCTTCCAGTTATGCGTATATACGGTATATATCTATGGATGAGAATGAAAATTGTAGCATGGAGTAATGCAAGTAATATAATGTGTTCCAGCCGCCTCAAGGAATGGATAAATGACTTATATGACTGTTATAAAAAGGTTATTATCACATCCAGGATTCATCCTGCCACTCCGTTTGGCTTTTCATGACTAACATTTCAGGTTGGTTAACTTATTGATCCTCATTTCATGGCCCTTAGGTTCCATGTAGCTAAACAGGGTGTGATGTGTTCCATTTTCTTCAAGTAATTACTTTCAGTTGCAGTTAGAGTTTTCCTTTAAGTGATTTTGGATGTTGATAAGACAAATATACGTTCTCAAGAATCTAATTGCCATATCTTATTCATGCCCAGATAGTCCACGTTGTTTTGAAACATATTCCTTGGCAGCTACTTAGGTTAATTCATCCCATGAATGCCTACTTGCCAGCCACATAAATATATTGAGTCAGAATGTAACTGCGGTGCTACAAAACGCACTGGGGAACTCCAAAGCTTTCTGGCACTAACTTCTATTCAAACTCTCCTTTCTTGACCTTTGAGACCCTCATATATCCAATATACTATTTACATTTAATAGCCAGAAAATAACCTCTCCATCTTCTCCCTACATGTAGCAACCACCCCAGTTTTGTCCTAGAAAGCCTGGTATCAAATTTAACAGAAGCTGACAAAATAATGTAAAATGTCATTCATCATTATTATTTCTATGTAGCTGCAGAAAAACAGCTGAGGCCCGGGAGCACAGACAAGGACTGCAGAAACAAATCATATTTATAACCCATATCTCTCAAGATTGAAATAGGATGTGAATTTCCATAAGAACAATAGTAACAATCAGCCCTCTTTAGAAAGATTCCACCGCAATCAACTGTAAAGGGGTTGTAAGGATTACATTAAGACTGCAGACTGTTAGGGGGTCATTGTAGGAAGAGACGGGCAAATTAGGGTCCTCAAGGACTACCATTTAGTATTGGTTAGAGAAGAAATGTTTACACCTCTTGGAGGAGTGCCAACAAAAATCTACACCGTTCAATACCGATATGATAGATAGATATGAGATAAATAGATAGATAGATAGATAGATAGATAGATAGATAGATAGATAGATAGATAGATAGATAGATATTAGATAGATATGAGATAGATAGATATGAGATAGAGAGATAGATATGAGATAGATAGATAGATAGATAGATAGATAGATAGATAGATAGATATAGATACATAGATAGAGAGATATGAGATAGATAGATAGATAGATATAAGATAGATAGATAGATATGAGATAGAGAGATAGATATGAGATAGATAGATAGATAGATAGATAGATATAGATACATAGATAGAGAGATAGAGAGATATGAGATAGAGAGATAGATAGATAGAAGATAGATAGATGATAGATAGATAGATATGAGATAGATAGATATAGATATGAGATAGATAGGAAATAGATAGATAGATAGATAGATAGATAGATAGATGCATATGAGATAGATAGATATGAGATAGATAGATAGATACATTTGCAATCAAAATTATTCAACCCCCACTGCAAATTAGTCATTTGCCAAATGTACAAACTTTTAACTGTTTGCAAGAAAACAAACAAGAACAATTTAACATGTAATTTCTCCAAATTCAGCACAAAATGCTACTTTTATTGCGGTCTCAGGATTATTCAAGCCCGGCATGACAAGCATTTTAATACTTAGTAAAGGTCTCTTTTGCTGATATGATCTGCTGCAAACATGAAATATAGCCAGACAGCGGCTTCTGACAGCATTTCAGAGGAACCTTAGCTCATTGCTCATGGGCACAGCTGATGCAACTAATGAAATCCTTGATTAGTTGTATCAGGTGTGCTTGAGAGAACACCTGATTTTCAAATGTGTGCTCTTATGAGGGATTCTATTCAAGCGAGTTGAATAATTTTGAAACGGCAGCAGTCATTAAACATGGCACTTTGTGTTGATTTTGGAGAAAATGCTTCTTTTATTACTTGTACATTACTTGTGTTCAGCTATTGTAATTGTTCTTGTTCGATTATTTATTTATTTATTTTCTTAAGCTGAAAGTTTGGGGGTTGAATAAGATAGATAGATAGATAGATAGATAGATAGATAGATAGATAGATAGATAGATAGATAGATAGATAGATAGATAGATAGATAGATAGATAAATAGATATGAGATGGATAGATGGATAGATAGATATGAGATAGAGAGATAGATAGATAGATAGATATGAGATAGATAGATATGAGATAGAAGATAGATAGATATGAGATAGATAGATGGATAGATAGATAGATAGATAGATAGATAGATAGATAGATATGAGATAGATAGATATGAGATAAATAGATAGATAGATAGATAGATAGATAGATAGATAGATAGATATGAGATAGATAGATAGAAGATAGATAGATAGATATGAGATAGATAGATATAGGATAGATAGATATGGGATAGATGGATAGATAGGTAGATGATAGATAGATAGATAGATAGATAGATATGAGATAGATGGATAGATAGGTAGATGATAGATAGATAGATAGATAGATAGATAGATAGATAGATAGATAGATAGATAGATAGATAGATATGAGATAGATAGATAGATAGAAGATAGATATGAGATAGATAGATAGATATGGGATAGATAGATAGAAGATAGATATGAGATAGATAGATGGATATGAGATAGATAGATAGAAGATAGATATGAGATAGATAGATGGATATGAGATAGATAGATAGATATGAGATAGATAGATAGATAGAAGATAGATATGAGATAGATAGATAGATATGAGATAGATAGATAGAAGATAGATATGAGATAGATAGATGGATATGAGATAGATAGATAGATAATTTTCCAGTAAACATTAGTCGCTATGTTGCTTAATAAAAACAGCTATCCCAGCATGGAGGTGTACGGGGCGTATGGTCTCATATGGCATGACAATAGGCAGGGATTTATAACACCCAATACTCATTTTGAGTCTTTCAGCATTATAACAAAGCCATTCATTTTTATTTTAGTAGCACTGACTGTCCAAGGAGAACATGTTTTAACAATCAGGTTAGCAAAAATTCATTGTTGTGGAGGTAAAAGGATTTTTTTTTATTTTTCAAATGAGGATAAAAACACAAACCATAGAACATGTACAGTAGTTAGAATTTACTTATGGAATTCATCTTTCCTGTAGTCCAATCAGCAGCACATAAGGGGTTAAGTCTGCATGTCAGGTTGAGACACAGAATTTGGGCTAGCCAAAAGATGAACTTCTTAAATAAATTCTAAGTTTCCTAGACATCCTTCACATATCTTGGGGATGTAGCACATTTCCGTAAGGGCTCTTTCACACTGCTCTATGCGTTTTAACATTTTCTCAGCCACGTTGTAAAATTGCATGAACGGCCTTTCTCTTTTCTCACTACCAGAGTTTTCTCACCTATTCACACAACCGTGAGCATTGTTTTTAGCGAAAAAAATACGTCGCACCCCAGAAAACCCCCCCTCTGCCAAAATCCTCGGGGTGCCTTCCTAAGCCTATATAGAGGGACACTGCTAAAATGCCTCCCCCTCCCTTTCTTTGTCCAGCACTAATAGGAGTCTATGGGTACCGCCGCTATATCTTGGGCAAAAGAAAGTTCCGTATATGCGCCGGCGTGTATTGTGGTTGCATATGTTCCATTTTTCATGGTCCGACATATTTACATGCCATATATTCGCCCATGTGAACAGATGCATTGGAAACAAAGCGCTCAGAAGATCATGTATATCGGTCGGCCCTAAAAACACGCCATTTATGTGCTTGTGTGAAAGAGCCAAAAGATTGGAAAATCTCAGCACGGAAAACAGAATGACCAAAAGTAGAATTTTCTATAGCGGATAAATCCAGTCTATAATTTCAAACACTTCAGAGTTGTAAAGCAGCACAGAGATCTTCTAGTGCACCATTATAGGGCCACGTGTAACCTTATCTTACTCTTTATACAGTGACCATATTGTGCCTAGGTTTGCCCAGGTAAAAAAAAAAGTTTGGTATCGTGTTAGCTAGTAGAGAAAAATGTGATTGTTCTCAGTAAGAGAAACCATTAGGTAATCTACACGATTAGAGAAAATCTAATTCTGTAAATATGAGACCTTTTAATGGCTAACAAAAGAGGTATTACAGCGAGCTTTCCAACCAACCTAGGGTTCTTCCTCGGGTTAATAGGAGAACCATCACATTTTGCCACCCAGGACACAGGAGTCTGATATTTGTTTTATTTATCCAACTCCTTTTTTGACTCTTCGGCCAAATCCCCACTTCCTAGTTTGAAATAATATTGTTTCTCTAGAGAGGGTAGAACAGCAAATGATGTGGAACCAACCAGAACCCGGAACCCTTTCTCCGAGAGCTCTATAGGATGGCATCATCTGTCTCTGTGGTTTGTCCTTGGTTACCATGTAAAGCATGTATAACACTTTAATTGCCTGTATTACCCTGTCTCAATCTAGTGGTTCACACTTTAGTCAACCGTCCTTAGCTGTAGACGTTAGTGGTACAGTAGTTTGGGTGCAGCAGCGGGATGAGTTATATAGATCAAGTGAATTAAGCAATGGATAAAGTGATTAGAAGGATGTGAGGTACATTAGACAAAATGATATGTCACATGTTTCACTCTGCTGTTTTCTGCCAAGATTCTGCAATAAAACTCTCATTTATTTCCACCTCCCCCACGCTGCCAATTTAAATACCATTAGCTGCCCATTTGTGCTCTGTTGTGCGACAGAGGACTAACTGCACGAGCCTTGTTCCCTCTGTCACATTATTCTCCAGATGGTGATCTCCGGGGACATAGTAAGGGCATAGGCTTAGAATAGGATGAACCGGGAAGTATTTAACCATGGCAACACACCCATTATGCAAAGTATATGAATTGTGAACACTGTCATTGTATGGACCAATGTGTTTCAATTGGGAATGCACTTTACTGCGCATAAAGGTAAAATCCACTAAAGGTGCCATAAGAATTAAAATAATTATCAGTCTTATACAGTTTGATACACTCATTGTCAAAAAAATCCAGCCCCAGAAGAAGTTGTCATTTTGCTGCAAAACTCGGCATGTAGTTCCATCTCAGGTAGATATACAAATAATGAGGTTTGTGGGTAATTAGATGAACTGTCTTGTCACCGGAGGCCCTAAAAGTGGTTTCCCCCTTCGGCCTATAAAGGGCTCTCAGAGGCTCCTTGTGTGTAGTGACCTCTTCTTCCACTTGTGTGGAGCTTGTTGACCACTAGACGCCTCTATGACGCAGAGAAGAGGCGTTTCACCCAGTTACCGGAGTCTGAGAGGGGCACATTATTGGGATGTGAGAAGCTAGATGGTCGAATCAACAAATTGCTGCCACCTGGGCCATTCTGACCAGACTGTTGGTAGGTGTTGGCACCAGTGAATATGTAAGGGCACACAAGGTGCCCGGGCTCAGGATACCCCTTACAGACCACCAATAGAGAGGAGCGTCTGATCGTCCG
This sequence comes from Eleutherodactylus coqui, assembly GCF_035609145.1. Classification (NCBI taxonomy): domain Eukaryota; kingdom Metazoa; phylum Chordata; class Amphibia; order Anura; family Eleutherodactylidae; genus Eleutherodactylus; species Eleutherodactylus coqui. Next base: position 254,899,582 of record NC_089841.1, read on the forward strand.
ACAAGTACCAGCAGATCCAATTTTTTCTTCTGGTCCAAATAAACATACAAATGACAGCAGCACTCCCAAGAAGATCACTAACTGGAGCGAGATAATCCGTTGTGCAAAGCTCAAAAGTGGGAGCCCGACTCCTAGGTTCCAAGTTCCATATAATGAAGATAAATTAAGTTTGAGCAGCATCAACTGGTATAAAATTCACTGCATCAGTTAAGATGCCTCTTTATTGAACCAACATAGTAAAAGGTGGACGAGCCACGTATCGACCCTGTCACAGGGTCTTGATAAAGACAGTGAATAGAAGGCATCATAGCAGCTAGTGTCCACCCAGTAGCTAAGGAAACTGACAGTTAGCAATACAACTTGCATAGGAAAAGACTGCAAACACATATATAAAGACGAAAGCACTCACTGACTGACTCACTGACTGACTGACTCACCACTAATTCTCCAACTTCCCGATGTCGTAGAAATATGAAATTTGGCACAAGCATGGATTATGTCCAAAATAGGAAAAGTAAAGGGGTCCCAACTCGATTATTTAATTCTAGCGCAAAAAAACTAGCGTCCAAATTTTATGTACGGAATCTAATTCTCTCACTTCCCGATGTCGTAGAAACATGAAATTTGGCACGGGCATTGATTATGTCATAAATAGGAGAATCTAATGGGTCCCAACTCGATTATTCAATTTTAAGCGCAAAAGAATTAGCATCCAAATTTTACGTGCGTGATCTAATTCTCTTATTTCCCGATGTCATAGAAACGTGAAATTTGGCGTAAGCATTGATTATGTCATGAATAGAAAAAGCTAATGGGCCCCAACTCGATTATTCAATTCTAGCACAAAAGAACTAGCGTCCAAATTTTACGTACAGAATCTAATTCTCTCACTTGAAATTTGGCACGAGCATTGATTATGTCATAAATAGGGAAAGCAAATGGGTCCCAACTCGATTACTCAATTCTAAGCGCGAAAGAATTAGCGTCCAAATTTTACGTATGGAATCTAATTCTCTCACTTCCCGATGTCATTTTATATAAAGGATACGTCGCATGATTACCTCCACGTGGTGTTTCCTGGGTAACGCAAAGAACCATGCAAAATGGTGAACATATTTTTTTCCTCAGTATCTCTAAAGTAACCACGACTTCATAAGATTTTCCGTGTGAACACCAGATAAACACCAGTACCAAATTAACTCGGGCGAAGCCGGGTATATCAGCTAGTTCCATATAAAAGTCACATAACAGTTAGAAATAGTGCTATGCATGTACACACCTGACAGTTTAGCCCGAAAAGTTACCTGAAACCACAGGTACACTTTAAGGGGTTAAAGATTGTGGTGCGTACTAGCGTATGACTGACGTCACGTATGTCTGTCTACCCACTGTATTCACTAAGCTCTGGTCATGTCTAATTAGAAGCCAGTACAATCTAAGGAGAAGGTCCCAAAATACTGCTTCCACTATGTCCTGGTAGGGAAGATGGTTCAGGAGCCCAATATTAACTGTCACCATGAAGTAAAACAGTACTTAATGTGATAACCATATGAATGAAATGTCAAGGCTTAAAGTGACCTCTGGTCCTGGGTACAAAATTTGTCCAAAAGGTGAGTTATATGCCTTGGTGCTGTGCTTTCACCCCATTCTCGTATGGATCCAAATGTTCCCGGGGCCCCTCTGCGTTATTCCAAGATGGCCATGTCACTACTGTCATTGCTCGATGCAAACTGCACGTCACTAGTCAGAGACTACATGCTACTGACTAGCTAGTGCTGCTCACATGAGCATGGCTGCCCATCCGGGATAGCGGGCAATGTCTTAGGCGACTGATGCACCACAACTCTCAGTGTGCATTGGGTGGTCTAGGAATAGCCATCTTGGAAGAATGAATGAATGGAGAAGGGCCCCAGGAACAGGCAGATTGGCAGCAGAATCGGGAGAAAGGATGGCACCAGGCAATATCACTCCACCTTGCAGGTCTTTGGATTAATATTTTTCCCAGCAGTTGAGGATCTATTCATTTATTTCATTTAGGCGGGCTGCACACAAACAAATTTGCATTGCGGAATCCGCAGTGGGCGTCCGCACCGCGGATCCACAGTAAATGCCATTGTAAAATGCTATGAAAAAGTGCTTCTTCCTGCACATTCGTGGAAATCAACTGCGATTTCTGCTTGCGGAGGAGAAATCACAGCATGTTCCATTTAAGTGTGGATGCCGCATGGACAGCTTCTATTGATTTCAATGGAAGCTTTCCGACCCACGGCCCTTCCACAACTGTCATTGCAGATCATTTGCGGATTTCGCGTCATCGCCTAGCAACGGTGTGGGAAAATAAACATGTGAAAATAAAGATCTGTACCGCGTATATCCGACGGCTCGCCGTCCGTACCATCTGCAGTACAGATAATGAAGAAAGAAGTCAGTTATGCGGGGTCACCGGCCGGGGTCAGAGCCGTATTCCACTGGGTGTTAAAGATTTGCTATAGGTAGTAAATAGAGATGAGTGAGCACCAAAATGCTCCAGTGCTCGTTACTCGAGTCAAACTTTCAGTGATGCTCGAGAGTTCGTTTCGAGTAACGAACCCCATTGAAGTCAATGGACGACTCGAGCATTTTTGTATATGACTGGTGCTCCGCTAAGGTTTTCATTTGTGAAAATCTTAGCAAATCACCAAAGTCATGTAAAAAACACAGAAATGGATAGGGCAGGCGAGGAGCAACATGAATGGGTGTGAGTGAGAGCTGCCTCTGATTGGTGAGGCTGTGACCAATCAGAGGCAGCTCATTCAGCGGGCGGGGATTTTAAATCCCCGGCTGCTGAATACTACTCAGAGCAGTTCAGGAGAACTGCCGGCCAAACGCAGCTGAACTCCGGCTGCAGCGGAAAGGTGAGTATACATTTTTTAAATTATTTTTACACATTTTAGGATGATTTTCAGGTAAGGGCTTATATTTTTACGCCCTTCCCGAAAATTCATCCCGCGCTCGCCGGCAGCCAATTGCTTTCAATGGTCAGTGCTCGTTTAATCGAGACGAGTACCGCGTGGTGCTCATCTCGAGTAACGAGCATCTCGAACACCTTAATACTCGAACGAGCATCAAGCTCAGACGAGTACGCTCGCTCATCTCTAGTAGTAAAAAAACCAGAATTATTTGATTATAAATAATCACAATCCGCTATATAAAAGATAAAAGAAAAAACAAAAAAATATCATTTTCAAACGCTACTTTCCAATGTGTTTCCAAGTCTACAATATTGATGACTTATCCCTAGAATAGGTCATCAATATCTGATCAGTGGGGGTCCACCACATGGGATCCCCCTCGGCTTAGCTGTTTGAAATAACAGCAGTGCTCCTGTGAGCGCCATCAACTGCTTTAGTGCTTACAAGGCACAGCGCCATATATTGGATAGTGGCTGTGCCTGGTATTGCAGCTCAGTCCCATTCACTTGACTGTTGTCAGGTCATGTGACTGATGAGCGTGACATCACAGGTCTGAGAAGAAGAACGGCAGCACTCAGTCGAGTACCGTGACCTCTTCAATCAGTGAGTGTACCGAGGAGTGGACCCCCACCAATCAGATAGTGATGACCGATCCTGAAAACCCCTTAAATGGAGCCATTATGATCATGATACTAATTGTACATTCCTGCAACAGTAGAAACCAAACAGGCAAAATTCCAAACTGTATCATGATGCGATGAAGTCCCAAAATCTAAATATTCTTATGGCACTAAAGTGTAAACTAGCGTGTGTGTTTTAATGAACTTAATGTTCTATCTCCTCAGCACTCTTCATCGGCCCCATCGAGGCGGATTCTGTGCAGACGCACTCTAGTATGCAAATATGAGATAAACCTTGTTTTTCAGACACAAAAGCTCAGACAAATTAGTTTTACATTCATGAGAGCCAAGTAAATTTCTTTTTGAACATTTGACAGCTGGAGTTGCTACAATTAATCCATAATAACTATGCAACTCAAATTCTTATTTGGTGTCATTCATATGGCACTGCGCTCTCTGAAGCTTTTAGCCAACAGCCAGGAATAGAATCAATTACCGTCTGCGGCATGAAGAGGGGGATTGGTTACTACTTACTAACAATGGAACTATTAACATAATTTAGCTTTTTTTTTATTTTGCTTTCCCTTATTTTTATTTGGAGTGCCTACACCGATCAGCTCTAAAATGAGAACCCTCGGTCTAATAGCCTAATATTGTAAAGGGCACCAATGTGCCACCAGAGCAGCTCTGACCCACCAAGACATGGACTCCACAAGAATGTCTGGAACCAAAACTTTAGCAACATTTCCTTTAAGTCCTGTATAATGCAAGGTAGAGTCTCCATGAAAGGAATTGATTGATTAGCATATCCCCCTCTATGGGATTGAGTTCTGGGGAATTTAAAGGCCATGTTAACAATTTAACCCCTTATGAACGCAGCCTTTAAAAAAAAAATGGTTCCCCCTCCTCTCCCACTTTCAAATGATCATAACTCTTATTTTTCTGTTGACATAGCTGTCTGAGACAAGTTGTATTTATTGTACAATATAATGTACTGAAAATGTTTTTAAAAAAAACTTATAAGTAGAATGAAATGTAGAAAAAAAAATTCCGCCATCTTTAAGGTGGGTCTTATTTTTGAAGGTAAATAAACTGTGAAAGAAAATTTTATTCTGAGGGTCAGGACAATTATGGCAACACTAAATTTACATATACTTTTTTTGCTGTACTACTCTTAAAAAATAAAATCTTTACAAAAAATTTATTTTCTGCAGCCATCTTCTGACCGACATATTTATTTATTTTCTATTGCATTAACTGTCTCGGAGCTTTTTTAGTGGGACATCCATTTTAGGCCTCAGTCACACGGGCGCCCATGTGACTGACACCAGCAGACGTACGTACCTGCAGACGGCCGTCTCTCTGCAGCACCGGAGGAAAGAACATGTGACCGGCTTCATTGCCGGTCATGTGTTCTTTCCTCCGGCGCTGCAGAGACACGGCCGTCTGCAGGTACGTCCGTCTCCTTCCTGCAGTCACACGGGCGCATGGGCGCCGGTGTACGGGTGCCGATGCGCCCGTGTGACTGAGGCCTCAGAGTGTATGCAGTTTTTTTGATCACTTCAATTTTTTCTTGGACAGGCGGTAACCAAAAAGTGCAGTTCTGATGTTATTTTTTTCTTTCTGATGATGCTCACCATGCAGGATAATAATAATAATCTTTATTTGTGTAGCGCCAACTTATTCCGCAGCGCTTTCAGGCATGGATAAATGCAAAACAATACAACAATTGCAATGTGAGGTACATTGGGTTAGACACAAATGGGTTGAGGGTGGTACAGGAGGTGCAGGGGGTGGGGAACACAGGCAATAGGGAATTTCATGTACAGATCATTTATCAGAAGGCAAACAGGGTGGAGCACCATAGGGAGGGGCGAGGGACTAGGTCAGGGGATTTGGTATGCTTCCCTGAAGAGGTGCGTTTTTAAGGCACATCTGAAATTTCGTGCATCGGGAATTGTCCAGATGCCTTGGGGTAGAGCGTTCCAGAGGATGGGTGCTGCTCTGGTGAAGTCCTGTAGGCGAGCATGAGAGGTTCGTATTACAGGGGTGTTTAGTCTGAGTGTGTTAGCCGATCGGAGTGAGCGGGCTGGGTGGTGTACAGACAGGAGGGAGGCAATGTATGCTTGCGCTGCGCCATGCAGAGCTTTGTGAGTGAGGTAGAGGAGTTTAAATTTAGTTCTGCAGTGGATGGGCAGCCAATGCAGCGACTGGCATAATGCAGAGGCGTCTGAGCAAGGCTGCATAGAAAAAGGAGTCTAGCTGCTGCATTTAGTATGGATTGGAGTGGAGTGAGTCTAGTGCGGGGGAAGCCGATGAGTAGCGAGTTGCAGTAGTCAAGCCGGGAGTAGATGAGGGCAACCACGAGCGTCTTTAGCGTGTCCGTGGTTAGGAATGAACGTATTTTAGCAATATTTCTGAGGTGCATGTGACATGTTTGGGCCAGAGATTGGATATGGGGGGCAAAGGAGAGGTCAGAGTCCAGTGTGACTCTAAATAATAATAAATAATGCATTACATTAGATCGAATCAGATGTTTATAAATGCGGCCATACCAAATATATTTTGGGTTGTTTTTAGTTCTGACTTTTTTAAAATTATAAATACGAACAAAAAGGGCTTTTTAAACTTTTAATATCTTTTGTTTTTTACAATAACACTTATTTTTTAGCCCTCAAAGCAGACTTGAACTTGCAATGCTTTGATTGCTTACCATATACTGCAATAATTTGGTCTTGCAGTATATGGTATTTTTGCAGGCAGTCTAATAGGCAGAAATGCATGCCAGCTCTAGGGGCCTTCAGATAGACCTAGGCAGCCATGACAAACAAACAGGACCTCGTATTCTCATTGCAGGGAGTAGGGTGAGGCATTCAAGACCCCGGAACACTGATCAGGGCATCTAAGGCTGGGTTCACATGGGGTGAATTTGCAGCGGGATTTCTGTGCAGAAATTTGTTGCGTCAAATCCGCCTGCAGCCGCTAATCCCTGATTTGGCCAGACGTGTGGACGAGATTTGATAAAACTTTCATCCACACAGGGCGGCGAATCCGTCGTGGCAAAGCCGGCAGAAGCTGGCGCTGCGGCGCATATTCTTGGGACGCAGCATGCCTATTCTTTTTTTTTTCTGCTGCAGCCGCATTCTCCTCTATGATCCCAGCCTAAAGGGTTAATAGCTGCAATTGGTGTGAACATTGATCACGGCTGTTGTGGCTGGTTGTCAGCTTACATTGGCTATGTATAGAGCAGGATTGGCTCCGGATCCCACTAGTACAAAATTCCCTGCACGCCCAGGATGTAGGTATACAGCACATCCTGGGACATTAAAGTGTTAAATATTTATATTCATCAAACCATTTCTGAACAATTTCTACAATGCGGCAGGACACATTTTGCCGAAAAGGGTCAATGCTATAGTGTTTCTTCTATAATAAGACCTACCCCAATTGATATGGGGGAGTGCCCTTGAAATATAAGCCCTCCTGCTACAGGCTGCTGTGTTCTCCTGAACGCTGACAGAGCATTTCTTCCTGGTAGCACGGCATGAATACCCTGCCTCCAGCAAGCTAATGCTCTGATTGGTTAATCTAGCGCCGTGTCAGCCACTCAGAGCTGGTGCTCGATTAACCAATCACAGCCATTCATTGAATGACATCATTGAATGGTTGTGATTAGAGATGAGCGAATGTACTCGTAACGAGTACTTACGCACCCGAGTACCGCCATTTTCGAGTACTTCAGTACTCGGGCGTAAAGATTCGGGGGGCGCCGGGGGGCTGGGAGAGGCGCGGCGGTGCGGGGGGGGGCAGCGGGGAACAGGGGGGAGCCCTCTCTCTCTCCCTCTCCCCCCCCACTCCCCACTGCTACCCCCCGTGCCGCCACGGCGCCCCCCGAATCTTTACGCGCGAGTACCGCTGTACTCGAAAATGGCGGTGCTCGGGTGCGTAAGTACTCGTAACGAGTACGTTCGCTCATCTCTAGTTGTGATTGGTTAATCGAGCGCCGGCTCTGATTGGCTGATGCGGCATTCTACATCCTGCAGAAGTGATGGAGACCACTGCTAGGTGAGTATTATAAGACACCCCCTGAAAATAAGACACTGTGCCTCTTTTCGAAAAATTAATATAAGACAGTGTCTTATTTTGGGGGAAACACGGTATTAGGAAATACTGATGCCATGAAGGGGTGTACTTGGTCTGCAATAATGTTTAGGTAGGTGCTACTTGAATGTAGGTACCACATGAATGTCTGGACCCAACGTTTCCCAGCATAACATTTCCCAGTGCATCACATTGCCTCCACTGGTTTATCTCTTCCCAGGGTGCATTCTGGGGCCATCTCATCACTAGGTCCGCAATGCTTACACACTCAGGCATCTATATGTTGTAAAAGAACATGTGACCAGGCCACCTACTTCCATTGCTCCATCATCTCCGTCCTATACTCACATGCCCACTGTAGGTGCTTTCACTGGCGGACAAGTGAAATGAGTGGGTGATATGCGCCCATGATGCAGGTAATGTGATAGCGCAGCAATGACAGGTGAAGGCAGCAAATTTTTTTCAAAAATAATTTTTACTTAACAATAGGATTATTTACCACAAGTCGCTCCATAGTAGAGCTTAGATACTTGAACTTTGCATCATAAGTCATCATAACAAAATGCCTACATATTTTCTTAAAGCGACAGTAACTCAATGATCTGGCATAACCTACCAGTGCATTCATCTCCTCCCCCATATCCTCCTAGTTGGCCGCAGCAAGTCATGTATCTCATGGCCTTCCGCAATAATGCCTGATTCCTGTCTCATTAACTGTAGTGTCACCTTCCATGGTTCGGAGGAGCTATGTCCTTTCACAAAGAATGCAAACTCGTTGTAGATGTAATTTCTTCAGAAGTATCCTGTCCTATAACTGTGCCACATCCATCACTAAAAATATTATGCTGCCTCGGGTCATCAGTGCTCGCAGGTGCTCTTTCTGGGTCCAGGAGCCCTGTTGATCGGGCCCTCTTCTGCCAGCTCATGTGACCTCTCTCTGAAGGTCCTCAAAGATACACACATCCACCCATGTACAGACAGGCATATCAAAGGGGCTTAACCTCCTTAGACAAGAGTCAACATGCTAGTGGAAGTAGAGAAAATGGCAGAGTGCCTGTTGGACTCCAGGCAGGGTAGGGAGCAGGTACAGCCTGCATCTACAACTAATCAATTGTTGATTAGGTGCTGTTGGCCTAGTAGCTGACCTTTAAAGGCTGAACCGGGAACAGTCGGTAAAGCTGTTTACTTGAATAAGAAACTTGAACAAATTTGGTAACAGTTCATAACAATTTACATACACCAATAGGACACTGGTGCAGGAGGACTCGTGGTGTGACAGGGAGGAATCACGGGAGGACAGAGGAGTTCCACAGGGCTTGTTATCTGTGGGTCTCTGTTCCCAGCCACTTTTCTTCTCACTTTCTCGAACTCTCTACCGGTACACACTCACAGACTAGGTTCTGCACTCAGCGCAGCACAATGGAGCTTCTCTTTTGCTCCTTAATAAAGAAGCCTGGGTAGATGGGGCCCAGGACAAACACATGCCATTCTCTCCGCTTCCTCCATCTTCCCTACACACAGACTAAAGGTGTCTGTGTGCAGACAGGCTCCTGCATTGAGTATCCCATGTAGAAGACTGCTCGAAAGATAAACAGGGAAGACTCACTCATGCACCTTGCAAACACATATATAAAACAAGGTCACATGACATACAAAAGATACATATCCAAACATAACCCAGACAGTAACCCATTCAGTGCTGCAGCTATGCAATACACATAATATTTACACACATAGAAGACCCTGACAATACATAGGCACAAGACATACATAGATAATTTAGAAACGTCTAGAAAGTTCTGTCCATTAACTTCTGTGCTCTACAGTTATACCAAGTAAGAATAAGTCTTTGTGTAACGTCTAACTATATCTAATCAATGTGTGGGGGCTCTCTGACTTTTGTCATCTTTTTCTGCCTTTGCTGCATCTAAAGAATTGTCATTTGACAGTTGGGAAAGCTACTACGAATACAATCTCTTTTGACTAACTGATTGTGATTGATGTATGAGGCCTTCCCATCGATAGAACTCCCCTCGCAAAAGTGATACAGAATAAAATAGGCATTACAGAAGAGAACACCTTTGGTTAATTTGCTGCTACTAGATGTTAATACAAACCACACACTAAAACTTTCCATATAGTTTAATGCAACATTAAAGTGAACATGTCCCGGGCAGCATGGACCGGGGGCAGATCTGTACTGTGCCCTCATGTACGTGTCTTTCTGCGACATTTCAGTATAAACACAATTTGGACTTTGCCTTAGGCTGCTTTCACTGAAAATCACACAAAACTTGCATGAATATGAAACCCATTCTTTTGAATGTGGTCATATATATGGGTGATTATTTTTCCTGCATCGTGTTGTGCCAAAAAATCACGCCATTTCCTATCCTTGGGTCTACCCTCGGAACACATCGTCCATTGTTTTTAATGGGGCTGGGAAACGCATTGCACGGTGTACGATGTGCACACGAGTGCGATGCGAAGTTTCCTATTGAAAACATTGGGAAACACTTGCTGCGCCAGAGGATCGTAACTGTACTGAAGTGATGGGACACATTTTTGACACAAAACGCCTTACATCACACGTGTGCACGTGTGATATCGGGATGAGTTTCATGGCCCAATAGCACGGTCGACCATGTGTAACAAGTCTAACACTTAGGCTGCCTTCACACAGCTGAACGCGATATTAGCCCGTAAAACTCTGCCCGATATCGCGCTCGCCAGCGTGCAATGTGTCTCTGCGGATGTGAGGCATTCTTGTGTCAAAAACGCCTCCCATCACTTCAGTACAGTTGCGATCCTCCGGCGCTGCTATCATTGAAAACAATGGGTGATACGTTTTGAGGGAACGTCCAAAGTGAGAACATGCCAACATTTTTTGCTGCACAGTGATGCGATGTGGAAAAACATCGTTCATGTATATGACTCCATTCAATAGAGTAGGTTCCATATTTGTGCGAGATTTGTGCATCTTGTAACGCTGTAATCTCATGCGATTTCACTGCTGTGTTAAAGTGTCATTATTTGGAGACACTGTGCAGATCTGTCCCGGGGTCAACCCATCCATGGTTTGGGTAGCATGAGCCTGGTGGCCAGTTCCTTTTAAATAGCAATGCCTGGAATTGATTTGGAGACGTATATTGGTGGTAGGGCAATGTAAATCGGTTCAGAAGTCGCTAGAAATTAGGATGTATTGGGAAAATTAATTCCCATCACCCGGTTTCAAGCTCCCTTTAAACAAAATTAAACAAACTGATAACTGAAGCCAGTTTTTGTGTATGCGGTCTAGTTTGATGGGTGATATCTGGGATTTCTGACAATACATATTGTAGGCACGCCGCTTACAGCTATCATGGGAAGGGTAATACTAATAGAATATGCAGGACCCAAATTATCATTAACATTGAAGATGAGCCGAGTCTGCAGATGTCTGCTTTAAATTCACTGTTTTTGGCTGGAAGGTGGAGCCGTGCGCTACAGACATTTATCCTACCTCCAAGGACAGCTTAAACATTAATTACTTCTGTTCTGATGTTGATGTAGAAGGAATATTAAGCAACTCTATAAACTAATAAACAGTGCAACACTAAATAATTAGCTAAATGCAGAGAAATCAATTATATGGATACACATTTCAAGAAACTGAAGCAACTCCAACAATGTTTAATATAGTGAAATCACGAAGACACAAGTAGACAACTATGAGAGGATGGTTCAAGCCCACGACTGTTGCAGGATAGGCCCGCGGATTTACGACGCGGGGGTAAACAAAACACGCCCACTGGTGATCGCGGAAAAACGATCTGCTGAAAAAAGTATTACTAATATACCACTATATTAATAGAGACCTCCAGCGACGTAAATCCACAGAAAATAGAACGTGCTGCGTTTTTTTTACCATTCACGTAAATCTGCAGTAAAATTCTGCATGTCGGCATTGGCTGGCTGAAAAGCCATTAGGTTCAGAAGCGGCAACCGCGGTACAAATCTGTTTGTGGGCATTTGGCCTTAATGTGATGTACATAGTTCCACAGTTGTAGGAGTTACATAACGTAATATGTGTGCAGGCCTATCACTTACTATATGCTCTCCAGTTAGAAATGTTGGCATGTGGCATCCGGAGTGTGACGTCAGCACCACAAATCATTGCCTCCTTTAGTTCCTAATACTTTTCTAAGTTATGTTAAACAATGTATATTGCCATTACAGGTGGTGACTTAGATAGAGACTGCACAGTCAGGGTTAATAAGCCAAATACTAGAGATGAGCGAGCACCAAAATGCTCGGGTGCTCGTTACTCGGAACGAACTTTTCGCGATGCTCGAGGGTTCGTTTCGAATAACGAACCCCATTGAAGTCAATGGGCGACCCGAGCATTTTTGTATTTCGCCTATGCTCGCTAAGGTTTTCATGTGTGAAAATCTGGGCAATTCAAGAAAGTGATGGGAACGACACAGCAACGGATAGGGCAGGCAAGGGGCTACGTGTTGGGCTGCATCTCAAGTTCACAGGTCCCACTATTAAGCCACAATACCGGCAAGAGTGGGCCCCCCCCCCCTCCCAAAAACTTTTACTTCTGAAAAGCCCTCATTAGCATGGCATACCTTTGCTAAGCACCACACTAGCTACAACAAAGCACAATCACTGCCTGGATGACACTCCGCTGCCACTTCTCCTGGGTTACATGCTGACCAACCGCCCCCCCTCCCCCCCACAGCGCACACCAAACTGTCCCTGCGCAGCCTTCAGCTGCCCTCATGCCACACCACCCTTATGTCTATTTAGAAGTGCGTCTGCCATGAGGAGGAACCGCAGGCACACACTGCAGAGGGGTTGGCACGGCTAGGCAGCGACCCTCTTTAAAAGTGGCGGGCGATAGCCCACAATGCTGTACAGAAGCAATGAGAAATAGAATCCTGTGCCACCGCCATCAGGAGCTGCACACGTGGGCATAGCAATGGGGAACCTATGTGCCACACACTATTCATTCTGTCAAGGTGTCTGCATGCCCCAGTCAGACTGGTAATATGTACCTTAACAGTAACCGCGTTGGTGGTAATGTGGTGGTGACTGCGGACCTAGTAGCGCGGTTTTATTTTGTTGGTTTTCGGAATGTGGCCAGGATTAAGTGGGCCGTGGCGGGGGGATGTTTTTGAGGCACTACGTGTCCTCTCCACATGTCCGTGGTTATATGCACCTTAACAGTAACCGCGTTGGTGGTAATGTGGTGGTGACTGCGGACCTAGTAGCGCGGTTTCATTTTGTTGGTTTTCGGAATGTGGCCAGGATTAAGTGGGCCGTGGCGGGGGGATGGTGGGGGGGCTCTCTTGTAGTGTCGGTAAAGGTGAAATTCTTGGACTGGCACCAGACGAACCAATGCAAAGGCATTCGCCAAGAATGTTTTCCCTGTTGGAGGAGGAGGGGGATGTTTTTGAGGCACTACGTGTCCTCTCCACGTGTCCGTGGTTATATGCAGCTTAACAGTAACCGCGTTGGTGGGAAATGGCCTCGCCGCCATCATGTCTTTGGGAAGCCTCTGTTTCCACACCCCAGAGACATACCATTAGCAGCGGTATAGGCAGAGCCCAGAATTCGTAACATTTCAGCCGTAGCATTAGGACAGGCCCCACTAACATATCACTAGCAGCATTATAGCGGGAGCGCAGTCTTCGTTCCATGTCAGCAATAGTAGCACTCAAGACAGGCCCCAGTAACAATTCCGAAGCAGCAGTATAGCGGGAGCGCAGTCTTCGTTCCATGTCAGTAATAGTAGCACTCAAGACAGGCCCCAGTAACAATTCCGAAGCAGCAGTATAGCGGGAGCGCAGTCTTCGTTCCATGTCAGTAATAGTAGCACTCAAGACAGGCCCCAGTAACAATTCCGAAGCAGCAGTATAGCGGGAGCGCAGTCTTCGTTCCATGTCAGTAATAGTAGCACTCAAGACAGGCCCCAGTAACAATTCCGAAGCAGCAGTATAACGGGAGCGCAGTCTTCGTTCCATGTCAGTAATAGTAGCACTCAAGACAGGCCCCAGTAACAATTCCGAAGCAGCAGTATAGCGGGAGCGCAGTCTTCGTTCCATGTCAGTAATAGTAGCACTCAAGACAGGCCCCAGTAACAATTCCGAAGCAGCAGTATAGCGGGAGCGCAGTCTTCGTTCCATGTCAGTAATAGTAGCACTCAAGACAGGCCCCAGTAACAATTCCGAAGCAGCAGTATAGTGGGAGCGCAGTCTTAGTTCCATTTCAGTAGCTGCAGTATAGCCAAGGCCCAAGTAACATTTATGTAGCTAAAGTGTAGGCCAACCCCACACACACTTCTGTACCATGAGTGCAGGCGAAGAACATACAAATTGCTATGATTACACTGTAGGTGAGGGCCCCAAAAAATTGGTGTACCAACAGTACTAATGTACCTCAGTAAAAATTGGCCATTCCCAACCAAGATGGCAGGTGAAACCCATTAATCGCTTTGGTTAATGTGGCTTAAGTGGTAACTAGGCCTGGAGGCAGCCCAGTTTAACGAAAAATTGGTTCAAGTTAAAGTTTCAACGCTTTTAAGAGCATTGAAACATATAAAAATTGTTTCGAAAAATTAGATGAGTGAGCCTTGTGGCCCTAAGAAAAATTGCCCGTTCAGCGTGATTACGTGAGGTTTCAGGAGGAGGAGCAGGAGGAGGAGGAGGAATATTAGACACAGATTGATGAAGCAGAAATGTCCCCGTTTTGGATGGTGAGAGAGAACGTAGCTTCCATCCGCGGGTGCAGCCTACGTATTGCTTACGTATCGCTGCTGTCCGCTGGTGGAGAAGAGAAGTCTGGGGAAATCCAGGCTTTGTTCATCTTGATGAGTGTTAGCCTGTCGGCACTGTCGGTTGACAGGCGGGTACGCTTATCTGTGATGATTCCCCCAGCCGCACTAAACACCCTCTCCGACAAGACGCTAGCCGCAGGACAAGCAAGCACCTCCAGGGCATACAGCGCGAGTTCAGGCCACGTGTCCAGCTTCGACACCCAGTAGTTGTAGGTGGCAGAGGCGTCACGGAGGACGGTTGTGCGATCCGCTACGTACTCCCTCACCATCCTTTTACAGTGCTCCCGCCGACTCAGCCTTGACTGGGGAGCGGTGACACAGTCTTGGTGGGGAGCCATAAAGCTGTCCAGGCCCTTAAAGACTGTTGCACTGCCTGGGCTGTACATGCTGCTCGATCTCCGCACCTCCCCTGCTACCTGGCCCTCGGAACTGCGCCTTCTGCCACTAGCGCTGTCGGATGGGAATTTTACCATCAGCTTGTCCGCCAGGGTCCTGTGGTATAGCAACACTCTCGAACCCCTTTCCTCTTCGGGAATGAGACTGGGAAGGTTCTCCTTATAGCGTGGGTCGAGCAGTGTGTACACCCAGTAATCCGTAGTGGCCAGAATGCGTGCAACGCGAGGGTCACGAGAAAGGCATCCTAACATGAAGTCAGCCATGTGTGCCAGGGTACCCGTACGCAACATATGGCTGTCTTCACTAGGAAGATCACTTTCAGGATCCTCCTCCTCCTCCTCCTCCTCATCCTCCTCAGGCCATACACGCTGAAAGGATGACAGGCAAGCAGCAGGGGCACCGTCAGCAGTGGGCCAAGCTGTCTCTTCCCCCTCCTCCTCATCCTCCTCATGCTCCCCCTCCTCCTCCTCCTGAATGCGCTGAGATATAGACAGGAGGGTGCTTTGACTATCCAGCGACATACTGTCTTACCCCGCCTCCGTTTCCGAGCGCAAAGCGGCTGCCTTTATGGTTTGCAGGGAACTTCTCAAGATGCATAGCAGAGGAATGGTGACGCTAATGATTGCAGCATCGCCGCTCACCACCTGGGTAGACTGATCAAAGTTTCCAAGGACCTGGCAGATGTCTGCCAACCAGGCCCACTCTTCTGAAAAGAATTGAGGAGGCTGACTCCCACTGCGCCGCCCATGTTGGAGTTGGTATTCCACGATAGCTCTACGCTGCTCATAGAGCCTGGCCAACATGTTGAGCGTAGAGTTCCACCGTGTGGGCACGTCGCACAGCAGTCGGTGCACTGGCAGATTAAAGCGATGTTGCAGGGTGCGCAGGGTGGCAGCGTCCGTGTGGGACTTGCAGAAATGTGCGCAGAGCCGGCGCACCTTTACGAGCAGGTCTGACAAGCGTGGGTAGCTGAACCACCAAATTAAAGACGTGGGCCAGGCATGGCACGTGCGTGAGGCTGCCGAGCTGCAGAGCCGCCACCAGGTTACGGCCGTTGTCACACACGACCATGCCCGGTTGGAGGCTCATCGGCGCAAGCCAATGGTCGGTCTGCTCTGTCAGACCCTGCAGCAGTTCGTGGGCCGTGTGCCTCCTATCTCCTAAGCTGAGTAGTTTCAGCACGGCCTGCTGACGCTTGCCCACCGCTGTGCTGCCACGCCGCGCGACACCGACTGCTGGCGACGTCCTACTGCTGCTGACACATCTAGATTGCGAGACAGAGGTTGAGGAGGAGGAGGAGGAGGAGGGTGCTTTAGTGGAGGAAGCATACACCGCCGAACATACCAGCACCGAGCTGGGGCCCGCAATTCTGGGGGTGGGTAGGACGTGAGCGGTCCCAGGCTCTGACTCTGTCCCAGCCTCCACTAAATTCACCCAATGTGCCGTCAGGGAGATGTAGTGGCCCTGCCCACCTGTGCTTGTCCACGTGTCCGTAGTTTAGTGGACCTTGCCACTAACCGCATTGGTGAGGGCGCGTACAATGTTGCGGGAGACGTGGTCGTGCAGGGCTGGGACGGCACATCGGGAAAAGTAGTGGCGACTGGGAACTGAGTAGCGCAGGGCCGTTGCCGCCATCATAGCTTTGAAAGCCTCCGTTTCCACAACCCTATACGGCAGCATCTCAAGGCTGATAAATTTGGCGATGTGGACGGTTAACGATTGAGCGTGCGGGTGCGTGGCGGCGTACTTGCGCTTGCGCTCCAACACTTGCGCTAGCGACGGCTGGACTGTGCGGTGCGAGACATTGGTGGATGGGGCCGAGGACAGCGGAGGTGAGGGTGTGGGTGCAGGCCATGAGACGGTTGTGCCTGTGTCCCGAGAGGGGGGTTGTATCTCAGTGGCAGGTTGGGGCACAGGGGGAGAGGCAGCGGTGCAAACCGGAGGCGGTGAACGGCCTTCGTCCCACCTTGTGGGGTGCTTGGCCATCATATGTCTGCGCATGCTGGTGGTGGTGAGGCTGTTGGTAGTGGCTCCCCGGCTGATCTTGGCGCGACAAAGGTTGCACACCACTGTTCGTCGGTCCTCAGGCGTCTCTGTGAAAAACTGCCAGACCTTTGAGCACCTCGGCCTCTGCAGGGTGGCATGGCGCCAGGGGGCGCTTTGGGAAACAGTTGGTGGATTATTCAGTCTGGCCCTGCCTCTACCCCTGGACACCGCACTGCCTCTTGCAACCTGCCCTGCTGCTGCCTCCCCCTCTGAAGACCTGTCCTGAGTAGGCGTTGCACACCAGGTGGGGTCAGTCACCTCATCGTCCAGCTGCTCTTCCTCCGAATCCTCTGTGCGCTCCTCCCTCGCACTTACTGCCCTTACTACTACCTCACTGCAAGACAACTGTGTCTCATCGTCATCGTCCTCCTCACCCACTGAAAGGTCTTGAGACAGTTGGCAGAAGTCCCCAGCCTCATCCCCCGGACCCCGGGAACTTTCCAATGGTTGGGCATCAGTGACGATAAACTCCTCTGGTGGGAGAGGAACCACTGCTGCCCAATCTGAGCAGGGGCCCGAGAACAGTTCCTGAGAGTCTTCCCGCTCCTGAGCATGTGTCATTGTAGTGGAGTGAGGAGGCTGGGAGGAAGGAGGAGCAGCAGACAGAGGATTCGGATTTGCAGCACTGGACGGCGCAGAACTCTGGGTGGATGATAGCTTGCTGGAAGCACTTTCTGCCATCCAGGAGAGGACCTGCTCACACTGCTCATTTTCTAATAAAGGTCTCCCGCGTGGACCCATTAATTGTGCGATGAATGTGGGGACGCCAGAAACGTGCCTCTCTCCTAATCGCGCAGCAGTCGGCTGCGACACACCTGGATCAGGAGCTCGGCCTGTGCCCACACCCTCACTTGGGCCTACGCGTCCTCGGCCGCGTCCACGTCCTCTAGCCCTACCCCTACCCCTACCCCTCAGCATGCTGTATTACCAGTGATTTCACAGCCAGGAAATAAATTGGCGCAAGCCTGCAGGCCAAATAGAATTTTTTCCCTGCTTTTTACAAGGAACACCCACACTGCATGTATTCAATGAATAATGTATGTCTTCTGGCCCTGCCTACACAATTCTATCCCTGTAGTATTAATGCCGGGTGCAATGCTCTGCACAGCCGGTTTTGAGAAAAAAAAAAAAATGCAACACTGCTAACAGCAGCCTGGACAGTACTGCACCGTTGGGGTTCTTGAAGCCTACACTAACTCCTAACACTCTCCCTGCCTAACCCCCACTTCTGTCCCTATTGCAGGGCGCAATGCTCTGCAGATCCAATTTTGGAGAAAAAAAAAAAAGAAATGTGCTAACACAGTACTGCACACTAGTAGATGTGGCCCTAAGAAGGGCCGTTGGGGTTCTTGAAGCCGACACTAACTCCTAACGCTCTCCCTACAGCAGCTCCAGCACGATAGTACTTTCCCTCAGCTAAGTCACAAGGCATGTGTGGCGAGCCGCGGGAGGGGCCGATTTTTATACTCGGGTGACATCAGATCTCCCCAGCCACTCACAGCAGGGGGGTGGTATAGGGCTTGAACGTCACAGGGGGAAGTTGTAATGCCTTCCCTGTCTTTCAATTGGCCAGAAAAGCACGCTAACGTCTCAGAGAGGAAACTGAAAGTAACCGGAACACCGCGTGGTACTCGTTACGAGTAACGAGCATCCCGAACACCCTAATATTCGCACGAATATCAAGCTCGGACGAGTACGTTCGCTCATCTCTACGCAAATACTAGTTACACACACAAAGCAGATCAGTGTTAGGCTGGTGAGTGGAGGTTAGGTTATATAAAGTCACGTTTTGGTGAGTTGTAGCTTGTTAGAGTAATGGTGAACTCACTTCAGGATACTACCTGCTTTGCTCCCAGCTTACAAGTAGCACACGTGGAAGCCTACTTTTGAGTAGAAGACTAGGCTTGCTAACTTGACTCCTGATATCACTACATATAAGATATAGGATAGTACAGGAAAGCATTTGGGAGGTAACAGCTCCCTATGAGGGGCTATAGACTCCAGGGCCGTGATGGAAACTCATAGTAGTGCCAGAGATAAAAGGACAGTTATTCAGGGAACAAGCCCCATGTGGCGCAGAGTGTTAGGGCGGCAGAAATGCGGTCCTAAGCTCTCGCTCACAACCTGAAGGTTGTGGGTTCAATCCCTGAACTATTTAGGTAGCCGGCTCAAGATTGACTCAGGCTGGTAAAGTGGGAGGGGGGTAAAAAATAGCTGGAGAAGGCAATGGCAAACCACCCGCACAAACAGTCTGCCAAGAAAACTTCACGATGTGACATCACATTAGGAGTCAGTCATGACTTGGTGCTTGCACCAGGGGACTTTACCTTAAAGGGGTTGTCATGCGCCGAAACGGGGTTTTTTTTTTTCAACCCCCCCCCCCCCCCCCCCCCCGTTCAGCGCGAGACAACCCCGATGCAGGGACGTACAGAAAGCTTACCGGAGCGCTTACCTTAATCCCCGCGCTCCGGTGACTTCTATACTTACCTGTGAAGATGGCCGCCGGAATCCTCTTCCTCCGTGGACCGCAGCTCTTCTGTGCGGTCCATTGCCGATTCCAGCCTCCTGATTGGCTGGAATCGGCACGTGACGGGGCGGAGCTACACGGAGCCTGCATTCTGCACGAGCGGCTCCATCGAAGAGAGCAGAAGACCAGGACTGCGCAAGCGCGGCTAATTTGGCCATCGGAGGGCGAAAATTAGTCGGCACCATGGAGACGAGGACGCCAGCAACGGAGCAGGTAAGTAAAAAACTTTTTATAACTTCTGTATGGCTCATAATTAATGCACAATGTATATTACAAAGTGCATTAATATGGCCATACAGAAGTGTATAGACCCACTTGCTGCCGCGGGACAACCCCTTTAACTATAAAGGGAACACAGCCACCACCAGTACTGAAACCTTTACTGTTTATAAAGTAATGTGCCTTCATTTTTGGATATTGTACTGCTACGCGTAAAGTAAATGTGAGTTAAGCCGCCTCTACATACTCTCTGGTCTTTATTTCAGGTTTCACGCTACATCACATTACCATCTATACCCATGGAGCAGAGACTAACATAGTGCATCTTAATATCATCTCCAATATTTCACTGTGACTGACCAGATTGTTGAGTGGCACATCACAGTATTTGGCGATCATGGAGAGGAAATCCAGCCAGCACCATGACAGATTCCACCCCCTTTTTTCCATTTTCATTTTTCTTCACACTTTAAAAAAGTCTCTTTTATATTGTTCATCAATGTAAATGTCTGTGGGCTTGTTGTTTTTTGCAAGACGTGTTGTATTTTTCAGTGGTACCATTTGATGTGCCACATAATATACTAAAAATTTTTTAAAAGTTGAGTCAAATGGAAAAAAAAGCACAATTCCACCATCTTTGGAGGGTTTTGTATTCTATGGGTCGGTATGTATTACTACAATACCAAATTTATTTAGCTTGTTTTTGCAGTCCTACCTCTAAAAAATAAAATATCTTTGGAAAAAAATAAATAATTTTCAGCCGCCAACTTACGACAGCCATAACTTTAAGATTTTTCCATCAAAAGAGACGAGCGAGGGCTTATTTTCTGTAGTTTCTATTGGTATCATTTTAGAGTATATCACTTTTTATCTCTTTTTCTTACATTTTTTCTTGGTGGTGGGGTGGCCAAAAAAGACCAATTCCAGCATTGTGCATATTCTTTCTGATGACGTTCACCATGCAGGGTTAATGATGGGTTATTTTGATAGATGGATGCAGCGATATCAAATATGTCTTGGTTTTTTTTTATTTAGATTTTTTATTCAAAATATGGCAAAGGTTTTAATTAGAGATGAGCGAGCGTACTCGGATAAGCACTACTCGCTCGAGTAATTGGCTTTATCCGAGTATCGCTGTGCTCGGGGCTAAAGATTCGGGTGCCGCTGCGGCTGACAGGTGAGTCGCAGCGGGGAGCAGGGGAGAGCGGGCGGGAGAGAAGGAGAGAAAGATCTCCCCTCCGTTCCTCCCCACTCTCCCCTGCAGCTCCCCGCTCCGTGCCGGCACCCGAATCTTTAGCCCCGAGCACAGCGATACTCGGATAAAGCCAATTACTCGAGCGAGTAGTGCTTATCCGAGTACGCTCGCTCATCTCTAGTTTTAATTAAACTTTTATTACCCTTTGTTCTTTTAAAAATTAATAAAACTTTTTTAAACAGATTTTTAGTTTTTTTTTTAGTCACCATAGGGAACATGAACATATGATCTTTTGATCGCTCCTGCAGTATGATGTAATACCGAAGTATTAGATATCCTGTCAAATCACAGTATAATGTATCAAGCCCCTACCACAGGCATGGCTTGATAGGTAATCTACAATGGCAGCTCTGTATGCTTTCAAAAGGCTCCCAGCTGCCATGGCAGCTGCACAGCACTCCACAATCTCATCGCGGGGGCCATACAAGACCCCCGAACATCGATCAGGGCACTGAAATGTCGCTGTCAGAATTGAAGGGTTGATGTCACAATCAGCGTGAGTGCTGATGTGAGCTGTTGCAGGCTGATGGCGACTGTCAGACACCTGCATTTTATTGAGTGGGATCAATCCCATATATACCCCGAATGCATAGGACGTAACTGTACATCCTGTTTCGTTAAGGAGTTAATCAAGAGATAAGAAAGGTAAGCTTTTTTGAAAGTAAGGAGTGAAAAAATGAAGAAAAAAAAAACAACTAGAAAAGGATACAGCAAGAAGGGGTTAAACTGCTTGGGGAACAAAGTAAAAATCGCAGACAACAAGCCCAATTATATTTGTAATCTAGTTTATAACATTCTCAAAAACTAACAGTGTACAGAAGAAAAAAACATACCGTATATACCAGCGTATAAGACGACTTTTGAACCCCGAAAAATCTGCTCTGCAGTCGGGGGTCGTCTTATGCGCCGGTAATACAAAAAAAAAAAAAGTGTAAAAAAAAAAAATTCATTACTCACCTCCCCCGGTGAATGGGTGTGATTGCTAACACGTGCGCCTTCAGCCAATCACAGCCATTCAATGATGTCATGGCTGCCGGCGTGTGTATTAGCTTTCTGGAAGCGGGGATTTCAAGCCCCGCATTCAGAAAGCTATGCTGCGCCGGGGACGAGGAGCGAGCGACACCCTGCCGGAGCGCGACAGAACGCCGTGGGAGGTGAGTAATGAATTTTTTTTTTTTCTCCACTGTATACCGGCGTATAAGGTGACAGTTGGGGGGTCGTCTTATACGCCCCGTCGCCTTATACGCCGGTATATACGGTAAATATAAAAAACTGAGCTACTAAACAAAGTATTGGCCGGAAAGTAAATTGGGTAGAAGAAACCTAACATAATCATGGAAAGAGCAAAAGACGTAAACCGAAAAGCAGCGAGATGGTAGGAGAAATACCATCCAGAATAAAAGGTACCAAAAATGTCAGAATGCTAAAGGCACAGAAAAAGGAATGGTTAGCATCACAAGACATAAAGAGGAGAAAGAGAGAGAGAAAAAGGGGAGGAGGAAAACTGAGGAGGTGGGACGAATAGGGGGAGGAGAAGGATAAAGAGCAATGGCCAGTGGGCTTTCCCTGCTCAAAAAGGGGGAAACCAGGGGTATACCAAATAAACAGCTACAGGAAAGCTGAAAAAACTGCAGAAGATCTAAATGTAATTCAAGGTGTCCATGGAGAAAGGAAACAGTCCTGGGATTCAGGATCCTCAGCCATACGTTCTTCCATCTGCATAATGTTGTTTAACTCCTGAGCCCACTCAGTCCTAGAGGGGACCACAGTGGAACGCCAATGTCGAGGCAGCACAGCCCAAGCCGCAATTAGATAAAACCTTAGGAATGATTGTTTCATCAGAACCAAAGAGTCAGGGAATTAAATAATAGTTCCAGAGGAGGCGTATTAGATACCTGATGGTCGCTGCTTTTATTCTTTATTTTAGCAGGAAAGGGTTCCATTTTCCTGCTAAAAAAGATATACTAAAAGTTGTCCAGCACATTCTATGGACCCCAGAGTGCGGCCATTACAAAGTACAACTTGTCCCAAAAACACAAGTCCTCATACCGCTATCACAACAGGTCGTGGCTCTTTTAATGCAACAATGAAAAGGACTTGGTCCTTATGGCAAAAACTAGGCCGGCCACTAAGTCAATGGTGCATTCAAAAATGACTACTTTACAGCAGAACGAAAGACTCGCAGGTTGAGAAATCTAAAATCAAATCACATTAAACCATAAAATGTTCCCTTGATTAATTAATTTCCTGCTCTGCGGACATGACAGTGTGACTGCGCAGTCAGTTAATGTAAAGCTGAGGTGCGAGGATACAATAGAGCTTGAGCGGATTGCAAGTGCTTTAACAGCAAATGCCATAGACTGACAAAAAGATGGCATGTATTAAATATCAATTAAAGTCTCTCGCTGATCTACATGAAGTGTATTGGACATTCTGTGAAATCCATGAATGTTCAAATAGTCTTACAATTCTAAGCAAGAAGTTGAGAACAGGAATCAAGGGAATAACCTGACACTTACAGAACAAGCAATCTTTCACATCAGCTTTACTCAAATATATTACAAGAACTTGAAGTTCTTAGTACTAGCCAATGAGAACACTGAACTCATCAAGTGAGACCAGGTACCTACCTAACCTCTTGTACCACACTGAACAGCATCATGTAAGTGGTCACTTATAAATGTGTATGCATAATAGTCAAAAGACTCACATCCGCAACTGTACTAAAAAGCTCAATGAATATCACAGATATATGCTAATGACATAGATTTAGCAAATGTCTTAAAGGGGTAGTCCCACAAGAAAAAATATATATTTACAGCCAGTCTATAAGTATAAACAAAAATGTTTCTATCCTCAAATATTCCAGGACTGATGTTAGTATAGCGCCACCTGCTGTTTCTATTGAAGAGCCTTTCTGTGTCCAGACTACATCAGTAAATATTCCAAGATGGTCACACAGTCTTGTTTCTCTACAGTAACAATGCCATACTCTTCTATTACTTGTTCAGCATCTCTTTTGACATCAGAGAAGACGCAGCAACTTCAGAAGCAGCCGCACACCACACCAGGGATCCCTCCAAATACCCAGCGCAGAAGCAAGACTGAGCATGTATGACCACCTTGGAACAATTACTGAGGTTGACACACAATAGAAACAACAGGTGGCGCTATTCTAATAATATTCCTGTAATATCTGGGGATAGAAACGTTTTTTAGAATGTCTAAATATAATATATAATATAAAAACAGAAAAGTATCTAATTCTCTCTGAAAGCTCACCAGATGATGCTACCATAAAGGCCCATTTACACGGAGCGATGAACGCTCAAAGATCGCTCGAACGACAGTTTGAGTGACAGCTTTGAGCGATCATTTTGCATAACTATTAAGTAGCTACTCAGCTACTTAAGAGCAATTTTGTGTGCAAATGAAGCTTTTAGCTGAATGCAATTGATAGCCAGAGGGCTCTTATCTGCTTTCAGTTTCTTTGTTCTCTGACGGAAAACAATGCTATCAGCACTACCCGCAGAGAACTGCTGATAAGGCTGAACGACGATTTTTAGGTTGGCCTGAATTTAACGATCAGCTAGCAGTGCACGAAAAGTGCACATTGGCCATGCATTTAGACACAACGATGATCGCTCAAGCAATCGCTTTTTAGCGATTTTTGAGCGATCATCGCTCCATGTAAATGGACCTTAACTGAGAACCAATTCTTTAGTATTTTCTTGCCCAGCTCTGTACAGCACCTTTGTTTTCATGTTTCTAAGGGCTGGATTTTATTTTTTTTACAAAGAGTGTAAAAATTTTCATAAGTCTTCTCAGCTATTTACATTCCTAACCACTTGCAACATGGTGACAAACAAGAATGTTTGAAGAAGTAAGGCCGGCTGCACACGGGCGGGTCAGATTCCGCATGCAAGAGCCAGCAGCAGAATCCGACTCTGTGCTCGGCCGGCGTCTGCATGCACCTGTCTTTTCGTCTTCCCTTCTGTACTGCAGATGGTCGGCACGTCTCACGGACCATCGGCTTGCAATCACGCGGAATTCGCAAACTTTCTGTAATGTCAATTGCGGAAGTGCTGCGGGGCAGATGGCTTCCATTGAAGTCAATAGAAGCCGTCTGCGTGGAACCTGCACAAAAATAGAATATGCTGTGATTTTTTGCCGCAAGCAGAAAATTGCAGCTGCTGTCTGCCTGTGTGAGCAGAAATGCAGATTCTCTATTGGTTTGAATTAGTGCGGAATACCACAGATCATCCGCGGGGGAGACAATCACAGTTTCCACAATTCAAACCGCATTGTGTGCAGGGGGTGCACCTAAAAGTGCATCAAATTATGTGTGCGACTAAACTTCACATACAAGCAGAGGCTTAGATACAAAATACAGTACAATGTACAAATATTAGATGGAGGTGTAAAAGTTGCTATATATTACACAAGTCAATATTTACAAGATCTGGTATTTACAATAATTCTGAAAAGAGCAAAAATGTAAATCTGGTCTTTAACTACAAATTTGCTAACAATCTATATCCTATACCACAAAAAGCTACTGTTCTACTAAATGTATATTTTTTAAGAAACCGCATGTCGTCTATAAAGATATAACGTAAGATTTACACTCACCTTTGCCATAATGTAACTTTGCATCAGTTACTTTAAGCGAAGACGGCATCAAAGTTCAAACTGTAGCTGTTATAACTTTGACATTAGTAAACCTTTTACACATAAAACAACCCCTTAACTACAGTAATCTCATTCAGGGGGAGTACAGCGAGCACTTATGGCTCGGAGAAGTACTGGCGCTTCTAAATTGCTGTTCTTTATTTGCAGTCTGACCACTTTCTAAATGTCAAGCAGTTGCAGAATTTTGTATGGAGGACTACATTTTACTACAAGTTATATGTTTCTTTTGGCTGTTTTGCTAACACCTGACCTATTGTAAAGGTTTCAACGTAAAGGGTTGAAATACTATTGATGACTTATCATCAGGATAGGTCATCAGTAGTTGATTGGCCGGGGTCCGCCACTTGGGACCCTGGCCGATCAGTTGAGTGAGTGCATGTTGTCAGCGCTGCAATAACACAGTTTGGAGTGGAAGTCTTTGTGCCAACTTCCGTGTAGTAACCGGCTCTTATAACTGCAGGCACGGCTCTCATTTAATTTCAATGGGTGCCATACCTGCAGTTACAAGCGCCGGCCACTATATGTGAGGTGTCTTCTACTCCGACCTCTGTATTTCCGGCGCTGACAACATGCACTCGCTCAGCTTATCAGTCAGGGTCCCGAGCGGCAGACCTCGGCCGATCAACTATTGATGATCTATCCTGATGATAGGTCATCAATAGTATTTCACTGGAAAACCCATTTAATACTTTAGTCCCAGGAAACCAACTTAAAGACACTCTGTCACTTATTTTTAGCCATATGGGATAAGCTTATGGGCTAACAGTAGGTAAATCGCCGAGTCTGAGGAGCTAAGTGTTATACTTCCTCGTCTTTGCCCCGATGTCAGTGCTGGAAGCCGCTGCTCAATGCTCTGCGCTATGCAGTTTGCCCATTATAAAATGCATTCAGCGCCGGCTACCAATGCAGACACCGTGGGACCCACCGGGTAGGTAAGTATAACACATATCCATGGACTCAGTGCTTAGCTTATAGGGCTAAAAGTAGATGATTCCCTTTAACGCCTACAATATGAATAGCCTATGCCCTATCAATGACTCTAGTAGAACTGACCAAGGTAACGAGTCTCTTTTGTATGAAGTAGCCGTTCCCAAGGTTTAGACCATACTTTATACATTATGTGTCTTCTTTTGCACTTGAATTTAATCAATGATTAGTAGAAACTTCAGAAACTAGAAATTAGCTGAGCTCACCAAAGTGTCTACATGAGAAATGAGCTATTTTAATAAGTGGACATGTTCACCTTTCCAATGTGGTGCAAGTAATAGCAGTTTCTTTTCTAATTTTCACGATTAACAATGTAATCCACAACTTCCTGACACCCAACCTTCTGAGGAACGCCATAGGTTTCAGAAAAGAATAATTAGCTTTTTGTCAGAGCCATAAATATTGGTCCTTCTGCAGTATTTTATTCCAGAGGCGCCTTCTAAGTGAACTCATTAATTACCTTGAACAACATTTATGATGACATCTTGTAAACAAAATCCAGTCCCAATAATGCTGTTATCATCGACCAAATATCATCAGGTGATTGCCTTGTAGGATGATTTATTCCCGGAAGACATCTTTCACACAAATGATTTTCACTTTCTAATTCTATGGGCTAATCAGACCGTTGTATTTGCACGCACAGAATATAACCCATTAATGAGTTCATTCTCGTGCACAGAAAAAAGTAGGACCTGCTCTTTTTGCACACCGAGGGCCCCATTGAAGTCTAAGGGAGGTGCGCAAAGAGCAGGAACATGCACAATTCCGTAAAAAAGAAGAACACATCTGGACCTCATTAGGCTAAATAGCCTTTTAAATTACGGCGAGGGTGTTTTGTGTGCAAGTATGAACAGGTCCTGCATGCGCAAAAGGTACAGTGCTATGTGCCGATATGCGCGCAATGGCATTGACTGCTCAAATAGGTTGCGATGAGGCGTGAACAATTGCGCTTACAATCATCCCATTCACAAAATAATTTTGATGACTAATTTTATTTGTTACTACTGGGAATTAGACAGGCAATGGTATAATCAGCTGGCATCAAAAATGAAATTTGCCCAAGAGAGTGCCCAAGTTGGAAATAGACCAAGTCACAAGGGCTTTATTTGGAATGGTTTGGCACTCCTGTCTATGACCAAATTCTTTTTTTAAGTCATATATGGGTGATTCAAAAGTAGGGGCCACCCAGAATATCTTCTGAACAAAAAGGTATACAGGTAGGAAATTTTGTAATACTCAGATGGGTGAGGGAATACTTTTTGCCACTTACTGGCAAGCATCTTGGATTCAACTCAAGAAACGTCAATGAAAAGGGGGTCATAGGATACATGATTTAGAGGTAGAATTATATCAGAAATTGCTAAGTGGGGTCATTTTTTCAATATCTGCAACCATTTTTGAGTTTATAGATGATGTCATGTTGAGTATTAAGAAAGCTGTTATGTTGAATTATGTGGTAAGGAAAACACTAATTGCTTGTCTTTTCAGGTACCAAAAGATTCCGTTAATAATGCAGGACAAAATTTAAGGGTTGTGCTGGCTGGGATCTGTTGTACCACATAGGTTTCTAGCAGCACAGCCCCACAGGTGTGGAATGATTGAGCTGGCTGGGTGTGGTTTTCTTTTGTTAGCCAATCACCACTGGTCTGGTTGCAGTTAAATAATCTCCCTTTGCAAGAGGAAGCTGGTTTCCTATTACTCTAGAGTTTGTTGGTTTTGCATGCCAACCACATGTGTTATGTGGGTGAACAGTGTCGTGTCCAGTGTTTGTGCAGGTGGCCAGACATTAGGTGTGCATAGACCTTTTCTGTGTATATGGTGTGAACAGTGTCATGTTCTGTATGTCTGTGCAGGTGGCTAGACATGAGAAGTGAACTGTCCTGTTCTATGTGGTTGTGTGTCTGACATGCTAACCCTAGTGTGTTGCTGTGTGATTTGTGTTCTGCGTGCTGGTCTGTTCTAGTTCCGTGTATTAACCCTTGAAACATAGTCAGGACCAAGGTTCCAGCGCGGGGCCGCCTTTATCAAGGTGATCACCTTGCTTATTAGGTAGGGTCCTGCCATTCTCCCTGCAGTTTGGGGTCAGTTGTCTTGCCAGTGTAGGGACCCGCAAGACAATGAGGAGCCTTGATCGCAGCTTGCGGGCTTAAGTATTTTGACCAATATACGAACCAATACCTCATACTTTTATAGCTATAACATCTGCTTATGTGTACAGTTATGCAGGGTGTGTCATCAGTTGGTTCCTGTTTGTGTCCTCGGTCACGTTCGTGTGGGCCCGATGCTTGTTTGCCCACAGGAGCGTTACACAAAATTGAGATCATCCTGATGTTCAGTAACAGAAGCTAACAGCCGCTTTATCTAAGCTTGTCATATTATATTTATATTATGAGTTTGGTTCTGGTACCGTATTTAAGCTATAAGCTTGGTTCTGGCGCTGTATTTATGTAATGGCAGGTGGAGGTGCCATAAAGGGACACTACTGCTGTATGGTGGCATAAAGGGGACTGGGTGGGATCAGGCAGTGTTAAAGGCATAGCTGATTGTTAAAAAAAAAACTTCCACAGCACACTAAGTGCTCCGACACTTACCTCTGTCTTTGCTCCTGTCCTTGTATAGAGCGCTGGTGATTATATAATTTCTCCATTGTCTAATGTTTTAAAGCTCCCCTGACTCACAACAACTGTCTCTACTACCTCAGTGTGTTTTTTATGAGATGCAGCTTCACGCTGCGCTTCCTGCTGCCAGCTTCCAAGATCTGTCAACAAAACAAACTATCAGAAGCAGGAGAAACAGAGTGAAACTGTAGCGCATAGGAATACATTGGAGATCCTGCAGTGTGACATAGGGGGCAGCAATTCTATGTCACTGATCTATCATTGCTGCCCCTAGGACTCAGAGCAGAGTAAGTGCAGTGTGATGAGACTTTGTCCTCTCTGTCTCCCAAAAGCCAGGGGCATAATGGCTAATGTAGGGTGCATTAGGGCAACTATATCAGAAGGAAAGAAGAAATCAAGATGTCAAGATTATCCTTTAATAATAGCCTATGCTGCATCATTAGGCTAGGTTCATGCGTGTGCACGCAACAAGTAGGCAATAACATGCGCACTTGCTGCATGCTGCCAATCTCCATGCACTATTTTAATATGTGCCAAGATAGGGAGCGCTGCAATTTTATTTTGCACAAAAAAATGCTGATGTGAATGGCCCAATACAAATCATCATTATCCTCCCACTATATAAGGCACTGGTCAGGCCCCACTTGGAATACTGTGTACAGTTCTGGACACCGGTGCTCAGGAAGGATGTTGCAGTGCTTGAGGGGGTTCAAAGAATGCAACTAAACTAATAAACAGAATGGGAGGACTGGAATACCCAGAGAGGCTGTCAGAATTGGGATTATTTACCCTGGAAAAATAACTATGTATAAATACATGAAGGGACAATACAAGGATCTCTCCCATGATCTGTTTATACTCAGGCTTGTGACGGTAACAAGAGGGCATCCGCTACATCTAAAGGAAAGCAGGTTTCATCACCAACACAGAAAAGGGTTCTTTACGGTAAAAGCAGTGAGACTGTGGAACTCTCTGCCTGAGGACGTGGTGATGGCAAAATCCATAGAGGGGTTTAAGAGGGGACTAGATGTCTTTCTAAAGCGCTATGATACTACAGGATATTGACATTAAATAGCCAGCAGGATTGTTGATTCAGGTATTAGAGTCAGGTAGGAACTTTCAAAACATTGATCCAGAGGAACTGCCATTATGGAGTCAAGAAAGATTTTTTTTTCCCCCAAATAGGCTAAAGTGGCTTCTGCCTCATTGTTTTTGTTTTTTTTGCCTTCCTCTGGATCAACAAGGGGGTGGAAACAGGCTGAACTAGGTGGACATTGTCTTCATTCAGCCTAACATACTATGTTACTATACTAATGGACTATTGCCATCGCCTGTCATGTGCATGAAAAATTGCTCACGCGACGCACAATGACATTACGCCCATGTGAAAGCGGCATTATTCTGTTACCTATATGCTATGAGAACAGCAGTTCCAGATTGATGTGCAACAGCCTGTTTTTATTTAACCTCTGACACTGGAAGGTGCTGTGTATGATGTGAGAAAAAAAACTGTATTACAAATGTTTTTATTTAGCTTACCAAAAGTGTAGTAGGTCTGTAGTGGCCCAGTACATCTATTCCTGGCCCCCTCCATTATGTCACACATGTCATGTCTTTTGTAGGTGCGCTGTGCAAAATTGTCTTGTCATTGGTATGTGTATTGCACAGCTGCAGCAAGTGAGGAACTAAGGCCTCATGTTCACGGGCTAAATATGATTTAAGATCCGCAGTGGATCACCCGCATGCGGATCCGCATCCCATAGGGATGCATTGACCACCCGCAGGTAGATAAATACCCGCGGATGGTCAATAAAAGGGAATAAAAAAAATGGAGCATGAAAAAATCCGGACCATGCTCCATTTTCGTGCGAGTCAGAAAATCAGAATATACTCACCTGCTCCGTCCGGATCTTCCCTTCGCCGCGGCTTCATCTTCTCTCCGTCGCAGCCGGATCCTTTTTCTTCGGGCCGGCACATGCGCGTGGCACGCAACCGACGTGCCCTGCACATCCGCCGGGCCGAAGAAAGAAGATCCGGCCGCAACGGAGAGAAGATGAAGCCGCAATGAAGGGAAGATCCGGAGCGTGCGAGAGGTGAGTTAATTCTTAGGGACCTGCTACGGATTCTACATGGAGAATCCGTAGCGGGCCTGATTTTCCCCGTGGACATGAGGCCTAAATGTTTGCATGAGCCTGGGAGATACTTGCAATGTATCAATTTGTCTTGTCACATTATGTGAGTGAGAATATAAATAGGAGTGCCTGAGAGTGGGAAAGGAGTTCAATTTCCATTTCTTCTGGGTTCCTGAGAGAGAGTGCCAGCCACATGGAGGTACCTTCAACTCCAATGTGGTGAAGAATGGAGGAAGAGGAGCGGTTCTGACTACCTGTGTGACAGCAACCATGGCTGAGTGAGTTCCCAACAGAGAGAGAAAGCACGAGCAAGGGACAGGGTGTATACGACTGGGACTAGTGCAGAGATACGCCGTGAATGTCTTTCTTACACGGCCATCCTGAAGTCTGGGATCATAGAAGTACACCCATTTGCTTTTCACATCCGGCTGTCCTGAAGTCTGGGATCACCAGGTGAAGGTACTCTCAAGTCTGTTTCTTTTTACCGCAATGCCCATGTTATGTAAATTGTGCCTGTAGCCAAAAAGTTTTTGCCATGCCCTTACTGTTCCCAGGGACCTGAGGTACGTTACTTCTGTCTGCGGCTCCATTTATTTACTGCTGAAGGTCATACCAGTGGGTAACGGAATAGTGGCATTAGCCATGACATCTGCTATCCCTGTTCCCCAGTTCATTGAGAAACCCTATCCTAGAGGTGTCCGGAGGAGACCCAGCGCTGCCCTGGCCTAGGCTACGCGCATCCCTCCGGGAGGGAGTGTGGTAAGTGCCGCCATTACAAGCCAGTATCTTGCCCTCCCTGCTCCTCAACGTACACCCTGTGTCCGGGGTCACCCTACGGGATGCTGCAGGTCCTTTTTAAAGTGAACCTGCCCCTTTTCTTCAAACTTCTTCACAGCTATTCCAGATGGTTTGAAAACTCAGCCCCTAATGAGGCTATATATGTATGATGTCAATGATTATGCACTGTTGTAGCGACACAACACAAAAAAGTAAATAATTTAAAAAAATCTATTCCACAAGTACCGACTGGCTCCACTATGTGGGAAAACATTTTGTTTCTGCAATCAAAAAGTATTTCTCTGCAGTTTAGCTCGGAGACATAATATGGTCTCAGATGAATAGCCTCCCATTGCTTAGCTGTATATTGCAAATATATATCATATTTAGTGGAGATATATAAAAATAATGAGTGTTCTGCAGCTGGAGATATTTGAATAAGGACAGTTTAGTGCAGTCGTTTGAAGTGAAATGTCATATTACATCATTCATTCTTACTGCAGGAAATTATTTACTTTTATGAATAAATTTCCTTAATGAGAAGGACTGGTACCCAGAACTCGATACGTGTTCAAAGCCACAAGCATAATAAGAATGCTGAGCGTCTGTATTTACAAGCCAAACGTAAGGTGTAATAAAACTCCTTTAACATGAAAGTCACTGATATAGCAATATAAGCATAGAACAAATAGAGTCCCGCTGGTGCTTATGGTGAAGGGGTGAAAGTGATGGAAAGCTGCGAGGTTTATCATAGTCATATCATGGAAGAACCGCACCTCTTATTAGCTAATAGAACTACATGATACAGTATTGGATTTACATCAGTCTGTTTTCTTAACCCCTTCCTGCTGCGGCTCTTTTTGTTTGCTTTTTTTTTTTTTTTTTCATTTTTCCATCTCCACTTTCAAAAAATCATATAGTTTTAAATTTTTCTACAACATAGCAACTAGAGATGAGCGAGCGTGCTCGTTTAGGGCTGCTGCTCGAGCGAGTAGCAGTCTTATCGAGTAACTGTGTACTCGCTAGAGCAGCATGCAGTGGGTTTGGCAGGGGGAAGCGGGGGGGAGAGTGAGAGAGATCTCTCCCCCCCCGCTGCTTCCCCCACCCCACCCCCCGCATGCTGCTCCGGAGAGTACACAGTTACTCGATAAGGGCGAGCACCCACTGGCGTTTTTTTACCTGCGTTTTGCGTTTTGCGTTTTTCCTGCACAGGCATAGAGATAACATGTGTTCCTGTCCACTGGCGTTTTTTTTGCGTTGCGTTTGCGTTTTTAACATAGGAACTGTCAGTTGCATATGTGTCCTTATTTTTCTCCTAATGCACCCATGAAAGTCAATGGAAATTAATGGAAAAGCCGCGAAAACGCCGCGAAAAATCGCGGGAAACGCGGCGAAAACGCTGCGTTTTTTTCCCGCGGAAAACGCAAACGCCAGTGGGTGCTCGCCCTTAGACTGCCACTCGCTCATCTCTAATAGCAACACAAGCTACATTTTTCCGTGGTGTGATTTAATGTACCACACAATGTAGTGAAAACGTTTAAAAACTTCAGACAAAATGGAAAAAAACATATTTTGGAGGGGGAGTGTTTTTCCGGCATTCATGGCACTGTAAAATTGACATGTTATCTTTGTCCTGTATTCTCTGTGTATCAGTACAGTTATGGTGATACCAAATTTAAGAGTTTTTTAAATGTAGTACTACTTAAAAAAAAATACAGTTTAAAATTTTCAGACCCCCGTAACTTTATTTTTTTTCTTAAATAGAGCTGTGTGAAGTACTGTTTACTGTAAGGCTACCTGAGCCTTGTGTGGGGCAGATTGTTAAAGCAGCAAAAACAAGCCCTAAGCTCTCACTCACAACCTGAAGGTTGCAGGTTCAATCTCCGCTTGGTTCAGGTAGCCAGCTCAGCCTTCCATCCTCCCAACGTCAGTAAAATGAGTACTTAGTTTGCTGGGGGGTGAAAGATGACTGGGGAAGGCAATGGCAAACCACCCCACAAAAACGGCCTGCCAAGAAAACATCACAATGTGATCCCACCCATGACTCAGTGCTTACACCAGAGGACTTTACCTTACCTGTAGTTTTTATTGGTACCATTTTGAGATATATATGACATTTTGATCACATTTAATTCCATTTTAGAGATGGGGACAACCAAAAAAACACATAATTCTAGCATTGCATATCTTTTTTGATGGCATCCACCATGTGGGATTAACAATGTACTATTTTAATAAACTGGACTGTTAAGGCCTTGGTCAGATGAGCATTTTTTAGCACATGAATAGGCATGCTTATAAGGCGACTCTATTAGAACCAATGCTTTCCAATGAAAGCGGTCACATGTACGTTTTTAGAGGAGCTAAATAATCGCACCTGCAAAAGATAAGACATGAGAGTGCAAATTCACCCGATCAAGTGATTTTTCTACATGTGCGATTTTTTTTTGTGCAGCTATTCATGCGCTAAAAAAATTGCTCGTCTGACCGAGGCCTTGCAGACCCAATTTTTGATTATTTTTTTCTGTAATGACTTGGAAAAGGGGTTTGTTTTTTTCCAAACTTTTAAGATTTCTTACTTCTTAAAAATCTTTGTTTTACTTGTTTTTACTGTTACCCATAGGGGACTAGAACCTGCAATACTATACTATAGTATTGCATTATACTACATGCGTGATTGCATTATACTGTCTTTTGACCAGAAATCTATTAAGACGTGCCAGAGACAAAAAAATCTGGCTAAGGACAGAAATAGTATACAAATGCTAATGGAACATCCTTATCACCAAAAATGGGGATAATTGGATCAAAGTCCAATTCAAGAAGCCAATGAATATTAACGAACCTGGCTTAGACAAAATGTGTTAATACAATAATATCATACTTTCATAGCAGACAGGATGAGTGAATACAAGAATATCACACTTCCATAACAGACTTCAATTAGCAGGATGACTCTTCCCACTCCTAAACTTCCTGTTCTCCTTCCTGCAAACTCAAGTAACAGAGATAATATCACTTGACAAGAGGCAGTGGACAGCAGGGGGAAACCGCTAGTGGTCAGCACTTTAGGTCTCTTTCACACGACAATATGCATTTTTACGTTCGGCTGTACACTCTGAAAAGTCGCATAAATAAAGAATAGCCATGATCAAGTCCCAATCCACATATTTTCTGCCGTTCATACAGGGCGGTTGCTGCATATCAGCAAAAAAATATTCTGCAGCTCAGAAATTTCTTGAGTGGGAAAAATGCTTAAATAGAGCCAGCTGTCTTCTGTTCCCAGTGTTGTACGTCAAGTAGCTCCCTCCCCTTCTCCTTTTTTCAGCTCACATAGAAGTCTATGGGAGCTTCCAGCATGTCTCAGCCAAAGATAGGGCAAGACCTACCTTTGGACCCAGCATATAAAATCAGCAACCAAAAACAGACACAATGTTCTATTTTTGATGGCGCGATTCTTTACGTGGCTAAAAATCGCTCCTCTGAATAAATACATTGGAATTGAATGCTTCACATGGTCGCGATCGATTTTTGCCTGATTTTTGGACGCAGCTAAATAGCACCGTATATGCGGTCGTGTGAATAGGGTTTTAGAGTGATATTCCGGTACAAAAATGTTATTTTGGGTAGATAAAGTAAATTGCAATTCTTCTACTTATCACACTGGCTATCATGTAAGCACAGTTTGTTTAAAAAGTTAGTGACCATTAAGGCCAGTCTCATACATGTGTTTAGAAAATGGTGCTAGAAATGGCGGTATTTTTATCGCGATTTTGAATAGCGTTTTTGAACGCATGTCACAGCGTTTGGCAGCACTTTTTAACACACCGCATTATTGTGATGCATGATGAGATGCATTAAAAAACGCTAAACCATGCGAATATAGAATAAACAGTGCTTGAAACGCTGCATTTGAGCGCATGTCTGTGACGCCACAATGAAATCAATGGCGGTGTGGTACTGCGGCTAGCGCAGCTCTCAGGACACCACAGTAATCACAGTAAAAAGCAGCAAGTGTGGGAGCGGCCTTAAAGGGGTTGTCCCGCGGCAGCAAGTGGGTCTATACACTTCTGCATGGCCATAATAATGCACTTTGTAATGTACATTGTGCATTAATTATGAGCCATACAGAAGTTATAAAAAGTTTTATACTTACCTGCTCCGTTGCTAGCGTCCTCGTCTCCATGGTGCCGACTAATTTTCGCCCTCCGATGGCCAAATTAGCCGCGCTTGCGCAGTCCGGGTCTTCTCCTCTTCTCTATGGGGCTCCGTGTAGCTCCGTGTAGCTCCGCCCCGTCACGTGCCGATTCCAGCCAATCAGGAGGCTGGAATCGGCAATGGACCGCACAGAAACCCTGCGGTCCATGAAGACAGAGGATCCCGGCGGCCATCTTCAGCAGGTGAGTATGAAGACGCCGGACCGCCGGGATTCAGGTAAGCGCTGTGCGGGTGGGTTTTTTAACCCCTGCATCGGGGTTGTCTCGCGCCGAACGGGGGGGGGGGGTTTAAAAAAAAAAAAAACCCGTTTCGGCGCGGGACATCTCCTTTAAGCTCTACCATCAGTAATGCCACACTCACAGTACTGTCCCTTTAAGTAAAAAAAGACACAATGGTAACCTGGTGTATTAGCATATTTTAATATACATACTCTATAAATATGGGCTTTATTAGGATCAAGCTTTTTGAAATCACATGTGAGGTATGTTAATAATATACAGGGTAACATAGCAACATAGTATGCTAGGCTGAATGAAGACAATGTCCATCTAGTTCAACCTGTTTCAACTCTCCGTCCCTCCTTCCCCCTTGTTGGTCCAGAGGAAGGAAAAAAAAAAAACAACAAGCCAATTTAGCTCATTCAGAGGGGAAAAAATTCCTTCACGACTCCATATGGCAGTCAGAGCAATCCCCAGATCAACGTTTGAGTACCTACCTGACTCCAAGACCTAGATCAACAACCCTGCTGCTCACCTAATGTCTATATCCTGCAATACACTAGAGAAAAAACTATTTAATAGATTTGCCTTTCCCTGATTGTCTTCTATGGTTTTTCCTGCATTATTTGTTAAAGGCCCAGGGTGGTGATCATAATTATAGTATCTCTATACAGACATGTCTAGAGAGACATCTACTTGACATAGCTGAATGTGGTAATACTACTACCCAGGACATGCAAAAGCAGTCTTGCAAAAAAAAAAAAAGTTACAAATCTCACCACCAGAAACACAATTTTAGACTGGACCATGTCTGTCTTAAAATAGACGGTGTACTGCTTGTTCCTCGAAGTTTCTTCATAGACCTCTCAGCAACAACTGCAGCAATGTCTTCTGTTTGTGGTTGAGTTTTTTGTTTTTTCACATGGATTGCTTCCGCATGTCCTGGATAGTATTATTAACACGTTCGGTTCAATTACACCAAGTAGGTGTCTCTCTAGACTTTTCTCAACATGGATACTTTTGTTATGATCATACTTGTATGTAGACAGAATTCTGCGTGTTCCCTTGTTCAAACGTAATGAGATGGATGAAATAGAGAATGTGCAACTAATTTGTATGTGTAGAAACTAAAATCAGTCCATATATATTCAGCTCAGTAAGCAAGTAAGCACAGCCTTTGATATACTGACTCTGTTTGCTATTTGTATGCAGCGCCATTCCTGGCACGGCTGTGAGTTGTACAGAAATGTATTTAATCAATAAAGAATTGATAAAGGCAATCAACAGTTGCGATTGTGTGCATGCAACGATTCACAATAATTCACTGATAATATTTGTATAATTGTTTGATATGGTAAGTTACGGCTACTGACCCCTGGGATCACAGGCAGCCTTAAAGGGGTTGTCCCGCAGAAGCAAGTGCAGTTTTGCACTTCTGTATGGCCATATTAATGCACTTTGTAATATACATCGTGCATTAAATATTGGCCATACAGAAGTTATACACTTACCCCCTCCGGTGCTGGCGTCCCCGTCTCCATAGCGACGACTGAAGCCTTCTTCTCTGGTCGCCGCAACAGTCGGGCTTGCGCAGAGAAGACTCCTCTTCTGGAGGCTCCGGGCTCACGAGCTACGTCCTGGCTCCTCCCCCTTCTCAGCGTCATTGCGTAGCTCCGCCCCCGTCACGTGGTGCCGATCAGCCAATGAGGTGGCTGTAATCGGCAGTGGAGCTCAGACTGGAGAAGAACATCCACGGTGCACCATGGGAGAAGACCCGCAGTGCACCATGGGAGAAGACCAGCGGTGCAGCTTGGCAAATGACGGCAGCCATCTTGGAAGAAGATTTTTATAACTTCATGAAACAGCTTCATGGTGAGTAGAAACGCTCTAAAAAAACGATTTACATGGGTAGTTTGTAATGCTTACTTAACATGGGGGACTGGGGTGTGAAAAAATTTTCGTTTTGGCCGCGGGACAACCCCTTTAAGGACCAAGTAATGACTATGTGTAACTTCTTCACATAGCTGGCTGTTCTTCAGCTCCTGAGATGGAGCTGACAGCACATGGATCCTAGCTGTAAGGTCTCTCTCTGCGGTCCCCTACCCAATATCAATGTTAGGGCTTTGACAGATGAGCGTATGTCACAAAACACTGGCTCCTGCACAATTGTTTTGCATGGTGAACGAGTCTATTTTGCATGCATGCCTGCAGAAATACTGAACTTATTAGCACTGGCAGCACTTCTTCACATGGACGAGGGTCTCACCTGCCCTGATTTAAATGGCTAATTAGCCTTAGGAGGTGCTGGTGATCCTGTGTATGTGGAACATTTAGCGCATACCCACACATACAGATGTTCGTGTTTGCATACCTTCCTATAGACCTCTATGCGGCTCTTTGGTGCGCAGATACGTACAGAATAGAGCGGGTCCTATTTCTTTGAACCCGTGGGTGCAAGAAATAGAAGTGAGAATGAACACATTGAAATCAATGGGTTCTATTCACCGCATCGTGTGGGATTTTCCTGCATGCAAAAATGAGCAAAAACACGCTCGTCTGTCGAAGCTCTAAGACATACAATTAGTTAAGGAGGAAAATTATAAACAGTAGCTCATAGTGTTAAGAGTTCAGGAAGCAAAGACCGTACTGGCTGTATTGTATTAGTCTAGGTAGGGAGGAGAGCACATGTTAGTCTGCGGGTTAGGCTAAGGTCACATGACCGTATGCGCATTGCATAATACCCATGCAGTTTTTGTGCAGTAATACACAGTAGCAATCTCTAATATAGTTTCATTGTGCTGCTCACAGGAGCTGCATAAAATTCATGCGCACATTAAACCCATGGCATGTTCTATCTCAGCGCATATTTTGCACTCATACAGGCCAAGATAGTTTATGGGGATTAGAGGTACGCAGAAAGTATGCATTGTCAGACCAGCACGCAGCACGCCGGAAACACGGGGAATCAGAGACACGCTGTATATCAGTATATATTAGTAATTTAGGAAATTATAGTACCAGTGTTTCTGGTGGCACAACGCGCCACATAGCTGTGCTACATGGTACATCCATTATGATCCCCACACATCAAACACACAGCTCTACTACATGCATCCTGATTCACACACACAGCTGTGGTACATCCAAGCTGATTTTCAAACATCACCAGCTCAGCAGACTCCTGAATACAGTGATCAGCCACTGGTCATATGAGCCCTGACTCCACCCACACAGGTGATCACATGAAGGTAACATCATCACAGGTCCTGGTGGCTGCTGTCGGCTTATCCAGTATACAGTGCCTTCTACCAAACTGTACCATGGCACCTCCCACAACAGTAGTATCACCGCAGGTCCTTCAGTCCACCAGATCTCTTTTACCAAACTGCACAATCGCTCTTCCCACAGCATTGACATCACCGCAGGTCTTTCAGCCCACTGGATCTCTGTGGTGGCAGTAGGTCAGTGTCTTCTGTCAGGACCGCTTAGTTGTGTCTGAGATAATAATGGCTTAGATGTATTCTCATTTTGTTATTTTTGTCCTCCCCATCCAAGAGCCCTAACTTTGTTGTTCTTCTGTTAGTCAGGCTCTGTGTTTTATATATGTTATAGGACCTGCGATGACGTCATCATGGGCAGAGCATGAGAAGCACCCACGCACAAACATACATATTCACTGTCAAGTGGTCATTAGTAGTTTAGTAGAGAGAGAAGCCACATAAACTCAGATAGCAAAATCACATGCTCCTTAGCATCAGTGTCTGTCAGCACAAGGGAGATATCCCTCATGGGTTGTAGAAGGAAAGTCCGTCCAGGAAATTTCAGGCTGTCACTACCACCCCATGCTAGCAGCCTGTGTGAGACAGACATAAAGGAGTTGATGTTAAGCCCCCTTTAGACACATACATTATCGCTCGAAATTTGTTATAATGATAAAGGTGAGCGATGGCCTGGCTATTAAAGATGGACATTTTTTTCCTAATGAAAATCGGAAAATGCCGGGGTTTTCAGTTGTTGTGTTATCGTTGTGTAGTGTTTGCATTGAAAACTCTCCTAAAAACACTGAACGACGGAACAATGTCATTTTGACCAAAAGAAAAGCAAACGATGGATTTTAAGAAAGACAACAATGAGCGAATCTTTCACGAAAACTGCACAACGGGCGCAAGATACACAACGGTTATCGCTTAAATGATGGCTTTTGAGCGAGTTTCGAGCAATAATCGTTGTGTCTAAATGGGCCTTTAGTGTTGTACAAGATAACGATTAGGGACAAGTGATGAGGAGGAAGGGTACAATGAAACAGTGCCAAGTGCACTTATAAGGAGTTGGTTGCAACTCGGAGTAAGCTTGCTGCCACGCTGTAGGTTATAGGCTTGTGGGAGAGAAGCCACAAAATGTGGTCACCAATCAACCAGAAATTTGCCCATTAACTTTACCTAGATTTTACTGGACAATGAGTTGAGCAAAATTGCAAAAGCAATGCACAATTCTGAGCTGCTCTCGACTGGCCTTCAGGAAGATAAAAAGCCGATGAATCTCATGGACGGCCGGATAACAGCTGTAACTCCTATGAATTCAATTTGATTTTAAAGAATGTTTTTTTGAAGAGCTGTCTAGGACAAAACAAGCACAAAACACCATGGCAACTGCAAAATATATGTAACCTTTATTACAATCGGTTTAAAATGCAAATAATGTTTGATGGATGGGGGTCTCACTATTAAGAGGCCCCCCGATCCCATGTGCCCCTCTTCTTGTCACTGCGGGCTCGCTGCAGACACCCATAGTTATGTAAATGAAGCAGCAGTCATGCATGCTCGGCGCCGCTTTGTCGATAAAAGGACTGACAAGCACTCAGCTATCTCTGTCAGTTCTATTGAAAATGAATGAAACAGCACTGCAGATGTGCAACCGCTGCTTCATTCAATCTCCTCAATGTGGTGAGTGCAGCAAGGCTGCAGTAAGGAGAAGGGGAACAAAGGACCCCTTTTTCCTGAATCGGTGGGGTCTCAGCGGTGAGACCCCTACCGAGCAAACTTTTATCACCTAACCTATGGTGAAGTGACTGTCACGTCCGCGCAGGACGCACTGGATACATAACCTGAAGCACTACGCAACTACACACCAAACAGTACAAAATAATAAAGACAACCGCAATAAGGAAACAAACTCTTCCTAATGAACTTAACGCAGAGAAGGAACCTACCTAACTGCAGATAACCCGTCCTGCCAAGGACGAACTCTACTACATACCTTGGCCACTAGTTGACCCTATGAGGGATAAGGAAATTACACATAAAACAAAATGAAATAAACATAAACTGCTGTACTCAGTGTAGTGGTGCATTACACAGAATGACCTGTAGAGGACAATAGACAAGTATTCTGATACTACAGAGAGGGTTAGCACCTGACGGGCGAGGCAGTAACTAGATAAAGGGAGCAGATCCTCCCAGAATCAGGAGGGGAAGTGACAGTTTAGCAGCGCTGGAAGGGCTGCAAGCTGAGGTCCAAGGTGGACCAGCAAAGGCTTTGAGTCAGACAGGGACGACAAACCTTGACTATTATACCCTGGTGGAGGCAAGGAAGGAAGGAAGGCTAGAGTCAGACAGGGATGACAATCCATTGACTCTCACATCCAGGTGGACATTGTTTACTGTGTCCATTTTGATTTGATGTGCTGTGGAATAAAGCTGGCAAGTTTTGGAGTGTGTTTCTAGGTGTGGAGGCCATTCTGGTCTGAAAGGTGGGCAATCCGCAAGCAAGTGAACCCAGCCTGCTCACATCAGCTTTACGTAGTCGCAGGTAAACAGGGGAACCATCTCTAAGCTTCTGGTTTCCTCCACACCCAGTGGATGACTAAAAATAAACTGCACCCAAGCTAAGCCCCAGGCCAGACTAAATAGCCCTGACAAAATACCCACAGGTGAGAGTAAGCCTGTTTCACCTAATACCACTCCCACCAGAGCCAGAATACAGAAACACACACAAAACCTGCACTAGACTATCTAGAAGGGAAGCGATCCCAAAACCACGGCAACAGTGACAAAAGTCTATTCTGATACAACCCCTTTAATATCACCACATGCATAATAGCAAAAATAAAGCGCATGTCAATCCAGCCACAAATCTAAAGTGCATAAACAGTTTAAACACTCACCTATTTGCTTCTCTGTTTTGTTTATCAGCAAACCTAGCATGCAGGTATCTATGAGCGATGGAAGAGGTTTAG
The DNA here is from genome assembly GCF_035609145.1 of Eleutherodactylus coqui. Lineage (NCBI taxonomy): Eukaryota > Metazoa > Chordata > Amphibia > Anura > Eleutherodactylidae > Eleutherodactylus > Eleutherodactylus coqui. The sequence goes on from NC_089841.1 coordinate 254,942,400, forward strand.
TGCATAACAATCCACATGCAATGAACAAAATCAAATGCATTACCCACTCAAGCACTTATCTGTTTTCCTCCACAAACATATCTAATACAATAACATCCTGTATGTATCCACATGTGAAAGCAGAGACAGGTCATAGTAGTGTACTTTCCAAAGCTTTAGAGTGCACTAAGCAGTGGAGTAATAGGCAATATACAACTTCTTTAAATATGCAAAATTAGGGCTCACACGGGCGTATTGCAGCCTAAATGATCCAAAGAAATTCTTAAAAATCCAGCTGCACTAGTAGAACCTTCCTTTAAAGGGGTTGTCCCGCGTCGAAACGGCTTTTTTTTTTTCAATAGGCCTCCCGTTCGGCGCGAGACAAACACAAGGGATGGGTTAAAAAAAAAAAAAAGTTTAGTACTTACCCGAATCCCCGCTCTACGGCGACTTCTTACTTACCTTACCAAGATGGCCGCCGGGATCTTCACCCACGATGCACCGCGGGTCTTCTCCCATGGTGCACCGTGGGCTCTGTGCGGTCCATTGCCGATTCCAGCCTCCTGATTGGCTGGAATCGGCACACGTGACGGGGCGGAGCTAGGCGATGATGCGTAGAAGGGGGCGGAGCCAGAACGCCGCTCGTGCCGAGACCCAAGAGAAGGGAGAAGACCCTTCTGCGCAAGCGCGTCTAATCGGGAGATTAGACGCTGAAATTAGGCGGCACCATGGAGACGGGGACGCCAGCAACGGAGCAGGTAAGTGAATAACTTCTGTATGGCTCATATTTAATGCACGATGTATATTACAAAGTGCATTAATATGGCCATACAGAAGTGCTTACCCCCACTTGCTTTCTCGGGACAACCCCTTTAAGTATTATAAAACATCAATAAAACTGTGGTCCACAGAACGTGGTGTGCTAATGCTTACGTGTCTTGAAGCAGATGCAGTTTCCAACAATAAGGAATAGGACTTGTTCATCTATGATTTTGGTAAATTTTACATATTATATTAGCTAGGTTGTCTTTGCAAATTATGAATTAATAATTCCTTGCCAGTTGGAGTGACCGCATTAACTCCTCTACTGATTACCTCAAGCTCTGTTTGTTCAAAAGAAAAGGGACATTAGTTTTGGACAAACAGAGCTTATTCCTCTTCGTCTGTGAGGGTGCGTTCACACGAGCGCATAAACGGCGCGTTTTTGCGCCCAATCGTATAAACGTGACCATCTGTGGCGTTGGTTTCCAATATATTCGTTCGCACGGGCAATTTTACGGCACGTAAAAACGGCAACCCGAAAAAAAAACAGAACATACGCGACCGCAGTACGCACCAACGCATATTCGATGGCCGAAAAGATAGTTTACAAAGTAGGAACAAACGCTAAAACGCTTTCTAGCTCTGGTCATGATCGCCGAAAAACGTTCTTTCCGGCGATTAAACGCTGCGCTCGTGCGAACGTAAATACGCCTACGCTCGTGTGACCGCGCCCTAAAGCTAAGATTTTGGCTTTAAAATTAGACCAAATGCTTGTCCATAGCTCTGATAGAACCGGAGCTACAGCAGTTTGAAGTGGGGCCAGAAATAATAAATTTACAGCTGTCAATTCAGCCTGTGTGCAGAGCAGAGAAGCAGCAGCTTTCTCCTGTATGCCCACCTGTCCTAGGAGAGCGGTAACAGAGACTTTTGCTTCTGTTATCACACCCCTATATTAATCAGAAAGTGTATTGCTCTCTGATTATCACGTATGGGTGCCTTATCTTCCCCAGAAAAGGAGTGAGAAGATGAGCACTTGCTGATGTGGGTTCGTGGAAAACTCATTGCCTGTAAGTAATCTTGTTGTTTCCCTTACACCCATGACATAACCCATGAGAGATTAAACTAGATTAATAATTAGGGGTGGTTGATAGAAGGAGAAGTACTATTCTTCTGACAACTAATATCTGATTGAATTGAAGAATCCACCAACCAAGTACTAGTGAAACTCCAAGAAGCTGTCTTACAGATTTGATTAAAATTTTGGTACTCTCTAATTCTAATGCTGAAACTGTGCCACACAACCAGATGATCGTTTTAACCCTACAGAAGTATATATCAGCCTATTAATTCCCAGGATCCAACTGGTCCTTGCTGTAGTGGATTTTAAGACCATGGAATTCACTTATTGATCATTCCTGGGATCTTGATAAAAGAGAGAAGGATGATTACAAGAAAGAAACATAACACCACATCGAAACATTGTACGTTGGATAATATAATCTTGTAACCAGTCCAAACTGAGCTTTTAGCTTAAACTGGAAAATTTGTGAAGATAGCCTGTCACCCAAGGACTTCCAGATGAATTCAAAGTAGATCATCTGACTATTCATTTAACAGTGTAAGAGCACTTTACGACTAATCCTTCACATAAAGATATGAAGTCAAAAAAGAAGGTTTCTCGTACCAATATTCATAGGAAGAAAACATTTACGTGGTCTTACCCAATGAAACCTCCCTATTTCTAAAACTGCAGCTTATGCTCTCCTCATCCTGTTCTTATGCAACCATCCGAATAGTCCTAAGTCAGCCTTCCAAAGTTCTTCTTTAAACAGGACCATACTAAAAAGTGTATGGTGAGAAAGTGGCTTCATCCACTGACCCTTCTGTTGAAGACCACAGTCCATAGGCTACCAGCTGAGTTTAAAGGCCACTAAGCAAAAAGTGTGTAGGTTATAAAGGTAACAACCAAAGCTCAGAGCCTATAGAGGTATTAGCTAAACCTTGGATGCTATAGAGGCAACGGCCAGAGCCCGGAGGCTATGGAGGCAACAACTAGAGCCCAGAAGCTATAGAGGCAATGACCTGAGCCTGGAGGCTATATAGGCAATGGCCAAAGCCAGAGGCTACAGAGGGAATAGCCAGAGCCCGGAGGCTATGGAGGCAACAACTAGCGCCCAAAAGGTATAGAGGCAATGACCTGAGCCTGGAGGCTACATAGGCAATGGCCAAAGCTGGAGGCTACGGAGGCAATAGCCAGAGCCCAGAGGCTATGAAGGCAACCGCTAGAGCCCAGAGGCTATAGAGGCAATGGCCTGAGCCTGGAGGCTACGGAGGCAATAGCCAGAGCCCAGAGGCTATGAAGGCAACAGCTAGAGCCCAGAGGCTATAGAGGCAATGGCCTGAGCCTGGAGGCTATATAGGCAATGTCCGAAGCCCACAGGCTATGAAGGCAATGGCCAGAGCCCAGAGGCTATCGAGGCAACAGCCAGAGCCCAGAGGCAATAGAGGCATCGGGCAGAGCCTGCCAGAGCAATGGAGGCCATGACTAGAGCTGTGGAGGCTATAGAAGTGATGGACAGAATTCTGGAGGGTATAGAAGCAACGACCAGAGCCCAAAGACTTCAGAGGCAATGGCCAGAGCCCATAGAGGCCACGTAAAAGTTCAGAGGCTTTAAAAGCCAAGCCAAAACTCAGAGGCTATAAAGACCAAGCCAAAACTCAGAGGCTATAGATGCCAAACCCAGAAGATACAGTGCAGGCCAAACCAAAGCTTAAAGGCTGTACTAACCAGGCCATAAGCCTCAAGCAGAGCCCTATTGACCAACAAAAATTGCACAGGCCAGGATAGCTAGAGGCTATTGGGCAAGAGGCTAGGAGCTCAGAGGCTATTTAGCGGCAGGCCAGGAGCCAAGAAGCTATTCGACCACAGGCCGGGAGCCAAGAGGCTATTTGGCCACAGGCCAGGAGCCAAGAGGCTAGTTGCTTGTAGGACAGAAGCCAAGAGGCTATTCAGCCAATGACTATAGGCACTGAGGCTATTCAGTCATAGGTCCTAAGCACTGAAGCTATTCAGCTGTGAGCCATAAGCACTAAGGCTATTAGCTATAGATAGAGCACTGCGTTATCTGCACTTAGGCTATCTATAGACAAAGGCCACTAGGTCCTGGATATTGATTGTACATAGAGCCATCTCCTATACTTTCCTTTCTTGTGGAGTTAAGGCAAAAGTGGAATCCAATCCCTTACACATGCAAGGTTATACAAGGATATTCCACTAAGAACTGTCCGGAGATCCTCTTACAAAGCGCTCATTTCTCTCCCCAGCTCGCCTGCCCTAATTAGTGGTGATACTAGGGGTCGCCCAGATCAGTACACACCTGAACTCCACCAGCTGATGGACACACCAGATAAAACAGGAGGTCACATACAGCAAACATCCAATCCTGTGATATTTCATTATACTGTCTGAGCGATCAAACGATAACCTCCAATGTTAATGTTAAATTTTTTTTTAAGTTTTATTAATTAGAAAAAAGAAAAGGTAATAAAAGTTAAGAAACCTTTATTTATAATAAAATAATCAAAACTAAAAAATCAAAACATTTTTAGTACTGCTGTGTCTCTCTTTGTCTATAAGTCCGATCCATCAAAGCAATGCATTATTTATTCCACATGGTGGGCATCATCAGAAAAAAAAACACAATGCCACAACTGCACATTTTTAGTCACCTCGTCTCCAAGAAAAATGAACTAATAAGCAATCAAAAAGTCATGTGTAGTCCAAAATGGTACCGATGGAAACTACAGGACGTCCCTCAAAAAAATTAGCCCTCATATAATTATGTAGACGGAAAAATTAAAAAGTTATGACTGTCTGAAGATGGCGGGACGAGGGCGGAGATAACTCCTGGAACTTAGCCCCGCCCCTGTCCCACCTCTTCTCATTGCAAATAGTGCAGAGGGGCGGAGAGGGGGTGGAGAGGAGGCAGAGGGGGCGGGAGCTCAGTGCACTGCTCCTGGCTCTTCCAGCCTCCTCCCCCTGCAGAGAGAGACGCCGTATATCAGCCGGCGTGAATACGCGGGCGATATACAGTCTTCTGAATGCACCCTTAATGTAACTGATAGGGGGATAATAACTAAAAACTTAAGTTTGTACAATTCTGGTATATTTTATGCACAGTTTAAATTGTAGACATAGGCTTTGTTAAGATTCCGATGTAATGCATATAACAGAGGATGCACATTGGTAGTGAAGACATACGGCTTATATTAGCGATATTCTATGTGCAACTAAGGAGAAAGCTGTAGTTTTGTAGCATGTATCAGCTCTATAAACATGATTATTGCGTTCACAAATGGAGCCGATCTGCACACAGAATGCTTTTCTAAGATTAACCCTTCTGAAATGCCATGTTTTTCATTGCAATATACCAACTAATGGATGATATTCTCAACTACTAATTGTCCTGATTTTGTTTCATTAATTGCATTACAGATCCGAGTGTCACCAAGGAGCCAGATCTTTCTCACTAATTAGGTGCCCTTGACATTGAGCTCAGTGGATAAATGACTGTGAGGCACAGGAGCAATATCATGGAATGAGAAGAAGCAATATTCGGGGACTCGCATGCTGTATTCAGCACCTGCAATACCCATTTTTAAGGTAACACTAAAAGAGAATAATAAAAGTTAACAATAATCTTGCCACAATATTTGCCAGTTCTCAGGATTTACTAGTACACATTCCTACAACACACAGCCTTGCAGAAATCTTACAGAAGATATATGAGTTCCTTTCCTGCTGATGCATCTTGTTTTCGGCTGGTAAATGACTGAGGCCTCGTTCACACCAGCGTGGTTTTAGCGCAGAATAGATGCATGAAAAAAACGTGCCTAGCTCGGGCAAAAATTGCGTAAATGGAGGAATTGCCACACAGAAGATCCAAGCTTCATTTTTGCAAAAATCGAGCATTTACACGAGCGATTGGGTGCGGCTATCAGCACAGTGTTCTTTCCATATTTGCAAAAAGGTATTTTGGGTGGAAAATCTTAGGATAATAGGCCCTGTGCAAAAACACAAAATATAAATGTCCGCTGTGCTTGAACCGCTATGCAATGAGGGTTTTTTTTTTTATAGTGGATGCCCAGAGAAGGAGAGATAGAGAGGGAAAGAAAGAAAGAAAGAAAGAGAAAGAAAGAGAAAGAAAGAAAGAAAGAAAGAAAGAAAGAAAGAAAGATAGAAAGAAAGAAAGAAAGAAAGAAAGAAAGAAAGAAAGAAAGAAAGAAAGAGAGGGAGAGGTAGACAGACATCTGGAAACATTTTAAGCAAGTTGCAAAGCAGTGGAAAGACAACAAACAGAGTAAAAATTAACAAGATGGAGGATAGAAGACATTATGGCTTCTCTCACACTGTTATGTATGTACATGGCAGAAAAAAGGAGAGGTTCAGAATCCAATCCAGTCCTATTATAATCAAAATCAAAAATGCTCTTGCCATAAGCAATAACTATGAATTGGATCCCTTTAAAATATATAGTTTATTAAACTGCTTAACAAAAAAATTGCACATGGAAACGAAAATATTTAAAAACCCAATATATAGTGCAGATGTATATAATTTTTATTGCCATCCACAGTATCAGTGTTATCCCATATTCAGATAGCTGTCAATCTATGACTATAGGTCTGTTTGCATTTCTGTTCTGTGCACTGCATATAGAGGAAATAGGAGCTTCCTCTCCTTAAAGGAGATGTCCCGAGGCAGCAAGTGGGTCTATACACTTCTGTATGGCCATAATAATGCACTTTGTAATGTACATTGTGCATTAATTATGAGCCATACAGAAGTTATAAAAAGTTTTATACTTACCTGCTCCGTTGCTGGCGTCCTCGTCTCCATGGTGCCGACTAATTTTCGCCCTCCGATGGCCAAATTAGCCGCGCTTGCGCAGTCCGGGTCTTCTCCTCTTCTCTATGGGGCTCCGTGTAACTCCGTGTAGCTCCGCCCCGTCACGTGCCGATTCCAGCCAATCAGGAGGCTGGAATCGGCAATGGACCGCACAGAAGCCCTGCGGTCCATGAAGACAGAGGATCCCGGCGGCCATCTTCAGCAGGTGAGTATGAAGACGCCGGACCGCCGGGATTCAGGTAAGCGCTGTGCGGGTGGTTTTTTTAACCCCTGCATCGGGGTTGTCTCGCGCCGAACGGGGGGGGGGGTTTAAAAAAAAAAAAACCCGTTTCGGCGCGGGACATCTCCTTTAACTCTTTGTACACACTGGAATAACATCAGCAAAGAGGACACTAAAGAAGTACTTAATTTAAATTTGATTTCTGTAGGTAAGATACAGTAACTCACTTACTATTAGCTGTAGCAGCATGTCCCAGTGAGTCTTTCTCCCTCTGCAGCAACTTCCCTCCTTCCCTCCTACCCTTCAAAGGGCAGCAGCAGTTATCATCCACCTCCATTTATTGTGCTCTGTCTCCATGTGTCTGTTACAAGAGCCAGACTTCACTTGACAAAAGGCAATGAACAGCAAGTTAGATGGAAGAGAGGACCCTAGTGGTCAACATTTTAGAGCAACTTTTCAGTAGAAAAAATGTAATTTTAGGCAAATAAAATGCTTTGAGCTTTTACTACTTCTCACATTGGCTGTCATATAAGTTATGCAGTGCCCATAAAATCATATTTGTGTACTATTGCAGGCAGTGCAGAGGAGAGAGGATCCTTCTGCATCCCGCTTTCTTATAGTCAATCACAGAGTTGTATGGAGGATGGGAAGAAGAAAAATGGCTGATATCTGAAACATGCAGAAAATAATTATTTATACATTTCTCACTTTTGATTGCAAAATGAGATAAAATAGGATCAAAGAACAAAAACCTAGGAGTTTACTGCATATGGTTAATACACCACTCACTGTACGCTCCTAAACTCTACCTAGTATCAGATGCTAACAGACAAAATTGTATCATTTAATTTTGGATGGTTTGCATGAAAAAACTCAGCCTGCAACTACCACGTTTCCCTGAAAGTAAGACCTACCCCTAAAATAAGCTCTACCCTGATTTTCGAAGGCGGGCTTAAAATATAAGCCATACCCCAAAAATAAGCCCTAGCTACACGATGTAAAAAAAAACCAATACTTATCTAGCAGTTGCCATCCGGGTCCCTCCAGCTGGTCCCTGCAGTTCTGGGCAGGCGTCGACAGAACACGTTTGCTGGTAACGGAACTTGTAAACCCTATCTCCAGCAAGTAATTGCTCTAATTGGTTCTCAGGTGCCATGGCCCAACTAATTGGAGCCAGCGCTCGATGAACCAATGGATGAATCAATCATGCAATGGATGGCTGTGATTGAATCATCAAGCGCCGCATTGCTTGGTTGAGCTGCGGCGCTCGAAAACCAATCAGAGCAATTGCTTGCTGGAGGTGGGGTTTACAAACCCCGTTAGCAGCGAGCAATGTTCTGTTGGCGCTGAGAACTGCAAGCAAGCCTGCCCAGGACTGCGGAGACCAACAGGAGGGACCCGGATGGCGCTTGCTAGGTAAATATAAGACATCCCCGAGAAAAAAAACCCTGTGCCTCTTTTGGGACAAAAATTAATATAAGACAGGGTCTTATTTTCAGGGAAACACGGTAATATAAAGATGTGTTCAAAATGTAATCAGTTCAGTATTTTGAACCTAAAAACAACAAGATGTGAAAAGGTAAGTTTTCAATTGAACAGAAGCCTCTAGTTGAAAATGAAAAGCTGTCTACTACAATGAGATTAATTCAACCTTTTACACAATGGTTAATGATACGACGCGGAGTTAAATCTTTTGAATTATGCATTATTAGATTTGCATTGTTTTGCACTTCATACCGGTAGATACTCTTCCACTTTATGTGAGTGAATGTTGTTACAAGGCTGCTGTCAGATGGAAGGAGGGGCTCTGCACCTTGTGAGCCGGACCACTGTATATGGATAATACAGGGGATCTGACCACTAAGGCCGATGTCACACAACCGGATTAGAATTACAGATTCTGTGATCGTATAATACACAGAAATATGATGTTCAATCAAATACATCAGATTACATAACTTCGCTCACAGCGGGTCCGAATGACATAATCCGCTAGCGGAAAATAGAATGCAGCATGTTCTATTTTACCGAGGATATCCGCGACATAGAGCCCATTGCGTAGGGCTGCGGAGACCCGTGTCACCGCTAAGCAACGGCGCGGGAAATACAAATAAACAAAAAAAGCAGCCATACGCAGGGCCTTCCACACGCGGAATTCGTCCCGATGAACAATAATTAGCGTCATATAACACAACAGAGTTGAGCAATTGTCTGGCGCCCGTTCTCCAATGATGCTGGCCATAATAGCGAATGCCTGCAGCCAGTTAGTAAATGTCCGTACCTTTTTTCTCTTCCTCTTCTTTTTGTGACTCTGTCCTCTTTCCTTTGTATAAACTACACTTCTCTAAAGGAAGAAGCGAAAAGATCTCTACATATTTGTCGCACCAAATTTTTTTTTTTACTTTTTTCTTTAAGTGCGCACCCAACTGACCATCATAGCAGACGTGTATCTCGCCCTTAGCTATGTCGTTGAGACGGATCCTTTCGCCCTGCTTTTCAGTCTACTGTCATTCCCGATACCCGCTGCACATCTGAAAATAGCTGAGTCCCAACAGCACCAGGACTGCATCTACTGCTGACAGGCTTGTGAGCTGCAGGAAGGGAGGCTCAGATGTGTACTGCCCTGTGGACTGCCACTGATTTCCTACTTAAAATGCTGATTCCACGCTGTGTAGAGCAGATTTTATGCCCTAAACTCCCTTCCTGTAAACCCTTCGCCAAATCCTTAAACCCTTAGCTCCCCATCTTCCCTACAATCTCTCCCCCCCCCCCCCCCCACACACACACACCCCATCATGTAGACCAGCACCCAGGCCATGGCCTCAGATTCAGCCCTTAATAGTACTCCATCCATATGACAGCCCTCATACAATAACACATTCCTGTAGACCAGTTGGAGATTGTCACATATGGGGAATAAATGTTGTCCACCTACTCCATCAGCGCATACATAAGAGAACATATAAATAATGTATCAAGTCTGTAGCAACCCTAGATTGAGGGTGAAAATATGTATACTTTATCCCTGATCAGGGTTGGAACATCTTCAGTACTTGAAAAGAAATGTTGTGCTGTCAACGAGCACCTTGATCTGCTAAGGAGCAACAGTAAAACTGGGTTCCCAAAATTGAAATATAAAACATGCTAATGAAATGCTAAAAATTTATTGCTAGAGCAAAAACCTCTGTGAATGTGTGGATTGGTTTTACGCTGAGAAAAGGTTTATGCCTTCAAATGCTCTACAAGTTTTATATGCTAATTTGTGTAAAGCAGGGAAATGATGAGGACAATGCTGTCCTAGCAAGAAAAATGGCATCGCTATTACGGAATGTCAGTAGATGATTACATTGCCTTCTACTAAAAATATTTCAGAATCATGAGCAACAAACATAAGATGTTATTTACATGTAACCAAAGGTACAAAAACACAATACAAAAGATAATAGGGAGGATACAAGGGTCATCAAATCCCAACATTAATGGGTGCTGGAATTACTGTTGTTGCCAGAACTCTAATGAAAACTGATGCAAAGTCTTCAAAGTGGCAAAACAAAATAAGAAAAATGAGGATTGAGATAAGTGACTGCAACGACATAAATAATAGACATAAAGCAAGTCCTTACATATACATAAACTAGTTTCTATGAGTTTGTTCATATAATATCTGAAAGTGTCATATCACAGCACATGAAAACATCATGTTTTATACCCTGTCTGAAGCTGCGAAGCCACATTAAGACATTACAGTGTATGTTCGTTAGTGTACAGTAAATACCGTATGTATCATGCACTACTGCAGCTACAGGAGGGGTGTATGGAGGAAGAAGAGAAGTAGAGGGAACGGGTTAGGGTTTATCATAGAGTCGTGGAGTGGAAGGGACCTTCAAGGTCATCGGGTCCAACCCTCTGCTCAATGCAGAATTCACTAAATCATCTCAAGAGGACGATGAGGATGGGATTCGAACTCATGCATGCAGAGCACAATGGAGTAGCAGTCCAACACAGATGGGAAACCAGCCTAACTCTTTCTAAGTACAAGCTTGACAGTTGTCTACACAAGATGATACCCAGTGGCCGTCACTCATGCAACTCAACTGTTACAGTATTTGAAAGTCTCTGCTCTCGCTTCAGCCCACCTCAAATCTAACAGGTAAACCATGTCACACACGTACTGGAGCCGGGAGACAACTAACTCCCACTGGCAGATACAATAGCGCCAAGCACTTCCTCTGTGATTGGACCCTTGCTTCGCCTGTGTATTGATTTGTCTTTTAATGATTGACATTTAATGAAGGACATCTCTTAACCCCTTTACCGCATACATGAACACTCTTCATCGCTGGGTGGGTGTATGAGCATGATCCATAATCAGAGGGTGTGAGCTGTATTAAACTGCTGACACCCACCGGTAACAGCTATGATAGGGGCTACCTCCGCGTGTGGCTGTTTTACCACTTGGATGATATGGTTAATGTTGACTGTGGCATTTAAGCTGTTAGACAGATGAGGGTTCCTTCCTTCACCCCATAGAGCGCCAATGGGTTGCCATGACAGCCTAGGACCTAGTGAAGGCTTCCAGAGTTGTGATGTATTCGTGTCTATTTTCATGTTCAAGTCCCCAAGTGGGACTAAAAAAGTGTAATTATAAGATTTATACATTTTTTAAAAGAAAATAAGAATAAGAAAACTTTGATCCCCTCCTCTTCCCCCTTCTCTCTTTTCACAAACAATTTAAGCAATAAAAAAGATTGAATAGATTTGGTATTATAACCTCCATAAAAGTCTGCATTATTAAAATATTGCATTATGAATAGAGATGAGCGAACGTACTCGTTTAGGGCGCTTTTGCACTCGAGCACCGCTTTTTCCGAGTAACCGACTACTCGGGCGAAAAGATTCTGCGGGCGCCGGGGGTGAGCGGATCTTTTCGTCATGAAAAATGTATCAGGCGCAAAAAGGTCAAGAAGTGTATTCTACATTAGAGAGAGGAGCAGCGAGAACTAGAAATCAGCAGCACAACATCCCCACTTGTTCATTCTATTCCCTTCCTAAGTATCTCTGAGGTGCAATAAAGGCTCCGGCCCATATGTAAGCCACGTCCATCAGCTGAGGAGACAATGCAGCACTTTGTCTTGTGGAAATTCATAAATTTATTTCCCCGAACTTTGTAACGTTTCAGCTCTAAGGGTGGCTTCGCATATGTGCGCACAAAAACACGCTTCTATTAGATACAATGCATTCCCTATGGTGTGTGCACATGTCCGTGCTTTACAGGAGTGTGCCTGCAAAGATAAGACATGCCTGCACCATAGGGAATGCACGCATTGTCTTCAATGGAGTTGCGGCTGCCGTCAGCTCCATTGAAGACAATGGTCTACCATCACCCAGTAATTGTTTTTTCAGGGAAGAGCTTTACATATAAGCCGTTCCCTGAAAAACAAGAATTTTAGTGTAAAAAAAATTAAAATAAATAAAAATACTTACCCTCCGCCGCTGCCGTGTCCCACGCGGGGATGAAGAACACATCTGCTGTATACGGCAGATGTTTCCTTCATCCCTGCAAGGAAAAAGAATTGTCTGCTGCACCTGCCACATCTGTGACAGATGCAGCAAAGGAATTCTTTTATACCTGCAGGGAATATTTGACAAAGACTTCTAGTCGAAACGTCATGCTTTGGGAGGAATAAAGAAGATTTATGTTTGCACCGCAACTGCTGCCTACATCTTTTCTTTCTATGTGATGACTTCTGGTGGTTGAACTCGGATCTAGACCACAGTAGGCGATTGCAGACAAACCCGTTCAACCAGATACGGATGCTTTCTTTGCTGCTGACTCTTTCGTTGTGTCTAGCACCTGCCACATCTGTGACAGATGCAGCAAAGGAATTCTTCATTCCTGCGGGGAATAAAGAATTCCCTACCAAAGCTGTCACAGATGACAGCTGCAGTAGGGGCTCCAGCTGCTGGCATCCTTAAATTGTTTTTCAGGGAAGGGCTTTGAATATAAGCCCTTCCCTGAAAAACAAGAAAAAATGGTGGTTAAAAGAAAACAAAAAACTCACCTTTCTTCAGCTGCCGGAACTCAGCCCCATCCAGCCGGCTCTTCTCCTGCACTGCTCTGAGAAGTATTCAGCAGGCGGAGATTTAAAATCCCCATCTGCTGAATGGACTGCCTCTGATTGGCTGAGCACTGTTACCAATCAGAGGCAGCTCTCAGCTATTGAATGACAGCTGAGAGCTGCCTCTGATTGGACCCTGCGCTCAGCAAATCAGAGGCAGCACTCACTCATTCATGAATTCAGAGAGCAGCGGTCAGAAGCCCGCAGCAGAATCTGACCCTGTGCCCAGCGGGTATCCACACGTACCTGCTCTTCTTCTTGGCCAGCTGTGCTGTGGATGGTCCGCATGGTGAGCCGTTGGACATGCTCAGTTTTTTTTTAATTAATCTGGCTTTTCCCACCTCATCAATGTCATTGTGGAAGGGCCGCGGGTCGGATTGCTTCCATTGACTTCAATGGAAGCCGTTCGTGCGGAATCCGCATAGAAATAGAGCATGCCGCGATTTCTCCTCTGTGAGTGGAAAATCACAATTGATTCCTGCTCATGTAGAGGAAAAAGTGTTTTGCCATAGCATGCTATGGAAGGTATTTGCTGCGGAATCCGGCTTTACATATAAGCTCTTCCCTGAAAACCAAGAATTTTAGTGTAAAAAAATGAAAAAAAATACTTACCTGTCCGCTACTGCCGTGTCCGGCAGATGTTTCCTTCATCCCTGCGAGGAAAAATAATTCTCTGCTGCACCTGCCACATCTGTGACAGATGCAGCAAAGGAATTCTTTTATACCTGCAGGGAATAAAGAATTCCCTACCACAGCTGTCACAGATGACAGCTGTGATAGGGTATCCAGCTGCCAGCATCCTGTAATTGATTTTCAGGGAAGGGCTTTAAATATAAGCCCTTCCTTGAAAAACAAGAAAAAATGGTGATAAAAAAATATTCACCTTTCTTCAGCTGCAGGGGCTCAGCCGTGTCCAGCCGGCTCTTCTTCTGGACTGCTCTGAGGAGCATACCCGTAGCGTCAGGGGGTGCTGGGGTCGTCATGGCGACCCGGCCCCTGCGCTCAGGGGGCCCCGAGGCCGCCCTCCGCCATGCCCACATGCACATTCAGTGCATTAATGGCTGGCCGTTCTATCTGCGCCAGCGAGAACGGCCAGCCAGAGAGGAAAAGCAGGGAGGTACTCACATGGGCCGGCAGGGGAGGAGGTCACATGGGACGGCAGGGCACAATGATCATGTGATCATGTGCTGCCCCCTGCTTCCTGTTGCACGGAAGACTCTGAGTTTACCTCTCCTGCTGCTGCTGTCACATGGAGAAGTGGACCGAGCCCTGGGGTAAGTGTATATATGTGTGTGTATTTGTCTGTCTCCCTCATCAATCTATCTATCTATCTATCTATCTATCTATCTATCATCTATCTATCTCATATCTATCTATCAATCTATCTATCTATCTATCTATCATCTATCTATCTCATATGTATCTATCTCATATCTATCTATCTATCCATCTATCTCCTATCTATCATCTATCTATCTATCTATCTCATATCTATCTATCTATCTATCTATCTATCTATCTCATATCATATCAATCTATCTATCTCATATCTATCTATCTATCCCATATCATGTTTATTTATCTCATATCTATCTATCTAACTATCTACCTCATATCTATCTATCTCATATCTATCAATCTACCTCATATCTATCTATCTCATATCTATCTATCTCACATCTATCTATCTATCTATCTATCTATCTATCTATCTATCTATCTATCTATCTACGGTATCTCATATCTATCTATCTATCTATCTCATATCATATCGTATCTATCTATATACTATCTATCTATCTATCTCATATCATATCAATCTATCTATCTCATATCTATCTATCTATCTTATATCTATTATCTATCTATATACTATCTATCTATCTATCCCATATCATGTTTATTTATCTCATATCTATCTATCTAACTATCTACCTCATATCTATCTATCTCATATCTATCAATCTACCTCATATCTATCTATCTCATATCTATCTATCTATCTATCTATCTACGGTATCTCATATCTATCTATCTATCTCATATCTATCTATCTCATATCTATCTATCTAACTATCCATCTCATATCTATCTATATCATATCTATTATAGATGAGGGAGTATACTCGCTAAAGGCAATTGCTCGAGTGAGCATTGCCTTTAGCGAGTATCTCCCCCGCTCGAGACTGCAGGTTCGGGTGCCAGCAGCCGGCACGGAGCTGCGGGGGGGGGGAGAGCGGGGCGGAACGGAGGAGAATTCTCTCTCCCCCCCCCCCCCTGCTCCCTCCTGCTGACAGACGCTACTCACCGCTCCCCCGCGCTGGCACCCGAACCTGCAGTCTCGAGCGGGGGAGATACTCGCTAAAGGCAATGCTCGCTCGAGAAATTGCCTTTAGTGATTATACTCACTCATCTCTAATATCTATCTATATCATATCTATCTATCCATCCATCCAATATCTATCTATCTATCCATCTATATCATATCTTTCTATCTATCTGTATACTATCCATCCATCCATCCATCGAATATCTATCTGCCCATCCATCCAATATCTATCTATCTCTCTATCCATCCCTCCATCCATCCATCCTTCTATCTATCTATCTATCTATCTATCTTTCTATCTATCTCTCATATCTATCTATCCCATTTCTATCTATCCCATATCTATCTATCCCATATCTATCTATCTATCTATCTATCTATCTATCTATCTATCTATCTATCTATCTATCTATCTCATATCTATCTCCTATCTATCTATCTCCTATCTATCTATCTATCTATCTATCTATCTATCTATCTATCTATCTATCTATCTATCTATCTAATGTCCGTCCGTTCGTCTATCTATCTATCTCATATCTATCTATCCCATATCTATCTATCTCGTATCTATCTATCTCCTATCTATCTAGCTCCTATCTATCTATCTATCTATCTATCTCATATCTATCTATCTATCTATCTATCTATCTATCTATCTATCTATCTATCTCATATCTATCTATCTATCTATCTATCTATCTATCTATCTATCTATCTACTATCTATCCCATATCTATCTATCTCATATCTATCTATCTATCTAGCTATCTATCCATCTCATATCTATCTATATTATATCTATCTATATCATATCTATTATAGATGAGCGAGTATACTCGCTAAAGGCAATTGCTCGAGCGAGCATTGCCTTTAGCGAGTATCTCCCCCGCTCGAGACTGCAGGTTCGGGTGTCGGCAGCGGGCACGGAGCTGCGGGGGGGGGGGGGGAGAGCGGGGCGGAACGGAGGAGAATTCTCTCTCTCCCCCCCCCCCCTTGCTCCCTCCTGCTGACAGACGCTACTCACCGCTCCCCCGCGCTGGCACCCGAACCTGCAGTCTCGAGCGGGGGAGATACTCGCTAAAGGCAATGCTCGCTCGAGCAATTGCCTTTAGTGAGTATACTCACTCATCTCTAATATCTATCTATATCATATCTATCTATCTATAATCTATCCATCCATCCAGCTATATCATATCTATCTATCCATCCATCCAATATCTATCTATCTATCCATCTATATCATATCTTTCTATCTATCTATATACTATCCATCCATCCATCGAACATCTATCTGTCCATCCATCCAATATCTATCTATCTCTCTATCCATCCCTCCATCCATCCATCCGTCTATCTATCTATCTATCTATCTATCTCTCATATCTATCTATCCCATATCTATCTATCCCATATCTATCTATCTCGTATCTATCTATCTATCTCGTATCTATCTAGCTCCTATCTATCTATCTATCTATCTATCTATCTATCTATCTATCTATCTATCTATCTCATATCTATCTATCTATCTATCTATCTATCTCATATCTATCTATCTATCTATCTATCTATCTATCTACTATCTATCCCATATCTATCTATCTCATATCTATCTATCTATCTATCTATCTATCCATCTCATATCTATCTATATTATATCTATCTATATCATATCTATTATAGATGAGCGAGTATACTCGCTAAAGGCAATTGCTCGAGCGAGCATTGCCTTTAGCGAGTATCTCCCCCGCTCGAGACTGCAGGTTCGGGTGCCGGCAGCGGGCACGGAGCTGCGGGGGGGGGGGGGGGGGGTTAGAGCGGGGCGGAACGGAGGAGAATTCTCTCTCTCCCCCCCCCTGCTCCCTCCTGCTGACAGACGCTACTTACCGCTCCCCCGCGCTGGCACCCGAACCTGCAGTCTCGAGCGGGGGAGATACTCGCTAAAGGCAATGCTCGCTCGAGCAATTGCCTTTAGTGATTATACTCACTCATCTCTAATATCTATATCATATCTATCTATCTATAATCTATCCATCCATCCAGCTATATCATATCTATCTATCCATCCATCCAATATCTATCTATCTATCCATCTATATCATATCTTTCTATCTATCTATATACTATCCATCCATCCATCCATCGAATATCTATCTGTCCATCCATCCAATATCTATCTATCTCTCTATCCATCCCTCCATCCGTCTATCTATCTATCTATCTATCTCTCATATCTATCTATCCCATTTCTATCTATCCCATATCTATCTATCCCATATCTATCTATCTATCTCATATCTATCTCATATCTATCTCCTATCTATCTATCTATCTATCTCCTATCTATCTATCTATCTATCTATCTATCTATCTATCTAATGTCCGTCCGTTCGTCTATCTATCTATCTCATATCTATCTATCCCATATCTATCTATCTCCTATCTATCTCCTATCTATCTATCTATCTATCTATCTATCTATCTATCTAATGTCCGTCCGTCCGTCTATCTATCTATCTCATATCTATCTATCCCATATCTATCTATCCCATATCTATCTATCTCGTATCTATCTATCTCCTATCTATCTATCTATCTAGCTATCTATCTATCTATCTAATGTCCGTCCGTCCGTCTATCTATCTATCTCATATCTATCTATCTATCCCATATCTATCTATCCCATATCTATCTATCTCGTATCTATCTATCTCCTATCTATCTATCTATCTAGCTATCTATCTATCTCATGTCCGTCCGTCTGTCTGTCTATCTATCTATCTCTGCTATAAGTTATACATCTCTCTGGATTTACTGTATTCACACTTTACACACAATAAAAAAAACGCATCAAAACCACATGCAGTTTTTAATAGTGTCTGCAGCTCCCTAATAACGTACGCGGTCTTTAAATACTGCATGCAGGTTTTTTATGTGTTTTTCTTTATTGTGGTTCTAAAGTGCAACAAAAACATGACCCCCCTCTAAGGCCGGCTGCACCCGAGAGTGACGGGCTCCACCCAGAGACCCCATACTTACCAGCGTATCCGGCGTCTTTGCTCCCGTATGACGCTTCCCCGCCCGCCGCCGCCGCATCACATGACACGCCCACTGCGTCCCATGACTGAACTTTTGCACCCGGGCCCCTGAGACCTTAGGTACGCCCCTGCTGAGGAGTATTCAGCAGCCAGGGATTTAAAATGGTGAATGGGCTGCCTCTGATTGGCTGAGCACTGTGACCAATAAGAGGCAGCTCTCAGCTATTGAATAACAGCTGAGAGCTGCCTCTGATTGGTCCCTGCGCTCCGTGTGCAGCCGACCCAAGTGTGGTGAATAATGAAGCAGATGTCAGGAGTGGAAACGATGAGAGAGCTGGGTAGAACAGGCATGGATCATAAACCAGAAAGCATTTAGGACAAGTAATACCTTTGCATGCTAGTGAGACTAATTGCACCTTCTAGTGCAAGCCTTAAATATCAGAATTAACTGGGGACTGGAAAACAAGATACAGCAGCAAACGAATGGTGGCCGCGACTGTCTGAGGGAGAGGGTGCGGTAAGTCGGTGGCCGTGGTCGCGATACATAACACATATACCACATATCGGACGCAGGTCAAAAGAAATCTGACCAAGCAGATCAACTTGTATCTGGTGGGAATCTCGATGTTTAGCTCTCCACGTTGCATATATGTAACCTCTCTATCATGCAGCTGCAGAACTCGAGCGTCCTCGTCTCCCAGCAACCCAAAGGGGCCCTGACTTCTAAAGAAAAACATCATGTTGCCATGGCGATTCCTCCATCTACTTCCAGATATCAATCATACCAACTAGGGGCTACCTCATATTTTAGACTGAGCACATTTATGTTAGATAGAATTCTCTAAAGACTTCTTACATAGGGAAAGGAACCATCAGCCGGACCTAAAGCTAGGGGCGACAATCAGTGAGAATTGAGCGGTTAGATGTTCGTATCATCTAATGGGATCTTACATCAGAACGGAGAGTTGGCTCTCATAGGACTAATCAGGTTGTTGCGCACGATTGACTGTCCTGCTGGAATGTAATCGCACGTCTCTTGTCCGTCCAGTTTTAGTCGGAAGAAAAAACAACGTCGGCTCGTTCATTTGTCGGGCTGTTTAACCCCTTAAGGACCGGGGTATTTCGGTCCTATAGAACCAGACCCTTTTTAGGCATTTTACCCATGTGGTGGTTTTACTGCCCTACTTTTTTTTCTTCAGCTATCAAAATTATTTTTGCTGCGTTTTTTTTTCCCGTGACATATAGGGCGATTTTTAATATCTTTTTTTTTTACCATTGTTTTCTCTTGTTTTTTTTAACTTTCATTAGGGGTAAAAAGCTAAAAATATGTTTTTTAAGTTATGGTTGTTTATTTTTTAAATTAGTATTTTTATGGTAAAATAAGGTACAGGAATAGGTTCCTCATTTTATTTTGGACGTTGTGATATGTAATTTGTATAGTTTTGGATTGCAGGGCACATATAGCAACGGTCTTGGTTGGCGTCAGCAGTGGGTTGTTTTTTTTTTTATTTTTATTTTATTCTGTAATTTGTTTTATCTTATTTTTGTAACTATTTTTTTTTACCATTTATGTCCCCCATGATGTCATAAAAGACTTCTGGGTGTCATTTTTTTCATACTTTTCCACTGTAGCTGGGGCATCCATAATAGCCACATCCACAGAAGCCCCAGTTACAGGGAAATACATCTTCCTGTAGTGATATCAGTCACTAACAGAGCTTAAAAGGCTTTGCTAGGACCCTGTAGGTCTGCTGTAACAAGGGGCACCCGGCGGTCGTTTTCCCTTTTTAGTGCATAGCGCTCATTGAGCGCTATGTAGCCTGCAAAGGAGAAGGCAGAAGCAGAGGGCTTTAATCACGTGCAGTATTTTTGCTATTGACTGGGAATAAAACCCAGGACCAAGCACTGTAAATTTTAATTCAAAAGGTTTTTATTGGAACAGAGAATAAAGACAATATACATTTTAAGATGCTTTTCAATTTTTTAGCACATTTAAGATATATATAAACTTTAAGATGCATCCGCTTTCCGGCTCCCCCATCTCTCCTCCCTGGAGCCTACTGTTGATCTCTCTCTCTGTCCACCATTTTCTTTTAAGGAAGAAACTCCAGGAGGAGGTGGGAGACAAACAAACGAAAGGACGAAAGAAGATATAACCAAAGATAGTGTTCCAAGGAGCGTAACAGGGAATTAGAAGGGGTTAGGGTTGAGGGGGGGGGGGGGTGTGGGTGACTAGAGGCTGAGGTTATGACATCGCTATACAATCCTGTTTGCATATGTCAATCATCGTGCTTTGTGTTTCCTGGAAGGGGGTTGGGTTTCAGTTAAGACATGTCTCCTCCCCTCTGCGCCAGGGGGTGGGCGTCGCTCCCCAATCATCCTGTGATGCGTTGTTGGTGTGCCGCCTACCTATGACACACCTGTGATCGAGCAATCCACTCCCCCATTCTGGGGGACGACCTAAAGTCTAACCAGGGCTGCAAAGTTGCATAAAACCTCACCACCGAGGCCTCCTCCTCTGCCCTCATCTCCTCAAATCTGGCCAGCGTGTTAATTGCCTCTACACAATGGATTTTGGCGGGGCCCGAGGTGGCTCGCCAGAACCTTGGGATAATTTGCCTTACTGCTAGTATAAAGAATCCCGGAAGGCCTCTTCTCGCACGAGCTATAGGCCCCTGGTACATGGACAGCAGAGCCATCTCGGGCGTGAACACTACACCTGCCCCACACATATTGTTGTACAGCGACTCCACGTCTCTCCACAGTGTCGCCATCGGAGGGCATTCCCACCATATGTGTACCATGTTGCCCCTACCACTGGAGCATCTCCAGCACAGAGTGGAGGACTGGGGAAACATTCTGTGTACCTTTTCGGAGTTGTGTACCAGTGTGACAGAACCTTATAGTTTAGTTTGTGGAGCCTGGAATGAACGGTACCCTTATGAGTTAAGATAAAAGACCTCTACCAAAGGTCTGCGGAGAAACTTTTCCCCAGCTCGCTCTCCCAGGTTCTTACATACCCCGGGGGTTCGTCCCCCATCTCACGATCCAGCAATATCCTGTATAGTACAGAAATTATGTGCCCAGGAGATTCAGGTGACATGCATTATTCCTCAAAAGGAGTGAGGGCTTTAGTTAAGTTCAAACCGGGTGTCAGGGAGTCCAGCGAACCCCTCAATTGCAGATACACCATCCAAGCTCCCGGCGGTGTCCGTGTCCCCATAAAAAACTCTGCCAAGGGTTTGAGCCTCGACTGGTTAAATACGTCTCTCACACATGGCGATCGTATCTCAAGAGTTAGTATCAGGGTTCTGTTTCGTTCTAAGGCCTTGAATTGAGGGTTGGCCAGGATTGGGGTAAGGGGCCCCGGGATTGAGACTATCTCGTTCCGCCTAGCGAAGCTCGACCAGGCCTCCGCCAGTTGCCTCAGCAAGGGAGACATTCTGGGGCAATCTTTAAGCAGGCCTCCCGGTATCCAAAATACCCCTTGTGTTACCTCTGGCTCCGTTTCAGTTTCCAACTCGACCCATAGTTTAGACTCACTGTGTTTGAGAAGATTGAGGACACATTTAGCTATGTTGGCCTTGTAGTATGGGGAAAAGTCCGGAAGGCTAAGGCCTCCTTTATCCTTTGCTCTGACTAGCGTGCTATATTTTATTGTGAGCCTGCGCCCTCTCCAGACAAATTTGGTAATTAGGGAACGTATGTACAATAGATAGTGTCTGTTTAGTCTGATGGGAAAGGCTTGGCATAGGTAAAGGAATCTTGGGAGCGATACCATCTTGACCGTATTGATTCTACCGCTGCAGGACAGAAATAGGGGGCTCCACTTATTAAGGTCTTTTTCTACGTTTGTTAGAAATGTTTTATAGTTTAAATCAAACCTGTGAGCGGGGTCAGCTGGGAGTTGGACACCTAAGTATTTTATGGCGTTACCCTGCCATTTAAATGGAAACTGCCTTTTCAGCCTTAGTTCCTCCGCTTGGGGAATAGATACGTTCAATATCCCGGTCTTCTGTAAGTTAATTTTGAAATTGTTTATTTTGCTAAACCTGTTGAGCTCCTGCAGGATAACCAGAATTCCCACACTTGGGCAGGACAAATACACCAGGGGGTCATCCGCGAACAAAGATAATTTATAATCCGAGTGTCCCACTTCAACACCTCTGATGGACCCATTTTTCCTAATTGCGTTGGCAAGCGACTCCATAGTTAGAATGTAAAGGAAGGGTGACAGTGGGCACCCTTGCCTTGTTCCATTGTGGATGAGGATGGTGTCTGACAGTGCCCCATTGACCCTCACTCTAGCTGTGGGATCTTTATACAAGGCCGATATCCACTCCCTCATGCATGGCCCCAGTCCCACGCTCCTCAGGGTGGCCTCTAGAAAGCTTCATCTCACCCTATCAAAGGCCTTTTCTGCATCAACGGCCATGAGGCAAAGCGGGGACCCCGCACCCCTAGCCCTCGATATTAGGGACGTAGATTTAATTACGTTGCCTCTGCCCTCCCTTCCCGGGATGAACCCCACCTGGTCCCTATGAATTAGCCTCGAGATAAAGGGTTGTATGCGGGTCGCGATCAGTTTGGCAAAGAGCTTAATGTCTATGTTTATAAGGGATATGGGCCTATAGTTGCTGCAAACCGTGGGATCTCTCCCCAGTTTGGGTATAACCACTATGTGAGCCTGTAGCACCTGGGATGGGAAGGTGCAGCCTCTATTCACCGCATTGAAGGCCCCCAGCATCAGCGGGGAGACCTCTGCCCTAAAGATTTTCTAGAAATTGGAAGTGAACCCATCCAGGCCCGGGGTCTTGCCTGCTTTGAGTTCCTTTATTAGAACAGACAATTCAGGAAGAGAAAAATCCTCCTCCATGTCTCCGAACTCGGATGGGTCCACGTGTTTTGGGGCGAAGCTATTGAGACACTCTCGTGTTCCATCATCCCCTGCGCTGTTGATGGGCTCAGAATCCTGCTTTAGGTTATATAGGTCGTTATAGTAGGAATGCCTCCAAGATCTCAGAAGCTGATGTTTGTATTTTAGAGATGTGGTTTATTGGGGCTCTCGGATGTAACGTTCTAGAAAGCCACCTCCCGCACTTGTCTTCGTACTCGAAAACGCTTCTGCGTAATCAATCTCTAGCCCCTAGCGATCTTTGATCTAGAATTTGCTAGATTTGGTGCTGGATCGCAGAAATCTCCGCCTTAGTTGCGTCTAGGGGGCAGCCCTTGTTTAGGGATTCCTTCACAGCCAACTCTCCCATAAGCTTTTGTAGCTTGGCAGATCTGTCCTTCTTGAGCCGGGCTCCATGGGAGATGAATACCCCTCTCAGAACACATTTGAGGGCCTCCCACTTAACAGGAGTTCCCATAGTGTCATTTCTATGAATCTCCTAAAATTCCGCAATTGTTTTTTTAATTTTGTCAACGCAAAGTGTATCGTTAAGGAGATTCTCATTGAGTCTCCATTGATTTGTGAAGGTCCGCCTGCCCATGTCTGCGAGTATCCCATAAATTGGGGCGTGATCAGACCAGAGAAGTGGCCCTATCGAGCATGTCGGCTTATGGTCGAGGAGGCTATGCGAAATTAAGATGTGGTCTATGCGGCTATAGCTATTGTGGGCCGCCGAGTGGAAGCTGTAGTCCCTGACACCCGGGTGCAAAATTCTCCACATGTCTACTAAATGCATCCTTTCCAATTCCCGTTTTAGTGCCCTCCGTGCTGTGTGTGAGATGGGGGACTTACCCACCGACGTATCCACCTCCGGGTCCATCACCATGTTGAGATCGCCTCCTAATATCACTCTGGAGCCAGCTGCAAAGGTGTCCAGTTTTCTAAAGGTGGATGTCCCAAAAGTGACCTGGCCCTGGTTGGGAAAGTAAATGTTAGCGAATGTTAATATCACACCCATTACCTCCAATTTTAAGAAGATATAATGGCCCGCCTGGTCTGTCTCATGCATTAAAATGACATGTTGTAGAGATTTATGCAGCGCTATTGATACCCCACCTGCCTTCTTCGTGGGGTGAGGGCTATGGAACCATGTAGTGTAGTATCTGGAAGATATACGTGGCACTCTGTCTACCTTAAAGTGGGTCTCCTGCAACATGGCGACCATGATCCTTTTCCTATGTAAGTGGTAGAGGATCTGATTCCTCTTTTCCAGAGTATTAAGCCCTTTTACATTGTATGTGCACATGGAAACATTAGCCATTTATGTAGGATTCAGTTAAAGGCTTATTACCTCGCGGGGCCACACCCCTGTAGGATAGTACGAGAGGGGGGTAGGGAAAGGGACGGGGGAGAGAAAAAACAAACAAACATGAGGCTTGGTGCCTCTCAGCTTAACCAAGCACAATATGTGAAATAACATTTTTGTATAGCACGCAGGCTACTACCCCTAAGGAGGGGCGGGATAAACCAACAGTGAAACCGCATTCCTTAACGGCTTCGGCCAAATGACATAGGTATTGCATGAAAATAAAGCATTACCGGCATAGAACTTTTGATCTTAAACGGAAGGTTCTTGTCATAGTAGAGCCTGAAATATAAAGCGAACAAGAACCCAGGCAGGCATACAAGATAACATTGCATAGCATTACAAAATATCACTTTTTCTCCAACTTTCTGCCATGAGTAGCGCAAAGCTGGCGCTAGCGCCCCCTCCTGGCGGGGCCAATCTGGGAGTGCTATCATTGGAAGTCCGAGGGAGCCCAAGAAGTCCGGCAGGTCCCCCAATGACCAGAAAGAGGCCCTTTTGTTTCCTTTTCGCGCCAAAAGTTGAAAGGGGTAGCCCCACTGATATTGTATATCGTTCTCTCTTAGTGCTAGTAACAGTGGTTTCAGCGCTCTTCTGAGTTGTAATGTACGTCGTGACAGGTCTTGGAGAAGGAGGATGGTGGAGCCTTGGGAAGTCAGCTCCCCTGCCTCTCTAGCTTTGCGCATGATCAGTTCCTTTTCCTGGAAGAAATGAATCATACACAGGACATCGCACGGTCTTGCCGGATCTAGGGACCTCGGGCCCAGGGTGCGGTGGATCCTATCGATTTCAATGGGTTTATCTGCCGGTCCTGCAAGATGTCATTAAAGAATTTTTGGGCCCATGCTTTTGCTGCGCGTTCTTCACTTTTTCGCTTAGGCCTCTAATGCGTAAATTATTCCTCCTGTGGCGATTCTCCAGATCGTCCAGGTGGACAGATAACTCTGCAATCTGTGCGGACTGTATTTGGATAACTTTTCTATGAGACTCAACAGTTTCTAAGATTTTATCTTGAATATCCTCCACCTCTGTCAGGCACTGGCCCACATGGATTATATCTTTTTGTAAAGCGAATATGTCCCTTTTATGGGACGCCTCGAGCTTATGTACCGCAGTCTAGATCCCCCTTGGTGGGAAGGGAACGCAGGTGGGCCCTCCAATCCCACTCATCTCCTCTGTCACTTTGGCCTGTGGGGCTGGGCTGTGCATTGCCTCCGTGTCTGGAGACATGTGAGTGTCTGAGGGGCTCATAGACTCACCCCTGGTTCCCCTCTGGCTGGCTGGGCTGCTGTCCTGGTCTGTGGATTCCTGGGCTGCTGTGTGCAGGGGTGAGGTCTGACCTGCTGGATGTCTCTCCCGGAGCTGAGTGCTGTGGAACTCCTGCAGCGGTGAGTACTGCTCCTTTCCTCCCCTTGTAGTTTCTTGGCTGCTGCTCGCTGTCGCGGGGTTCTCCTCCCCAACCGCTATGTCCCGGGCGCTCTCTCTTGCATGACTGCCGCTCTTCACGCCTTCCTCCCCCGCCGGTGCCATCTTGGATTCGCTGCGGCGGTCGGGCTCTTCTCTCTGTGGCTGCAGGTAATGGTCAAAGTCGCCTCTGTCTCTCCCTAGCGGGTGCCCTGGAGTACTCTGGGCTCTCCTGCGACCCATGCTGCTTGCCTGCGCCATGTCTGCTTTGCTAGGGCCGTTGCCGCGGGAGCTCTTCTAGTGTGCGACTTGGTCCTTAAGGGGTTAAACAGTGATCGTTCAGACTTTTTTATATAGGAATGTGAAACACTGCATGATAATTGTGTAGTGGCCCAGTGGGTCCTACAGAACATTCACAGCAACACTTGTCCTGTCTCACCTGTCTATGTGCCATCCATTGACATAGAAGTTGCCATCTGTAGGAGAGAACCTGTTTCTCCCCCTCTGTCCACTAAGCCTAGACCTTAGCCTGATGTCAGCTGCATTCCCATTGGATGATAGATTCAATTTCACTGGTGCAGAGTCCAAGGGTGGGAAAGCCACAACACAAGTCCCTATGCAAGAGTGGGAGGAATTCAGAAAGTGCTGGAAAGAAACAGAGGAGATAAAAGGGAGGGACAGTGAGCAGTTAGGCCGACTCAGCCAGGTGTGAGAGAGGAGAGGGTGGAATTAAGTTGTGTCAGAGAGGAGGAGGTACGCGTACAGCGAGTCAGCAGTGCAGCACGTTTTCTCCCAAGGTCGAGTGTGGTCTATACCCATTCCCTTGGCATCCCAAGGCAGAGGAAAGGAGAACCTTTCTGAGGTTGTCCTTCTACTAAGAGTGAGTCATAGCTACCTGGTGAACCCAAAACCAGGATTAGCCTTACAGCCACTTTGCCCTCTGCTTCATCTACACTTTATGAAACTCAAATAAATCCTTCCCTACATCAACTAGGTGAGAAATTGCCTGTCAAGTCAGTTCAGTAAAGGAAAGTAGAGAGAGTTGAAGTCAGGTCCTAATCAAGTTAAAGGTTACTGTATTTCTCATCGTGTTCAATTGCCTGTCTACTTCTGCATCTACGTGTACCTGTTCAAAGTACCTTGGTGGAAAATTGTGAATTTAATTATACTGAAAATAATTCAAAAATACCACAGTCAGTAAATCTGCACACTCCCAGATTACTAATATATTACTGGACCCGACTCATTTATTTCATTGTCATTTCACCCCCGAGGGTCCAGTTGGAGTACTGGCATCACCTTGACAAAGAGGCCTTCCTGCCACCGGTACTGAGGTATGTTCCTTGAGTTGTTGCTCAGACGTTGCAATTCAACAAGAACTCCACGATTCTCAATGAGAATCGTGCAATTAAAACACGCTGCCCGAGGGCGAGCAAGCTGTGATTTCAGTAGATTCATAATAATTCACTTTTTTTCACGCGTGGATCTCGGGCGCACAAAAATAAGGACCTGCTCGATTTTGGGTGTATTTGCACAGAGGTACCTTTTCCGCCCACAGGGCATGTTCATTTGTGCAGCAAGCAAAGACGCACTACTTGCAATGGCTAATTAGTCTAATGAGTTCCAGATGCATTCTTTTTCCTTTAGAACTACACAGCGTATTACGCATCTGCTTACGTATTGTGCATGCATTTGCTCACCCTCCATTGACTTCAATAGGGACATTTGGTGCACAAATGAGCAGGAAAATAGAGCATGCTGTGTTTTGGAGTTTTTTTGCACGACCAAAATGCGTGCACAAAATACAGAAATGTAGATGAACCCATTGAAATCAATCAGTTCTATACTCTGCGAAGAAGCCCTAAAACTGAGTAGAATCTCTGGCGGATTTGTTTTTCCCTATATATATGACCAATATAAGACGGCTTCTGCTGCGGCTTCTCTGATATCTGTTGACCACAGTTGTATTTGCCACTTGTCTACTAAGGTGGGAAGAAGAGATAACAGTTTGAGGTGTGTGAAGGTGAGAGATGTGTTAAAAGATTTTAACAATCTGGAGAATTTCCAACAGCTTTTAATTACCAGTAGTAGCTAGAAAGAGGGTAAATAAATGCAGCGATTCCTCACTTGCTCCGATGCGGTGCCGTTGAGGGGGAGGGGGTCTCACATGTGATAGTAACATATCCTACCTTATTTACATTCTATAATTAATATTCCATTCACAGCTCAGTCACTGGAAAGGTTGACGAAATCAACATGTTAATCTTTATTCATTAGGAAGGACTTGAAATAACAGTATGCGCACTGAGAAATACGAGTAACACGGGAATACTGCAGTGTATTGTACTCCTGCGGCAGATATGATTGCTATGTGTTACAGATCAGATTTCAGAAAAATATATGGGGAAATTTACTAAGGCCAGCGATTCCTGCAACGGGCTTCGTAAGATTTTCCCCAGAGCGCTGAATGTAAGCAGAGGCGCATGCAAATAGGTAAAAAGGTTGAAAACTTTTGCGCAAACACCCGGTTGCGCAAAAATATGTAACTTTTTTTTATTAGAGTTGAGCGAACATGCTCGTCCAAGCATTAGCATACTCGATGGTGCTCGTTACTCGAGCGAGTACCATGTCGTGTTCAATCCCTCCCCGCATTACCACTTCCTACTGTGATGTGCCAGCGTGCGCACGTCCACAGCAGTATGTGGCTGGCTGGCTGAGAGGGAGAGAGAGAGAGAGAAAGAGGCCGCCTGCAGACAGGCGGGTCGGATCCGGCTGCGAGGATTCTCGCCACGGGACCCGACCCGAGTGCCTGCAGAGAGCGGCGCGTACTCACCCGCTCCTGCGGCTCCGGCTGTTTGATGTGCCGGCTTACCGGGCAGCTGGCGCATGCGCAGACCGGGGCCGGCGGCCGTGTAGTGACGCTTCTGTGCAGGGCTCGCAGAGCC
The DNA here is from genome assembly GCF_035609145.1 of Eleutherodactylus coqui. Classification (NCBI taxonomy): domain Eukaryota; kingdom Metazoa; phylum Chordata; class Amphibia; order Anura; family Eleutherodactylidae; genus Eleutherodactylus; species Eleutherodactylus coqui. The sequence goes on from NC_089841.1 coordinate 254,971,367, forward strand.
CCGCACAGAAATAGAGCATGCCGCGGTTTGTTTGCCGTGCGAAATTTCACGCGGACAAACCGCGGCCTTCTGCATAGGATTGCGTTTGCTAAAGCAATCCTATGGCAGCTTCCAAGGGCGGAAATTCCGCGGAAAATCCCGTCGCGGAATTTCCTCCCGTCTGCAGGCGGCCAGAGGGAGAGAGGAAAAAAAAAATCTCTGCCCCAGCGGGTCAATTGCAAGAATGCTTGACTTCAATGGGGTTGGCTACTCGAATAGAGCTCTCGAATATTACGAAAAGCTTGACTCGGATAACGAGCACCAAAGCATTTTGGTGCTCGCTCATCTCTATTTTTAATACCAGAAACTGGCACAAAAGTGTTTATAAATGAGTTCCCACTGCAGTGGCCTGATTTGGTATTAGAAGCATTAAAATGAATGGGACTTGGCCTGTAATACCAAGCCTGGCCAATGCAGTAGGAATGGAGCTGTTTGTTTCTAGCATAAATCAGCTTGGTGCACAAGTACACATAGCCAGCAAACAGCTGATTGGCAGGGGTAACGGGTGATGGTAATTTTTAATACTCTTTTTCATAGAATTTTTTTCTGTTTTTTCATTTTATTAGTGGTAATTAATGTAATTAGTGTAAAAAAAAGTTAAAAAAAAAGATTTTTTTTTAAATTTACAGTTCTTTATTTTTAACATTATTATATTAATGTTAATATAAATACAGGAATGGGTTCCCCATTTTGTTTCAGACATTTTGACACATAAGAGGAAAACATCCTCCTAGTGTGACAGTAGTCACTATCAGAACTGGTTAGTGGTCTGCCAAGACCCTGCACCTCCAACAAGCTAGGGGTCGCTGGTGATCACATGATCGCTGGGTCCCACACAGGAAACAGCACTTCCACTTCCTGCATTCTCTACATAGTGCTCATTGAGTGCTATGTAGCTTGCAATAGAGAAGGCAGTAGTGGTTAAATAATAATAATAATCTTTATTTGTATAGCGCCAACTTATTCTGCAGCGCTTTCAGGCATGGATAAATGCAAAACAATACAACAATTACAATGTGAGATACATTCGGTTTGACACAAATGGTACAGGAGGTGTAAGGGGGGGAGGGGGGAGGAGAGAGGTATGGGGAACACAGGCAATCGGGGATTTCATGTGGAAATCAGTTATTAGAAGGCAAACAGGGTGGGGCACCATAGGGAGGGGCGGGAGACCAGGTCAGGACATTTGGTATGCTTCCCTGAAGAGGTGAGTTTTTAAGGCACGTCTGAAATTCCATGCATCATGAATTGTCCGGATGCCTTGGGGTAGAGCGTTCCAGAGGATGGGTGCTGCTCTGGTGAAGTCCTGTAGGTGAGCATGTGAGGTTCGTATTACAGGGGTGTTCAGTCTGACTGTGTTAGCGGATCGGAGTGAGCAGGCTGGGTGGTGTACTGACAGGAGGAAGGTGATGTATGCTGGTGGGTGAGGTAGAGAAATTTAAATTTAGTTCTGCAGTGGATGGGCAGCCAATGCAGTGACTGGCATATGCAGAGACATCTGAGTAATGGCTGGATAGAAAGATGAGCCTAGGGGCCACATTTAGTGTGGGTTGGAGTGGAGCGAGTCTAGTGCTGGGGAGGCCGATGAGTAGCGAGTTGCAGTAGTCAAGCTGGAAGTATCTTTAGCGTGTCCGTGGTGAGGAACGGACGTATTTTAGCAATATTTCTGAGGTGCATGTGGCATGTTTGGGTCAGAGATTGGATGTTGGGTGTAAAGGAGAGATCAGAGTCAAATGTGACCCCAAGGCAGCAGGCATGCTGTCTGGGGTTATGATGGTGCCAGACACTGGAAAGACGAGGAGGTCAGTTTTAGAGAGGTTTAGTTTGAGCAAAAGGGAGGACATAGTGTTAGAGACAGCGGACAGACAGTCGGTGATATTTTGGAGGAAAGGTCCAGAGATCTCACGAGGGGAGGTGTATAGTTGGGTGTCGTCAGCGTAGAGATGGTATTGGAGGCCGAATTTGTGGATGGCTTGTTCAATTGGGGCAGTATAGATAGAGAAGAGGAGGGGACCAAGGACTGAGCCCTGGGTACCTCAACAGTGAGAGGAAGTGGAGAGGAGAACCAGCAAAGGAGACACTGAAAGAGCGGTCAGAGAGGTAGGAAGAGAACCAGGAGAGAGCAGTGTCCTTTAGACCAATAGAGCGGAGCATAGTGAGAAGGAGGTCATGGTCGACAGTGTCAAATGCAGCAGACAGGTCAAGGAGGATTAGTAGGGAGTAGTCACCTTTTGACTCACTGCTTCTGTCTTCTCCTTCAGGTCTTCGGCTTGTCTGACAGCTGAGCACCCCACCTGCTTCTGCTGAATTGCAGGAGCTTTAATCCCATGCCATATATTTAATATAGGCCAAGATTAAAGCCCAGGACCAAGTGGTGTATGGCATTAGGTACTTAATAGCTTTAAAAAATTCCATATTATAAATTATTGAAATTTATTTACTATAAATTACTCTGGTAATGCACAGGACTACCACTAGGGCAATACAGGTGGCACTACTCTTAGAGACCTGGTAAAAAATGAGGACTGCTTTCGCCGCTGCTTTGGAACAGGACAATAAAACTCTGTCTACAGACTGTCTACAACTCATACTGAGGTCACTGGGAGCTGTAGACTCCACAAGTGTAATGGGAGCACTGGATCAGAAAAATCTAGCTCCAACCTTATAAACTATATTGTTAAATTAAATTACAGTCACATGTTTTCAAAATAAGCCATAACCATCCTAAATCAAAGTCCCTATGGAGGTAAAGTCAGCAGTGCATTTACACCAGTTAGCTATCATAAAAATTTAGCGATAAAGGGGATTAAAATTGCATAGAAAAAAATCACATTTTACACAAATGCGATAATTTACTTTTTTGCATGCATCAAAATAAGATGGGTTGGTTTAAGCGCAGTTGATTTCCTACTATTTCTGACACTTTTCTGTTTAGTAGCATTGTAGTGGTTTGTAATGGTTCAAATTTAGGCCGGAGTCACAGAAGTGAGTGCGATAACTGTCCGACAAGCTTGGCCCAATATTGGTCTAGCCAACATTCGTATTACATGCCAATGTGAGGCATTTTTCACTCACCACTTCTGTGAAATTGCGGTCCTCCGGCGTATATATCACACGCATCAGATGATCACAAATGTTTCCATTAAAAAAAATGGAGTTCATATCAGTGTGAATTTTGTGCGTCTCGCAAAGCAAAAAAACTGCGCAAGACTGTTGCCCATGTGAGTGTAAGCTAAGAGAAAGGGAATACCCTAAGAACATTGTACAACATGCATTCAATTGCACCATGACACACAACTGTAAAAAAACTCTTCCGAGAGCGAATGCATGAGGAGAAGGGTGATAGACAGTTGAGGCACATCAACAGTTCAGGGGACAGTTTATGAAGGAGAGAGAACATCTTCTGCATAAACATGGGCACTTACAGCTGTAGCGGCTCCTAAAGGCAACTAGTCCAATAGGAAGACAAAAGTCTTTTAGATTCACCCCAAAGGAAAGATGAACAGTATTAAGAATGTTGTTACCCCATGTTGTGAAGTTTGCATTTGTTGTAGGTGGGTAAAACATTAGAGAATTTCTCTGCCGGACAGGCACTCATATTAGCGATGCCCTACATGAGAGACGACCCAGTGACAAGCTATTCATTCTGCAGGTATCATGCTATGTGACAATCTTTTGTAGGTATCAACATTTTTGGAACTGTAAGCCACCAATTATTATAATTGAGGATGCATATAAGGATTCCAGATCGGGATCGCCCATGTCAGGACGGCAACCCTGTGGTGCATAGCCAGTCTTGTAGTGGAGGATCTAATAGGGCGAGATCTCGGCTCCAAGTAAACCCTTCTACCCGGAGTCCTGTGATATTTATATTTGTCTTTAGTAGCTGTTTATTTTTGTCTTCCACAGAGGATACAATAAAGGTTATGTTTTCACTGAAGTCATTCTGTGATACATGGTCAATTATTGACTTCGCCTGATGCATCCTAGCCTACTGACATTTGCCTTGTCAGTTCTGTGATATTTATTCACCTTACCACTTATTTAGGATTCATTATATAAGATTTTTATATAAGGAGAGGAATGCTGGGTTTTAACCTGCCTGATCATTTGTTTCTTTGTAAAAGTGCTGCAGGTTGTCTCTGGTAACAACTTATTCCTCTCTTCCTTATTGGTCAATCCAAGAATGCATGTCTGTAGGGAATAAGGGGAAATAACAGCTGCTATCTAAAGTGTATTAAAAACTGTAGTACTATATATGGGATACTATAGACTGGCATGAAGGGGCTTATAATGCATATCACACGTACTTCATCACTCAACATATAGAGCCCCTTTCACATCTGCCTTCAGATTTAAGGGAAAACCGGAAGTGCTGGATCCAGCATATTCCGGACACAAACAGCGCCGGATGGACTCCATTGACTATAACGGTATCTGTCTAGTTCTGGAATGCCGCCTGCGGCACACTGCTATTTGTTCTAGGACCTTGTGTCGGATCTCTGCTGTAGACTGGCTTACATACTATGTTGGTAATGTTATCATGGGGGAAAGTTAGGTTGGACTCACACGGACGCACTGTTATTGCGCGCCGCTCACACTTGCGTTTTTTTTCAATGTGCGGATATGTGTTGTAAAATAAGTCCTGGCATACACTATGTTGGTGTGTATTAGACGCAAATAAACGCCATGTCATGGCGTACTTGCTGCACGCTCACGCACGGCACGCAGCTACTTACAGATGTGTGAAGAATATTTTTCTATTTAAAGAGTAACATTTAAGCAAATCAAAATGCAATAATTTACAATTATGATTAATGTGGAAAATGAAGATATTTAAACAAAGCAAATCCATTTATACAACTTTATCTTCAGAGTTATTGTTACTTTACTGAAGCAGAATTGACTTTTAAAGCATTCTGTAAGAGACTGTGGGGAGCGAACAACAGACTGTATATCAGCTCACGAGCCATTCAGATGACAAGGCTCTCAGAAGAACAGCACATTAGTATTATTATTATTATTATTGTTTCTTTAAGGCATCAAATCTACCTGCTTACTTTTAGAAATCTGTTTAACCAGTTAAGGACCAATGCTCTGTTTTATTTTTTGCTTTATTCCCCTTTCATGAGCCATAACCTTTTTATTATTCCATCGACATTGCCGTCTGAGGGCGGGTTCTTTGTGGGACAAGTTAGCCTTTTTAATGTACCGTATAATGTATGGGAAACTTTTGAAATTTAAGTGCAGTGAATTGGTTAAAAAAATAGCAATTTCGCCACTGTCATTTGGGGTTTGTTTTTTAGTCGATAGGGCTGTTTGAGGGCTTGGGTTTTGCAGGGTGAGCTGTTGTTTTTATTTATACTATTTTGGGATACATAAAAATTTTTGATTACCGTATATACTCGAGTATAAAAAAGCTCCCTCAGCTTATACTCAAGTCAGGGAAGGGTTAAAAAAACAAAACTCCATACTCACCTCCCAGACGGCGTCTGTGTCCCTGGCGGCGGTGCAGCAAGCTGCTAGAATCCTCCCTGCTGTCCTCTCTCCTCGGCTCTGTTACTCCCTGCCATCAACGCTGTGATTGGCTGTGAATGATCGAGCTCCGGCTGTGATTGGCCGGCACTTGATCCAATCACAGCGCTCTTTTTCACAGCGCTGACGGGGGAGTTTTGAAAGCCGAGTAAATAGATGACAGCGGGGAGAATTCTAAAGCAGCTTGCTGCACCGCCGCTGGGGACACAGACGCTGGCTGGGAGGTGAGTATGGGGGGGGGGGGGGGTTTACCCAACATATACTGGAGTATAGCTCAGCTTATCCTCGAGTCAATAAGTTTTCCTAGCTTTTTGTAGTAAAACTTATTGATTTGGGTAATACTCGAGTTGGTTAATACTGGAGTATATACGGTACCTTTTATTCAATTTCTTTGGGAGATAAAGTACTCAAGAAATGTAAAGATGTTCAGCACGCAGGATAAGCAATATGATAATTTAACAATTATGTTTATTTAAAAGAAGAGGATTAACTGTTATTTTTAAATATTAATGTTTTATAATTTAGTCATCATTATCATATGCAACCAGTATGTTCTGTGGGAAGAAGACAAGCCAGCGGAGGCAGTGTGATGTTCTGGCCAATGTTCTGCTGGGAAACCTTGCTTCTGGCATTCATGTGCATGTTTCTCTGATACATACCGCCTACCTAAACATTACTGCAATCCAAGTGATTCCCTTCATGACAATGGTAGTCTCTAACGACAATGGCCTCTGTCTGCAGGATAATGCGTCCTGCAGAAATTGGTCAGTGATGGTTTGAGGAACATGACAAACAGTTGGCTTGGCCTCCAAATTCCCCAGATCCCAGTCTCATGCTTTTGTGGAAAAACAAGCTGATACATGGAGGTTTAACTCACAATTTACAGGGCTTAAAGGATCTGCTGCTAACATATTGGTGCCAAATACTACAGGTCACCTTCAGACGTCTCGTGGAGTCAATGCTTCTATGCCTCAGAACTGTATTGGCAGTACAAGGGGGACCTATACAGTATTATAGCCCATTGGTATGTACTGAGCTGTATGTAAAAAATGTATCAAACCATATGGTAACATAGTTGCATGTGTCTGCTATTTACATACATTGTAAAGAGTCTATACAGTAGCATATGTGTTTCTGTGGTACTTGGCATGGCAAGCTACCGTTTTCAACACTGGCAAAAAAAAGTATGTTTACTTGTAAAACATGCCAAAACAAAATTCTTTTGGCACAACGTTGGTCCATAAAAAACAGTGCGCTATCACAGATTTTATTCACATTTGTGTTCCATCTCTGTATACAGGAGAGGATCATGTCAGGGGAATGCAGAATGACTTTCAAAAAAGTTTTTTGTGGGGGAATGTTTTTCAGACATTCTCTTGGTGGGATCTGCTGTTTATGACACTACATATATAGCTTTCACGTGGAGCTGAAATATGATCATCGGAATAAAGTCTTAATGGAGTATTCCCATTACCTCTGAAAACCTCATTTATTGGGTGAATGGGGGGCCTGCCACCCTCCCCCACCCCCATGTTCTCAAAAGACTGGTCATCACATTCTCCACACATTTTAATAAAATGTATGAAGAACATGGTGGCCAGAAATGGCCGTACAGGGATCTGTGGACACCTATTGTCCAGGTAGGTGAGACCAACATCTGTCAGGCATTCTGCGGGTATGCCATAAATGCCTGAGATGGAAATATACCTTTAAATTGTAAGTTTTGATTATATATGTTGATTGTATATGTACCCCTCAGATGTATCACTTTTATATATTGTCTGGACATGATCATTCTATTCCACGCTCCTCGGTCAAATGTTTTCTGCTGTCACAGAAATAGACACAATGTACTAAATATTGCACTATCCAATAAAATGATCTAAACTTCAATTGGCCTATCTTCATAGGAGAGGTCTGGAGCAGATGCCTTGGTGACTAAGAACAACCACCCAAAGTTATTATGTCACCCACCACTTAATAGTCTTCGTATAATGGGGGACAGGCTGTACCTTAGCTTAAACTAAGAGATCTATTATAAGTCTGGTGCGATTCAATGCCCCATGTCTGCTATCTACAGTATCTGCTCTCCGACATTCCCCTGTGTCCTTATTTAATGTCACTCTGTCTCGCCTGTCTTGTCCCTGATCAATATGTAGTCGATATTATAGTAACAGAGGAGGCTGAAGACGCTTCTTGGAGAACAAACAAAACCTTATTTAAAATCTGGGAAACATTTCTGCTATATTTTAGCCCATTTTTCTATGAGCACATGTGTAACCCTACTGGGACCGCATGCAAACAGCACTGAAGGTTTGATACCGTGGGCTGATAACTGATTCTTCACAATGTATTTTTCGCAATACGACTTCAGATTTCAGTGCTGTCAGAGGGACTGTTCATTAGTTCATTAACAAAAAAGTAATTATAATAGTGATTGCATAATGAAACTGCAGGCAGCTTTCCAATTTCCTTTTGTAAGTGGATGTATTTTGATCAGCATTTTGCAGCAGTGTTTGTAAACCTGAACTAGCAGGGGGACATAAAGAGAGACGAAGAACACCCATTGTCAAAACACCCCCTCCCCTGGAAACTGTCGGAATGGAAGAAAACTTTCTCTGTGTGATTGTAACTTTTATATAAGTTAATGATTACAATATCTGAGCAAGAGGATCATTTATTACGGAAAACTGACCCCTTGTACAGAGGCTCTAGTACCTTTGCACCGCCTCTAGCTTGGATACAAGATGTGATACGGACGACAGTACCTTTGCACCGCCTCTAGCTTGGATACAAGATGTGATACAGGCGGGCATTGAGGCTCTAGTACCCTGTTGTACCGCCTCTAGCTTGGATACAAGATGTGATACGGACGACATGGAGGCTCTAGTACCCTGTTGTACCGCCTCTAGCTTGGATACAAGATGTGATACAGGCGGAATGAAGGCTCTAGTACCCTGTTGTACCGCCTCTAGCTTGGATACAAGATGTAATACAGGCGGAATGGAGGCTCTAGTACCCTGTTGTGCCGCCTCTAGCTTGGATACAAGATGTGATATGGGAGACATGGAGACTCTAGTACCCTGTTGTACCACCTCTAGCTTGGATACAAAATGTGATGTGGGTGGGCATGGAGGCTCTAGTACTCTGTTGTACTATCTCTTGCTTGTATATAAGATTGATACGGGGGGCAATGGAGGTATACAAGTTCAGTATGATATCCTGCAGCATATCAGTAAACATTTACTGTAACTGAGCCTCTAGATCTAGGCTGTTGAAGTTGGTGCTGTAGATGGTCCCATACATGTTCTTTTGGCAATAAATTAGGCGACCGGGGAGCCATAGAAGTGTGATAATGTTGTGGGGGCTTCCTGTGACCTCCTTGTGTGTGTGGCCGAGCATTATCCTGTTGGACAATACCTCTTGGAAGCCACCATGAGAGGAACACGTGTGGCTGCAGGATGTCCTGAACATATCGCTGGGCTGTAATTATCCCTCGTACCACCACTAGGGGTGATGGACTGTCGTATGTGATGGCCCCCCAGACTATCATACCAGCAGGGGGCAGTGTGCCTCTCCATAGCAAAGAATTGAGATCTTCAGATATGAACATGGCCCCAAACTAAGCCTGGATTTGTCACTAAACCAAGCTCCACTCCACAGCACTCCAGTTTTGTCATTCATGACTACCCCTGCAAACAGAGGCAATGGCAGGTGTCAAAGATAGTGCAAAAGATGCCATAAGACTAGATGTCCTTTAGCCAAGCACCTAGAAATGGTTTCAACAGACACAGGGGTGTAACGAAGGTGCCACCTGTCTCTAGATGCTTGTCAGATGATCATCTCTACTGATGGTCTGTCGGGGGCATTCTGAGCCCGGTCACCTTGTGTGCCCTCACACATCCACTGGTCCCAACACCCCCTAACAGTCTGGTCAGACACTCCTCTCTACTTATGGGTCTGTAGGGGGCGTCCTGAGCCCGATCACCTTGTGTGCTCCCATCCACTGGTCCCAACACCTCCTAACAGTTTGGTCAGACGCTCCTCTCTACTGGTGGTCTGTAGGGGGTGTCCTGAGCCCGGTCACCTTGTGTGCCCTCACACATCCACTGGTCCCAACATCTCCTAACAGTCTAGACAGAATGACCTGGTGGGGGGCCATTCGTTGATACGACCATCCAGCTCCTCACATCCCAATAATGCGCCCCTCTCAGACTCTGGTAGTGGGGTGAAATCTCTTTTCTGTGTCGTAGAGGCGTCTAGGGGTCAACAAGCTCCACACAAGTGGAAGAAGAGGTCACTACACACAAGGAGCTTCCGAGAGCCTTTTATAGGCCAAGGGGGAACTACTTTTAGGGCCTCCAGTGACAAGACTGTTCATTTAATCACCACAACTCTTATCATTTGTATACCTGCCTGAGATGGAACCGCATGCTGAGGGGGCAGGGTTATTTTTGTGAAAGAGTATATAAAGGAAAGATTTGTACCTCTTCTGTAATAGTCCAGTGGGCGGAGCTATCAATTATTGACAGCCTCCTTTGTATAAGTATGCATATAAAGATAGCTGTCAATCACTGATAGCTCCGCCCACTCGATCTCTAAGCTCAGAATGAGCAGAAATGTAAATAAAGAAACAGCAAGTTATACTGAATATTTACCCCATAAAACTATATATCCATCTGCTCAGCTCCTCCTGCTCTATAACATCCTGCCTGCAGAGTGGTCTGCATTGTCAGGCTGATTCTCTTAAAGGTTTTACTGAAGAAAATAGGTATAATTCTATCCAAACTGGCACTGTTCTAGATATAGGATATGTCTTCAATATTGTCAGTCTTATTGTAGTCAATGCATATAGTCATAACACAGGGCTTCTATTATGAGTCACATAACACGTAGCTCCTAAGGTCCTGGGGAACATTGACTGTAATGATCAGGTGCTGGTTTGGAGCCTCTTGTTACGACCAGTGCAGGCCAATAGCGTAGGCAGGGTAAGCCAGTTGGTACATGGGTAATATTGGTTACAGTACAAAAGGAGCAGGCAGGTAGCAGAATCGGGGGGAGCCAGGGGTCGGGATACATGGGTAATATTGGTTGCAGTGCAAGAGAAGCAGGCAGGTAGCAGAGTCGGGGGAAGCCAGGGGTCAGTACATGGGTAATATTAGTCGCAGTACAAGAGGAGCAGGCAGACAGTGGAGCCCGAGGAAGCCAAGGGTCAATTAACGGGTATTATCAGTTGTGGTACAAGAGGAGTAGGCAGGTAGCGGAGTCAGGTGAAGCCAGGGGTCAGTACACAGAGCAATTGTTTGTAGACGAAGGAGCAGGAACGAGAGGAGCTTGGTTACAGGCTAGGAGCTCAATAACCACGCACAGAGAGGGACAGGAACAGGTTTAGTGTGGCTAATTAGTGCAGGGTGGAGCCAATCCAGGGCTGGGTTGCAGGAGCAAGAACTGGACAAGGTTTAGGCAGAGTTGCTATCAAGCAGGCAGAATAGCTCAACTGGGAGAGATGCTACCTGGAACACAGGAGTTTCCAGGTTCAAACCCTGACACTGGCCTAGGCTAAAGCTATATCCACATCGGGGTTGGAGACATTGTTCACAGCCCCTCCCCCACAGATTCTATTATTGTATATGTGATGTGAAATATAACGCTGCATGCAAGACCTAAGACACAAATTATCTTATAAGTCAACACATTCAGCACTGCATTGTGGTTTCCTTTTAGAATGGACCCACATTGCAGGTGTGAATGAAGCCTAAATTGAAGCAGTGGGGAATATTTATTTCTACTGCCCTAAAGTTAAACAGGATAAAACTAGGCCAGATAGGAAGAAACTGTGCCAAATTAATCACAGTGGAGCACAGTGAAGAAAGATTTGGCGCATGTTGCTAGACATATTAGACACTTCTCTTCACACCATCTACCGTCTGACTTACTTTACACCAATATAACGTCGCATAGCAATAATAAGGCTGACATAATTCATGCTTTATCTACACAGCGCTCGAGCCTTCTGTCAGACGTATACAGTATTTGGGGAAGATTTCTCACTGTATATATCTGATGTAAGGCTTTGACGAATGCTACTCTATAGCCATCTAGTGCCATTCGCTGGAGTGTTAAAAAAAACGGTAAAGTGTAATAGATTTTTTTTGCAGTTCCTCACTTCATATTAAATCAAAGTTTGTATTAAGCTATGACTATGTAAACCGGCCTGAAGGAAGCCAATAGGATACTGTTTTGGCCTGTGTTGGGTGTATATTACCCCACAGTTGGGTATTTGATTACTACTGCGCTGATCACTGTGATGAATCAGGTTTAATGTAATGTATTAATGTTATTCATATTTCGCACTGAGAATACTGTTCTGGTAATTTTCGCCAGCCCCTGGCGTGTTTGACATTCGTCCAGTCTAAATGGGACTTTAGATGTATACATTTTTGAAATTATGTATTACACGCAAGTTGGTTGAGTACAAAAGAGATGTAACATGTCATCATTACAATAAAAAGAATAGTGGAATAGCAAAAATATCCGCAATGGTGGGTGATGTAGTTTAAGAAAAAGTATGGTCACACACACTTTTCTATTTTTGCTTCGCTGGGCTGCCCCCAATGAGAAGTGGTCGCATCCGCCATGTGGTTGAGAAGATGATGATGACGACCATGTTCTTGTAAAAATTCATGCCTGGCTTTCCATGGAGTTTGTGAATTTCCATGGAGTTTGTGAACTTGTGAGGCTTCGCTGAAGGTCTTGTTAACCAAATGCTCAGGCGAGCGCTTCGCAGGTTCAGACACAGGAGAGCTTCCCCACGAGCTTCCGCTTGAGAGGAAGCCGGGAACTGAGAGAAATTAAAATTACTCAGCCTCTCTGGTTTGGCTGTTGATTGCTTCCTTCTCCTGGATGACTGGGCAGCAGGGAAGGCCCAATCAGCTGTAGTTTTATTGCTTTGGAGTCGTGTGGAGCCCTGGTGGTTCAGGAGCTCTGCACCCAGGCAGTCACTCACTTCAGAAGCCACACCCCTGCTTGATTGTCTTTTAAAATATTAAAACTTTTATTAATTAAAAATGTATCTTGCAGGATTATGGGAATCTGTGCAAACTTCAAATATCTCCAATATCTGTGATATATCGGCTTAAATGTCCCAATAGTGCTTTGATAGATTGGTCACTGAGCAACGCTCTCCATTGTTGGTTATGACATTGTCGCGGTGCAGATGTCCGTTGTCCTGGGGGACGAACACCGAAATATCTTCTGCAAATATTATGGGGAAAAAAGGAGAAGTTATAGCATGACTAAATGTAAAGCGTAATTACTGAACCAGTTAGGGTGCATGACATGCACTAACGGTCCATCAAACCCAGGTGGTATCCCAGCAGGCAGCCAGTTCATCACTGCATGTGTTTCTTCCATGAAGACATCTTCATAAAACATACTTGCATTAGATTCTTCCAGTGTGTAGTGACAAAAATACAAAGCAGGATCCCGAGATGAACAATAAGCAGGAGCAGGATGCAACGTGACAATGAATGCACCACCACGGGTGGACCATCCAACATGAAGACTAACCTACCACAAATGTACAGATGTGTGCATACATACAGTACATGCAATTAGTGCCCGCCTAATGGTGCAATCAAATCTCCATTTGTCAATTAAGAGGCCAGTCCTAGGTACCAATGGCAGCTTCTGTTACACTTCCTACATTACTTCTACCTCAAACGGGTTTTCAGAGAGTAAAAAAAAATGTTATGGGCAGTGAATGGCCTAAAAAACAGATAAGAGGAAATATTGAACTATTAAATGGCCACCCAGTCAAGTGCAGACGCTCATACCCTCGCCGCTGCAGTCCTGGAAGCTGCTGCAGTGGTCACATGCCGTTTGCTGTTCACATGTGTCACGGATTGAGGTATGGCAGCGCAAGGTTCAGAATATGATGCAGCAGGTGTCTGCCAAACATCTCTTACAGTCCAGTCCCTCTCTCAATGAGATTACTTTGTACAGCAGACCTGCTGGCTAACTCTTCCTGTCCCTGTTGGTGTGCACACCTAAAGTCCCTGCTGAGGCCAACCTCACTTACAGTTTGATGCATGGGAGTCGCAGCTTCTACCGATCCATGTGTTGTCTGGGGTTGACAGCGCTACTCTCCACTCCTTTCTCTATCTCCTTGCCGGTGTTGGTCAGTCCTCCCCAGTTTAAGGCCATCACGATCCTTCCATTTATTTTCTGAGTACCAGAATCAGCAGCTCTCCTGGTCTTTCTCCCAGCAGAACCCGGTCACCAGGCTCTTATCTCTCAGTCCCATGCTGGCTCCGCACACACTATGCATTAAATAGTGCATCACCCAATCGATTAGTGAGCAATAAACATGCTCAGTTCCTTTGCGTCAAATTTTGGTGGGACTTTTGGCACATCTCTCCTATTACATCCCTGTGGCAACATTACACATTGGGGTGAGTCCATAATACATGACTGCTGCAGCCCGTCACTACTGTAGCCATGAAGAGCGTGTGACCACTGAAGCCAAAAATTAGCTGCGGTAGTTCCGGCATGTGACTGTATAGTGGGACTGTATGAGCTGCTGCGCTGGACCGCAGGGGCCTTTAATGAATGAATATTGCTTTGTTTTTCTGTTTTAGGTCTTTTCCTGCCCATATTTTTTACTCTCAGACAACGGCTCCAACACGCTGTTCGTGTCCCAATCATGTGGCCACACGCACCTAGACATCATGGCCCGGGGCAGCGAATCTTTTTTGGGTTATGACCTGTAGTGAAGTAGTCCCTTGCCAGAGAATGCCCACAGCGGGGAAGAGAGTCATTGGGTAAAAGGAGCCAGAATTCTGGCACAAATTGTATTGAAAATGTAGCATAATTGGTGCGCCAAATAGATGTTATTTACGGTCTGTTTGGCATATTCATGTACGGCAGATCTGCTACAGGAGTTACTGTTCCATACATGCTTCTTGGTTGTCTCTGCAGCAGAAACGTGAATGAAACAGTAAGGGCTCATGCCCACAGCCGTATGCGTAAGACGGTCTCCCTACAGCGTTTCACACATTTCCAGGCATACGCGCTGCGGGCAGAGACCACAGATGGCACTGCATGTGCCCGCAAATCCCACACCACTGCGCAGTGTGATTTTTAAAAATGCATTTTAAAATTCCCGTCTCTGTTCAGTGTGGGGTTACATATGGAAACGCTGGCCATGCGTATGGGCGGACGCTGCATATGAACGCAGAGTAGAGCATGCTGCGATCTATATCTCTCACGTGTAGATACGCAGTGTCTAAACGCCGGTGTGCATGGAGCAGTGAAAGTCTATTGACTGTTATTGACTCCACGACTGTGCAACGCAGTGAAAACACAGTCGGAGATTTGACATTTGCGGCGGGAGTTCTGTTCGAGAAGCAGGAAAGGGGAATCCCCGCGGATGAACGGAACCGAACAGCGCCAAATGGACCCCATTGACTATATGAGGTCCGTTTGCTTTCCCCCCAGCTACCCGGCTTTTAGCTGGAGGATAAAGCGCTGCATACAAGACTTTTTCTTGCGCATTTTGTGCCAATCTGTGAAGGAGCCTCCGATCAGAGCTGCCAGCGCGAACGTGAAGCCGGAATATTCCTAACAGTATTAACAAATGTGCTGCAGTTTTTCACGCACCCTTAGGCTGACTACCCACTAGTGTTTGCGAATTTGCTACGTTTTTTTTTTCAGGTGTCTATGGGGCTTTCTAATGTTAAAAATGCATTGCGGCAAAATCACAATTTACCGCGAAATCGCGATGCGATTTTAACATTAACAAGTCCCATAGACCCCATGAAAAAAAAAAAACGTGAATTTCACTGTGAAAAAGAACTGTAGTGTGTAGTCACCCATAGGCCGCTCTCACACAAACCGGTTTTTATAGCGTTTCAAACACCGCCGTAAATACTATAAAAACGCCTAAGTGAAAGCGGCCGTAGGATTGTGATCCGTTTGAGAACAGTTCCCATACGTCTGCCACATTCTTGGGTCAGCGGGCCAGATGCATAGTCTTGTAGCCACAGCCCTGCTGACCCTGGCACGTCCTTGGGCCCGATGCATAGTCTTGTAGCCACAGCCCTGCTGACCCTGGCACGTCCTTGGGCCAGATGCATAGTCTTGTAGCCACAGCCCTGCTGACCCTGGCACGTTCTTGGGCCAGATGCATAGTCTTGTAGCCACAGCCCTGCTGACCCTGGCACGTCCTTGGGCCAGATGCATAGTCTTGTAGCCACAGCCCTTCTGACCCTGGCACGTCCTTGGGCCAGATGCATAGTCTTGTAGCCACAGCCCCGCTGACCCTGGCACGTCCTTGGGCCAGATGCATAGTCTTGTAGCCACAGCCCTGCTGACCCTGGCACATCCTTGGGCCAGATGCATGGTCTTGTAGCCACAGCCCTGCTGACCCTGGCACGTCCTTGGGCCAGATGCATAGTCTTGTAGTCACAGCCCCGCTGACCCTGCCACGGCTTTGGGCCAGATGCATAGTCTTATAGCCACAGCCCCGCTGATCCTGCCCCGTCCTTGGGTCAGTTGGCCAGATGCATAGGCTTGTAGCCACAGCCCCGCTGACCCTGGCACGTCCTTGGGTCAGCAGGCCAGATGCATAGTCTTATAGCCACAGCCCTGCTGACCTTCGCACGTCCTTGGGCCAGATGCATAGTCTTGTTGTCACAGCCCCACTGACCCTGCCATGTCCTTGGGGCAGTGGGACAGATGCATAGTCTTGTAGCCACAGCCCGGCTGACCCTGCCATGTCCTTGGGTCAGTGGGCCAGATGCATAGTCTTGTAGCCACAGCCCTGCTGACCCTGCCGCGTCCTTGGGTCAGTTGGCCAGATGCATAGTCTTGTAGCCACAGCCCCACTGACCCTGCCATGTCCTTGGGGCAGTGGGCCAGATGCATAGTCTTGTAGCCACAGACCAGCTGATCCTGCCGCGTCCTTGGGTCAGTTGGCCAGATGCATAGTCTTGTAGCCACAGCCCCGCTGACCCTGGCACGCCCTTGGGCCAGATGCATAGTCTTGTAGCCACAGCCCTGCTGACCCTGGCACGTCCTTGGGCCAGATGCATAGTCTTGTAGTCACAGCCCCGCTGACCCTGCCACGGCCTTGGGCCAGATGCATAGTCTTATAGCCACAGCCCCGCTGATCCTGCCCTGTCCTTGGGTCAGTTGGCCAGATGCATAGTCTTGTAGCCACAGCCCCGCTGACCCTGGCACGTCCTTGGGTCAGCAGGCCAGATGCATAGTCTTATAGCCACAGCCCCGCTGATCCTGCCCCGTCCTTGGGTCAGTTGGCCAGATGCATAGTCTTGTAGCCACAGCCCCGCTGATCCTGCCCCGTCCTTGGGTCAGTTGTCCAGATGCATAGTCTTATAGCCACAGCCCTGCTGACCTTCGTACGTCCTTGGGCCAGATGCATAGTCTTGTAGTCACAGCCCCGCTGACCCTGCCATGTCCTTGGGGCAGTGGGCCAGATGCATAGTCTTGTAGCCACAGCCCCGCTGACCCTGCCATGTCCTTGGGTCAGTGGGCCAGATGCATAGTCTTGTAACCATAGCCCTGCTGACCCTGACACATCCTTTGGCCACATGCATAGTCTTGTAGCCACAGCCCCGCTGACCCTGCCACGGCCTTGGGCCAGATGCATAGTCTTATAGCCACAGCCCCGCTGATCCTGCCCCGTCCTTGGGTCAGTTGGCCAGATGCATAGTCTTGTAGCCACAGCCCCGCTGATCCTGCCCCGTCCTTGGGTCAGTTGGCCAGATGCATAGTCTTATAGCCACAGCCTTGGGCCACATGCATAGTCTTGTAGCCACAGCCCCGCTGACCCTGCCACGGCCTTGGGCCAGATGCATAGTCTTATAGCCACAGCCCCGCTGATCCTGCCCCGTCCTTGGGTCAGCAGGCCAGATGCATAGTCTTATAGCCACAGCCCCGCTGATCCTGCCCCGTCCTTGGGTCAGTTGGCCAGATGCATAGTCTTGTAGCCACAGCCCCGCTGATCCTGCCCCGTCCTTGGGTCAGTTGGCCAGATGCATAGTCTTATAGCCACAGCCTTGGGCCACATGCATAGTCTTGTAGCCACAGCCCCGCTGACCCTGCCACGGCCTTGGGCCAGATGCATAGTCTTATAGCCACAGCCCCGCTGATCCTGCCCCGTCCTTGGGTCATTTGACCAGATGCATAGTCTTGTAGCCACAGCCCCGCTGACCCTGGCATGTCCTTGGGTCAGCAGGCCAGATGCATAGTCTTATAGCCACAGCCCCGCTGATCCTGCCCCGTCCTTGGGTCAGTTGGCCAGATGCATAGTCTTGTAGCCACAGCCCCGCTGATCCTGCCCCGTCCTTGGGTCAGTTGTCCAGATGCATAGTCTTATAGCCACAGCCCTGCTGACCTTCGCACGTCCTTGGGCCAGATGCATCGTCTTGTAGCCACAGCCCTGCTTACCCTGGCACGTCCTTGGGTCAGTGGGCCAGATGCATAGTCTTGTAGCCACAGCCCAGCTGATCCTGCTACGTCCTTGGGTCAGCGGGCCAGATGCATAGTCTTGTAGCCACAGCCCAGCTGATCCTGCTACGTCCTTGGGTCAGCGGGCCAGATGCATAGTATTGTAGCCACAGCCCCGCTGACCCTGAGACAGCTTCTAGATGTTCCAACCCCCTCACTCCCACATACCGAGTCGCAATGCATTTGTTTCCTGGCGCTCAAGTTTAGGGTCTCCAATACTAACTGTCAATCATATCTGACGTCACCCGTTGCCAGCGGGCGGTGAGACTCCTCCCCTGAGGCCGCTATCAGACGGCCGAGATACTCACGTGTGTGCTGTGAGACGCACAAATCCCGCATGAATATACACCGGGTCTTTTGGACAGGGTCATACACAGGAGCAGCGTTCTATCTCTTCACGCTCCTCGGAACACCGCCTATTGATCTCAATGGGACCTTTAATGCCTCGCATGCCGCGTGATGTGTGTGTGGGAGCGGTGCCAGGTTTCTCATTGAAATCAATCCTCTATGACGCATGAAACTGGCGCAAGAGGAACGGAATTTCACAGATGCAATGCCCTTTGGCCTGAAAATCGCATGGGCCCTGATTTTAATGAAGTTGTGATGTCATACGGTTGTGATGTCATCTGTCACACGTGTGATACTGAAATCCGACTTATTAACAAAAGCCTGTCCTGTTCTAAAAGGGCTCCCGTGTTACACGTATCCGCACAATATAAGCCCTACGGCCCGCAGTCTGAATCCGGCCCCCCATGTGATTTTATGTGGCCCCCTACGAGGGTCGGACACAGAGGGGCCGGCTCTCCACTGTCCCCAAAGGACCCAGCTGGTGCTTGGCAGAGGGGGCGAGGCCGGTACAGGGATTGGGGGCCATCTTGAAATCTGAGCTCTGGCGCGCCTCCACCCTGCACAGGTGACGGCTCAGCTCTGACCCCCTACCCCTTTAGCTCGGGACTAAAGAGGCAGAAGAGGAGAAACCTGTCATAGTGCGGAGAGCGGCGCCGCCGTGTAAGAAGGAGTTACATGTAGGGGTCATTCACAGCGGCGGTCCGTGAAATATACAGCGTCATTGATGAGGGGAACTAAGATAGGACGGCGCTGTCCAGCGCCGCGATTGAGCGCAGGTCTGAGAGGCTCCACTGAAAACAATGGGAGCCTCTGACAGCGTTTAGCGCTGAGAGCGCAGCATTAAACGCTAAACAAAGCCGCTGTGGGAGGGGCTTAATAGGTCATTTTCTCCCGTAATATGCGTGTAAATATACATATGAAAACCGCACGTCTGAATACCCCAATGTAAATACATGTGTAATACGGAGCGCAAATCCACCCGCGTGAGCGCGCCCTTATAGCCGGCCTCTGAAGGCGCCCAGAAGGGCTTTTATTTACCAGCGGTTTTTTTAACGCTGTGATATCACTGCGTTTTTTTCCAATGGGACCTTCGTAATGTTAAAATCGCAGGTTTGTGCTTTTTACGTTTTTTGTGTGATGCGATTTTAACATTAGAAAGTCCCACTGAAAAAAGGCAGAGATATCGCAGCGTTAAAAAAAAACGCTGATTGATAAAAGCCCTTACGCGCTGTGGCCCCGGTGAGGAGGTCTCTGGCGCCCCCCGGTGTATACTAGATGGTACTGACAGAGGCTGTAAATAAACCCCTCATGGATGTCTATTAACTCCTCCAGAGAAACACTAATAACAAGCCCAGAACGTGAGGGTCGGCAGCCCGGGGTCCGTCCCCGCTGGTGTACACTGGGCTGCGGCGTCCATAGCGCGCCCTCAGCAAATAGTGGAACTCTGCTGCCCTCTGCTGACCGCAGCAGAGACAAGCCAAGTGACGTCACGCATCTTGCTGGACTCGAGGCTTGGGATGCAAAGCGCAGTGCTTTACGGCACACGTACTGAAAAACACGGCCTTCACGGCATCATTTTGCATTGCCGTCTACTCGTCCGCTATGTGGTTTACGGCAGCATGCCGGAGTCCTTGCTTAGTCCTGGGGTTGTGAGCAGGTGAGGTCGGTGATGTTTGCTGGATTCCAAGGACTTCTGAGTCTAGTGACAGGCGGAGCTACAGGAGTAACCGGTCTTCTGCTGTTTCCTCTGTCTTGTATTTTGGTTTTGGTGATAGTTATGCTTATTTGAGGAGTTAAAAGGAAAAATTGTTATTTTGTTAACCCCTTACTGACCGCAGAACGCCTTCTTACCGACCTCCCTAATGGGCTACAGACCTCTTTCTCAGGCGGTGGCTCGGCTGACTGCTGACCGCCCGGCTCCTGCTCTAAAGCCGCCACGGCTGTGAGAGTTACCATTGCAAACACTTGCGGATCCCCAGTCATTAAGGAGTTAATGGCTAAATTATTTTCTTGTGGTAAAAAGTTCTTAGGGTTGCGATGAAGCCGTCCCTCCGCTCGTGGGCGCTGCGTCGCGTCCCTCCGCTCGTGGGCGCTGCGTCGCGTCCCTCCGCTCGTGGGCGCTGCGTCGCGTCCCTCCGCTCGTGGGCGCTGCGTCGCGTCCCTCCGCTCGTGGGCGCTGCGTCGCTTCCCTCCGCTCGTGGGCGCTGCGTCGCTTCCCTCCGCTCGTGGGCGCTGCGTCGCTTCCCTCCGCTCGTGGGCGCTGCGTCGCGTCCCTCCGCTCGTGGGCGCTGCGTCGCGTCCCTCCGCTCGTGGGCGCTGCGTCGCGTCCCTCCGCTCGTGGGCGCTGCGTCGCGTCCCTCCGCTCGTGGGCGCTGCGTCGCTTCCCTCCGCTCGTGGGCGCTGCGTCGCTTCCCTCCGCTCGTGGGCGCTGCGTCGCTTCCCTCCGCTCGTGGGCGCTGCGTCGCTTCCCTCCGCTCGTGGGCGCTGCGTCGCGTCCCTCCGCTCGTGGGCGCTGCGTCGCGTCCCACGCAGAGATAAATCATTTATTTAGCAGGATTGTTTGGTTCTCTGAAGTGACAAATGAGAACGATCAGCCAACGAGCCAGCGATGGTTTCCACGCTGCAGGAAATGAACGATAAGCGAATCCTCGTCGGCCGCGTTCACGCTCAGCGATTGTCCTTCAAATGCGACCGATCTGGCAGTGTTTTCCTAGTTCCGTGTACGGGCACCCCAAGGAGGCAGCAGGCGCGGTGGGAAATTTGGCGCTGACGTTTCTCGCGTTTCTCCCTACAGGGTCAGTTCGGTTCTTCAGCGAGATGTTAAGCAGTTCGGTAAACAGTTCCTCTTTGACCGGAAGGAAGAAACCTGCTGGAACTCGGATCAGGTACAGACATGGCGGATTGTGACCCAGACGTGTGCTGCCGGCCGCCGCATACATATATACGTGGAGGCGACAGGAGAGAAGTCAGGAGTGTCATCAGCGCTCTACGAACAGCTCCTGCGCAGCGTGTGGCCTGCACGCTGCCATGTTCGGGGGCCAATGACGTCACTGCTGGCTCGCTCTCCTGCAGCTGGTTTATACAGCAGATACATCGCTGGCGCGTTCAAACGAGAATCCTTCAGCCATTCTCTGAGAGCGACCGTACGAACCGACCGATAAGTGAACGAGCCGACGATTTTTTCTGCCTGTGTACAATGAACAGCGAACAGAAAGCGAACGGTTCTCATTCGTCGTTGACTTGTGTTAAGACCGAACGATGATCGTTCAATTTCCCTCATCTGAGCGATAATCGTTCCGTCTGAAGGCGGCTTTGCTATAAGCCCTATTCCGAAAATAAGTCCAATTTGCATTTAAAACAAAAACCGCACATCATCCCCTAACAGCGCCGTCCACTCCGCCGCTCGTCTCCCCAGCAGCTCCCGCAGACTTGCTTGTAGTTTTCAGTCAGTGCTTCCTGGTTTGGAGGTTCAAAATCCCCTCCTCCAGTAAACGCTGGCTGTGATTGGCTGAGCCGCGGCGCTCGATGAACCAGTCACAGCTATTTAATGCAGTGAATCTTTGCACGTTTTCTGCATCAAGAATTGATACATTATTTCATTTTTTTCCACAATGCAGATTTCAGAATTTGCGCCCAGAACGGTCGGTCTGTATGAACTTTGGTGCGTTTTACACTGCAGTCATCGTAAGGCTAATAGGTTACTGAACACACATCGGAATCCGAGCCGGAAATATTCCATTTAAATCAGACCCTCGACTTATAGGGGGTTTCCAGACTAAACTATTGATGACATATATTCAGGGTAAGTCACCAGTAGCAGAACAGGCGGTCCAACACCCCATCGATCAGCTGTTGGCAGGGGGCTACTGAGCGCCAGAACTGCACTGTCACGGCAAGAGCAGTCCTACTCCCCTGAGTCAGACCGAGCTTGTAATACAAGTCCCGACCACTACACATTGTACAGCGCTCTACTAGTTGCGACACACCATGGCAGATCATGTCGGACTGCCACCAATCTTCATGACCTGTCCTGAGGATACATCATCTATAGTTTAGTCTCAGGAAACCCCTTTCTAAGCTTCTTTAACCCGTGGTAGTGTTGTGGGGGAACTAGACACTTGGGGCAAAGCTTCCTTGCAGGATACAGTTTATCGCTGAGGATCAAGTAGCGGGATACTTCATGATCCGCTTGACTTCAGGAAATTTTTCTAACTAAAAGGTAATGTTCAAAGTGGAGAAGCCCTTAACGCTTCATAATGTAGTTATGTCATGGAGGCTGTATGCAGCGCGATCGGGGGTCGATCTCACTCCACACGATGTAGGTGTTGGCTGCAGCCGCAGTCAGCGCTCATGCTGACCACCGCTGACCCCACTCCTATCCCCCATGATGAGATTGCTGTGTGCTGTTCAGTTGCCATGGCAGCTGGGGCCTTCTGAAAGCGCTACCATTGCAGATTGCCTCTGAGGCCATGCCTGTCAGATGGCGGTACAATGGGAGCTAAACAAAAAAAGAGTAAAAATTACTGGAAAAAAAGTTTTATTAATTAAAAAAAAAAATAGAAGAAAATGAAAGTTTAAAAAAAAAAACCAAAAACCCTTTTCCACATTTATAATAAAAAATCAAAGTAAAAAAACTTATTTGGAATCACTGCATCCATAAACGTGCGATCTATCAAAGTAACACATGGCGAACGTCAGGGGAAAAAAATACACAACGTCAGAATTGCGCTTTGTTTTTGTTTTTTTTTGTCACAATGTCTGCCAGAAAAAATGAATAAAAAGCCATATATACCCCAAAATGGTACTGACAGAAACTACAGAGCGTCCCGCTAAAAATGACGCACATAACCGCCCCGGAAATGGAAACTTTACGGCTGTCAGAAGATGGCGGCAGAAAATAATTATTTGTATTCACTGATATTTGTTAAAGTGATACAACAACAAAAGCATGAAGTCAGAATGGCAGTCATCGCGCCGAGCCGTAGAATGACGTTATCGTGTTGTGTGTGCGCCGTAGAAACAAGACCCGTCCCAAAGATGGCGGAATTGCACCTTTTTTTCCCAGTTTCACTCCACTTAGAATTTTTTTTTTTTTTACTATGTTATATTTTACATTAAATGGCATCAAAAATAAAACTCATCCCACTAAGAATAACCTGCAGACCGCTACTCAGGGGGATAAATAAAAGTTATCATTTTTTTGAAAGTGGGGAGGAAAAAAAGCTGTCTGCGTCCTTAAGGTTAATGAAGCGGCTTCTGCTCGCTGTCCTGGCGACCAGAGTCCACGGTATTGATAACGTGTCTGTTTTCCCGCTCTAGGGCTCCTCCCAGTGGATTGCATTGGAATTCCCTCACAAGGTCTGCGTATCAGAAATCCACCTCCAGTTCCAGGGTGGCTTCTCCAGCCGGAGCTGCGTGCTGCAAGGTGAGGACAGCGACGGCCCTGACATAAATGGAAGCACAATGCATTCAGCCGGGTTTTTAACTCCTTAGTGATTTTCGCCATAAGGACGCAACAACTTTTTGGGGATTTTCATCTCCTATTTTCAAAAGCCGTAACTTTTTTTTATTTTTCCGTCAAGTGGTTTTTTGTTTTTGTTTTGTTTTTTTGAGTGGCAAACTGGTTTTTATTGGTACCATTTTTGGGTGCATATAATGTATTTATTGTATTGTTTTATTAGTTTTTTTGAGGACGGAGAAAAAACATCAATTCTGACTTTTTAAAAAATTTTTACAGCGTAAATCATGCAGCATTACAATGATACCAATTGTTCATTTTTTTCCCACTAAAAACCATTTTATTTATTTATTTATTTTTTAAACCTTTTTTTTTTTTTTTACATCGTTGCAATCAGTCATGTAACTTTTTTTTCTCTATGGATGGATCTCTTTGAGGGCTTGTTTTTTTTTGCATGATAAGCTGTAATTTATATTAGTACTAGAGATGAACGAGCATCGCTCTTCTCGAGTAACTGCATTCTCGTCCGAGCAGGCTCGGGGGGGACAGTGAGAGAGCCTGCTCAGCCAAGAATGCAGTTACTTGAGAAGAGCGATGCTTGCTCGAGTAACTGCCTTATCCAAGCGTGCTCACTCATCTCTAATTAGTACCATTTTGGGGTACTCAGGGATTTATGATCACTTCTATTGTGTTTTTTTTATTTTTTGCTATGCAGGATAAATAGTGTGTCCGCTTTATTGTACATGTCGTTACAGATATGAGGATACCAAATAAGTGGGATTTTTAAAATTATTTTTATATAAACAGGAAAAGGGTTTTGTTTTTTTTGTTATATATTTTTATTACGTGTTAAATTATTATTTTTTTTTCCTACACTTTTTTTTTTTTTCTTTATGTCCCTGTAGGGGGCCTGAACCATAATATCTCTGCGAGGTGTTATAATGCATTGCAGGATTTCTGTACTGCAGTGCATTATCACTCACAATAGCGATCGCAGGCCATGGCGGGCCCTGATACCAGTGTAAGGCGTCCTGGTTGCCATGGCCACCCATCGTTCGTCCCCCTGTAAAC
Organism: Eleutherodactylus coqui; assembly: GCF_035609145.1. NCBI lineage: Eukaryota > Metazoa > Chordata > Amphibia > Anura > Eleutherodactylidae > Eleutherodactylus > Eleutherodactylus coqui. The sequence continues at coordinate 254,996,349 of NC_089841.1, forward strand.
CCTTTACATGCCGTGATGTACATCGATCGCAGCACATAAGTGGTTGAGATCGGCGATCAGTATTCTCATCTATCCCCGCTGCTGCAGTGGCAGACCAGCTGCCCATCACAGCCGACTCCCGCCACGGGATGGCTCGGGCTCTCTTCTGATCTTGCGCCATCCACAGGACGTATGTTGTGTTGCATTAACCACCACCCTGCCAGGATGTAAACTTGCGTCCTGTGGTTTTAAGGGGTAATACTAGACAAAAGAATCTAATTTTTCATTTTTTTTTGTTTTCCTGCTTTACAGGATGCCTCAAAGAAGGCGACTTGGTGAAGATTGCAGAATTTTACCCAGAAGATAACAACGCCCTTCAGATATCCTTTGCTTGCAGTAATGGCTCCACCGCCGGCCTCCCTTCTTCCTACGAACACGTATTGCGGTGACATCTTTATTCAGATGATTAATGGCCGTGATCTCCCTCACGGTGGATTTGACTTCATTTGCACTTTGTACGGCACGAGGCCTGTTCTGTTCTGGATGGGAAATACTTTGTGCCTGACCGATGTAACGTGCCATGCACTGCATTAAAGGGGGCATCCTGTGCTGAAGACCCCCCAGTGAATGGCAGGTTACATGTTGCCCCGTGTGTTCCTTCTGCCGTTGAGTGGTCTACTGTATAACCGCCATTACTGGTCGCTCCAGTTGCTTCCCTTCTATGGCGCTGCTTGACGTCTTGTATTCGGCGCCCAGCAGAGCCTATGGAAATGGTTGGCAACTTCCGTTTCTCCTGTGTAAATGGAAATGACAGAAGTCGTCTGTTTCTGTAGGTATCGTAGTAATGGATGACTAGCTGTTCACATCCTGACATCGTATACACTAATAAAATGTACGCCCTTACTCCAAGGCCTTATGCACACGGCAGAGACGGCCATGGTCCCCCATCTGCGTTCAGACTGATATATATGGGCTCTGCACACTGCATGTCCTCTCCTCCATCCAAACGGACTAGAACAGGACATGCCACTATTTTTTTCTTCCGTGTGAAAAGTTGTGCCTGTAAGTAGCCTAATAGACTATGATTGGGCCGCGTGCTGTCTGTGGACAAAAATATGGAAACATACGAAATGCATGCCTTACGTTACTTGGGATTATAAATCATATTTCAATAAGACATGTAGAGACCGATATTAAGTGGAGGTAATATGACACAGATGCTGCTGGGCAACAAGGCTGCATTGCTCAGGGGTTTGAGCACTCAGCTGTTACCAGCTGGATCCCAAAGCCACCCAGAGCAGGGCAAGAGGTGAAGTCAACACAAATTTGTCGGGATAGCTCTCAGCCAAGCAGGGTACAAAAGGACAGCTCAGCACTAATGATTAAATCCCATGCATTTTGTATGGTGCTTCCATATTTTCATCCACCCCTTTATATCTACAACTCACAGTCGGAAAGTACAGCCGCGTGCCTCTGGCTGTCGGGTATGGCCACACAAGGGCGGTTACGTAGGGGTGTGTGGCTTCTGCGGTTTTTAAATTAATAGTTAAAAGTCTGCCTGATTTTGTGTGCTGACATTGTTAATGGCCGCGCTATTTTGCAATTAAAACTGATTATTTGCAAAATCGCATGCTTGTAGGATGCATTTAGACGGGCGAGAGTGAGTCACACCCGATATTCTTGGGCACGACTCGCATCGCACAGCACAGTTTTTCGTCTCACTCAATGAGTTGTATTGTCAGACGTCTCACAACGCACAATACCCCATATTCTCGTCTGTATGAATGCACCCTGAGGCCTCCCTCACACAGACATTTGCAGAAACGCAGCGTTTTTCAATGCAATGGAGCATTGTAAACGCTGCGTTTACTGCAGATTCCGCCCGGTTTCAGCAGCACATAAAAAAAAAAAAATCAATACTCGCCTAGCTAGTGAAGTCGCTGTCTTTGGCGCCGCTGTCAGGTCCTTGTGAAGCCGTCTGATTGGCTTAATGCATGAATGGCTGTGATTGGCCGCATCCAGTGTCGGCTGTGATTGGCTGAGTGGCCTGTCACTCAGCAGCGTTCAGCAATCTCTCGTTGGAGGTGGGGATTTCAAGTCCCCGTCACCAGAGAAAAAGTTCCCCTGCTGGCTGACAAGTCCCGAGAGCGCCGCCACGGATAGTGACATCACCTGCAAGGGGAGTATTGATTTTTTTTTTTTTGACTCCGTGTAGCTAGGGCGTTTAGTGCTGCCCAAAGCGCGGTACCAAGTTGTGCCGTGTTTTCGGTAGCGCTGAAACCGCTGCCCATTCATTTCAATGGGCAACGCAGGGCTGAAAACGGCCAAAAATAGAACATGCATCGCTGTAAAGGCGCAGCGTTGAAGACGCTGCATTTTCAGCCTTGTGTGAGCAGCCCCATTGAAATGAATGGCAGCCTTGTACAGTGTTTAGCGCTGTACAAAAACGCCTGTGTGAGGGAGGCCTTGCGTAGCTGCTACGGACTCCAGCAATGGTGCTGGCAGCTGTCCTCTGATCACCACGCAGCATCTGAGCAGTATGTCCATCTTCATGGCTTTTATTTACCCTTAAACTACCAGCTATTTTTCGGGTTTTGTGTTTTTTCATCCTTCCCTGTCCAGTCATCACGTAGCCCAATGACAGCTTGTTTGTTGCGGATGGGTTATATTCTATAGGGGCTCCCACACACTTGCGTTTTTCTAACACGATTGTCAATGAGACTTTCTGATGTTAAAAACGCATCACACAAAAATTGCAAAGCACCAACTTGTGATGCGTTTTTAACATTTGAAAGTCCCATTGACAGTTGTGTTAAAAAAAAAAACCACAGCGTTAACCCCTTAAGGACATCACCTATTTTGGGCTTAAGGACGCAACGATTTTTGGCGTATTTTCATCTCCATTTTTCAAAAAAAAGCCATAACTTTATTTTTCCGTCGATGCGGCTTGTTTTTTGCGTGGCGAGCTGTAGTTTTTATTGGTACCATTTTTGGGTACATAGACTATATTGTAAAACTTTTAGTATTTTTTTTATGATCGTAGGGAGAGAAAACACATCAATTCTGCCATAGATTTGGGGGGTTTTCTTTTAAAGCGTTAATTATGCAGCATAAATGACACTATTATTTTTTTTCTGCGGGGCCGGTACGATGACAAGGATACCAAAATACTTATTTATTTTTTTTAGGTTTTTCCACTTTTCTGCAACAAAAACCCTTTTTTGGAATTTTTTTTTTCTAAATCGCTGCATTGAAAGTCCTATAACTTTTGTTTTTATTTTTCCATTGACGGAATAGAAAAATGATCATACATCATACCACTGATGATCGCTTTGATAGGGGATTACAGGACTTCTCTCCTGCAATGCCTTATCACTTCTTACAGCGATCATAGGCAGTGGTAATACAGGATGCCTGTTGGTGGCGTCCTGTTATCATGGCAACCAGCCGGGCTCTCTCTGATTTACATCGCTCTCCCTCTGTTGCAGTGGGAGGCCAGCTATCAGTGACAGCCGACTCCCGCTGCCGGTTAGCGCAAGATTTCTTCTGATCTTGCGCCATCCCCATGACATAAGGGCACGTCCAGTTGCGGGAAGTACCCTGCTGCCAGTAAGTACCCTTACGTCATCTGGAGAGAAGGGGTTAATGATGCTGCCTTTTTTTTCTTTTCCCCTTTTCTTCCCCCCCGCCCTTTTAAAAAATCGTAACTCCTTTATTTATCCATCGACATCGCTGCATGAGGGCTTGTTATTTTGCGGGATGAGTTGTATTTTTCAATGGTTAATGTCCTGAAAAACTTTTACAAAATTCTAAAGTGGAGTAAAATGAAAAAAAAAACAATGTTCCGCCATCTTTCAGTGCGTCTTGTTTCTACGGCGCACAAACTGCAACAAAAAAGACATGATAACCTTATTCTGTGGGTCGATTACTACGATACCAAACTTGTATAGTTGTTTTTTCTTTTTTGCTGTGCTACTTTTTATTTTTTTGCAATTATTTTCTGCCGTCATCTTCTGCGCGCAATAACTTTTTTTTCCGTCGAGGTAGTTGTGCGAGGGCTCATTTTTTGGGGGATGTCCTGTAGTTTACGTTGGTGGCACTCCAGAATACATCTGACTTTTTTCTGGGAAACAGGGTGACTGAAAAAGTTCATTTCTGGCGTTCTTTTTATTTATTTTTTTGGACGACGTTCACTGTACGGGGTAAATAATGCGCTACTCTGTGGCCGATTGCAGCTATTGCCCATGGGTGTCAGCTGTAATAAACAGCTGACGCCTACACTGCATGAAGAGAGGTTGCCCCATGATCTCTCTTCATACGTAACCCCACGCTGCAGGACATCTATGTACGTCCTGGAGTGGGAAGGGGTTAACAAGATGCCAGTGTGTGGGAGCGCTCATAGTACCCTTTAATATCCCATAACAACACATTGAAAAATTTTACACGGGGTGAAATGGGAAAAAAGCAATTGCAAGATTTTTTTTTTCACTGTGCAGTAAAATTGACACAAGACTCCGCTCACGGATTATTTTTTTTCTTATTTTATTAATATCTACTACTTTTTATAAATCCCTCTTCAGCCTCAGTCAGACGGGCATTTTTTGCTGCGCATGTTTTTTGCGTTTACGATTCGCATCTATTAGAACCAATGCTTTTTAATGGCAGCGGTCACATGTCCGATTTTTACCTGCACAAAAAATTTGCACCGTTAAAAAAATAGTTGTGTTTTGCAATTCGCTGTCCCAACTGTGGCATCAGATTCTTTGGATGTGAAACCCCTTGATGCAGCCCCATTGACAACATGCAGAAAAGGTTGCGGTCCTCTGCCACAGCTGTGACAGTTGTGGCTGAGGATTCCTTCATCTCCACAGGGAGTCTCCTCATCACTGAACACTGTGACAGCACTGTCACAGTGTTCAGTGATAAGGGGACTCCCCGCAGGGATGAAGAATTCCCCTCTCACAGCAGTGGCACAGGAGCACAATGCTATCCCATTAAATTCAAGATGCTGGCAGCCCCCACAGTGATTTTCAGGGAAGGGCTTTGGAGTGCAATAATGCTCAGCCATTCAGCCAAAGCTTTCACAGTGTTCAGTGATGAGAGGACTCCCCACCGAGATGAAGAAATCCTCCAGGGGTTTCACATCCAAGGAATTCCCTGCTGCAGCTATCACACCGCGCCCAAGTGCGATTTATCTTTAATTTTTATTAGGAGATGGATTGACACATGAAGTGATATAATTTATGTATATGTTTGTTTTGTTATAGTTGTTTTTTTTCTTTTCTTTTTTTTTAATTTTAAATTTTATTTGACTTAATTTTACATTATTTTTTTCACAATTGCAGTCTGTTGTATTTTTAATGTCATCTATTTAAAACCATTAACCCCCTGGAATTAATAAATGGCAGTCCAGCGAGCCTTTATCAGAAGACCCTCGACTTCCTTAGCAGTTACCGCCACCTTGTAATTGCATCGTGGAAGGCCAATGATGAGTCGGTGGGGAGACTTGGTCTGATGGCTCATGTCGTGGTCAGGGTTGACGGCACGTGTAAGCTAGCTTAGATTGTGGCTGTCTGTAGCAGGTTTGGCTGTCTAGCCTGGTGCATACCCATTAGCCACCTTCTCTGTGTCAGTTTATCATGGCCACCATAGTAACGGAGACCCTTTGTTTTCTGTCTCTTAGAGGAAGGGATACTGGCAGATAATATCCTTTTTTGGGGGACAGAAAACAAAGTTCTCAGATTAGTTTTAGCAAAAGCGCCTAGTTTTCGGCTTAATTTGTGTCTTTCGCTCATGTATTCTTCCTTAACTTCTGGGCTGCACAGGTTTGATGTTCCAGAGCATTGTGCCGAAAAGCTGCGTCTTTGCTTTCCGAACAGTACAGATTTCTTTGGGAGGATTGTGGTTTACCACCTTGATGTGCTGGGCTGCAAGAACTGAAACTGCAGTACAGTCAACCAATGGGTATGGCAATGTGGAATGAAAACTGTCGAACCAAGTGTGCCGCACCTCAGAGCCATCGAACCAACGGTGCAGCGTCTGGCTGGAGTGCCACGGGTACAGTGAACAGAGAGACCAGATAAACCGTATCAAGGTCTGTTCCACTTGGACCTGTCTACTGAAGAATGCCAGAACCTTGTACACTAAAGGATCTAAGGGTGCCTTTACACGGGACAACTGTTGGGCACATAACTGCCTCACAGCCGTCCCACGGACTACTGACAGGAGCGATGGTTGTTCGAGTGAATGGAGACGGAGTGGCTCAGGATCGTTCTGACCGCCGATTTCCATTCATAGCAAACAATAGGCGCTCAAGAAGTGAGCGGCTCCTTACACGGCCCAAATGTCGCTTCGCTTTTAGTTCTGCTAAAAACCAAGGCATTCCAACAGGTCAGCAATTCCTCATTCAGCATCCTGTAGGCGGCCGATAATCTCCCCTAGTGTAAAGGTATCTTACCCCAAAAACAAGCATTGCCTCTTGATGTGGCATTACCCTGTAATCCACAGCTACATGTTTCATTCACCGCCGACTCGTCAACTACACGGCCACAATGTTATATAGTGCACCACATTATAATACGTTTACATTAAAAGGATCCAAAAGTTCTGTGGAAGTTCCCATGTTCTTTACTACAGGGTTAAAGAGGTTTTTGTCAACTTCGTTTCTTGACATGGCCTAGGATCTGGATTGGTAGGGGAATGACTGCTGGGACCTGCACAGATCCTAAGGGTGGGCTACTTATAGTGCTGAAGCTGCATTGAGAAGAAAAGGCGACCAATGGCCACGACTAATGAAACCATTGGATGTCTACTCGGGTTTGGGGCGTCACTCTAGTTAATTAGAGCTGTTGGATGTGATTGGCTTCAGTATAGGGTGCTGTTCAATAGGTATCAAAGGGTTAGAGAAGTAATGGTAACGGCATTCCAGTGGCATAATAGTATACATTGTAAACGGAGCATATGTGTCATAAAAATGATAACGTGCGCTCATTAATCCATTTCTATTTTCTAGATAGATATAGTCGGTATTATAATGAACCCATAGTTGCCTTGTGGCTGCCCCCAAATCATACAATTTTGGGGTTAAGTTTGCATACCCCCCCCCCCCCATTCCGCCCTTGTGAGTTCTACCCCTTCATGGGTGTTCCAAACTGATTAACAACTGCAATACATGCGGTAGCCCATGAAACACATGTGATTGGTAATCTGTTAATCATATATAGACAAAGGATCTGAATATCCTCCACTGTATGACAGATTTTGGGGCAGGTGCTAATACACTGGTCATTTACAGTGTACTTACTCTCAAGGTCCTGCGAGTATAAGCTTTGGTGGAGGTGACTGGTAGTGTAGGAATAGGACTAGATGAATTCTTGGGGTATGTTCACACGGGAGGATTCCCTGGGGATTTTCTGTGTAGATTGTCCTTATAGAAAATCTGCAGCATTTACAGCAGCATGAATGGGATTTTCAGAATCTCGTTTGCAGGTTGTGGGGACCCAAAATCTGTGAAGAATTAACTGCACTTTCTCGACTAGAAGACTCACTTTTCATCTGAAGCGCCGCTGTGTTTGCTCACCAGAAGAGCTTTGTGTGACTGTGTGCTGCAGAGAGTAGTGATTTACCTGTAGCTCCTCCGTCGCTGGACCCCACTGCCAGACATCTTATTCCACCGCTGCTGATGGTCTCAGGAGGGCTGCAGTAAGTTCCACTGATTATAGCCGCAGCCCCCCAAATAACCACACTCACAGAATATACATTCCTGCATTGTTTTCAGTTACTAGTCAGTAAATATACAAATGGTAAAATGGAACAATACCTGTGCAGCGCCACCTATTGGAAGACAGTATTCCTGCAAGTCAATGTCAGACTTTTTCTAAGTGCTCTCCCTAGGGGCAGCCTCACCCGGGAGAGAAACTCACGCAAGACTTGTGTGTTGTGAGAAGCACAAACCTTGTGCGACTATGAACCCATTCTTTACATGTGCGGTGCAAGAAGAATGTGTGGCATGTCCTATCTCTTTACGTTCCTTGGAACACATCGTCCAATGATTTCAATAGGAACGTTGATGCATTGCATGGCTCTAGTCTGGCATGTGATGTGCGTGCATAGAAATCAATGAAAAACACATCCGTGTGAAACTTGCATGAGAGGTTCAGCATTTCAAAGATGTGAGCCCTCTTGCCTGAAAATCGTCTTGCATCCGCAGGTAAATTGCACGTTCTAGAATGCAGTATTGTGCTGGGTCTCTTGGCCTGATATCGTCAAGGAGAACCAATACCCTTGCTGAGCCATGTATATAGGCCTTTCAGCAGCCAAGCCAGAATCCTGCTGCACGCTGATGAGCAATCACCCCGAAACAGCTGTCTGTATGTGGCTCTCTGGTCCTTCTGGGGAAGAGTCTGGCTTTGGCCCATAATGCCCAGTCATTGTTATAAGACTTGTTTAATGATGTAAAATGCTGTGTTTTGTGAACGGATGTGTGCGAGCGGCCTAAGTTATGAGAACTCTGCGTTTAAATTTTTTTAAAATGCATGGATTTTATCTGTGTGACAAATTAAAAGTATTTCTGTGGAAATACTATTGATGCCGACCGATCAGCTGTGCGGGCACATGTTGTCATTAAAATCAATGAGAGCGGTGGCTGCAGTTACAAGCTCCGGCCACTACATGGAAGGTCAGCATGTTATTGCAGCATTGATAGGATGCGCCTGCACCGCTGATCAGTCGTGGTCCCGAGTGATGGACCCCAGCCAATCAACTGTTGACAACACGTCATCAATAGTATTTCCACGGAAAACCCCTTTAAACATATTGGCTGGTTTTATTTTTCTACAAATAAGTGTAAACCTCTAGTTTTAGCCATCTGTATAGATATACAAAGACGAAAGCCCTGACTCACTGACTTGCCACTCATTCTCCAACTTCCCGATGTCGTACAAACATGAAATTTGGCACAAGCATTGATTGTCATAAATAGGAAAAGCTAATGGGGTCCCAACTCGATTATTCAATTCTAGCGCAAAAGAACTAGCGTCCAAATATTACATACGGAATCTAATTCTGTCACTTGAAATTTGGCATGAGCATTGATTGTGTCATAAATGGGAAAAGCTAATGGGTCCCAACTCCATTATTCAATTCTAAGCCCAAAAGAATTAGCGTCCAAATTTTACGTATGGAATCTAATTCTCTCACTTCCTGATGTCATTTTATATGAAGGATACGTCGCATGGTTACCTCCACGTGGTGTTTCCTGGGTAACGCAAAGAACCATGCAAAATGGTGAACATATTTTTTTCCTCAGTATCTCTAAAGTAACCACGACTTCATAAGATTTTCCGTGTGAACACCAGATAAACACCAGTACCAAATTAACTCGGGCGACGCCGGGTATATCAGCTAGTTATCTAATAAGAACAAGACATTGTGTAAAACCATTACAGAATTATTTTATGCTTTTAAAAATAAAGTATTTATCAGGGAAGAAAGTGAGTTTAAATCCCATTTAGTATTTTCTTACAAACTATACATAAACCTGACTTTAACACCTGATTTCCATGTATCATTATGTGATAAACCTGCCGCTGGGAGAGCCGAGAAATGTCAAAGGTTTTTTTCTTCAAGTTTTATGTAAATTTAATTTGGTGTGTAATAAGTTTCTAATACTTGTCACTTAAGATCTTTTCTTGCTGTAAGTTAATGGAAGCAGCTGTACATCTATTAGGAGGCTGAAACCCGAACCTGGTGCTCCGCTGCCCATGCAGACGCCCCGCTACACAACGGCTCTGGCCACACTGGCTCTGGCAGCCTGCCACTAGCGCTTCCTGTACTTTTGACTTCAAAAAATGCAGATTCTGCAGCGCTACTCCTGCTGTCACTTTCCCTAAGAGCAACCATAAGTCGTTGTGCTCCATCTAGAGCTGTAGAAACTGGGCCTTGTGCAGCCATCATGTCTGCTATGAACACTAATGTGAACAGCCTCACATGCCGCTGTGGCAGTTGGAGGCGATCAGGACCGACTTTCAGCCTCTTGAATGCAATCAGAGATCTTAGAAAGAACAAAGGAACATTAAGTATTACAGAATTGCTTACAGGGTTTTCCAGGCAGCACCCGCTGTCAGTGCCAACCTACACCGGGGTTGGAGCGTAAGCCAAGGCTCGACCCTGTGTAGCAACTAGCACTCGTAATTGCATGCACAGATCTCATTGAAATGAATGGGAGCTGCACTTGTAATTGCAGGCTGGGGCCCCATGGATTACAACGAGAGCTGTGCCTGCACTTACGATTGTCGACCACTACCCGTAGGAGGTTATCACGGGAGGGGGCGAGTTCCCCTTCAATGGAAGTGTTCAGAGACTGGACAATTATCTGTCTGGGATGATTTAGTGATTCCTGCACTGAGCAGGGGGTTGGACCCGATGACCCTGGAGGTTCCTTCCAACTCTACCATTCTATAATTCACTACACAGGTCAGGGGGAGCAACTTCCGCTCCGACCCCGGGGTAGCCCAGCTGTAAAAGCAGTCGCTGCCTGTAAACCACCTTAAACTCAATTTACATAGAACTGGACTGGATGAGGACATTTCCAAAATGCACACCTATTAATAAGCGATGCTCCGAGGTTAAAACCAACATGTCCTATCTTTTGGTGTTCCAACAGAACACATCGCCCATTGTTTTCAATAGGACTATGAAAGCTGTGCGATCCACATGCAAGTGCGATGTGATGTTTCCCATTGAAATCAACGTGCCTGAGGATCGCAATTTCACAGAAGTGACGCCAGGCAGTTTTGAATGAAAAACACTTTGTGTCTGCATGTACAATACACGTTGGCAAGTGCGTTATCGTCCATGTTAATGTAGGCTAAGGGTATGTTCACACATAGCGGATCCGCATTACAATCCACAGTATACTCTGCGCTGCGGATTTTTTGCCACTGATCTCCAGCAGATCTCACCCTTTCAGTTGAGGGGATGAAGTCCTCTGGGGATCTGTGGCAAATCCTGCTGCACAATCCGTACCAATTGTGCGGTTTTGCTGTGGATTTCCCGCTGTGTGAACGTTCCCTATTGTACGTTATTCACAGCTCTGGTAGCATTTCTTGCGGCTCTTGATTACCTTTGCAATCAGATTTTACATAATGTGATAATTCATATCACATAATTAATTCCTGTCATTTTAGAGGGATACATTCAAATATCCAAGGTCAAACATGGGAGATCACTGAGCTAGCAGCCATGTGAGAGGACCCCAGTACAGAAACATTGAGTAGATTATTTATTCCACAACGGACTTACGGGGTGCCAAGACTGATCACGGTCATGATGTTGCCTCTACATACTAGTGTTGGAGCATGTATTACCGGGGCTTTCCAGGCAGCGCTCGCTGTGATACATCGGGGTTGGCACTCACTGAAATCAATGGAATCTGTGCTGGTAATTGCAGGCTGGGGTCCCATTGATTTTAATGAGAACTGCAATCAAGAGCGCCGTCCGCTACACAGGAGTAGGAGCCGGGCTTCCGCTCCAACATTGGTGTATCCCAGCAGCGCTGCATGCGAAACCCCTGATAAGATCTTGAATTGAAGAGAACCTGTCGCCCCTCATCCTATCTCTATATTAGTAAAAACTTGCATTCTCCATCTAACAATTCTGGAGCCTCTTTTCTTAGAACGCTGGTTGTGCTGTTCCTCTGTTGTTCCTCCTGAGTATTTATGAATGGCTTGGCAGTTGGATGATACCATTCCCCCAGAGGTGTATCCCTACATTGATACGGTCAGCTCTGATTGTACCGGGTCAGTTCTTATTCACACGACCATATATATGTTATTTAGCTGCGTCCGAAAATCGCGCCCATCTGAAGCATTGGATTCCAATGTATTCATTCAGAGGAGCGATTTTTAGCTGCGTAAAAAAAAAAAATGGGCCGGCGAAAATAGAACATCGGCTGCTGGTTTTAGTCGCCAATTTTATACGCTGCGTCCAAAGATAGGCCCTGCCTTGCCCTATCTTTGGCCGAGATACGCTGGAAGCTCCCATAGACTCCTATGGGAGCTGGAAAAAAAAAGGGATTCTTTAGCTGCATCCAACGCCGGGAAAATAAGACAGCTGGCTCTGTTTAAGCCTTATTAGTCATTCCGAGGATTTCTGCTGATTGAGGGATTTCCACGCTGCAGCCTATTTTTTTGCCGATACGCTGCAGTTGCCTGTGTGAACGGCAGAAAATATGCAGCTAAAGATCAGGAGTTGATTGCGGCTATTCTTCATTCGTGTGATTTTATGGCGCGTAAGTTAAACGCAAAGGGTCGTGTGAAAGAGCCCTCAGTCTGCAGAGACACACAGCTGGTAACGCCCACTTGTCAAATTACTCATCAGTATTTAGGAGCAATAGCAGAGGAACAACAGTTCTCAGAAAACAGCTTTATAGGGGGGAGTACAAGTCTTCAGTAAAACGGGCACGTCCGGAGGGGTGACCTCTAACTGTAATGGTTCAGGAGGTGATAAGTGGCCTACAGTATATAGAAGCTGATGATGTCATGCAATGTTTGCTCCGTACTGTAACCCTACAGGCTCACTAATGCTGGAGATTCTAGTTCCCACTCACACAGGCCCGAAACCTTCCTGGTTGGGCAAGGCACATGTACAAAGGAAAATGGCAACGATCCTCCAAGCAGAATATACAGCGGGGGTTTCTCCTCGTTCTCTGAAGCCGTTTTGTTCAGGTTGGATTATTTCTCTGCAAAGAAGCTTAAATGAAGTTCTTGAAGCTTTCTTACAATCCAGAGTTCATTTAGCATTGTCCATTGTGCGCTGCAGAAACTGCCCGTGTCCGTCAGCCGTAGATGGACCAGCTGGCTCCACGTCTTCTCGCTTCGGCCCGTCACGATTGGCTCTGAAACAGTTTCAGGATGTGATTTTCGATTACCTGTTGAACTAAAGAGGAAAAAAAAACTCTTAAAACATTACATAAAACCGTACCGACTACAGCGGACGATAATGAAATGTGGGTTATATGAGGTCATGGATCCACAAAAACCTTGGATGTGTAATAAAATATAACCTTTATTAGTAAAACATAAAGAAAAATATTAAAATAGCGACAAACGGGGTTAAAAAATGTAGATAATTATACAAAAAAGTTCCCACCAGCAAATTATAACCCATAAATATAACATAAATACACAAGTGCTACAATGGCAGCCTAAGGGGTTAATTACGCTCCCTGCTTATATTAACATCACTGGACATAAGTTAAGGTCCTCAGCGAATGATAATTAATGCAGCAGGGTGTAAACCTACGTCCTGTGGGCTCAGAAGAGAGCCCGTGCCATGCCGCAGCGGGAGCCGGCTATGACTGAAGACATGAGAACATCAATGCCTGCTCTCAACCACTTATATGCCACGACAAAAGTACATTGGGTCTCTGTCACATCATAGGCACTTCACAATGTACTCACGGAGGGCTGATCCATTTCCTATACAAGCGGATGCCATGCTCTGGTGTCTGGGCCTGCCATGGTCTATGTGAGCAATAATGCATTACCGTACAGAAGCACTGCAATGCATTATCATAGCGACCAAAGCTTTTATGGTTCTAGTCCCCATAAAAATAGAATGTTAAAAAGAAAACCTATAAAAATAAAATTTCCTGTTTTTATTTTGTTTGTTTTTTTAAATACACATATTTGGTATCATCATGTCAGTAACGACCCCTACAATGCATTTACCACACTACTTATCCTGTATATAGTAGCATAGTAAGGGGACATTGTCCACCTAGTTCAGCCTGTTTCCATCCCCCTTGTTGATCCAGAGGAAGGCAAAAACCCCCAATGAGGCAGAAGCCAATTTACCCTATTTTAGGGGGAAAAAAATCCCTAATGGCAATCAGACTAATCCCTGAACCTCTGATAGTTCCTACCTAAATATAAGACCTGGATCAACAACCCGCTGATCACCAATGTCTATATCCTGTAATATCGTCACGCTCTAGAAAGACGTCTAGACCCTCTTAAACTCCTCTATGGATTTTGCCATCACCGCATCCACAGGCAGAGTTCACGGCAAACACCGTAAAAAAAATGGAAGGAAAATGCTTATTTTATTCATTATGTCTCCCAAAACACACAAAAGTGATGAAAAAAGCCTCACGCCCCAGAAGGAAGTGCCCCCCCCCCTTCATTCCCACCCTCTGTTCCCTTTCCCGCTTTGTTACATAGTTTTTGCTGACCTGTGCATTACTAAGGATGTATGATTGAAAACCAAATAAAAACTTTGTTTAAAAAAAAAAAGAAAGTACCCCAAAATGGAACCAATAAAGACTACAGCTCGTCACATAAAAAACAAGCCCTCATGGAAAAAAAGTGTGGGACTTTGAATGCAACGATGTAAAAAAATATTTAAAAAAAGGGTTTCTATTGTACAAAAGTGGAAAAACCTAAAGAAAAAATAAAGATTTTGGTATTGTGATCGTACCAACCAGAACATTATGTCATTTATGCTGCAGGATTTAAAAACAAGGCAGAATTGATGCGCTTTTACTCTCTGCACTCCAAAAGAAAAGAAAAAAATTATTAAAAAAGTTTTACAATACATTACACGCACCCGAAAATGGAACCAATACAAACTACAGCTGGCCACACAAAACACAGCGGAAAAAAGGGATGGCTTTGGAAAATTAGGGCTCAAAATACCCCAAAAACCATCACATCCCCACGGCCAAAATAGGCTGTGTCACTAAGGGGTTAATAATGTAAGGTTAATAGTAGAGATATAAAAGCAGCCTACAGCATACAGACCCCCCCCCCCCCCCCCCAATCCATAAATTGCTGTATGTTGTATTTGGGGGTTATTGTTTGAGGTGGGAACTACTTCTGTGTCAGGAGTTACATTTTTTAACCCTCAGTTTGCCGATCATGATCGTTTCCTCCCCATTTTACGTTTTATATTTTTACTGATTTTGTACTAAGTTATATTTTATTGTACATTCATGGTTATTGTGGATCAGTTCTCTTTTTGCTGTGCATTCCATAAGACCCGATGTATGAATGGCTGCACATGGCAGGCCAAACCAGACAGAAAGCTCTCCTGTCCATAGAACAAAGAATACGACTACCATGGAAGAGAAAAATACAAAGTCTGCTGGAAAAACTTTAGATGGCAAACATGATAAGAAAACAAGAAGTAGTGCTGTTGGGTGCACCTGTGGATGGGGCCGAGTCCGTAATAGTAGGCCTGCGCTTCTATGCAAGGCCAAATGCACTGGTTGGTAAAATGCACCCCTGCGGAGGATATGCGTTTGCTCTTGTGCAGGAAGCAACATATACAATGGAGAGGGGGCTACAGGATGCAGGGATGTGGGGGGGCAACGTCACTTTACCCTAGTAATGAGGGATAGATTCAGGTCTACTACTGACTTATGCACAGTTCCCCCTCCCATCTCAGATTAGGTAGCGGTCAGTATTAGTTTTGTCGTTTAGCAGCATCAGTTTGTGGTCTCGTCGGAGTGAACCGGCTACTATACCTTTCTTATGTCCCAGTGCCACAGCCAGATCCATCGGGGTATATCCAGAATCTGCCTCCATTGTTAAATCGGCTCCTCGCTCTGTATATATACACAAGGCATAATTACTACACAAGCCAATCTTAGTATGCGTAAAACACAGCGTGAGACACACAGTTTTACCGCTGTGGAGCCGGCAGTGGCCCAGCCTATCACAATGTATGGCAGTGAAATTGTACTGCGCATGACAGCTTATCCCACAAAGGCTGTCTTGTGCAATCCACCTGGATTTTTTTTGTTTACATTTCCCGCGCTGTCGCTTTGCAGCGGCACGTATAAACATGGCCTATACGCCTATACCATTATCTGTCTCTATTAATAGATAAAGAGGAGTTGTCACTTTAGAAATGGTTTTTAATTATGTAATGGCCTATTTATGCTATTTTACAATACATTATAACTGTAAATATAAGGGTTTGCCTAAAAGAGCAAAATATTTCTCTACTTTTAAAGGTCAATTTTGCCCAAACTTTCTTGCTTTGCTTTCTCTGTTTAGTTCCATGCTGCTTAGTTTGGGTTGTTTCTGGGTCCTTGCGCCCTCTTGTCGTTTGTCAGGGACAGTGGGGTCTGCTGTTAGGGTCAGTTGCAGGGATAGATTAGGCAAAGCCTTAGAAAGAGCTAGAGTTGGGGTTAGGTATTGGCAGGTTCTTCTTTCTGTTTGCCTTAAACATTTACATCATCACCTGATTACTACTGTGTCACCATCTTGTTCCCGATAGGATTTTATATTTTTACATTACCTACTAACATTGATGCACATAGGGATGCTGGACCAAGACCTCGGCAGCGCCACCTATTGAAGGCAGCAGAAACAATACCCTTCCTGACGACTGATGAGCACTTCATACATTTCTTTATTTTACTGTTGTGTTACACAATACACGATTCAGAGTGTCTTGACGGATATCGTACTCGCTCATGTGAACCCACCCTCAGCACCCAGGAGCGGCAACAAGTGAAGTCCAGTCTTGCTGTCCAGCAACCAGACAGCATTGTTACACTGACAACCCCTTTAAGGCATGACTGCACTTTCAAGTGACTTCTTGGAATACACTGCCGTGTGTACATGGGGAACACTACTATTTTTGGCATTATAGGACTTGTATCCTTTTATAAGCTTAATTTCTAATTGTGAGTTTTTCCTGAATTCCTGGGTCGAGACTATCTGTTACATCTCCCAGATACTGCACACATGGAGAAGAGGAGATCCTGGTCTCCTACCTCTATCAAACTCTCAAAAGCAACACAAGCATGGAGGACATTGTAGCGCTATTGAGCTGTATAGATATGAATTTAAGACTGGGGTGAAATATAACACTTAGTAAAAGCTCTAGGCACATCTGTGCGTCTCTCTGCCTCTGTCTCCTTCCAGCAGCTCCTCCCCCCTCCCTTCTCCTCTCCATGGACTTTCATAGTGACAATCTGATCTCTGCATGTACAGATTTTGGGCTCCTTCACACGGGCGCTACGATTCTCGGCCGAAAATCGTGTGAACGAGAAGCAGCCGTGACCAAGTCATGGCTGCATCTCCCGTTTATGCACCCGTTAAGACGGCCCAGGTCGGGCGGGGAGAGCGAATTAAACTCCCTACCGCTCTCCAGCCCTTGCCGGCTGTCAGCAATGGGAGAGGGCAGGAGCTTGTGTGCTAATCTCCCATCCTGCCTTTTTCTAACAGCTGGCAAGGGGAGGGAGTTTAGCAGAAATGCTGCTAAACTCCCCCTTACCTCTCTATGCCGGCAGCTCTCATAGGCTCCCATAGGAATCTATGGGACCGGCCGCCGTATTCCAGCCGAAAAGATAGGTCCGGAGCCATCTTTTCTTGCTGGTGTAAAAATGGCCAACCGGAGTGCGCACCGCAAAATTGACAATCTGAACTGATGAATCTGAATCCAATGCATCAGATGGTCGCATTTATCAGCCGGCCGTGAATACGCAGCAGATATACGCTCATGTGAATAAACCCTTTATCAGTAAACCTGAGTGAATGATCAGCACTCAAACACGGGAGAATGTCTGATAATGGAACATTTTATTACAGAAAGATTCCTATTACAAAGTTTTTTGTATCTTTGCCTGTACTATTAATTGGATTTGTGAAAAAAAAAAAAGTTTAGTTGACCCGGGGGGCTCACATGACTACATGTGTATCGGTCATTCGCAATACAGTTCCTTACCGTATGCAGGGTCAGTGGCCAGGCTTATGGCCTTACTCTTTAAAGGGGTTGTCCAGTTATGAGCCATTGATGAAAATAGGCTATTGATAGGGTTCTGTCACTCAGGATCCTCACCAATCAGTTGTTTACTGGACCGCTGCACTGAGCCAATTTCTGTAGGAAGTGGACAGCTCCGTTCCCACTGCAGTGGCCCGCACTAGTACTGCAGGTCAAGTTTCCGTTGACATTGATAGGAACAAAGCTGTTTGCTTCCAAGAGAAATCAGCTCTATGCCCTGGTGCAGTGGCCTGGTGAACAGTTAATTTTCGAGGTCGCAAGCGGTGGACTCCCTTCGATCTGCTACTGATGACCTATCCTGAGGATAGTCTATCAATAGCTTGTAACCGGACAACCTCATCACTAATCATTTCTAGCCCAGAGCTAGGACTCTCCAAATGTTTCCACAAGTAGTTTTCTACTATAAGATACAAAAGAAGTACAACAGTACCTCAAAAATAGAGGATAAGAATCTATATGTACCTAGCAAGACCTCCACACATTTCACGTGATTCCCTCTTACTGCATACAGTAATGGTGTCCCCCCATTCTGCAATAGAAGAACAAGTCATTTATATGCATTACTATACATTGGAATGTACATTTCTGCTTGGTCATACAGCCTATAATCAATCTACCATAGTGCAGAATAAGGCATCGATCCAGAAATCTGACGGGAAGACGCCCAACTATCTGCTACATCCGACTACCCACTGCTTCATGGCTTTCTGATGGATGATGCAGGACTCCCGAACAGAAGCCTACGACATCCGTCACACATGGTGGCGGCAGGGTTATGGTGCGAGCCTGTATGCGAGAACTGGGTCACTGCTTTATTGCTGCGGATAGATGTAGCTGGATGCCTTCTGAAGTATATACAGCTACACAATGGTATATAATGGTGCGGAAATGACAGGAAGCGATGCACAGCATGGATGAAAAATGACCCAAAATATACCACAAAAGCATCCAAAGCTGCCTGTGGAGTGCAAGGCACATGTGCAGCTGCTGCTGCAGTCAGGGAACTTCAAGACCCCATTCTGGTGGTGAATAAGGGGTTCCAGCAGTCGGACCCCCACCAATTAACCAGAATACCCCTTCAAGGCCGGATTCACACATCTGTATTTGTACAGTGAATAGAAGCAATTGATTTAAATCGGTTAATTCGCATGTCGGTATTTTGGGCGCGCATTTCGGTCGTGCAAAAAATACGACAGGCTCTATGTTCTGCGCATTTGTGCAATGTAACACCCCATTGAAAACAATGGCCGAGCGCAAATTCTCCAGAAATAGGCAGGAAACCTGCATGTTTGTGGCACATATAGTCATAAAATCAATGAGATCTTGGGCTCATATACTTGTGTGCGCAAATGTGCGGGAGTGCATTGCGGCCGAATGAACACGCAGTGTTTTTACAACCAAATTGCACTTCTGCCCATGTGATTCCAGCCTAGGGGCTTATGCACAGACACATTTGTGCAGCGTATCACACGTGAAAAATGTGTGTGCGCAAAGTGCCATGAACAGAGTCAGTTTATTTCAATTGGTTCGGTCACATGCGTATTTTGCGTGTACATTTGTTTGTGACAAAAAATACGTGCTCGATTTTCCTGGGCATTGGTGCAAGAACATCGCACATACTGAACGAATTACGCTTAATTGCCCATTGCAATCAATGGGATCATGTTTGTGTGTTGTTTTTTTTCGTGCATGCAAAAACACAATGCCCATCACATAAACACTTAACTCCGCGTGAAGCCAGCCTAAAGCCCCTTTACACGGCTGTCAATATTGCGCAAATATTAACCCCATTCTTTTGAATGGAGTCATAAACACATGAGCGGCATGTCCCATCTCTTCATTGATTTCAATAGGACCTTGATGCATTGCAGGGCTCTTGCATGCCGTGCGAGGTGCATGTGATTGGATGCAAGGTTTCCCATTGAAATTAATCTTCTATTGCACGTAAAATTCGTGCAAGAGGATCAGAAATTCACAGATACGCTGCAAGGCGTTTGTCTGAAATCGCATGTTCACAAGCGCAATATTGGGCCGAGTTCCATGGTATGATATCGCGTTCGCCCATGTGTAGGTAGCCAAAAGGTTGAGGAATCTCTTTATTTTTGCCTTCAGGCATTCCTTCAACTTTAGCGCATTTATTTGAGAGTATGTAACTACAGTGTTTCCCCCCCCCCCCCCAAATACCTACCCTGATTTTCAGAGGGGGCTTGAAATATAACCCCTCCCCCCAAAATAAGCCCTAGCTGTGCAATCTGAAAAAAAATACTCACCTAGCAGGCGCCGTCCCGTTCGCTGCTCTCAAGGCGCACCAGCAGTCTTCTATGTCGTCCTCAGTGGTGACAGAGCATTCTCTTCCTGGTAATGTGGGTTAAATACCCCGCCTCCAGCAAGAGAATGCTGTGATTGGCTCAGGACCACAGCCTCAGCCAATCACAGCCGACGCTTGATGAGCCAATTACAGCCATTCAGTGAAGAACATCATTGAATGGCTGTGATTGGCTGAAGCCGCAGTCCTGAGGACGACACTCAAGGAAGACTGCCGGTGCGCCTGCAGAGCAGCAAGAGGGACGGCGCCTGCTAGGTAAGTATTAAGACACCCCTGAAAATAAGACACTGGGCCTCTTTTGGGGCAAAAAATTAATATGAGACACAGTGTCTTATTTTGGGGGAAACACGGTATTTGAGGTCTTGAACTTGTTCTGTAGTGCAGATTGTAGAGTTCCTCATCATGATGTATTACACAAAATGCATGAAAAAAAAAGCATAAAAAGCAATACTGTCATTCTTTTTCTTTCCAACATTCACATGGAGGGAACACAAGAGTCATTACTGCGCACTAACATTCCCTTACCCAGTCATAGATATTAATATCCACCTTCTGATTCAGGAGCAAAGTCACAATATCGGAATATCCGCCAGTGCTCGCCAGGGACAGGGCACTTTCTCGCTCCTTGGCCAGGATGTGCGGGTCTGCTCTCTGCGGACGGATATACTTAGTACATAGACATAACAATATCACTGAGAACACGTGTTAATGCAGGGTGACATAACGGCATATACCGGCTCGCTGACACATACAGATCTCCAACAGATGACGGACGCGGCTTTATGCGCTTCTCAGTTTTATGTATACTTGGGAACTTTCACCGTTTACTCCCAGATGATGACAATCGCTCATGTGAGGATCATTTGGGTATGTTGGTACCATTTTGAAAACGTCATTTCATTTATTTTGGACGTCAGGATCGTGTAATTATAAGGGCAGTTTTTGGAATTTGGATGAAAATATCAAAAATCTATTTTCTGCAGTGACTTTGAGGGGTCCATGTATTAGAAACCCCCACAAATCACCCCATTTTAAAAACTGCTCCCCTCAAAATGGCATTTACAAAATCTGTTACCTCTTTAGGTGTTTCCCAGGATCAAAGCCAAGTAGCGTTTGGTGTAAGTGATGTGCTACCCTTATTCTGCGGCTCAGGGCGGTTGCAACAATACCACATTTATAAATATGAGGGCCTACTGATAAGTCTTTGGCTTTGTGTTCTTTTTTGTTTCTATGGTAACGAATGTTACATCACATGAAAAAGCCTTATATGTCTAATATATGTTTTCAAAATGTTGTGTTTGTAGCTTATGGAACAATGATCTCGGCACGCGGGAAAACAAAATGGCGGAGTCTAAGGCGATATTCACAGCAAGTGAGAGCAGAGGAGTGATAAAATTCTTGTTTCTGCAAGGAAAGTCCGCAAAGGATATTCATGGTGATATTGCTAGTGGACTACCTTCAAAATGGTTCCACCATCAATGCAAGGTATTACATTGAACTTTTGGACCAATTGAAGGCAGCTCTGAAGGCCAAAAGGTGCGGCAAGCTGGCCAAAGGAATCTTGTTCCTGCAAGACAACGCCTTCGCTCACACTGCACAAGCGACGACGGCAAAACTGGTGGAGTTAGGCTTCCAGCTGGTTGACCACCCACCTTATTCACCAGATCTCGCTCCCTCCGACTATCATCTGTTTTCAAACCTGAAGAAACACCTCAAGGGGACTAAATTTCACACCATTTCTGATGCCATGGCTGCTACAGATAACTGGTTTGAGGCACAACCGAAATCCTTCTTTTTACAAGGCTTACATCGGAATACCGATGTAAGAAGTGTGTTGGCATCAGTGGAGAGGATGTGGAATAAATGTAAAGTTTCATATTGCTATCTCGTTTCTTTTTTGGGTAAAGCCAAAGACTTATCAGCAGCCCCTCATATGTATTTTTTTTCCTACTACTTCTGCGAATGAAAGCATTTTTTTTCCTGTTTTTTTTCCTGGCATTGCCATATTCAGAGACGTAACTTTTCCCGATCTCCGGAGCCGTGCGAGGCCTTGATGTTTGCGGAATGAGATGAGGTTTCCATTTGTATCACTCTTGGTTCATGTGACTGTTTGATCATTTTTTGTGTGTTTTTAGAGTTGAACAAAAGAACATACCCCTTTTGTTCCTTTGCACGCCGTTGACCGTTCCGTCAATGGTCATGATATGTTATTCTTGTTCTGTGTGTCATTACGATTCCAGCTGCACCAAATTGACATAGTTTTTATTGTTTTCGTTTTCAGATTTTAATAGTTTAGGACAATAAAAATTATTTTTCATCGCCATATTTAGTCATAACTTTTTTTTCTGTCTACGTTGCTGTAGGAGGGCTTGATTTTTGCGGGACCAGTTGCTGTTGGACCATTTTAGGATGCATGACTTTTCGTCCGGCAGTATGTTCAAAATAAGAGATTTTAGCATTAACGATTGAAACCCAGCTCCATCCTGGTTCTTGCAGCAGAACCGTGGCTGTAAGTTACATCCATGATCCCGCTCTCATTACTGGGGGCACCCATGGTAATCAGCGCCATGCATGTACAGCATGAGGCAGGAACTACGAGCCCACAGCACCCTACATGTACGGCACTTGCTGGGAACAATGAAGGCTTCAGCAACTGCAACCAGAGATCTTACAAATCATGAGGAATTCATACAAAAGGTCCGTCTTATGACGGAACCAAACAGCGCTGAACGGACCCCATTAGCTGTAATGGGGTCCGTTTGGTCTCCACTCAGCGCTGAATGCAGAACTTTGTCTTCCGGTGAAATGCTGTGCAGCCATTTCTTCCGGTAGCTCGTGTGGAGGCTCCAGCGCAGATGTGAACCCGGCCTTAGAGACTGTTTTGATACATGAGGTCCTCATCTTTACAACTTCCCAACTTCCTATTGGTAGTTTGATAAACTTCCTCAGTGCGGGCGGCTTCAGACGACCGTAAGCGCAATTGTGCACGCTTCAGCGCAACGTATTTGTGCAGTGAACGAGGTTTGATTAGGTAGATTTGAGCGCATATCAGATCATAGTACTGTCCTTTTTACACACGCAGGGCCAGATTGGCGATTAATGGCGATTTAACCTAATGAGGTCCCAATGTGTTCTTTTTCCCGCTGAATTGCGGAGAGTATTGAGACTTCTATGGGTTCCTTAGTGTACAAATGCACACAAAAATAGAGTAGCTTCCATTGTTTGGTGCGCATTAAACACGTTCATGAGAACGAACCCGTTAACGTCAATGGGTTACATTTTCTGGACATTGTGCACGTATGTTGCACACGCGCATATACAGTCGTCTTAAGAAGCCCTGAGACACGCACTGAAGAAGTCTATACCTGCATAGTGTCTTCCTACAACATGAGCCAGAGAAATGTCTCTTACTTACCATATCCAGGAGGTAACGGACGGTCTCAATCTCGCCAAAAGCAGCCGCCCACATTAACGGAGTAAAGCCTCGCTCATCTGCTCGGTTTAAAAACGTATTATCTAGATGGAATCAGAAGACTCATAAAGACAGGAGCTTGGCCGTGTCAATGGCGGACAGTCGTCACAACACTGGCGTCACGTACCTTTCTGCAGATAGTCTATTAACTGTGTCAGCTCTCCCTGGGCCGCCAGCTGCTGTATGGAAAGGGCTGAGCCAAGAAAAGAGACAAGAAACTCATGGGAAATGGAATGCAGAATTTAAAAAGAATGTGTCAGAAAAAAAAAAAAATCTGCCTATTGTTTAACCCCTTCCCAACACGTGTCGTACATGTACGGCAAGGATTACCTTGGGGTTCAGAAGCTGAGCCCCACAAAGCAGAGCGGGCTTGCAGCTGTAACTTACAGCCTTGGTTCCGCTGCAACCACCGCGATGAAGCTAGAGGCCTCCTGCATACTGGCGGGTCGGACCCCACATGTGGGATTCCCGTAGCGGAGTGGGACCCGGTGCCTGGCCGGTGACCCCTGCATACCCGTCTGGTGGCGTGTTGCTGCGCTGCAGATGTGCCGGCCGGCACTCCTTTGGGCATGCACAGTAGGCGCCAGCGGTCAGTGATGACACTGATCCCACGATACCCATGCAGTGCTCACTGTGGAAGTGCCACGGGACGGATGGCTTCCATTGTACAAAGTCACAGCATGCTGCGATTTCCCCCCCCCCCCCCCCCCCCCGAGCGGATAATCGCAAACGATTTGCGCTCGTGGGCAGGAAATCGCGTTTTCTCATAGCCTGTACTGGATTTGCTGCAGAATCCTACTTCGTATCTCGCAATGCAAATCTGCCCATATGCAGGAGGCCTAACTCTAATCCCAATGATTTAACCCTGTAGATGCTGCTGTCAATGCAGACCACAACACGTAGAGGGTTTGGAGAGGGCTCCCTCCTTCCCGTCAACACTTCTGCAAACCGATTATGGGATGCCGAAGGTTGCCTCCGGTCTGCTTTGTATGGTGGGCTGTGAGGGTCATCACTGACAATTAGCAGGCCGAGCTGTCAGTGATGAAATGACAATGCAGATAATACACTGAACTACAGAAGTAGATGCTTAAAAATGTCCTGCGCTGCATGTAAATGAAGGCAAGCGGTCTGGCGGGTGGGCCGCGATGGCTGTGCTAGCTGCCCGTTTTCCACCCAGGTCAGCCCTCTATCCACCTCTGATATGGATGCCAGAACTCTGAAATCATGCGTTGCGCCATGCGGTCTTCTCCCGCCTCATGCGCAGCTAAGCTCCTCTATTCTGCCTGTAGATGGGAGAGTTTATCTGCGCATAAGCCGGGAGAAGACCGCACGGCGCAGCGCGAGACTTCAGAGCGCCGTCATCCATGCCAGACTGGGCTAGACGGATGGACTTGGGAGGAAAACGAGCAGCTGGCACAGCTGGTCCGACCTGCCACCTTCATTTACACCCGGCACGGGACATTTTTAAAACTCTATTACTCAGGCATGCAGGCAAAAGCAGTGCAATAATGATGGATACTGCACAATGGTAGCTGCTATTGGTTAACTGCTGACAGCTGCCCTTTAAAAGTGACATGTCAAGATTCGAAAAGCAGTGCCTGGTCAGGAAGGTCAAAAACTGGCTGCAGGGGGAAGGGGTAAAGTCACGTTTTTTAAAAATATTTCTACGCTTTTTTTTCTATTATTTTCCATGTCGCTATGTATACTGAAAACAAAAATCTGGTACGGTGTTAGCCAGTAGAGCAAAATGTGATTGTTCCCAGCAAGAGAAACCACGTTGTCTTGTAGATATGATACCTTTTAATGGCGAACAAAAATACATGATGTAATAGCGAGCTTCCGAACCAACGCAGTGTTCTTCTTCAGGCTTGAAGAAGCTCGCTATTACATCCTGTATTTTTGTTCGCCATTAAAAGGTATCATATCTACAGGATTACGTGGTTTCTCTTGTAGGGAACAATCACGCTATGTGTACTTAAATGGGTTTTCCAAGATTACAAAAAATGTGACATTTAGGGAATGTTGCAAAACAATAAATAAGGCATACTTATACCCTTATGTGCTTCCCGGCCCCCCAGGTCCTGTATTAACAGTCCCTGGTTCTGCCATTCCAATCCTAGAAGAAGCCATAGCAGTCACATGTACATGTAACTGCTCAGCCAGTCACAGGCTTCAGAGCTCCACATGGCAGGATCACTGTGTGGTCGTGTGCACAATAAATGGCACGTGACCACTGCAGCATCTTCTGGGATTCCAGCGGCTAGAACCAGGTTTCCTGTCCTGGAATTGGGCTATTTAAAGGGGTTGTCCACTTACCAGAGATCACCACTTTAATAGCATTGCCTGCACTGAAACAATAAACTGAAGCCTACTTACCCCACTGCACCTGCTGGGATCCAGCGCTGCAGCCCACTGCGGTCCCAGTAATTGTTGTGACATATGAGGTCACAGGAAATCAGGTGACTATCGCAGCCAATGAGAAGTTGCAGCATCACTGCTCGTTTTAAACACCATGATGCCAGGAGTTGAGGGACGTGACACTGTAGCCTCTCATTGGTTGTAGCAGTCACGTGATTTCTTGTGACATCATATGTCACAACAATTACCAGGACCGCAGTGGGGCTGTAGTGCCGGATGCGGCGGCCGCAGAGCGGTAAGTATACTTCATTTTATTGTTTTAATGCAGACAGCCTTATTAAAGTGGGGTTATCGGGTAAATGAACCCCTATTAAGGAGGCAAGTAGGGTTTCATTTTGCATTTCCTACCAATTACTGCCCTTTATTTTTTTTAAATCCTAATATCTTCCTTCTAGCCACTAGGCCTAATAATTAGTCTGACACTTCTTGTTCTGTATAGCAGCATCATGGATCACAGAAATAACAGACTCTTAACAGAATCCTTGATTTCAGTTAAAGACTCTGTCACCATCTTTTTCATGAGTTGCAGGCTAGCTACCCCCACCTCGCCCTCTAGCTAATGATTGACAGTTCTCTGCTTATTACTGTACATGGAGAGCTGCTAATCATTGGCTGGAAGGCAGGGTGAGGCTAGCCTGCAGCTCATGAATAATCAGTACTAGTTCTGTATCTGGCTGCTACTAACAAAATGCGAGTTTCTCCCAAACTACTGCACAGATCCACGCAGTAAATACATCACTGTAATCAGTGTGACGGGCGGTACCTTATGCTGTTCTCAATGAGGGGTGCAAAGACTTGGTGACAGATTCCCTTTAAGGATTAGAAGAATGTAGCTGCTCTTTTCCAAAAGCAGCACCACACCCGCCCACAGGTTGTGCATGGTATCCCAGCTCAGCCCTATTCACTTCAATGCAGGTGAGCTGCAATACCAGACGCAACGCCACAACCCATGGGTAGGTAAGCATTAACTGCAGGACAAAAAAGCAGTGGCTATGTAACTCACAGTCCAGAGTTGCTGGTAATACAGAGATCATGTTCCCTCGTTGTCTGTTGGTTAGGGTTGTGGAATATTTCAGTGGGCCAACTGTGAAGAGAAAGAGAAACTAGTAATCAGATCGGTTAAAGAACGACATAGATTAACGCCCAAGGCTAACTGCACACCGGCGAGCGCGATATGGGGTAGCGAATCACGGCCGGATATCGCGCTCCCAACTGTGTTAATTCTGCATGGATGTGAGGGGGTTTTCATGTCAAAACAGCCTCGCATCACTCCGCAGATGCAGGGATCCTCCGGCGCGGATCGCAGAGTTTATTCTATTGAGATAGGGCATCCCGCGATTTGTTTCCCACAGCGCGGTACCATGCAGGAAAGCATCACTCATGTCTAGGACCCCATTCAAAAGAGGCACAGGGGGTTCATATTTGTGCGTCTCGCTTGGTTTTCTCGGCCATGTGACAGCGGCCTAAAACACACATCTGTATAAGTACTCGTCCAGTCAGCTGTAGACAACACACAGACTGAAAATACGCTTGTGTGCCTTAGGCCAGATTCACGTGGGCCGTATTTGAGTGTGGAGCACGCAGTGAATGGAACCCATTGATTGCAATGTAAACAATACGCTGTTAGGAAAAACTGTCCTTGTGCTACATGGTATTGTGGTGAGAAACTGAATCCATCTACAAGAATGGCAGAGGAAAAGCACTGTCTAGACAGGAGGGGCATATGATGCTCAGAAGCCCCCTCCTTGAAGTGTCAGCTCCAGACGTAAAAGGAAGATGCAGTCGGGTCCACAGAGGTACTTCCAATGCTTTAATGTCTAAGGCAACGCGTTTCGGTGCTTCTATAGTAGCACCTTTTTCAAGCCAGTCACATATACAAACACATACAAACATTTATATACAATAATTAATACATTACAATCTGTGTAGCGCCATCTTAGGGGCGGGACTGATGGTACCGACGTGCCGCGTCATCAGGCGAGCGGGATGGAGGACACCGGCATGCCACGTCAGTCCGAAAGTCACATGGCATCCAACGGCCACGCCATCTACGGTATCACTGAGCATCATATCCCCCTCCTGTCTAGGAAGTGCTTTTCCTCTGCCATTCTTGTAGATGGATTCAGTTTCTCACCACAATACCATGTAGCACAAGGACAGTTTGTTTATATTTCTGTCTTTTGGAGGGGCTCTCTGTTCAAGAGAAGCCCTCTGTATGTCCTGCAGCTCTCCCTTAGTCCAAAGGGATTGGATATATGTGGCAAAGAATCTGAAGATGAACCTTGTGGCGCATTTCCATTGTTTCTTCTATTGATTGGAATGGGTTCATCCACATGCGTGTATTTTGCATGTGCAATTCCGTTGCACAAAAAAAAAAAATCTGCAGCATATACTGTTTTCCTATGTGTTAGCGCAGGCAAATAGCACATATTAAACTAATTAGGATAATTAGCGATTTCAATGTATGGGACCATGGCTGTGGGTTTTTCTGCATCGTGTATTAAAGAATTGTGCGCATACTATACAGTGAATAAAAACAATTGATTTCAATGGTTTCGTTCACAAACGCGTACGCAATTCCATCATACAAAAAAATAAGCAGCATGCAAATACACAGGAAAACAGAACATATGAGATTAATTAGGCTAATTAAACATTTCAATATATGGGACCGTGGCGGTGTGTTTTTTTTTTGCACGCTCAAATGCGTAACAGATAAGCCCACATGTAGCACATCTGGATTAGGCAGCGGAATGGGGGGGGGGGGGGGGTCACTCCACAGGTGATAACATCCACATTTTAAGTATATGTCCTAAGAGTGACTATTGGGTCATCCCAGTGATCATCGTTCCTCTGTTTAAAACAAAACCAAAATTGAAGCTCTAGATGGGGATTTAGGCTGAGCTATGCCCCGTACAAATGTAGTCAGGATTGAGAGCTGCAGATTTTTGCAGCTCCTACTTCCAACTCCTACATCTGATGAAGTATTGTAGGCACAATCATGATGGTGGGCTTTAAAATTAGACCAAAATCAAATTTCTACTGAGAGACATTTAAATGCATCAGAGTAATAGTCACTGGGACGGTTCATGGGTGTTTATG
The DNA here is from genome assembly GCF_035609145.1 of Eleutherodactylus coqui. Lineage (NCBI taxonomy): Eukaryota > Metazoa > Chordata > Amphibia > Anura > Eleutherodactylidae > Eleutherodactylus > Eleutherodactylus coqui. The sequence continues at coordinate 255,025,442 of NC_089841.1, forward strand.
CGCCCGACAATGGACCGTGTAAAGATACCTTCAGCTTTTATTAGGTTACCTATGTAAAGTCGGCCCCATATCTTGCTAGCCGATATGCAATCCCCCCCCCCCCCCCATCCCCCGCCCTTTCCCCCCCCCCCATCACTTCAGTAAAGTAGCGATTCTCCGGGCAAGCTTTCAGCTGCGTCAGAGGATCGACAAGTGTTTTCAATGGGAAACTTCGGAATACGAAGGAATGCGAAAAGATAGGACATGCCACGAAAAATCACTCATGTATATAACTCCATTCAAAAGAATGTGGTTCATATTCATGCAAGATCTGGGTATCTTGCAAAGCGCAAAACTCGGGCGATCTTCTCAACTGTGTAAAAGCAGCCTTAGGTATACAATTTACCATTTAACTGCATGGCTTCTTCCTCGGTGTCGGAGCCATTCTGGGTTACAGGAAGCAGATCTACGAAGACTACGTTCCCATCATGGACAGGCGGACAAGCTGCGGTATCGGCCGGGTGCTCTGCCATGGCTGGAAAAGAAAGATTTCACGGTTTTATATAGAAAATTGTTACAATTTATGTATCAATAATAAGCAGCGCTTCATCACTCCTCATCTGTACACACACCTATTGGAAATCCCAGGTCATCTTATCTGCTGGCAGTCATCCCTTTTAACCCTTCCCAATCCAGTTTCCCTGCCACCCGCACGCTCCCCAGCTCTTATTTATTTTTGGTGGGAAAGTGCGCTGTGGGTTCCGTGGAATTACTCAACAGAAACACATAAAAATGACCGGTTATGATGATTTTATCAGCAATACTTTAAACATTTAACGTGACTTAGGAGTGTTTCACATTGGGAAGATCATCTGCAATAATCCTGTAAATGTATGCATATTGATATTACACACGTTTGGTCATGCAAAAATTTTTTTTTAAAAAGTCCTATTTTTTCTTGCGTATTTGCACACCAAAGGTCCCCATAGAAAACACTGAGGGGTGCGCAAATGCACAGGCAATACACAAGGAGATGCGTGATACACTGTGTAATTATGCTGGAAAAAGAACACATCTGGAGCTAATTAGCAATTTCAATTGATGCGTTTTTGTTTGCTGCACACAAATGAACAAGCCTTGCGGGTGCAAAAGGTACAGTACGGTACGTCGATTTGCGCAGCAAAAAAGCACAGTTTATCCTGTAAAAATGCAGCACTCAGGTGCACTCAAATGTGTTTACGCCCAGGGTGAAGCTGGTTTCACACGGGTAAGCATGATATCAGTCCAAGAAACCCAGTTTGCTATTACACTTGTGTTAGCGCAATCGTGCTTTTCAATATACTGTGGGAGCCATATTAGGTGTGGTTGGTAGGAGCTTGAAGAAAATCATCTCTAAACAATGGGATGTGATACCCAAGTGATCTTCTGACTTATTGTATTAAGTCACAGCTTTTATAGACAAAAAGATAGATTTCAGGTTGATACAGAAAGGGGTGTTAGAAAGCCAAGTACAGCTACATCATTCATTTGGTTCAAACTGGTTTTCCTTTGAAGTGTAAAGAATGATCACCTTCTGTTGACATGTCTCTCTGTTGGCTCCATTGTGCTTGATAAGAATCCAGTTTTTCCTGTTCATGTTGAAACTTCTCTAGATAAGAAACAATGGAAAAATCACACTCTCATTGTGTATGGGGGATTACTTGCCGACATAACCAGATTTAAGGCCCTTTTACATGCAACGATTATCACTAGAACAACCACAGGACTGAAGGAACTGCCAACATTTTTAAATAAAATTACTCGCACCTAATTAGCTGTATTTTCCCTCATTAGATAAAGTAAACTCGGTAGCAGCTGGGCATGTGTTTATGCAGATTCCATTGTCTTCTCTCTTGCATATGCAATGAGTACATTGTGTTCTCTCAGCAAGAGCAATTACAGCGCTCATTGTGTATGAACAGCAAACAAAACGATCTAAAGTCGCTGAGAATACTGAATGAACTGCACTTAATTGGAACAAATTCTGAGCGGGTTAACAATGGATTTTATGCCGGCTAAAAACCAGCGCTGCACGTCAATTGAACGAGCGGTGCATGACTGCCCGCGTTTACTTGTGACGATTGTCGCTCACTTTCGGCCGTTTAAACGAATTTTGAGCAATAATCGTTGTGTGTAAAAGGGGCTTTAGACTGAAATACAAACCTGATTACTAAAGAATATCATTTCTCTCCCATTTATTTATTTAGGGCTAATAAAGCTGAATATATGAAAACAAACAAACAAGATAAAGAACGTTTCTGTCAGCTCCCACAACTTGTAAAACTACGGATCCGGATGTGAACACAATGCGTTTTTGCTTTTAAAAAAAAACAAAAAAAAACAAACACACATCGCATTTATGTACTTGTGATTTTCATGTGCTTGAAAAAAAAAATTCAATAATTGCATCACACTCACATGCAAATCGCATTGGCAAACTTTTTTTTTTTTTTTTTTTTAAAGATCCCATACGAAATAAAAGGCAATTCCTTACGAGGAATAATCCAAAAGTAGTACTAGCAACGATTTCCCAATCTTGCAGCATCACTGTGACAAAAGAGTCGCTGTGCGTGAATAAACACACTGAAATCAACGTGTTATTAATACGCACAAGTTCTGTTTACATCGCTATCGGCCAGAACTTGTGCGTAAAAATTCACCTGTGTGAATACACCCTAAGGCCCAATGCCCAAAGACGTAAATTCCGCAGCAAGATTCCGCACTGAATTTTCACCATTGCACGCTGCCATAGGATTGCAGACAGACACGATATTGATCGCGGTAAATTCGCGCAGTAACAAAATCGCAGCGTGTCCTATTTCTGTGCGAGCCTCATCAGCGTACGATTTACCATTTAAGTGCATGGCCTCTTCCTCGGTGTCGGAGCCATTCTGAGTTACAGGAAGCAGATCTACCATGACTACGTTCCCATCATGCACAGGCGGACAAGCTGCAGTATCTGCCGGGTGCTCTGCCATGGCTGGAAAAGAAAGAGATTTCATTGTGTTTATATACTCTGATGTTACATTATGTGTTGTTATTATTTATTATTATTATTATTATTAAGCAGCGCTTCATCACTCCTCATCTGAACACACCTATAAGAAATCCCAGGTCATCTTATCTGCTGGCAGTCATGCCCTTTAACCCTTTTCAATCCAATTTCCCTGCCCCCGCACGCTCCCCAGCTCTTATTTATTTTGGGTGGGAAGTGCGCTGTGGGTTCCTTGGAATTATTTAATATAAACACATAAAACTGACTGTCATGATGATTATCTTAGCAATACTTAGCAAATTAAACGTGAGTGTTTCACATTGGGAAGATCATTGGTTATAATCCTGTAAATCTATGTATATTGATATTACATACATTTGGTCACGCAAACAAAAAAAATTTACCATGTTCTATTTTTCTGCGTATTTGCACACCAATCAATGGGCTATATGCGCGAGCTACATGGAAGCACATGTGTGAAACCCTGTTATTGCGCTGGAAAAAGAACACATCTGGAACTAATTAGCTATTTCAATTTGTTTGCCATGCACAAATGAATATCCCTTGCCGGTGCAGAAAGTGCGGTACGGTACGCCAGTGTGCGCACCAAAAAAAAACAAACAAAAACACACTTCATCCCGCCAAAGTGTATCACTCAGACGCACGCAAATGCATTCATGCTCGTTTGAAGCCAGGGTAAGGTTGCTTTCACAAAGGCAAGCATGATATCAGTCCAAGAAACTCAGACCGATATCACACTTGTGTTAACAGAATCGCAATCTTCCATATACTGTGAGTGCCATATCTCTGAACACAATGGGATGTGTTACCCAAGAGATCTTCTGAAATATTGTATTAAGGCACAGGTTTTATAAACAAAACAGGTAGATTTCAAGTTGATACAGAAAGGGGTGTTACAAAATCAAATACAGCTACATCATTCATTTGGTTCAAACTGGTTTTCCTTTGAAGTATAAAGAATGATCACCTTCTGTTGACATGTCTCTCTGCTGGCTCCATTGTGCTTGATAAAAATCAATTTTTTCCTGTTCATGTTGAAATGTCTCTAGATAAGAAACAATAGGAAATCACACTCTCATTGTGTATGGGGGATTACTTGCTGACATAAGCAGATTTAGACTGAAATAGAAATCTAATTACAAAAGAATATAATTTCTCTTCTACTTATTTATTTAAGGCTTATAAAGCTGAATATATGAAAACATGCATGCAAAATAAATACGTTTTCTGTTATTTCCCACAACTTGTAAAACTGCGATTCTGGAAAGGAGTACAATGTGTTTTTCTTTAAAAAAAAACAAAAAAAACAACACATTGCATCTATGTACTTGCGATTTCCACGTTCAAAAAAAAAAAAAAAAAGCTTACAAGTGCTTTTAATAGTTTTCAGTGGTAAAAATTGCATTGCACTCGCATGCAAATCGCACGACATGCAATTTTTAAAACATCCCATAGGAAATAATGGGCAATTCCTTACGAGAAATCACCCAAAAAAATAGGACATGCAGCGATTTTTCAATCTTGCAAGAAAAGTCACTAAATATGAACAAACATACTGAAATCAGGAGTAATTAACACACACAAGTTTCATCTAGATCGCTATCACACAGAACTCATGTATAAAACTTGCCAGTATGACTACACCCTTACAACAATTGACTGGCTGATAACAGTGAACACTAGAATGTTCCTGTGCTTTTGGCTTTCAAACAAAACCAAAATTGATGTGGATTTAGGCTGAGCTAGACCCTGAAATACAGTCAGGACTGAGAACTCGTACTTCTCAGGAAGTATTGTAGCTACAAGCATGATCCTTGGCTTTACAATAAGAGTCATTTAGAGCAAAGACGTTTCTCAGACATGCTAGGCTACTGAAGCGCCACTCTGCAAGGACAACGGAGAAATGTCCTAAGCAACAAGAGGGTTAAAAGATTGTAAAGAAACTGCTGATGAGGCATTTAAGGTACCTCTACACGGACTGATAGTCGCCCGAATGATTTCGGAAACAATCGATTACGGGTGACTGTCGGGCCGAGTACACATGGCCCTGACGGCATGGGGGAAGAAGCCACTCAGTAGTTACATTTCAGCTTACTGAAAAGGAACGATTACCGAGTGGCTTCTTGACTCCTTGAATGACTGCTGTTTACTGTGAAAAGAGGCGGGCGGCCGGAAGAGATTTCCATCCACTCCGCCTCCGTTATCTGACAAACTGCTGCTCCTGAGTAAAGGCACAGCAGCCATAGTCACAGGAGCGGCTCTTGGGGGTTTATGCGCCCGACAATGTTACCGTGTAAAGGTAGCTTAACTTTCTATTAGGCATACAATTTACCATTTAACTGCATGGCTTCTTCCTCGGTGTCGGAGCCATTCTGGATTACAGGAAGAAGATCTAAGATGACTACGTTCTCATCATGGACAGGCGGACAAGCTGCGGTATCGGCCGGGTGCTCTGCCATGGCTGGAAAAGAAAGATTTCACGGTTTTATATAGAAAATTGTTACACTTAATGTATCAATAATAATAAGCAGCGCTTCATCACTCCTTATCTGAACACACACCTACTAGAAATCCAGGTCATCTTATCTGCTGGCAGTCATCCTCTTTAACCCTTTCTAATCCCCTTTTCCTGCCACCCGCACGCTCCCCAGCTCTTATTTATTTTGGGTGAGAAAGCACATTGTGGGTTCCATGGAATTATTCAACAGAAACACGTAAAATGATGTTAGGATAATTTTATTAGCATTTTGTGGAAAATTAAAGTTCTCAGTGTCACATGGAGAAAATCAATTCCAATAATCCTGAAAACAATATTATAGATCTCCATCCACACACAAGTAGTAATTATTAGAAAATTATAGTACCAGTGTTTCTGATGTCTGAATGCGCCACACAGCTCTGCTACATCCATTCTGATCCCCACACATCACACACACAGCTCCGCTACTGCCATCCTGCTCCCCACACACAGCTCCGCTACATCCATCCTGCTCCCCACACATCACACACACAGCTCCGCTACATCCATCCTGCTCCCCACACATCACACACACAGCTCCGCTACATCCACCCTGCTCCCCAGATATCACATACACCTGTACTACATTCATGTTGCTGTGCGGACTTTACACACACAGCTCTTTTACATCCATGCTGATTCCCACATATTACACACACAGCTCTACAATATACATGCTGAATCACACACACACAGCTCTACTACATCCATGCTGATCCCACATTACACACACAGCTCTACTGCATCCAGGCTAATTCCCACATTACACACAGTGCTCTACTACATCTATGCTGATTCCCACATTACACACACAGCTCTGCTACATCCATGCAGATTCCCACACAGCTCTACTACATCCATGTCGATTCCCACCCATCACACACACAGCTCTACTACATCCATGTCGATTCCCACCCATCACACACACAGCTCTACTACATCCATGTCGATTCCCACCCATCACACACACAGCTCTACTACATCCATGTCGATTCCCACCCATCACACACACAGCTCTACTACATCCATGTCGATTCCCACCCATCACACACACAGCTCTACTACATCCACGTCGATTCCCGCACATCACACACACAGCTCTACTACATCCACGTCGATTCCCGCACATCACACACACAGCTCTACTACATCCATGTCGATTCCCACACATCACACACACAGCTCTACTACATCCACGTCGATTCCCAAACATCACACACACAGCTCTACTACATCCACGTCGATTCCCAAACATCACACACACAGCTCTACTACATCCACGTCGATTCCCAAACATCACACACACAGCTCTACTACATCCACGTCGATTCCCAAACATTACACACACAGCTCTACTACATCCATGTTGATTCCCAAACAACACATACAGCTCTACTCCATCCATCCTGATTACCACACGCCACGCACACACAGCTCTGGTACATCTACATCCATCCTGATTTCCAGACACCACCAGCACAGCAGACTCCTGGATACAGTGATCCGCCCCTGGTCATATGATCTCTGACTCCACCCACACAGGTGATCACATGACAGTGAAATCATCACAGGTCCTAGTAGCTACTGTCGGATTATCAAGTATTCAGTAATTTCTACCAAACTGCAGAATGGCTCCTACCACAGCAGTGACATCACTACAGGTCCTTCAGCTTACCGGATCTCTGTGGTGGCAGTAGGTCGGTGTCTCCTGTCAGGACCGCTGAGTTGTGTCTGAGATAATAACGGCTTAGTTGTATTCTCATTTTGTTATTTTTGTCCTCCCTTTCAAGAACCATAATTTTGTTCTTCTTCTGTCGGTCAGGCTCAGTGTTTTATATACGCTGTAGGACCTGTGACGATGTCACCAGGGGGCGGAGCATGAGAAGCACCCACACATACACATACATACTAAACAGACAAGTGGTCATTAGGAGTTTGATAAAGGCGAAAGAAGGAAGGACTGACTGACTCGCCACTAATTCTCTAACTTCCCGGTGTCCTAAGTTGTAAAGAGGTTACAACTTAATTATTCAATGCTAAGCGCAAAAGTAAGTGACCCCCCTATGTGACGTAACTTCCCAGTGTTGTACAAACGTGAAATTTGGCACGACCATTCTTTAGGACGTAAATAAGAAAAACTAAAGGGGTCACAACTCGATTATTCAATGCTAAGTGCAAAACTAAGAGACCCCCAATGTTATGTACCGAATCTAATTCCCTAACTTCCCAGTATCGTACAAGCTTGAAATTTGGCACGACCATTCTTTAGGTCATAAACAGGAAAAGTAAAAGGGTCGCAACTTGATTATTGAATTCTAAGTGTGAAAGTAAGTGACCCCCTAAGTAATGTAACTGACAACACACATCTGAACCGCATAAACATTAAATTTGAGACAACCATTCTTTATATCCTAATAGGAAAAGTAAAGGGGGCTGCAACTTTAATCCTTTCCAATCCAATTTGTATCCTGGTTTTCCTAGGGGGCTTACTCTCTTTCTGATGTTATACAACGGCGCTATCAGCTGGCTAAAGCCAGTACTGCATGAGGTGACACATTGGATAGGCTTCGACAGCAGAGAGGCTGGCAATATACAGTAAGAGAACCCCGACGGACGTCTTCCAACATCGGAGCTGTACAGCCTTAAATCATAATGTCTTCAGAGGTCAGACAGTGGATTGGAAAGGGTTAATATTCAATTCAATGCGTGAAAAACTATGAAGATCCGCAATACATGAGATAGTTCTTTTCTCAGAAACCATAAAGCCTAGGGAAATGATTTGTATACTGAGGGGAATCTACCTCCCCTCTATGTGTCTATACTTACCGTAAAGTCTTTTCTTGATCAGGATATCCGGGACACAGCACCCTCCCTTTGGGTTTGTTCACATTTCCGTATTTTGCATGTGCATTTTGGTCACGCAGAAAGAAAAAAAAAAAGAGCCGAACATGCTCTGTTTGTCTGCGTATTTGGGCACCCAAAGTCTCCATAGAAGTCAATGAGGGAGCGCAACTGTGTGCACAAACACGGCGCAATTGCGCTGGAACAAGAACACATCTGGAACTAATTAGCCATTTCACTTGGTGTGTCTTTGTTTGTCAGGCGCAGATGAACATGTCTTGTGGGCGCAAAAGTACAGTAAAATGCGCCGATGCGTACTAAAAAAACCCTAATTTATTCCACAAGAATGCAGTGCTCGGGCGTGCGCAAATGTGCTTCATAGTAAGGTCGTAAGGTCGAATGAAGACAATGTCCATCTAGTCCAGCCTGTTTCAGAGGAAGGCAAAAAAAGCCCAAGAGGCAGGAGCCAATTAGCCCTTTTGGGGGAAAAATTCCTTCCCGACTCCCTAATGGCAATCAGACTGTTCCCTGGATCAACCCCTAATAGTTCCTACCTGCCTGTATACCCGGATTAACAATTATCCTAAGATTTATATCCTGTAATATCCTTCCGCTCCAGAAATACATCTAGTCCCCTTTTAAACTCCTCTATGGATTTTGCCATCACCACTTCCTCCGGTAGAGAGTTCCACAGTCTCACTGCTCTTACAGTAAAGAACCCCTTTCTGTGTTGGTGATGAAACCTGCTTTCCTCTAGACATAGAGGATGCCCTCTCGTTACCGTCGTGGTCCTGGGTATAAACAGATCCTGGGAGAGATCCTTGTATTGTCCCCTCATGTATTTATACATGGTTATTTCACCGCCATTTATTACCACCCTCTGCTTTCTATCGTTGAGCCAATTCTTTACCCAGATACACACGTTTTCGCCCAGTCCGAGCTGCCTCATTTTGTGTATTAGCCTATTATGCGGCACGGTGTCAAAGGCTTTAGAGAAGTCCAGATATACGAGATCAATAGATTCTCCCAGGTCCAGCCTAGAGCTTACTTCATCGTAGAAACTGATCAGATTTGTCTGACATGAGCGACCCTTCATGAATCCATGCTGGTGAGGAGTTATTCCCTTGTTTTCCTTGAGGTGCTCATCGATGGCGTCTCTCAGAAACCCCTTGAATATTTTTCCCGTTACTGAAGTGAGACTTACCGGCCTGTAGTTACCAGGCTCACTTTTGGACCCCTTTTTGTAAGCTGGAACCACATTGGCAATGTGCCAATCCAATGGTACAACACCGGTCTCAGTAGTGTCCATAAATATTAGAAATAGCAGCCTAGCTATCTCATCACTTAGTTCCCTTAGTACCCTTGGGTGTATTTCACCCGGGCCCGGCGATTTATCCATTTTAATCCCCTTTACCCGGCTCTGCACTTCCTCCTGTGTTAGGCATGCTATATGTAACGGGGGTTCATTTTATTCCCCTGCATCTCGTGTCACATTTCCTTTTCCTTCGTGAATACACTTGAAAATAAACCATTTAACCCTTTCCGATCCAATTTTGGATCCAGGGTTTCCTACAGGGCTTTATCTTCTTGCTGTCATACAACGGTCGTCTCGGATTTCTCCTGCATTATTCGTTAAAGGGCCGGCGCTCGCAGTGCGAATCTGTTAATATAGTTAAAGAATACTTTTGGGTTGTTTTTGCGCTTTGGTCTTTCTGCCTCCTTCAGTTCGTTTGACGCCAGCTAAGGCCTTATTCACCCGGGCGGACCGGATTCTGCATGCGGGGGGGCGGTAGCGGATCCCAGCTCTGACCCGACCAGCATGAACTGCATTCTGGATGACCGCGGAGGCTCGCCGTCGGTCACACGCACTATATTTTTTCCTTCTTTGTCCATATTTCCCACATTACATCCGCAATGTTAACCGATACGGGCTGCGGGTCGGGACCCTTCCATGGAGGCCATCTGCGCAGATTTTGCGGCAAAATAGACACGTTGCGATTTTTCTTTTGCTCGCCGAATACGCAATTCATATCAGCGAATGTGAAGGAAAAATCAAAACCACACGCCTTTCAATGGGATTTGCTGCGGATCGTCCGTGAGGCCGGCGATCGCGAATTCCACAACTAGAACCCGTTCGTATGAGACCCCCTAAGGACGCCTTCACACGGGCGAGAATATCATCAGCCCAAGAAACTCGGAGCAACGTTACCCTTGTAAGACCGCGGCCCCAGATGCTTATAAACCCCCTCACATCTCCGGACCTGTGATTTTTATGTGCGTGCAAAAAATAAAATATTGCAAGGGCTTCCAATCTGGTAAAAACTGCGCGAGGAATCGCCCGAAAATACGACGTACCGCCATTATTAGAAAAAGAGAAAAGTGTCGCACAACGGGAATAAACACACTGAAATAAACGTGTTATTAACAGGCGCAAGTTCTGTCTAAATCGCAAAACTCACCCGTGTGAATGCACCCCTACAACAACGGCTTGGCTGATAACAGAGAACACTAGACTGCAGGTAAGCCTGCCCGTTGTTCCGTGCCCAGCAGCCCTCACCGGGCACACACAGCAGTAAGCCCACAACAATCCCCCTCCCCCACAAGACCACCCACCCGTGGAACGGTCAGCATCTGTCCTGGTCAGAGTCTTAAAGGCGCAGCTGCTGCCTGCTGTGCGGCGTGGCAAGGGTTAAACCAGCCAGCTGCCTCCAGACACTTCCGGGAGTTCGCATGTGAGGCGCCTTCTGATTAGACAGCAGGACGCCGCTCCTGATTGGTGGATTATAGAATCGGGGCTGTGATTGCCTGCGAGTAGTCACGTGTACTGATCCTGTATGGTTTCCATGGAGTAGACGTGCTGCTGCTGCAGCGTGACTGCTGGGAGTTGTAGTGCCGCGGTAAGTAGAGCACAGGGGTGACTGCTGGGAGCTGTAGTGCCGCGGTAAGTAGAGCGGAGGGGTGACTGCTGGGAGCTGTAGTGCCGTGGTAAGTAGAGCAGAGGGGTGACTGCTGGGAGCTGTAGTGCCGCGGTAAGTAGAGCAGAGGGGTGACTGCTGGGAGCTGTAGTGCCGCGGTAAGTAGAGGGGAGAGGTGACTACTGGGAGCTGTAGTGCCGCGGTAAGTAGAGCACAGGGGTGACTGCTGGGAGCTGTAGTGCCGCGGTAAGTAGAGCACAGGGGTGACTGCTGGGAGCTGTAGTGCCGCGGTAAGTAGAGGGGAGAGGTGACTACTGGGAGCTGTAGTGCCGTGGTAAGTAGAGCACAGGGGTGACTGCTGGGAGCTGTAGTGCCGCGGTAAGTAGAGCGGAGGGGTGACTGCTGGGAGCTGTAGTGCCGTGGTAAGTAGAGCAGAGGGGTGACTGCTGGGAGCTGTAGTGCTGCGGTAAGTAGAGCGGAGGGGTGACTGCTGGGAGCTGCAGTGCCGCGGTAAGTAGAGCACAGGGGTGACTGCTGGGAGCTGTAGTGCCGCGGTAAGTAGAGCGGAGGGGTGACTGCTGGGAGCTGTAGTGCCGCGGTAAGTAGAGCGGAGGGGTGACTGCTGGGAGCTGTAGTGCCGCGGTAAGTAGAGGGGAGAGGTGACTACTGGGAGCTGTAGTGCCGCGGTAAGTAGAGCACAGGGGTGACTGCTGGGAGCTGTAGTGCCGCGGTAAGTAGAGCGGAGGGGTGACTGCTGGGAGCTGTAGTGCCGTGGTAAGTAGAGCACAGGGGTGACTGCTGGGAGCTGTAGTGCTGCTGGGTAAGTAGTGCAGAGGGGTGACTGCTGGGAGCTGTAGTGCTGCTGGGTAAGTAGTGCAGAGGGGTGACTGCTGGGAGCTGTAGTGCTGCTGGGTAAGTAGTGCAGAGGGGTGACTGCTGGGAGCTGTAGTGCTGCTGGGTAAGTAGTGCAGAGGGGTGACTGCTGGGAGCTGTAGTGCAGCAGTAAGTAGTGCACAGGGGTGACTGCTGGGAGCTGTAGTGCAGCAGTAAGTAGTGCACAGGGGTGACTGCTGGGAGCTGTAGTGCAGCAGTAAGTAGTGCACAGGGGTGACTGCTGGGAGCTGTAGTGCAGCAGTAAGTAGTGCACAGGGGTGACTGCCGGGAGCTGTAGTGCAGCAGTAAGTAGTGCACAGGGGTGACTGCCGGGAGCTGTAGTGCAGCAGTAAGTAGTGCACAGGGGTGACTGCCGGGAGCTGTAGTGCAGCAGTAAGTAGTGCACAGGGGTGACTGCCGGGAGCTGTAGTGCAGCAGTAAGTAGTGCACAGGGGTGACTGCCGGGAGCTGTAGTGCAGCAGTAAGTAGTGCACAGGGGTGACTGCCGGGAGCTGTAGTGCAGCAGTAAGTAGTGCACAGGGGTGACTGCCGGGAGCTGTAGTGCTGCGGTAAGTAGAGCGGAGGGGTGACTGCCGGGAGCTATAGTGCTGCGGTAAGTAGTGCACAGGGGTGACTGCTGGGAGCTGTAGTGCAGCAGTAAGTAGTGCACAGGGGTGACTGCTGGGAGCTGTAGTGCAGCAGTAAGTAGTGCACAGGGGTGACTGCTGGGAGCTGTAGTGCCGCGGTATGTAGAGCGGAGGGGTGACTGCCGGGAGCTGTAGTGCTGCGGTAAGTAGTGCACAGGGGTGACTGCCGGGAGCTGTAGTGCTGCGGTAAGTAGTGCACAGGGGTGACTGCCGGGAGCTGTAGTGCTGCGGTAAGTAGTGCACAGGGGTGACTGCCGGGAGCTGTAGTGCTGCGGTAAGTAGTGCACAGGGGTGACTGCCGGGAGCTGTAGTGCTGCGGTAAGTAGTGCACAGGGGTGACTGCCGGGAGCTGTAGTGCTGCGGTAAGTAGTGCACAGGGGTGACTGCCGGGAGCTGTAGTGCTGCGGTAAGTAGTGCACAGGGGTGACTGCCGGGAGCTGTAGTGCTGCGGTAAGTAGTGCACAGGGGTGACTGCCGGGAGCTGTAGTGCTGCGGTAAGTAGTGCACAGGGGTGACTGCCGGGAGCTGTAGTGCTGCGGTAAGTAGTGCACAGGGGTGACTGCCGGGAGCTGTAGTGCTGCGGTAAGTAGTGCACAGGGGTGACTGCCGGGAGCTGTAGTGCTGCGGTAAGTAGTGCACAGGGGTGACTGCCGGGAGCTGTAGTGCAGAGGGGTGACTGCTGGGAGCAGTAGTGCCGCGGTAAGTAGAGCACAGGGGTGACTGCTGGGAGCTGTAGTGCAGAGGGGTGACTGCTGGGAGCTGTAGTGCTGCGGTAAGTAGAGCACAGGGGTGACTGCTGGGAGCTGTAGTGCTGTGGTAAGTAGTGGAGAGGGGTGACTGCTGGGAGCTGTAGTGCCGCAGTAAGTAGAGCGGAGGGGTGACTGCTGGGAGCTGTAGTGCAGCGGTAAGTAGTGCAGAGGGGTGAGTGCTGGGAGCTGTAGTGCACAGGGGTGACTGCTGAGAGCTGTAGTGCAGCGGTAAGTAGTGCAGAGGGGTGACTGCTGAGAGCTGTAGTGCGGAGGGGTGACTGCTGGAAGCTGTAGTGCAGCGGTAAGTAGAGCGGAGGGGTGACTGCTGGGAGCTGTAGTGCTGCGGTAAGTAGAGCGGAGGGGTGACTGCTGGGAGCTGTAGTGCCGCGGTAAGTAGAGCAGAGGGGTGACTGCTGGGAGCTGTAGTGCCGCGGTAAGTAGTGCGGAGGGGTGACTGCTGGGAGCTGTAGTGCAGCAGTAAGTAGTGCACAGGGGTGACTGCTGGGAGCTGTAGTGCAGCAGTAAGTAGTGCACAGGGGTGACTGCTGGGAGCTGTAGTGCAGCAGTAAGTAGTGCACAGGGGTGACTGCTGGGAGCTGTAGTGCAGCAGTAAGTAGTGCACAGGGGTGACTGCTGGGAGCTGTAGTGCAGCAGTAAGTAGTGCACAGGGGTGACTGCTGGGTGCTGTAGTGCCGCGGTATGTAGAGCGGAGGGGTGACTGCTGGGAGCTGTAGTGCTGCGGTAAGTAGTGCACAGGGGTGACTGCTGGGAGCTGTAGTGCTGCGGTAAGTAGTGCACAGGGGTGACTGCTGGGAGCTGTAGTGCTGCGGTAAGTAGAGCACAGGGGTGACTGCTGGGAGCTGTAGTGCTGCGGTAAGTAGAGCAGAGGGGTGACTCCTGGGAGCTATAGTGCTGCGGTAAGTAGAGCACAGGGGTGACTGCTGGGAGCTGTAGTGCCGCGGTAAGTAGAGCAGAGGGGTGACTGCTGGGAGCTGCAGTGCCGCGGTAAGTAGAGCACAGGGGTGACTGCTGGGAGCTGTAGTGCCGCGGTAAGTAGAGCGGAGGGGTGACTGCTGGGAGCTGTAGTGCTGCGGTAAGTAAAGCAGAGGGGTGACTGCTGGGAGCAGTAGTGCTGCGGTAAGTAGAGCAGAGGGGTGACTGCTGGAGCTGTAGTGCAGCTGTAAGTAGTGCAGAGTGGTGACTGCTGGGAGCTGTAGTACCGTGGTAAGTAGAGCGGAGGGGTGACTGCTGGGAGCTGTAGTGCTGTGGTAAGTAGAGCGGAGGGGTTACTGCTGGGAGCTGTAGTGCCGTGGTAAGTAGAGCGGAGGGGTGACTGCTGGGAGCTGTGGTGCCGTGGTAAGTAGAGCGGAGGGGTGACTGCTGGGAGCTGTAGTGCCGTGGTAAGTAGTGCGGAGGGGTGACTGCTGGGAGCTGTAGTGCCGTGGTAAGTAGTGCGGAGGGGTGACTGCTGGGAGCTGTAGTGCCGTGGTAAGTAGAGCACAGGGGTGACTGCTGGGAGCTGTAGTGCTGTGGTAAGTAGTGCGGAGGGGTGACTGCTGAGAGCTGTAGTGCTGTGGTAAGTAGTGCGGAGGGGTGACTGCTGGGAGCTGTAGTGCTGCGGTAAGTAGAGCACAGGGGTGACTGCTGGGAGCTGTAGTGCCGCGGTAAGTAGAGGGGAGAGGTGACTGCTGGAAGCAGTAGTACTGCGGTTAATAGTGCACAGGGGTGACTGCTGGGAGCTGTAGTGCCACGGTAAGTAGAGCACAGGGGTGACTGCTGGGAGCTGTAGTGCCGCAATAAGTAGAGCGGAGGGGTGACTGCTGGGAGCAGTAGTGCTGCGGTAAGTAGTGCGGAGGGGTGATTGCTGGGAGCTGTAGTGCCGTGGTAAGTAGAGCGGAGGGGGGACTGCTGGGAGCTGTAGTGCTGTGGTAAGTAGTGCGGAGGGGTGACTGCTGGGAGCTGTAGTGCCGCAGTAAGTAGAGGGGAGAGGTGACTGCTGGGAGCTGTAGTGCTGTGGTTAATAGTGCACAGGGGTGACTGCTGGGAGCAGTAGTGCCGCGGTAAGTAGTGTGGGGGGTGACTGCTGGGAGCTGTAGTGCAGCGGTAAGTAGTGCGGAGGGGTAACTGCTGGGAGCTGTAGTGCCGTGGTAAGTAGAGCACAGGGGTGACTGCTGGGAGCTGTAGTGCCGCGGTAAGTAGTGCACAGGGGTGACTGCTGGGAGCAGTAGTGCCGCGGTAAGTAGTGCACAGGGGTGACTGCTGGGAGCTGTAGTGCCGTGGTACGTAGAGCGGGGGGGGGTGACTGCTGGGAGCTGTAGTGCCGTGGTAAGTAGAGCACAGGGGTGACTGCTGGGAGCTGTAATGCTGCGGTAAGTAGTGCGCAGGGGTGACTGCTAGGAGTAGTAGTACTACGGTAAGTAGAGCACAGGAGTGACTGCTGGGAGCTGTAGTGCTGCGGTAAGTAGTGCGGAGGGGTGACTACTGGGAGCAGTAGTGCGGAGGAGTGACTGCTGGGAGCTGTAGTGCCGTGGTAAGTAGAGCACAGGGGTGACTGCTGGGAGCTGTAATGCTGCGGTAAGTAGTGCGCAGGGGTGACTGCTGGGAGTAGTAGTACTACGGTAAGTAGAGCACAGGGGTGACTGCTGGGAGCTGTAGTGCCACGGTAAGTAGTGCGGAGGGGTGACTGCTGGGAGCTGTAGTGCCGTGGTAAGTAGTGCACAGGGGTGACTGCTGGGAGCAGTAGTACTACGGTAAGTAGAGCACAGGGGTGACTGCTGAGAGCAGTAGTACTACGGTAAGTAGAGCACAGGGGTGACTGCTGGGAGCAGTAGTACTACGGTAAGTAGAGCACAGGGGTGACTGCTGGGAGCAGTAGTACTACGGTAAGTAGAGCACAGGGGTGACTGCTGGGAGCAGTAGTACTACGGTAAGTAGAGCACAGGGGTGACTGCTGGGAGCAGTAGTACTACGGTAAGTAGAGCACAGGGGTGACTGCTGGGAGCAGTAGTGCAGCGGTAAGTAGAGCACAGGGGTGACTGCTGGGAGCAGTAGTGCAGCGGTAAGTAGTGCAGAGGGGTGACTGCTGGGAGCTGTAGTGCCACAGTAAGTAGTGCGGAGGGGTGACTGCTGGGAGCAGTAGTACCACGGTAAGTAGAGCACAGGGGTGACTGCTGGGAGCAGTAGTGCAGAGAGGTTACTGCTGGGAGCTGTAGTGCAGAGGGGTGACCGGTGCGGCACGTGTGTGCGGTATTCATGCAGTACCCCTGTTTACAGGCGGAGCGCTAAGCCCGGACGGCTGTCATGGAGGAGCAGGAGATGCAGATAAAGGTGAAGAAAGGTAATGTGTCAGACCCCTTCATGGAGGCCGCATTAGGTTATGGCGTCTGCATAGAGCCGTGTGTGAGGGCGTGGTCATGTGGACGGAGTCGCGCTCCGTGTTAGGCGCATATGTTTTTACGCTGATCTGCATTGCGATGTTCAGGCGAGCGTTTTTCACGGCGGCGCTGCCGGTCGCTGATGTCATTGCATATTGACTGCGCACCACATGCAGATATCTCGTTGCCGAATACGCTCGTGTCAGCCAGGTTCAAAGTCAGTGGGACGCCGTGAATACACGGATTTCCTACATATTCGCTGTGTACTTGCTCCAGCCCATCACCTCAGTGGTAATACACACCAAGACGGGCCGCGCAACCAAACGGCGGATGAAGTAGAGAAACTGAAACGGAAGTGGGGGGGGGGGGGGGGATGAAAACGGATGCGTGTTTTTTTTTGTTTTTTTTTTAATAAACCGACATGCAGACACGATCTGCATGTTCCGCGAGTGGAAGAAAAAACGTGGCGTGCTTTATTACACAGCTGAATCTGCGCGGCGGCCGTCCAACCTGTCTGCCTGTACACCATTAACATCACACATGGCTGCAGGAAGTACAAATAAACAAACTGTACTGCGCCTGCCACCTGCGCCACCCCCACCCCTCCACGATCGGCCGCAGTCCAGTAATGGAGGTACGCAGGGTCGCGACCCAGCTCACAACTGGAATCCTCTGCGGGCCTCCTGCTTGCAGCATCCGACCCGCTCGTGTAGCTGCGCCGGACTGCGAGCATCAGGCTTAGCTTTGATATTTACGCGCAGCGGCCGGTCTTCGTTACGATTACGTGGAAATGAGCGATTCGCTACAATCCGCATTACTTCACGCGCTGGTTTTGTGCCGTTACCTTTTCTTCTCCGTTCGTAGCCAAAGCTCTGCTGGTTGCTTCTGCGTGGAGTTGCTAAGAACGCTGCTGACGTTGCGCCAAACGTTACACATTTCTGTAGACGTCTGTACGCCGTGCTCGCACCCAGGCTGATGGCGCTGTATGCTTCTTGTCTTCTAGTGACGGACAAGTTCACGGAGAGCATGTATGTCCTCGCCAACGAGCCGTCGGTGGCCTTGTATAGGCTGCAGGAACACGTCCGCAGGTCCCTCCCAGAACTGGCGCAGCACAAGGTGGGGGCACAACACGTAATGGGGGCTTCTGCCCCTGTATATACTCTAGTGATGGACCGCCCCTCATGGAGTTCTTGGTTTTTGCCTCCACGTCTCGTGTTTTTCTTTAAACTGGATTTTTTTTTTTCCTTTTTAAACTTGATTTTATTTTAGCCCCCCAGGAGGACTTGAAGACGTGATCATTTGATCGCTAGGATAATACACTGCATTACTTAGGTAGTGCATTCTACTAAGCCTATGACAACAGCCTATTATATACTGCCAGAGGCAGGGCCTAATAGGCTGAGTTACATGGTAAACATAGAGGCCTTTGTCAGGCTTCCAGCTGCCCTGGGAACCCATCAGTAACTTAGTCACACATCATCCTCCTGTCCTCTGCTTACATGCTGCAGTTGCTATTGATTGTGGCATGTAAGGGGTTAAACTGCCATGATCTGAGGTTTCTTCTCTCCTGGCGGTTCGAGCAGGAGCCGGGCTGTCAGTAGTCTGCCAAGCTATCACCTTAAAAAGGCTCATGTGCAGGTTTATAGCCCATTGATGATGTGTTGGCCGTCACTAAGGGGTTAATGGTGGCCATGTTGTCCCTGGACTTCTGTACGTGTATCTGCTTGCGGTATCAGAGGCAATAAGCGTTCTAAACAAGAGAACAAAAGCCTATGACAGACATTCCTGGTCTACGATCAGCATCTTGGGGCCGTGGTACAAGATGTAAGAAGTCACCACTTTGCTGGCCCTCCATGAGGATCGCAGGTTCCTGAAGTCCCTTAGCGTTTGTAGCCGGTTTGCTGTAACTGAGTGATTGTCTCTTGCAGGCGGATATGCAGAACTGGGAGGAGCAGAGCCAAGGATCAGTGTACACGGTGGAGTACGCATGCAGGTTGGTGTTCCCGGTTTCGGAGGTTCTTATAACTTTGGGCGGACATGTTCCAGTATTGGTACTTGAGTGGGTAAAG
This sequence comes from Eleutherodactylus coqui, assembly GCF_035609145.1. Lineage (NCBI taxonomy): Eukaryota > Metazoa > Chordata > Amphibia > Anura > Eleutherodactylidae > Eleutherodactylus > Eleutherodactylus coqui. Next base: position 255,044,462 of record NC_089841.1, read on the forward strand.
GGTTTCTCCAGGCTGCTGTAAGAAACCCGTCCTACAATGTTACTAGAAGCGGTTAGACACCTGCGGGCGGTGGGCAGCGGTGAAGCTTTGTGGGGGACTACCGGCTCTATGCTGGATAGTATATCGGCAGCTCAGACAGCGGCGGCAACATCTGCTCTGCAGTGAAGTGCTGATGCTCCGGTGGTGGTCAGAGCCTCCTACGTCCTGACAAGGAGTGGGGTGTTCGGTTCCCAGCCCCTCCTAGTAACATTCCAGGATGGGTTCCTTACAGGCTGGTCAGACGGCGCCCGGTTTGTTTTCACTTCCTTTAAGCACTTATGCTCCTTCTCTTCTGATACATAAAACCAGTTTCACATCCGTTCGGACGTTCAGTCACAAAATACTGGAAGAAGTAGTCCTGCATGCTGCGCTCTTTCTTCTGGTAAAATGCCGGGCAGCTGAGTGCAAACTCCACAGACCCCATTATAGTCAATTGAGTTCATTCGGCGCTGTTTGGTTCCACCATACGACAGCCCTGTTCGGCCGGGGGATTTCCCTTTCCTGCTCCCCAAACCGACCCCCAACACAGATGTGAAGGCAGCCTGACTGGCGTTACATGAGCGCAGGTACCTGTCCCATAAGTTTGTTTGTTTCCACTGATATCACATTTCTGTATGTGTCTCACATCGGGAAGATCATCTGTAGTAACCTTGTATTGTACTTGCCTTCCTTGGCGTTTCCCTGCTACCTCTTGCAGGCAGACTACATCTGAGAGGGCATGGTGGACTAGTCCCCTCGCTCTATGTACGCAGCTGTGGGAACGCCGGGGACAGTAAGACTAATACATGCCTGGATTTAGCATCTCTGCTCCTACGAGTTTAGTTTATGGGGTTCATAGGAGCGGACAGATTGTCTTTAAAGTGAACCTGTTATGGGCTTCATGCTGCCTGAACCACAAGTAGCACAAATCCGGGACAGATCTGCCCATCTAGCCCTTGTATGTTTTATTATGAAACTCTGCAGCATTTCAGAAAAAAAAACACACTTAAAAGTGTGACTCTGAGCTCTCGAGTCAAAGAGGGGGGCTGCACCGGGCTCTCCTCGCTCGCACCATCAAGACCAGCCTCTCCCTCTCTACACACTAGCAGGAAGAGGAGTTGTCGGTCTTGATGACGGGGGAGCCTGGCGCAGCCCCCCTCTTTGACTCAAGAGCTCCAAGTTAATCTTCTTAGTGTTTGGCTTTGTGTTTTTTGTTTGTTTGTTTTGTTGCTAACTACAATTGCTAACTACAATGCTAACTACAATTGACGAGTCTTTGGGAGTTTTGCTGTTGTCCTTAAGAAATGCCGTCCATTCTCCAAACCCTTTCTTCCATGCTTGATTGAAATCCCCTGGCTGCTTATCTCCCGGACACAATCAGTAAAGCAAGGTATGCTCCCAGGATGACACCGGGCAGAGAACACCCTGCTTCATTGGGCATGCTGTGAGATTTGGAGGGTGAAGTCCATTTAAATGAGTTGTTGGTTACATCTTGAAATTTTAAAGGGCAGGTGCGGATATGGCAAAATAGCAATCGATCAGCACTAGCCTATCGTCAGCCCCAGCGCTGCAGCCCTGCTGTTCTCCTGGTCTCTGTTGGCATTGAAGTAAGGTGATCGCTGCCTGCTAATCGGAGGCCACATCGTCCCTGCCACTTCTCCTGGCATTAGTGCTCACATCCTGGGCGCCGTGATGCCAGGAGTTCTGAACAGTGATAATGCAGTCTGATTGGTAGACAGCAGTCACCTGACTTTTGCTGTCAACATCGACCTGGAGAACAGCAGGGCTGTTGCACTGGATCGCTGAGGATGGGTACGTACTGCTTGATTTGTTGTTTTACCACATTTGCATCTGACCTTTAAATTTTAAAGACTAATTGGACAAGCCCTTTAAGTGTGGGAGGAAGGTCTTGGCAACCACTTTGCTGGCTCTACAGCACCGCTCTCGTGACTCTCTGTAGTTATCATACAATGTGTGCCCATTTCAGAAGTTGGCTTTATTCATAATATGGCAATGTGGAGCTCATGCAGGGTCCTCTCTGTATACATACTCACATTTGGTAGAATGCAATGGTGGCAATTTAGGGCCCTAAAACTCCTGATGGGCTCCCTTTAAAATGCAAAGTTACCCTTCAACTGTAAGAAGCGTTACAGGAGGAATGAAGAGGAGAGAGACATGGAGTGCCTCACATAGTAAGGCCGGTTTCACATCTGCGTTGGACCTCCAGTTGGAAGTTATATTACAGATCCGGTTCAAAATACCAGACAGCTGAGCGGAAACCAAACAAACCCCATTATAGTCAATCTGTGGCGGGGATCCCCCTTTTCTGCTCCCCAAATGGAGCAGGAAAGTGATACCCCCAACGCAGATGTAAACCTCCCTAAGGAAAAACCTACACTAGCTGTGGAGGAATAGGAGCTGTGGTATCTGCATCTGTAAACGACATCAAGGAGTATTACTTTATATTATGATGGAATAGTACAAGAAGGGTTTTGTGCAGCAAAGAAGATGACAATGGACTAGTTTTCAGAGACCTGGCCTCTGGATTGGTGCAGTGTGCAGGAATTCCTGGCTGACTCCATCTAGTCGGCTAGTATTGTCTGCGTACCCTTCTGTCTGACCGATGCCCGTTAGAAGGTATAATATATGTTTGGCAAATTGAACAGAATGCCCAAAAATGTGAATGTATTAAAAAGCATTTAATAGATTATTTCCTCCCTCAGTGCCGTTAAAAGCATGACGTTCAGCAGCGTGCACTTCAAGAGCATCGACGGCCTCCTGAAGCAAGCTATTAATCTAAAGCATCAGCTGAACGCCGTCCAGAGTCGCAGGTAGCGCTTCCACGTACCGTCCGAGCCGACTGCCTCCCTGCAAGAATCAGACGACTGCCAAAGGATTCCCTGTACTGTCTATTCCGCTACGCTCGTCGTGACTCTATTCCGCTCAGCGCGCGTCGTGACGTGCAATAGTTCTAAAACCAGTTGATGTGTTGAGGACTTGTACGGCTCCTGATGCGTCAATACAAACTTGCGTTGTGTATAACCTTTATGTTCTAACTTGCTACTACTGCAAAGGTTAACCCCTTCCTGCTGCAGGACGTAAATTTACGTCCTGGGGATAGTGCGAGATCACATATGATCCCGCAGCGGGAGCCGTCCTGCTGTTAAACCCTTCCCTGCCGCGATCTAAGCTCCCTCTGTCTCCGGCAGGCTCTCGCGATGTTATCGCGAGAGCCCGGCTGGTTGCTATGGCAACAGGACGCCGGATACTGGCGTCCTGTACTGCCAAAGCCTATGATCGCTATAGTAAGCGATAATGCATGGCAGGGAAGAAGCCCTGTCATGCATTATCACAGCGATCTGAAGTGTAACAGTAAAAGTCCCTCAGAGGGACACAAGTGTTGTAAAAAAAAAGAGAAAAATAAAGTTCAAAAAATAAAAATGTAAAAAAAAGTAAAAAAACCCTTTTTTTAATGCCTTTTCTCATATTAGCATAAAGAAAATGTAAAAAATTAAAAACCCCACATATTTGGTATCAACGTGTCCGTAATGACGCGTACAATACATTGAACATGCTTTTTATCCTGCACGGCAAAAAGCGTAAAAAAAAATGCTAATTTTTAGCATTTTGCCTCCCATAAAGCGCAATAAAAGTGATCAAAAAAACCAGATGTACCCCAAAATGGTACCAATTAAAAAATACAGCTCGTCTCGCAAAAAATAAGCCCTCACAGAGCTCCGTACATGGAAAAATAAAAAAGTTATGGCTTTTGAAAAATGGAGATGGAAAAATACCAAAAATCGCTTGGTCCTCAACGCCAAAATAGGCCATGTCATTAAGGGGTTAAATAATCCAGGTGGTTATGAGTAACAGACATTATGCTGTAGATGTGTGAAAGATGTCCCTAAAGGGGTATAAAGACTCTAGGACTTAAAGGGGTTGTCCCGCGCCGAAACGAGTTTTTTTTTTTTTTCAACCCCGATGCAGGGACGTACAGAAAGCTTACCGGAGCGCTTACCTTAATCCCCGCGCTCCGGTGACTTCTATACTTACCTGTGAAGATGGCCGCCGGAATCCTCTTCCTCCGTGGACCGCAGCTCTTCTGTGCGGTCCATTGCCGATTCCAGCCTCCTGATTGGCTGGAATCGGCACGTGACGGGGCGGAGCTACACGGAGGCGGCATCCTGCACGAAAGGCTCCATAGAAGAAAGCAGAAGACCCGGACTGCGCAAGCGCGGCTAATTTGGCCATCGGAGGGCGAAAATTAGTCGGCACCATGGAGACGAGGACGCCAGCAACGGAGCAGGTAAGTATAAAACTTTTTATAACTTCTGTATGGCTCATAATTAATGCACAATGTACATTACAAAGTGCATTAATATGGCCATACAGAAGTGTATAGACCCACTTGCTGCCGCGGGACAACCCCTTTAAGTCTTCACCTATCCACTAGATGGATCGCTGGGGGTCCTGACTTCTTGGACCCCCACTGATCCCAAGAATGGGAAACCCATGTCTCCCCTGTTGCATTGTTGAACATACAGGCTTCTATATCTGTAGTGTAGTGGGGAACTGGAGCCACTAGTCACACATACGTGAATGGCGCAGCCAGTCAGCTCTACTATGTGTCTGCACTAGTAAATGGAGCAGTAAAGTGGAGTCCCCAGCAGCCTTAGGGCTCATGTCCACGGGCAAAAGAAGAATTAAAATCCGCAGCATTGCGGATCCTGCCCGCGGATCCGCACCCCATAGGGATGCATTGACCACCCGCGGGTTAGATAAATACCCACGGATGGTCAATAAAAGTGATTTTAAAAAAAATGGAGCATGAAAAAATCTGGACCATGCTCCATTTTCGTGCGGGTCTCCCGCGGGGAGGCCTCCCGCGGGCTTCTATTGAAGCCTATGGAAGCCGTCCGGATCCGCGGGAGACCTAAAATAGGAATTTAAAAGAATTTACTCATCCGGAGCGGGCGGGGAAGGTCTTCTCTTCCTCACGGCCGGATCTTTCTTGCTTCGGCTCGGCGGATGTGCCCGGCGCATGCGTGCGGCACGTCGGAGACGTGCCGCCGGCATGACGAGTTCATGCGCCGGCCGAAAAAGAAGATCCGGCCGTGAGGAAGAGAAGACTTTCCCCGCCCGCTCCGGATGAGTAAATTCTTTTAAATTCCTATTTTCAGCGCTCATGTCCGCGGGGCAGGAGGGACCCGCTGCAGATTCTACATGTAGAATCCGTAGCGGGCCTGATTTTCCCCGTGGACATGAGGCCTTAGGCCTCATGTCCACAGGCAGGTAGGATTCCTCATGCGGGAGCTCGTAGCAGAATCCCACCCAGCCCACGGCAGAGGACCCTGCATACCTGTGCAGGCAGGCAGCGGCGTCTACGCAGACCTCTGTACTGCGGATGGTCCACACGGCTCGCTGTCGGACATGCACAGTACAGATTTTTTTTTCTTTTAAATCTCTGCTTTCCCGCAAATCAGATGGCTTTCATTGACTTCAATGGTAGTCGTCCGCGCGGGGACCGCACAGAAATGCAGCATGCCACGCTCTGCTTTCCGGACCAAAAGGTCTGCAAAACAAACCTGCATTCTTTAATTCAGGTGCGGCCGCCCATGCTTCCCTATGGGCGGCTAGATTTGCGGATCTCTGCAAATTAAATCCGCCCATGGACATTGGGCCGTACTCCATTGTCATAACTTCCATTGAAGCGAATGAAGGTTTGCGCTTTATTTCACGCATTCCTTCATCATTTAGGAGAGAGGGGTTGGGGGCTGAGCCAACAGGAAGCTCGTCTGCTGGAATGATCGCCGCTGAGCAGTAATACATAGAGGCTGAGGAAGACAGATGGTAGAAAGGGGAAGCATGTATTTAATAAAATGCACACCATGCATTTACTGGGCAAATATAATTGATGGATTATCCTCAGGATAGGTCATCAATAGTTAATCGGCTGGGGTCCGTCGCTCGGGACCCCGACTGATCAACTGCTCGTGTCTGCCGTAACTGACATACACAGGGGTACGCAGCTGAAGCAGATCGCTCCGACCCCTGTGTAGTGGCTGCTGCTGGTAATTGCAGGCACAGATCCCATTAAAATCAACTAGAGCTGTTCCTGCGATTACCTGGGCCGGTCACTATATGGGGTCGGAGTGATCTGCTTCCACTCTGTACTCCTGCCTATTTTGTCAGTGACAGCAGGCGCCAGAACAGCGGATTGGGCCAGGATCCTGAGTGGTGGTCCTCAGCGATCAACTATTGATGACTTGTCCTGAGGATAACTGATTAATAGTGTTTGCCCAGAAAAAGAATCCTTAAAATGTCCCCGGAGGTGTCCTTCTAGAGCCCTTTTACACAAGAAAGTACACCTATTGGCAATTGTCAGTATGTTCACTGTAGGCGACCGACTGGCGATTACTGATGCATATTTATACATACGGTTGTTTTCTAAATACTTGTGATACATTTGTTGTTTGGGTATCTGTTTAACAATCTGTTTACTTCCCACAGTGTTGGCCATTATGGCAATTTTATGTATGCAAGAATAAGCATTCATACAATCAATATTTATTAAATGGGTTGTCCAGCAGAAAACCATTGGGCCACCATTAGTAGATTAGTTGGGGGAGTCTACCACCTGGGAACCCCCGCTATTCGGTGGGCAAATACACTTGTGTATTGGGCTGATTTCAGCAGGAAGCAGGTGGCTCTGCTCCCACTGCAGTGGCCAGGCTTGGTACTGCAGGCATTGAAATTAATGGGAACTTTGCATGAATACGACAAGCCTGGCCACTGCATCGGAAAGGAGCTGTCAGCTTGTGCAGGAGAACACAGACCTCGCAAACAGCTGATGAGTAGCGATCCGGGGCGGCATATCCTCGCCAATCTACTAATGATAGCCTATCCTAATGACAGGCCAGCAATAGCTTGCATCTGGACAACCCCTTTAAGCAATTATCTGCTTGTGTAAATGAGCCTTTGGTGATTAAGATCTTCTTCTGTTTATCTTGCTGTCAGCTAAAAACAACCAATTTGTCAAATCCTAACAAATGTGTTCTGTTCGCTCAAATAAAATGTGTTTTTATTAAAATTTGTGTGAAACATATTTTTTTATTTACACAAATAAAAGATAACAGAAAACACAATAATACAAAAAAAATGCAAGATGATAGAAAACTTCAACGTTCGTCTTCCTCGTTACTCCCTATCTGTTTCTGTAATGATTTGCTGTCCTGGCAGCTTACTACGGTGTTTCCAATATGGCCGTTCTCGCTCCCCACCAGTCACCATAGTATTATACAAGCGCTACAACTCATTCAAACTCTATTTATACTGACTATAGTATCCGTCCAGAAAAGAGTAAACTGTCCGCTTCTCTTTTAGATTTGAAGTTAATTGTAGCAGAATCTTTTCCAGTGAGTCTCCCAAGAGACGGTTGGATGAAGTCCTAGAAGAATGCTAAATATACTGTAATATTGCAGGGAATTAAAGGGCTATTAATGTGTGTTAAAACATTAAAGGGGTTATCCATGCAGCACCAGCCGGCATACACCGGGGTTTGAGCGGAAGCTGCTGCTCCGACCCCTGTGTAGTGGCTGGCACTAGTAATTGCAGGCGCAGCTCTCATTAAAATTAATGGCACCCCAGCCTGCAATTACATGTGCAATGCCCATTGATTTCAACGAGAGTGGTGCTTGCAATTACGATCACCAGCCACTACACAGGGGTAAAGGCAGTGGCTTCTGCTCTGACCCCGGTGTACCCTAGTGGGCGCTGCCTGGGAGACACCTTTTTTAAGGCTTTATTCACACAGGTGGTTTTGTGTGACTTCTTCGTAACATCACAACCATCTGAGGCATTGGATTCCAATGCATTTGTTCACGTGAGCGATTTTTTTTTACGCCACAAACAATTGCCCAGCATGGAAAAATGCCGCATATGACCGAAATCTGCGGGTGCTTTTACGCACGGATGGAAAAGATAGAACCAAACCTATCTTTCAACTGATATACACTGGTGGCGCCCATAGACTCCTATGGGAGCTGGAAAAATAGGGAGGGGGAGGCAGTTTAGCAGCGTCCATACGCTGGTTTGTTCTTGTCAATGTCTGAGGCTTTGGTGTCTGCTAAGAATCTTCTGTCCTCCTAGCTCTCCCCATTAACAGAACATGGTTGCTTAGCCTGTATCGGGTGAAGTCTGACCAGCTTTGGATGGTTCACTGCCCATACTGAGCCCTGCTATGCTTCGTGTCTGAAGACCACAGTAGCCCCTCCATTCTAGCAATCCCTAACCCAGTACACACAACTTCTGACATGTGACCCTTAAAGGTTTTACCCAGATAGTGCCGGCAGGATACATCGGGGGCGGAGCGGAAGTGCTGCGCTGATTCCTGTGTAGTGGCCAGGACTCATAATTGCAGACGCAGCTTTCGTTAAAATCAATGGGAGCTGCACTTGTAATTGCAGGCTGGGGTCCCATTGATTTCAACGAGCGCTGCACCTGCAATTACGAGTCCTGGCCACTACACAGTGGTCAGAGCAGCGGCTTCCACTCCGAACCCTGGGCATCCCGGCGGCCGTTGCTTGGATAACCCCTTCTAAGGGTATGTTCACATGTTGTGGTAAATCCACAGCATTCTGCAGTCCAGACATTGTGGGGGAGTTTTCAAGAACTCTTCTGCTGCAGGAAGATGTTACATCCACAGTATAAATCGATGTGCGAGGACTTCACCGCCATGAAATCCGTGGCAGAATCCGCATGAGTTTTTTTCATGTGATTCCCTGGCAGACGTTCTGCGGTGCGGGAACCCTTCTTGTCACTTACAGGACAGTCTGCAGTAAGCACCCCGCCATACGGATGGATTCACAGAAACGGACGGTCAAAAGTCAGTGAACATTTCACAAGGTTTACAGAAATAGAGTTCACCTGCAAACATTGATTAGGCCTTCGTTAACTCCGTTTAGGTCAGGATTTAAATGTTCTTGTCGTTATCGGAGCAACGCGTCTCTGCTTGTAATAAAGCGTAACAGTACAACTGTAATTCCCTAAAGCTATCGCTATACCAACGTACTAACTAAGGTTTGGATCATTATGTTTCTTGGTAGGTTTTTTATCGTGGTTCAGAGATGATGGCATTTCCAGCAGTGAATGGGAGCTTACAATGTTATGAGAGTCTCATTCTATACATTCCTACAAGTAAGGGCTCATTCCACAGGCGTATGCAATCTCGGTCTATAAGATACACAGCGGGGGGTTTTCTGCAGGCATATACAGGTTGAGGCAAAAATATGGAAACACCATACGAAATGCCTTAGGATTCATAATCCCATGTAACTTATTTCACAATAGTACCAGTAAATTTTAACTATATCAAAAGGGCGGCTCACTGCTAATCACTAAAATCACATGTGGATCCCTCCTAATGGTGCAGGATCCATACATGGGTAGTAAGCAGTGCTGTCGTTGGCGCTGTTATACAGATCACTCAACAACACGGGGTAAGGCTGGATTCACACTCTCTCTGCGGGGGAGGAGCCTGGAAGAGCCAGGAGCAGTGCTCTGAGCTCCTGCCCCCTCTCTGCCTCCTCTCCGCCCCTCTGCACTATTTGCAATGATGAGAGGTGGGATGGGGGTGGGGCCAATTCTCGGCCCTTAGCCCTGCCCCCATCCCGCCTCCTTTCATTGCAAATAGTGCAGAGGGGCGGAGAGGGGGCAGGAGCTCAGTTCCTGCTCCTGGCTCTTCCATCCACCCACCCCTGCATATTAGGACACCGTATATCGGCTCGGCATGAAAACCGAGCCGATATATGGTTGTCTGAGTCCACCCTAAGTGTCATTGGAATTCAAGACAGCGTTCTGCGCAGTCGTGAGGGATTTATGGCAGAGCTGACAGAGTTCCAACGCGGTCAAATTGTTGGGGCCATATGGTGGGTTCCTCTGTAACAAAGGTAGCGGAAGTTTTTGCTGTATCACGAGGAACAGTATCCAAGATTATGGCTGAATACAGTAAGGGTTCCTTCACACTGCCAGGGGGGATGAAAAAAACGCAATTTTGCTCATGCGATGTTTGAGCACCAGCAATGCTTTTTCTTGCAAAAACATCGCTGCCACTTGCGATTTTTCTCACGTGTTTTTCTTACAATAGAAGTTAAAAACGCATCACAAAAAAAAATTGCAAGCTCATGCTTTGCGATGTGATAAAAAGGAGGCTCCATAGGGAAGCACAGAAGGATAGGACATTCCTTTTTTGGGGGGAGGGGGCGAGTTCCCTCACTCCAAATCACACGAGTGAAAACATCGTAAATGGGCATGAAACAATTGAAAATCATTGGTTTCATAATTCTTTGTTTTCACTCACTCTTTCATCGCCCCAAAATTGCACGATTTTATCGCAAGTGGAAGGATGCCATAAGACTGGAAAATCTGCATCCAACAAACATCAGCGTGGACGGAAATGTGTATTGAGTGACAGACAGACCATCATTGCGTAGGGTTGTGATGGAAAAGAAGCAGAGTACAGCTTTGGTGTTTCCATATTTTTGTCAACCCCCTGTAAGCATATTATTTCCCTCCACACATGCCAAATAAAGGTAAGAACGCCCAACTGATGTCACTACTTTTTTTACCGTTGTGTTTTGCCAACCCATGTAATAACGCAGTAAATACACATGCCGCTGCATATTGGCTGCGTTTTATGCAATTCCGTAAACTTTAATGGGCAATTTCGATCTGTGATATGAACCAAGGAAGGACATACTGCGAATGCAAATCAATGGGGTTTATGCTACAAGCCTAATACTGACTGGACATATGCCCGCATGGACGAGCCTTAACAGTCCCTTTTCCCCACTCTCAGTGACATCTTTGGTTGATCCTTCATAGTTTTGGACTGTTTTAATATACATTTTCTTCTCCCAACAACTCGGATTTGTAAGGCACAAGCTGGTGTGAAGCGGTCATACCAACGTGGAGTCCTTCCCAATCACTCCTGGCTTTCTAAGGACCATTGTTCTCATCTCTTGTGTTCCGCCGTTCCAGGGTCGGCTGTTGGGTTGTGTGAGTCCAGACTCTACAGAAAGTGTCCGTTGCATTCTGGGAATATTGTAGCGCTCGTCCCGACTGCTGTTGCACATGCTCTCGCTCGGCTTCACCACACATTGGACATTGTTGAATAGTGGAGAAAGAGTTTGTGGTTTCTGCGGCTGAAGGAATGGAGGGTAGGCGAATTCCCGGTGGATCTCCGGATGTTGCCTCACCGGGGACATCTCCTTATCGTTATTGAGGTCAGAGGACGGGGTCGAGTCGTTGAGGTCTGCTTCATGGGCGGAATCATTTTCGTAGAGTGTACTTGCCACCTGGTCGTGGTTCTGACAGGTGACCTGTGAAGCTTTGTGGAGGGTATGGGCCACTGTGACGATCATAAAAATGGAGCCCATACTGAGAATACAAGAACTGGCTATTCCGGTTTCAATCTCAAAAAGGATTAACATGTAGAGCGAGAGAGCTGTAGAGAGAAGATAAAGTCACAATAAACTCCTCGCATTGGGCCAGACTTACTAGTACAGTCTAAGAGACAGTATTAAAATACGCCAGTCTATCACAGAGACTGCTGGGCATTTTCGGACTGTCTAGGGTAACTTTACACCATATCACTTGGCTAAGGTCGCTTTTAAATTGTGCAAGTATTGTGTGTTGCTACACTCACATCTCGCACGAATATGAACCCCATTCTTTTAAGTGAGGTCATATAAATGAGCATTTTTTTTTCTGCATCGCATCGAGGTATGGGGGAAAAATCGTCGCATGTCCTATGTTTGGGATTTACCCAATGGGGCCCAGAAAACACATCGTACAGCATGCAATGTGCACGCAAGTGCGATGCGAGGTCTGCCATTGAAAACAATGGGAAACACTTGCCGATCCTCTGACACGGCTGAAAACGGCCCTGAAGGATCGCAGCTGTACTGAAGTGAGGGAGGCGTTTTGGGGACAAACGCCTCATATTCTCGGGTATATCGCACGTGCCCAAGCACAATATCGGGCTGAGTTTAACGGCCTGATATACTCGCCAATGTGAAACTAGCTTTAAGGTACATTTAGACAGAACGATCGTGCCAAAAATCGTTCAAACGGATACTGATATAGTCATTCAGTTTAAGGGCTTATTCACATGACTGTATTTACGGAGGTATATAGCTGCGTAGAAAAATCACGCCCATCCGAAGCATTGGATTCCAACGTATCCATGCAGATGAATGATTTTTGGCCACAGGGAAAAAAAAAAAAAATTGCACCTACGCGACTGTTTTCAATCGCTGATTTTATACGCCGCCTGAATAGATAGGTCTTGCCCTATCTCTTGCCGAAATATGCAGGAAGCTCCCATAGACTTCTATGGAAGCTGGAAAAAAGGAAGGGGGAGGGAGTTACCCTGCATACAACAGAACGCAGCTGGCCCTAATTAAGCATTATTGGTCATTCCGATCGATGGTTTTCATCGCTTCTGCGTATTTTTTGCCAATATGCAACAAAGGCCCATGTGAATGGCTGATAATACGTGAATAGAGAACGGGACTCGATCACAGCAAATCTTCATTCATATGATTATACTGTGCATACGGGCGAACGTATAAACGCATATGGTCGTGTGAAGGAGGCCTAAACATGAGCCAACGGCTGAACGAGAATCATTCGCTTTTCATTCATCCTTCAGTTCTAAGCAGCATAAAAATTGTCGTCTTCTCGTTGCGTTTTACGCTCCCCGCTCAGTGATTCACATAGGAATGGGAACCGCCAAACGAGAAGTTCATGATTTTCAACGATGATCTGCCTGTCTACATAGGCGGCCTGAGCGCAAACCAGCTGGTGAAGATGTCACCACCTTGGGCAAACGAGAATCGTGCAGTTCTCGTGTCTAAAAGGGGCATTAGTTCACGCCAGATTTTGGGCCAGAATTTTGGAGCACAAGGTCACATTTAGGCCATGCGCACTTTCCATGAAGGACATTGCTTCTGTCAGAAACGGCGAGAAAAAGGGTCAGTATACATGAGACTTCATAGCCTAAAACATTCTGTGATAAAGCTCTAGGAATGAAGCTCAATCCAGAAACATGTTTCAGTCTGCGGTCTCTCTGGGGCAGATTATGAATTGAATTAGACATTTCAGGTTTACGTGGGAATTCATTGTGTTTGTCGCATACTCAGATTTTATCTAAAATCATGGGTGAGCTCATGACATGTAATCATGAACTATGGAACACTGCTGGATGTAAACGAAGGTATACCAATAGTATCTTACCTGCTAAGTATAGTGAAAGTCCAAGGCAGAAGAGGCAGATTGCAGATTGTCGGATACTTCGGTTATCTAGCAGAAACCATTCGCACCTACACAGGGAAAATGATACGTTAATGTGTGATCTATAAGAGGACAATACTGTATAAGTTGGACTTCTATACACCTGAAGGTTATGAGTGTAGCTGAGAGGCAAGGCAGGTGGGGCATGCGCCCTGGGTGCAGTCAGGACAGAGAGGGGAGAGCACCAATCTAGCAGTCTAAGACATTAGCGGATGCTGCAGCCACCTGGTACGCTCATACATTATATCAGTCTGGTGTAACTTGTGCCCAGCGTTTCTGGGTAACAGAGCAGATCCTGCACTGATAATAGCAGCCCTGCAATTACCAGGATTTCTACATCGATTACTAATGAACTACAGTCTGATCTTTATCTAAGTCACAGTTATAAACCAACACAATCCAACTAAACTAGAAACACTCAAACATTGGACCGTTCATGTCTATTGAGTACATTGACAATACTCAAGACTGCAGTGAGAAAAAGTAAGTGAAGCCTTGATTTTAATAATCTGTAGATCCTCGTTAGGAGCATTTACCTCCAATAAAAGGTTTTCTGTTGCTGCACAATGTTTTGGAGAAATGTTGGACCATTGGCTTCCTGTACATATGTTTCAGGTCATGTCAAAATAATCTGATTGATTTCTATGACTATGTCACAAAAGTGGGCTTGATGCGGATATCACCTACCTGGATTTCAGTAAACCCTTTGCTACAGTTCCACATAAAGAGCTCATAGATAAGTTATTGAAAATTGGACTTCAGCCTTTGATAGTCCGGTGGATTCGTAATTGGTTAAAAGATGGATATCGGAGGGTTGTTAATGGAGTGTACTCTGAACAGGCACAAGTGGTGACCACAAGGGGCTGTACCAGGTCTTATTCTTTTTAATATGTTCATAAGTGACATAGGAGAAGGTGTAACAGGTAAGGTCTGATGACAGAGAGGTGTGCAGTAAGGTTGATACTCCTGGTCGTGTCTTGAACATGGAGTAAGATGTAGCTTTACTGGGTAAATGGGAAAACAATAAAAAAACAAACTGCCGTTTAATGTAAAATAATACATTTAAGGGGCCTTCATACGACCGTATATCAGCTGGGTTTTCACGCCCGGCCGATATACGGCGTCTCTCTCTGCAGGGGGAGGAGGCTGGAAGAGCCGGGAGCAGTGCACTGAGCTCCCGCCCCCTCTCCGCCCCTCACCACTATTTACAATTGGGGGCGGGGCAAAGTTCTGCCATGTAGCTCTGCCCTCTCTCCTCCCCCTCCCATTGCAAATAGTGGCGAAGGGCGGAGAGGGGCCGGGAGCTCAGAGCACTGCTCCCAGCTCTTCCAGCCTCCTCCCCCTGCAGAGAGGGACGCCGTTTATCAGCCGGGCGTGAAAACCCAGCTGATATACGGTCGTCTGAAGGTGCCCTAACGGAGAAGAAATCCTCGCAATGAATATCCAAGCTGTTCTGTGTTATCCAGGACTTCAGAAGGGAAAGATTTAGGGCTTCTGATTTCTGACAGCCTCAAAATAATACACAAGTGAGATGTATAAAAAGGGACCGCACCCCCAGAAAGAAAACCAAACGAGTATACAGGAACAGACTCACCAGGTGTGGTGGGGTCACCAAGCAAAAACGGGGCACACCACAACACCTAGCAGCCTGTCGAGCCTTGGATCAGTGGGTGAAGGAGGATCCCCCTCGAGTACGGACATCCACACAGGAGAGCACCAGTCACAGCCACCCATTCCACCAGTTTAGGGTCAGCAGATGTGAAGAACGGAAAACAGAAAAGGCAGACAGCGCTCCAGGACTATCCTTTTAATTTAAAAGACCATACAAAATTTTTAAAAAAACTTTTTTTAATACTGTTTATATTTTATTTTTGAAAACCTTTGTTTTTAAACCCTTTTTTCAGCTTAACGTTTTAATAAACCAGAAGACAGTCTTTTATCTAAACTGTGCGTTCCTGCTTCCTGGACCACTCACTTGGTTATCTTCATTTCTGGATTACAGGGAGTCAACGGAGGTCTACCCAGGCCTCTGTGCCTCTTTGGTAAAGTACGGGATCCACTTACTTTATGGTTACTTTATGGTTTGTTCACAGAGGATAGTCTTTGAGCGCTGTCTGCCGTTTTTGTATTCTGTTCTTCAATCCTCAGAATGAGTCCACAGTGTGGTCAAGCAGCAAAAAAAAAAGCAGCTGCATAGCTAGAAGTATTACCAGTAGAAAGAAGGAGATTGTGATCTTGCTATGTAGAGCTCTGGTGAGACTACATCTAGAATACTGTGTTCAGTTCTGGAGACCTCATCCATGGAAAGACATTGATAAAATAGAACAAGTCCAAAGATGGCTACAAAAATAGTGGAAGGTCTCAGGAACAAAACTGATCAGGAAAGACTTGAACTTATTTTGTATAGCCTGCAGCTGAGAAGGGAGAAGAGAGACATGATCATAACCTTTAAATATGTTAAAAGTATAACTAAGGTGAAGGAAGAAAGTGGGTTTTATTATGAAGCTAAACCCTAGAACAAGGGAGCAGAATCTGAAATTAGTTTGGGGAAAAAAATCAGAAGCAACATCCAGAAATATTTTTTCCTGAAAGAGTAGTAGATGCTTGGAATAAACATCCAGCAGACGTGGTTGGAAAATCAGCAACGAATGAATGTAAGCTGCCTGGGATAATACAGATCTATCCTAGGAGAGACATAATATAAGGGCAGACCAGATGGACTATGCAAGCCTTTCTGCCATCTAGTTACTATGTTTCTAACTATTTCTTGTATGCAGAGTTCTCTTCAGGTTAAGACCAGGACTCTGACTTGGCCATTCCAAAACACAAACCTCCTTTTTAAACCAATTCTTTAGACTGCTGCCCTTACAGTCTTCCACAATATGTTTGATACATCTTATATCCCTCTACCGCAAGGTTTTCAGTACCTGAGGAAACAGAACAGCTCCAAACTGTGATATTCCCTCCACTATGCTTAAAGGGATTTTCCAGGCAAATACTAATGATGAACTATCCTCAGGACAGTTCATCAATAGTTGATCAATGGGCATCCGCATTAGGGTTGTAGCAGGAAGTCTCAGACGCAACTTTGCTGCCATTGATTTCAATGGGAAAGAAGCCAACTCTGATATTTCCTACTCTGATCCAGATGACAACATCCAGCCTCGCTGCACGGACAGCGGCGCGGATGATCAGCTGATCGCCGGAGATCAACTATTGATGGTGTATCCTGGAAAACCCCTTTAACAGATGGGTTGAGGCATTGGTGTGCAGTGTTCTTTTTCCTACAAACACAGTGTTGTGCTTTATGCTAAAAAGTTCCACTTTTGTCTCATCTGTCCATAGAACTTTTTCTCAGAAGCATTGAGGAACTTTTAAGTGGTCTGGGGTAAACTTTTCTTTTGACAGTAGCATCATTTGATGAACACCATTCTTATCTAGTGTTTTTCTACTTGTAGACACATGAAGAACCAACTTGTCAGTAACAGGGCTTTGTGTGCCTTTATTTATTGGGCAAAGCACCTGTGAAACCCACATTTCTAATCTCATCATAATTGAAACATGTTTTGTCAGTTAGCTCTGGGAGAAATCGATAACATAGAAGGTCATTTACTTTTTTCTCCCTGCATTCAGTGTGCTCAATAAAAGCCATGAACTGTACAAATGTCTGAATGATATTAGATTGGTTACATTGTGCTTGTCTATAATTGTGACTTATATAACGATTAGACCACATTTTATAAGTAATCAATATAGAAATCAAGGTAATTCCGAAGGATTCATTTACTTTTCCTGCAACTGTATATAGCCTGAGGTTTCACTTGTGAGATAACTACCATGGAGAGAGCAGCACTCCTGTCTGAATTTCCATACAGCATCAAGACACCTCCCAATACATGGGGGTCCCAGAGGCAGGGATATAGTAATACATAAATATGTCTCAAATAGGAATACTTTAAAACATCAGTTTAGGTAAAACCTCGGCACTATGCTATGTCTAATGCAGAGCATGAGGGCCACCCCTAGAGCCTTGCAGTAAGCTTATTAGTAAGCCTACTGCAAGACCGTAGCGGTGCCCCTCATGACCTGCATCGGGGGTTCTGCTTTCGGGGAGCAGGAGATAGGAATCCCTGTGGCCAAAAGGCTTAATCGCAGGACAGACGCGAACAGCATCAGACTACATTGACTATAATAGGGTTTGTTTTGTTTCCGCTCAGCAGCATGGTTTTTAGACAGATCTGCGGCGAAACCTCCGATCGGAGGCTCTAACGTAGATATGAAAATGGCCCTACAGTTTTGCTTGAATTACCCCTTTAAGTTGCTCAAAAATAAATCAAGACATGACTGTATGAGTACTATCGGGACACCAAGAAGCATGTCTGTTCCCTAGCATTGGTGGTTGAGCAGAATCGACTGCGGGGGAATGCATGTGTCTCCCGGGCCACAAGTTGTGCGCCTCTACGCTAGCTTTGTGGTCCCCACTCCTATTTTCCCTCTCTGTAGCACCAGCTTCTCAAAGTGCTGCTGTCTCTATACAAACCTGTTTGCACCACGGATAGAGCTTTTTAAGGCTACCTACACATGGGCGAGAAACTTAGCCCAATATTGTGCTCGTCAACCTGCCTTTTACCCGCAGATGAGAGATGATTTTTTTAGGCACAAACGCCTTGCATCCCTTTTGTGAAACTCCGATCCACTTGCGCAAGTTTCACACACAATAGTGGATATGAAGTGTTTCCCATTGATTTCAATGCGAGAGCCATGAAATGTGTTTAAGGTCCCATTGAAATCAATGGGAAATGCATTCCAAGGAATGCAAAAGAATAGAACATGCCACAATTCTTTCTCTTGCAGCATCACAATGAGGGAAAACATCGCTCGTGTGTATGACTCTAATCAAAAGACTGGAGTTCATATTTGTGCCAGTTCTGTCCTGCACCAAACTCACCAGAGATTCGTGAAACCAGCTCCAGCTCCTTTAAGTTATCACATGAGAGGACACCTTACAGCGTTAGATCTCTATTTTTATTTTACAAGGAAAGAATATTCTGGTAACCAAAAAGCCTCCCAACTCCAGGGTTATAGTTTTGTCCTTTTGTAGGGTTAATTGGGCATATGCCATACTTTTGAAATGATTGCTACTTCTTATAAAATTGGCTTTGATGGGACTGTTGACTGTGAGGAGTTAATAGTCATGTGGCGTTTAACAAGCTGGAAGCAGCTCCATGCCGGAACATTGTTTTCAGGAGCTGCTCAGAACAAAGGGTGAGCATCTATAAACTGGAGCAGAGACAGTGGAGGCAAAGAGCGGGTTCTCAGAATGCATGGCTGGAGTGTTAACTACATGTAATGAGGGGCCGATGAGGGCCCCGTGTACTAGACTTGGAAACAGTGTTCTCAGCATCAGGTAGATTTTATAATGTCTCATTAGAATAGGGTTTTAACCTTGTCCTGGCAACAGCACAGGTTTGTGATAGAAGTGATTGGCTACATATGTAAAAAGATCTAAAGAAATCCGGAAGTGTCTATTGTACTGTGCAGTGCCACATGGGCCAAACCAAACATTTGGGTCACCATAGTCCTATATTAAAGGGGTTGTACCAGAATTTCAAGGTAATCCCATCTACAGGATAGGGGACAACTTGCTGATTGGCAGACCACAGTGTCCCACTCTTAAGTCACTGCAAAGATTGCTCCCTCCCCCTGCAGTGATGTCACTGACTGGAGCGCTGGCTGCAAATGCGTGGTCAGCACTGCATTCATATCAATGAGCTGATGGAAATACCTGAGCGGGTGCTTCAATCAGTTTCCTTCTCATTGTCAGGGGTGCAGTAAACCTGCAGTGAGGAGGATAGGGGACACAGGACCCCCATTCTTGAGATTGGCGAGGGTCTCAGCAATGAGACTCCCACCAATCAGCAAGTTATCCTATCCTGTTGAAATTCTTGTACAATCCCTTTAATCAAATTCCAACATGTTGTGACATAGTGTTATAGAAACAACTGAGTAATCAACAAAAAGTAAGTGAACTCTTTGGGCTCTTTGAATTTGTGCATGGATTACTAATAAAATGTGGTCTGCACGTTATCTAACTTGCAATTATAGACAAACACAATCTAACCAAACTAATAACAAAACAGTTGTAACATTCTTGTCCTATATTGAGCAGACCGAATAAATACCCACAATGCAAGGGTATTTTTCCAAGAGTTAATTGGCAAAAGGTGTTTCAGTTATGAAGATGATATTGGAGGTTTGGGTTTCACAGATGCTCTGTCCATTAAATGAAGGCACACAAAGCCTGATTACTGACAAATCTGTTCTCAAGAAATGCTGGTTAGTGTGAACCATGCCTCGATACAAAAAACTTCCAGAAGACCTGAGAATATATGTTATAGGGACCCATGAAGCTGATAAAGGCTACAAAGGCATTGCTAAAGACCTGGGTGTACGTAAATCCAGGGTTAGACAAATGTACACCTGGTGACAGTGCAGGTCTGTAGCTATTCTCCCTAGGGGAGCGTATGCTATTAAGATCACTCAGGCAGTCCTGAAAGAGGTGAGAAAGAACCCAAGGGTAATCTAAAGTTTAACAGAAAACTACAAACTGCAAAAACCTCTGTTCTCTTGTCCACTATTTGAAGACCCCAGAAAAAATATGGTGTTCATGGAAGGACACCAAGAAAGAAACCACTACTCTTCATAAAAACATTGTAGACCATCTCAAGTATGTCTCAGGCCACCTGGACGTTTCACAATGCTTCTGGGAAAATGAAAGGATAAGATAAAAGTGGAACTTTTTAGCATATATGTGTTTGGAGGAAAAAGAACACTGCGTACTAACATCAAAACTTCATACCAACTGTGAAGCATGCAGGAGGGAGCATTATGGTTTTGAGCTGCCTTGCTGCACCATCTTGAAATCATTGAGGGAACAATGAATTTTAAGGTGCATCAAAACATTTAGAGAAGACTGTAAGGGCAGTGGTCCATAACCCAAAGCTGAAGAAATGTTGCCTGATGCAATAAGACAATGACTAGAGATGAGCGAACGTACTCGGATAAGCACTACTCGTCCGAGTAATGTGCTTTATCCGAGTATCGCTGTGCTCGTCCTGAAAGATTCGGGGCGCTCCGCTGCTGACAGGTGAGTCGCAGCGGGGAGCGGGGCAGAGCGGGCGGGAGAGAAGGAGAGAAAGATCTCCCCTCCGTTCCTCCTCGCTCTCCCCTGCAGCTCCCCGCTCCGCAGCGCGTCCCGAGTCTTTCAGGACGAGCAGGGAGGTACTCGGATAAAGCACATTACTCGGACGAGTAGTGCTTATCCGAGTACGTTCGCTCATCTCTAACAATGACCCAAAGCACACATGTAAATGAACTAAATAATGGTTGACAAAGAAGGTGAAAGAGGGCTTTTCATGCAAGGCCTCCCAGAAATATTGCTGAACTAAAACAGATTTGCAGGGAGGGATAGTTCAAAATGCCTCCTCAACATGTGTGAATCTTATTTGTAGCCACTGGCATAAGTATAGGCGATGCGGTTGCACCCAGGCCCAGGAGCCTTAGGAGGCCCATAAGGCCTCTTTTCTCCATATAGGGAGCCCAGTACTATGAATGAAGCATTATAGTTGGAGGCCCTGTCACATGTTTTGCATTGGGGCCCAGGAGCTTCAAGTTTTGCCTCTCTTTGTAGCTACAGGCAATGTTTGGTGGAAGTAATTCCTGCTAAAGTGGAATGGTTAATAATCTACAGGTTAGTGCATGGGTTCACTTACTTTTTCTCCCTGCGCTGTGGATGTTTACTGAAGGTGCTCAACTAAAGACATGAAATAGTGCAACTGTTTTGGGGTTATTAGTTTAGGTAGATTGTGTTTGTTTATAAACAACACCTAGATAACAATCAGAACAAATTTTATTAGTAATCAATGCATAAATCCAAGTAATTTCAAAGGTTTACTTGCTCTTACTTGTAACTGCACTGTACTTCAATGAGCCAAAGATCACTCTCCTGACAGTCTGAGGCCCCCTTCGCACGGGCGTATTTGAGCATGCAATACACAGAGAATAGAACCCATTGATTTCACATGTGTGTATTTTTCCTGCACATTTCGGTTGTGCAAGAAGAACTGCAGCATGCTCTATTTTATTGCATATTTCCACACCAAAGATCCCCATAGAAGTCAATGGAGGGTGTGCATATGCACGCAAAATACAAGTTGCGTAATTCCACTAGAAAAAGAACAAAACTGGAACTCATTATAAGAATTAACCATTTCAATCGGTGTATCTTTGTTTGCTATGTACAAATGAACATGCCTTGTAGGCACAAACAGTACAGTAAAATATACCATTACACATGCAGAAAAAGCCTCATTCACTGCGCAAAAAAGTTGCGCCAAGGCGCACGCAATTACGCCCATGCTCGTGTGAAGGAGACTTATCAGAGTATTCTGCATGCTATTGCATGAGGGTATCATTTTTAATGTACTCACCTCCTGGTATCTGTGTCCTCACGACAAACCTCAGCAGTGAAATAGGAGTGCAGCAGACACAGCAGTAGACAGCTGGTATTGAGTGCAAGACATAGAGCAGCCAGTACTGCTGAAGCCGGCAGTAAGATGCTACCAGCGGCAGGGCCTAGCCCTGCACTAAGCTCCCCTTGCTTTGTAGCACTTTGAACTTGGAAGATTAGGATAACTGAAAGGGAAGCCATGATGGCAGCCAAAATGCCGAAAAGAGCAAGAACTATAATGGACTGATGGCTGTAGTGAGAAGGCATTTTTGTTCTCTTTGCCCAAGTTTGTTAGAATAATGCAGTTTTCTACCTATTCTGCTAGAAAAGAGAAACAAGCCACTTACACTCTAGTATTCTGATTATGCTGAATAATACCCTTATTATGCTAAAAGCATGTAAAACAGCAATACAAAGCAAGCAGATCCTTCAAATGACAATACCTAATGCAATAAATTTCTAACACATATTATACTATGTGTGAATATAATAGGATCAACAATAGTAACTGCCATGTAACTGTTAGTAACTACGAGATCTCATATGCATATCAATAGCATACATTAAAGTGCTGTATTCATACACTATACAAATCCACTCAGTGATCCTGTTTTCCAAAATATCGACACAAGTTTCCAAATACAAAACAAATTGATCCTCTAAATCAAGACTACTATTGTTCAATGAATATAATACACAGGCTGTAAATGCTATACATATTGACAGATCCAAAATGTATCCTACATAAAATTAGTATAAAAGAGACAAACTGTGCTTACATAATAATGCCCACTGCAAAGCTATTACATGAAAGTGATAGTCATAGATAAAGCTATCCCTTTAAATATAGACAGCCCTTACTTACACAACATACAATCAGTCCATCTAAATTTCTGCACCTGCAACCAGAGATAAAGTGGGAAAAGCTAAAAGCCTCTCAAATTACAGAGAGTTCTTAAGCATCTCACTTTCCCACTATACTAATCTCCCGTAGAACATAAGAAAGTCACAATTCCTTCTAGTTTTTCTTACCCCCTAAAAAGAACCTGCCTTTTAACCTCTTGATGGACTCTTGAAAATGAGCTCCTTTGATTATTTGAGCATTTACAGACAGAAAAAATATATAAAATTCGGACAAAAAAAAGAGCGTTCCGAAAAGATTGCCTCGTTTCCCAGATTCTTGGAAACTCTGGGGTTTCCAACAGGATAAAAGAAGGAATCTCTGAATTGTTTGGTCCAGGCACAGAAGGAGGGGGCATGGGCGGGAATTTCAACCGTCTTTTTAACCTCTTCCCCAGCTAGAAATCAGTGTGGTAAGAGGCGCGTTAAAGATATCACTAATTGTTCTAATTGATTTTAGAAGTATGTGGCACACAGCAGAAGCCTCAGAGTATTAAGTAGGAGATTGTTCTTTCTAATATTGTAGTTAGTTTCTAGAAATCCCTTGGTATTTAGACTTTTATTAGCAGCTGAACAATGTTGTTTGCAACACATGTATCAATCAAATAGAGCAGATATGTGCACCAAGATGCTGTATACTGGGCTGGCTAGAGCTGCTTGTGTAGTTTGTATTAAGTAGCGGGATGTTTATGTAATGAAATACTACATTTAAGAAACAGTGTTGCAACGTTTTTTTCAATGTTGCAACAATTCACACAAAAAGATACTTTTCATGGGTGACCCTCAGAGGTTCTAGACTGGGAGCTGCTACAAATTTCTGGGACATCTGGATTGTTTTCTCATTTGAATTCCGAAATACAAACATATTCTTTTATGAAGAAATGACTGGAT
Organism: Eleutherodactylus coqui; assembly: GCF_035609145.1. NCBI lineage: Eukaryota > Metazoa > Chordata > Amphibia > Anura > Eleutherodactylidae > Eleutherodactylus > Eleutherodactylus coqui. Next base: position 255,068,133 of record NC_089841.1, read on the forward strand.
GATATTGAATAGACTATTGAAAAGAAAGATGGAGTAGAGGGCCTGCGCTCAGTGTCAGTTACCCATCTGCTATCTATTCTTCCACTTTCAAAAGTCCCGTTTTGAGCTATCCATCACACTGCTGTTCAGACAAAGGCGTGGATTATCTTCACTGATCTTCAAGGGAGGTAAAAGGGAATTAGCTATTAATTCTGATTAAAACTGGAATTCAAGCATTTTATATATTTTAACATAGATCACTAGTAACATCCACAAGGTGACCAAAAGTCGTCAATGATTGAACGGATAAATCATCATCATCACTAGTAACCTCCAGGGGCCTCTCTTCGTACATACCCGATGCTCGCAGACGTAAATGTACATCCTGGAGCGGGAAGGGGTTAAGGACCAAGTGATTTTCATCATCGGATTGCAAGACCCATAGGTGGTTGACATAGCCATATGAGGTTTGTTTTTCTGGGACAAGTTGTATGTTTTAATGTCCCCACTCTGGGGTGCATATAATGTCTTGTAGAACTTTTATTACATTTAGAGGGGGCCATTGTTATGGGGTTTTGTGTTACGGCGTTCACCATTCGGTAGAATTCAGGATAACGTTCTTATCTGATCAGCACGATTACTGCGATACCAAGTTTATAGGTTTTTTCAATTTTTTTTACCACTTAAATCACAGGGGTGGGATGGGGCGGAGCTAAGTTCCACCCCCTCCCATTGCAAATAGCGGTGAGGGATGGAGAGGGGGCGGGAGCTCAGTGCACTGCTCCGAGCCCAGCCTGCCTCCTCCCCCTGCAGAGAGGGACAGTGTATATCGGTTGGGCGTGAAAACTTGGCCGATATACGCACGTCGGAATAAGGCCTTAAGGGTACTGGTGTATCTTGACGCCACCGGAAACTAGGGGTGTGACAGCTGTCACCAGGAGTGAATGCCCCTGTCACACCCCAAGGTTACGATTGGCTTTCAAGATACAGCACTCACGGGCAGTGATCAGGTGGCACTGCACAGGAAGGGCATACATTGGGTCTGTGAACCACACACAGAGCCTGAAAGAGGCCATCTCCAGTGATCTGCGCCGCTCCTCCGCTGAATGGACTCACCAGCCAGGACCACAGAGCTGCGCTGACACTCCGCTCCTCTGTTGTTGGCTGCCGCGCTGCTACCTGCCTCACTGTGACTGCCGCCGTACAATGCAGAAGTACTGCTAACACCACCGGGGTCAGGACGCCAGCAGGAGCAGCTGCCGAACCAGTAAGCATGCGGGGAGCACGGAGCTGGGACACTGCCGCTGGCCAGAGGCACAGCAGCTGTGGCATGAATCCACCAGGGATAATCGCAGCATTAGGTGGGAGACTGCAGCCAGGGAGAGGCACAACAGGCCTGGCATTATATACTCACACCAGGAACGCCAGCAGTCACACGACGCCTCCGGCCACATAATGCCAACCACTTCACCTGAGCAGCCAATCAGGTTGTGGCCGTTGTTTGTACTGGTGTCTCTTGTCTCCACACATTCTTCCCGTGGCATCAAGATACACCAGTACCGCCCTTAAGATCCAGAACATTTCTATTTCTCCAGCAGAGGAGTTCTGTGAGGGCTTGTTTTTTTACCGGAAGAGTTGCAGTTTTTATCGGTATCATTCTGCGGTACATGTGACTTTAGGATAGCTTTTTGTTGCATTTTTTGGGGAAGGTGACCAAAAGAAAAACAACAATTCTTGCGTTACTTTAACTATTTTAACGGCATTCACCAAGTGCGATAAATAACTATAATCTTTTCATTTTCTGGGTCGTAACAAATGTGGTAATATCTATTATGTTCTAGTATTCTATATATTCAAACACTTTTTTGGGGGGAATGCATATTTTCTTCTAAACTTTTTTTTTCTTTAAATTCAACTTGATTTAATTTTTTGATACTGACTTTTAGTTCCTTAAGGGGACTTGAAGATTTGATACTTCATTCGCTAGGATAGTACACTGCATTACTTATGTAGTACATTCTTCTAAGCCTGTGACAGTAGCCTATGATACTCTGCCAGATGCGGGGCCTAATAGGCTGAGCTACATGGCACAATTGGAGGCCTTTGTCAACTATAATGCTTTACTCATAGTACTGGGCTCCCGATATGGAGAAGAAAGGCCTTATGGGCCGCCTAAGGCTCCTGGGCCCGGGTGCAACCGCATCCCCTGCATCCTCTATAGTTACACCCCTGCCAGTCGGGTTTTCACGCCCGGCCGATATACGCTCCCCCCTCTCTGCAAGGGGAGGAGGCAGGAAGGGCGAGAATATAGTGCACTGAGCTCCCGACTCCTCTCCGCCCCTCACCACTGTTTGCAATGGGAGGGGCGAATGGGGACGGGGACGGCGCTTAGTCCCGCCCTCTCCCAGTGGTCAGGGGTGGAGAGGGGGTAGAGAGAGGGTGAAGAGGGGGCAGGAGCTCAGTGCACTAGCTCCCATCCTGCCTCCTCCCATTGCAGAGAGGGGCAACGTATATCAGCTGGGTGTGAAAACCCGACCGATATACACCCATCTGAATAAGCCTTTAGACTGACTTCATACGGGCATCTGCATTTTTATGTTCCCCTGCCGGCAACGTAAAAACACATGAACGGGCGCACAAATCTGCTGTTCAGGCGGCCCTGGCCCGGCGCATGTACGCCGAGGCCGCAATGCCTTTGGGTGAGGGGAGACTGTTTAGCTCTCTCGGCAAGGGGAGGAGGCAGGATGGAGCGAGAGCTAGTGTGCTAAGCTCCCACCCCCTCTCTGCACTTTGTCGCAGCCAGCAATGGGAGGGGCGGGATGGGATGGATCTTAGCTCCGCCCCCTCTCATTGCAAACAGACGGCCAACACCTCCCTTCTCCGGCAGCTGTCATAGGCTCCCATAGAAGTCTATGCAGCCGCTGCTGGCATAACAACATCCGGCCGATCTTGCCCGGCCAGGCGCTTTAACGCCACGGAAATATACCCATGTGCACTGATGCATTGTAAACCAATGCATCAAAGGGGCAGCGTATAACTACCGGGCGTGAAAACCCAGCTGATATATGCCTGTGTAAATCCAGCCTAAAAGATGTATGTGCAGGTTTAAAGCCCATTAGTGATGTCAGTAAGAAGGTTTATTGTGGTCTCTAACAGGTTAATAGAAGTGGTGCCCAGTCTCCCAATGGTCAGTCTGATCTCACCTGCAGTCTTTTCCTTGCTAACATGTGGTGCCAGTGGTTGGTGGGGACAGATTGTTAGCTTCTATGTATATACAATAAAGGTTATCATTCACTGACAGCAAGCAAAGCTCTTGAAAGCAGTGATCAGTCAATACACAGAAGAAAACTGCAGAACTCTTCCTTCTGCGATGAATAAGCTGCTGTATGGTTGTGAACATAGAATAAACTATGAATGTCACCGTATGCCTGCAAGATCTGGGGAGTCATATAGTCCTAAATGCTCCAGCACAGAAACAGTTAATAACTGATTATGGAGCAGCATGGTAAGCGGCTAACATTAATAAACATTACCTGTAATTATGCACAAAACATGTAAGAGAAAGTTATCTATAAACTCGGAAAGCTGCAGATCAGAGATCAGGTAAAAGTCACATAGGAGGCGATGGACGGGCTCAGAAAGGGTCTCTTGTGAAATCAAATTGCAGTCCCTGCAGAATCCTCATTGCTTTAACCCTTAATGATGCGGCCCTTTCTTCCTCCACATTTTTAAATCCTTTAATGTAACTGTTGGAGGGCTTGTTTTCTGCGGGACGAGTTGTATTTTTCAGTGGTACTATATAATGTACCATATAATGTACTGTAAACGGCTTCAAAAATTCCAAGTGGAGTGAAATAGAAAAACAAACCCAAATTCCGCCATCTTTGGGGGGTCTGCTTTCTACGGCGTACACATTTCGCATTGCTATTAAACAGGTTGTTTTACACAGTTGCTTTACCTCTCATGGAAGTGAATGAGTGTTACGGAAACAGAATAGCGCAGTTTCTGCAGCTCCCAAGTGACAGACATGTTATAGCTCACTGCGCTATGCTGTAACACTCATGCACTTCTATGAGTTACAGCAACAGTGTAAAACAGCCTGTTCGATAGCCTCATACAGAAGAGCATTCCTATTGTGGCCATGATTGGGAATACCCCTATAACCCCTCAACACTCCATGATCTACAGTTACATCACGGACGTTCGGAGTTTGTTCTGGAAACAGCACAGAGCAGCCTGCTCAATTGTATCTATAACTCAAGAAAACCTCCAAGCACCACGTAAGCCGGGTTGGGTGGCCAATACATGAGATAGGTGTGTTGGGTGGCCAATACATGAGATAGGTGTGTTGGGTGGCCAATACATGAGATAGGTGTGTTGGGTGGCCAATACATGAGATAGGTGTGTTGGGTGGCCAATACATGAGATAGGTGTGTTGGGTGGCCAATACATGAGATAGGTGTGTTGGGTGGCCAATACATGAGATAGGTGTGTTGGGTGGCCAATACATGAGATAGGTATGTTGGGTGGCCAATACATGAGATAAGTATGATGGGTGGCCAATACATGAGATAAGTATGATGGGTGGCCAATACATGAGATAAGTATGATGGGTGGCCAATACATGAGATAAGTATGATGGGTGGCCAATACATGAGATAAGTATGATGGGTGGCCAATACATGAGATAAGTATGTTGGGTGGCCAATACATGAGATAAGTATGTTGGGTGGCCAATACATGAGATAAGTATGTTGGGTGGCCAATACATGAGATAGGTATGTTGGGTGGCCAATACATGAGATAAGTATGTTGGGTGGCCAATACATGAGATAAGTATGTTGGGAGGCCAATACATGAGATAAGTGGGACCTGCATCTATCAGGCTTTTATTTACTGAAAAGGAAGCCAATATTGCAACACCTGACAGACTGCAGGCGGCACAATCACCGTAGACCCCAGTAGAATGCAGCGGGCCATACGATAATTTGGAGGAGCTACATGCTCAAGACAAACTTATAATGCAAGCCACTCACTCATACAGAGCAATCCACTGCTTTGCCAGTAGGGGGGGGGGTCGCACTCCTGAATAGTGTGGCGCACCTATCTGTGGTTGGTGTCTTTGGTATCCATTCACATGTGCAGACTATGTTTGTTTGCAGTGACTCCTCCCCAATCTGGGTTGGGTTGATTAAATGGCTTGCATTATTAGTCTGCATTGAACAAGGAGCTCCTCCAAATTATCGTATGGCCCGCTGCATTCTACTGGGGTCTATGGGATTGTGCCGCCTGCAGTCTGTCAGGTGTTGCATTACTGGCTTTCTTTTCAGTGAATAATGTCCTTATTTTTTTTCTCACCTCTGTGATTTTATGAGGCTTTTATGGTATATCCTGTGTATGTACTTGTCCTAAAATATAGGGGACCCAGACATGACTACACAGGGCACCCAAAGTACTTGTCCTAATATACAGGGGAGCGAGACATGACTACACAGTGCACCCTTAGTACTTGTCCTAAAATATAGGGGACCCAGACATGACTACACAGGGCACCCAAAGTACTTGTCCTAATATACAGGGGACCCAGACATGACTACACAGGGCACCCTTAGTACTTGTCCTAATATATATGGACCCAGACATGACTACACAGTGCACCCTTAGTACTTGTCCTAATATATAGTAGACCCAGACATGGGTACACAGTACACCCTTAGTACTTGTACTAATATATAGGGGGCCCAGACATGACTACACAGTGCACCCTTAGTACTTGTCCTAATATATATGCACCCAGACATGACTACACAGTGCACCCTTAGTACTTGTCCTAATATATAGTAGACCCAGACATGGCTACACAGTGCACCCTTAGTACTTGTCCTAATATATAGGGGACCCAGACATGACTACACAGGGCACCCAAAGTACTTGTCCTAATATACAGGGGACCGAGATATGACTACACAGGGCACCCTTAGTACTTGTCCTAATATATAGGGGACCCAGACATGGCTACACAGTGCACCCTTAGTACTTGTCCTAATATATAGGGGACCCAGACATGGCTACACAGTGCACCCTTAGTACTTGTCCTAATATATAGAAACCCAGACATGACTACACACTGCACCCTTAGTACTTGTCCTAATATATAGGGGACTGAGACATGACTACACAGTGCACCCTAAGTACTTGTCCTAATATATAGAGACCCAGACATGACTACACAGTGCACCCTAAGTACTTGTCCTAATATATAGAGACCCAGACATGACTACACAGTGCACCCTAAGTACTTGTCCTGATATGCAGGGAACCGAGACATGACTACACAGGGCACCCAAAGTACTTGTCCTAATATACAGAGGACCGAGATATGACTACACAGGGCACCCTTAGTACTTGTCCTAATATATAGGGGACCCAGACTACACAGTGCACCCTTAGTACTTGTCCTAATATATAGGGCACCCAGACATCACTGCACAGGGCACCCTTAGTACTTGTCCTAATATATAGGGCACCCAGACATCACTGCACAGGGCACCCTTAGTACTTGTCCTAATATATGGGGACCCAGACATGACTACACAGGGCACCGGTAGTACTTGTCCTAATATATAGGGACCCAGACATGACTACACAGTGCAACCTTAGTACTGGTCCTAATATATAGGGACCATACATGACTACACAGGGCACCCTTAGTACTTGTCCTAATATATAGTAGATCCAGACATGACTACACAGTGCGCCTTTAGTACTTGTCCTAATATATAGTAGACCCAGACATGACTACACAGTGCACTCTTAGTACTTGTCCTAATATATAGGGGACCCAGACATGACTACACAGTGCACCCTTAGTACGTCTCCTAATATATAGGGACCCAGACATGGCTACACAGTGCACCCTTAGTGCTGCCCTAATATAAAGGAGACCAGACATGACTACACAGTGCACCCTTAGTACTTGTCCTAATATATAGTGGACCCAGACATGCCTACACAGGACACCCTTAGTACTTGTCCTAATATATGGGGACCCAGACATGCCTACACAGCGCACCCTTAGTACTTGTTCTAATATATAGGAGACCAGACATGTCTACACAGGGCACCCTTAGTACTTGTCCTAATATATAGGGACCCAGACATGGCTACACAGGGCACCCTTAGTACTTGTCCTAATATATAGGGGGCCCAGACATGACTACACAGGGCACCCTTAGTACTTGTCCTAATATATGGGGACCCAGACATGACTACACAGGGCACCCTTAGTACTTCTCTTAATATATAGGAAACCAGATATGGCTACACAGTGCACCCTTAGTACTTCTCTTAATATATAGACCAGAGTAGGCCGCACAGGGCAAGTACGTCTCCTCATATATAGGGACCCAGACATGACTACACTGTGTATCTTTAGTGTTTGTCCTAATATATAGTAGACCAAGACATGACTACACAGCGCACCCTTAGTACTTGCCCTAATATATAGGAGACCAGACATGGCTACACAGGGCACCCTTAGTACTTGTCCTAATATATAGGGGACCCAGACATGGCTACACAGTGCACCCTTAGTACTTGTTCTAATATATAGGAGACCAGACATGGCTACACAGGGCACCCTTAGTACTTGTCCTAATATATAGGGACCCAGGCATGATTACACAGGGCACCCTTAGTACTTGTCCATATATATAGGTGACCCAGACATGACTGCATAGTGCACCCTTAGTACTTGTGCTAATATATAGGGGACCCAGTAAGGACTACACAGGGCACCCTTAGTACTTGTCCCAATATATATGGACAAGACATGACTACACAGGGCACCCTTAGTACTTGTCCTAATATATAGGTGTACCAGATATGACTACACAGTGCATCCATAATACTTGTCCTAATATATAGTAGACCCAGACATGGCTGCACAGGGCACCCTTAGTACTTGTCCTAATATATAGGGACCCAGGCATGATTACACAGGGCACCCTTAGTACTTGTCCATATATATAGGTGACCCAGACATGACTGCACAGTGCACCCTTAGTACTTGTGCTAATATATAGGGGACCCAATAAGGACTACACAGGGCACCCTTAGTACTTGTCCCAATATATATGGACAAGACATGACTACACAGGGCACCCTTAGTACTTGTCCTAATATATAGGTGTACCAGATATGACTACACAGTGCATCCATAATACTTGTCCTAATATATAGTAGACCCAGACATGGCTGCACAGGGCACCCTTAGTACTTGTCCTAATATATAGGGACCCAGGCATGATTACACAGGGCACCCTTAGTACTTGTCCATATATATAGGTGACCCAGACATGACTGCACAGTGCACCCTTAGTACTTGTGCTAATATATAGGGGACCCAATAAGGACTACACAGGGCACCCTTAGTACTTGTCCCAATATATATGGACCAGACATGGCTATACAGTGCACCCGTATTACTTGTCCTACTGTATAGGGACCAGACATGACTACACAGTGTGTAGTGGCCCAGAGAGTCCTACAGAACAATCACGCACACTTGTCCTGTTTCACCTGTCTGGATGCCGTCCCTATATCTAGAAGGTACCGTATGTGGGAGAGACCCTGTGTCTCCCCTTCTGCTCTGAGCAATAAAGCTCAACCCTGATGTCAGCTGGCCCCTCATTGGCTGACAGTCAGGTTTAATGTGACTAGCGCGGAGCGGAGCGCAAGGGCGGGAAGCAAAGATAGAGGTCCCTATGCAATAGTGCACGAGAGAGAGGTTATAAAAGGAAGTGACGCAGAGCAATTAGGCAGACTCAGCCAGGAGTGAGTAAGAAGAGGTTGCAGTTTCCACAGTCGATGAGGAGGAGTATCACAGCAGTTATCGGTTTCCCAAGGCAGAGTGTGGTGTTCAAACTCGCTCCCTTCGCATCTACAGCAGAGAACACAGAAGATCCTTTCTGAAGTCCATCTTCATCTAACAGTGAGTTATAGCTACCCGGTGAAGTTAAAGCCAGGATTAGCCCTACAGCCACCTGTCCCTCTGCTTCATGAAACCCTACAATTAAATCCAACTAAATTATTTTATCTGAATTCACTAGTGGGGAAATGGTCTATCAAATCTTCAGGAAAATAAGAGAGAGCATTAAAGTCAGAGTATCATCAGTTGAACATTATTGTATCTTGCTTGTGTATTACTATAGTCTTGAATACCTACTCTAAATACGTCTTCAGAAAATTATAAAGTTAACCCATTGTTGCTAAATACCAAAGTTAGTAAATCTGCTCACTCTCAGATTACCAAGCTAAACTGGACTTGTCTCCGTTATTTCTGCGCCATCTTCTGGAGTGTCCAAATAGAGTGTGGCATCACCATGACAAAAAGTTTAGGCCTCCGGCCTTACAAGTGCACCCTTGGTACTTGTCCTAATATATAGGGGACCGAATATGACTACACAGTGCACCCTCAGTACTATTCTGCTCCTGGTGCCCTGCTATGTGTCATTTCTCTTCACTCTGACATGGAAACTACATGTGAGCTACCACGCATAGATATTTCTGTGTCCAGATTATTGGGGCTACAAAGAATGGCATTGTGGGCCACATGTGCCTCCTGGGCTGCATATTGTGCACCCCTGATCCTTAGCATAGGCCAACAATAGAATAGGGGTGGGGTCTGTCACCCAGGATCCCCCCTGACCATCTGTGTGTTAGGCCAATGTGTTTGCACACTGAGCTACTTTTTGCAGGAAGTAGACATCTCTGTTCCCACTGCAGCCGGCAAGCCTGGTATTGCAGATAATTTACTGCATTGGAAACTTTGCTTGTAATACCGAACCTGACCACTACAGTGGGAACAGAGCTGTTTGCTTCCTGCAGAAATAAGCTCAGTGAATGATCACACCATCCAAGTTAATAGTCGATTCGTGGTGTCCTTGGGCATCAGACCCTTGCTGATTTACTATTAATGGCCTATCCTAATGATTTTTGGAAATCTTATATACCCATATTTTATTCACAATAGAACATAGAACACATCAGAAGGTGGAAGGGAGACATTTTTCCATTTCATTTAAAGAAAGATAACTCATTTAGAAATTGATGGCATCAACATATCTCACAAAAGTTTGCCGGGGCCGTGTCTACTAATGTGCAGCATCCCCTCTTCTTTTTATAACAGTGTCAATGTCTGGAAAGTGAGGAGGCCAATTGCTAGAGTTTGGGGAGAGGAATGTTGTCCCTATATTTGTGTGATGTAGAATTCTATTGGTGAAAGGTCTGGTCTGCAGGCAGCCCGTTCAGCACCCGGCCTCTTCTTTGAAGCCATGCTGCTGTGATGGATGCAGTATGGGGTTTAGCATTCTATTGCTGAAATATGGAAGGCCTTACCTGATAGCCACGTTGTCTGGCTGGGAGCATATGCTTTAAAACCTCAATGCACTACTCAACATTGATAGTGCCTTCAAGATGTGTTAGCTGCCCATGCCATAGGAACTAATGCAACCCCATAACCTACAGAGATGCAGGCTTTTGAACTGTGCACTTATAACAAGGTAGATGTTCCCTTTCCTCTTGAGTTCGCAGGACATAGCGTCCTTGGCTTTCAAAAAGAATTTCAAATTTTGATTCATCTGACCACAGAACCGTTCTCATTTTTGTCTCAATCCCTTTTAAATGAGCTTTGGCCCAGAGAAGATGCCAGTATTTTTGGATTGCGTTGATATATGGCTTCTTCTTTGATGGTGCAGCTTTAACTTTCACTTGTGGATTGTATGGTGAACTGTGTTCTGGAAGTATTCCCGAGCCCATGCTGTGATTTGCATTACAGAATCATGCCTGTTTTTAATGTAGTGATGCCTGAGGTCCGTAGATCTCGAGCATCCAATATTGACCATCGACCTTGTCCCTTGTGCACATGAATTTCTTCAGATTCTCTGAATCTTTTGATGACATTATGTGCTGTGGATGGTGAGATATTGGAAGTCTTTACAATTTTACTTTCAGAAACGTTTTTTTTTTAATTGATCCCCACTCTTAAGACGCAGTTTTTCTCAGATTGGTGAACCTCTGTCCATCTTTGCTTCTCAGAGACTCATGCTCTTTTTATACACAGTCACGTGACTTAGTAGAACATTGACCCTCCAGCTGTTTTGCATTGGTACCAGTTTCTTTTCCAGCCTATTAACTTTTGTGAGATGTGTTGCTGCCATTAATTTCAATTTTTTTTAATGAAATGGAAAAATGTCTCCCTTTCACCTTCTGATATAAGTTCTATGTTCTATTGTGGATAGAGATGAGATCTCCACATTACTGCATTCTAATTTTTTTACATTTTACAAAGCGTCCCAACTATTTTGGAATGAGGGTTGTGATGCGATGCACATTTTTTTCAACAGTCATCACACGTAAAACCACTGGTTTGCAAGTGTAATATCAGCCTCAGTTTCTCGGACCGATATGGCACTTGCCTGTTTAAATACGGTCTTTAGTTTACACTGCTTCTAATCCAACAAGATTCTAACATTTATGGTGACATTTAGCAGACATAGGGCCTGCAATCTAAAGGGGCCTGGAGTAGAGGGTAGTGGGCAACACCACCACTCCCTGTTTTGGAAGAGATGCACCCATTTGTAGATACTTCACCTTTCTCCATTGTAGAATATCTGAGTCTTAGACTGCTTCCACAAGGGTGTCAACAATATCCCATTTGTGTTCTATGCAATATTGCTCGTGACATTATCTCGTGGCAACATCACCATTTTGTGTCACTACAAAGTCACATGTGGTGGTACAAAGTCATTCAACTTTATAGCACCACGTGCAAGGATTTTTAGGGTGGGAGGTGGGCTGAAAAATAAGTCCTATCCCAAAAAGAAGCCCTAGCTGCCTTAAAAAAATGTAATACATCACCTAAGAGGAGTTGTCTGGCTCCGCTGCAGTCTCTCGCTCAGTCGTTTTCATCCACTAAGGGCTCTGTCATGTCTGTGTGACACAAGAGCACCACACTGAGTACGGGCGCAGGGTAACATTCACACTGAGCGCAAGTCATACACCACGCAATGCAGGACAGCAAGCAACACTCCAGGAAGGAGGAATAAACCCTTGTCCCTTACCAAACAGGGAAGTGAGGAGCCCATGCCTGGAAGCAGAGGTATTGTCCTGATAAGGACAGCCCCACTGTCTTCCTCTGGGCTCCAACTATCCCTATCAGAACCCCTGGAGAGGTGCATTGACACAGCAACGCAAAAAACACAGGTAATCAAAAACGACAGAAAGGATACAGTCTCCTTCATGTGTGCGTATTTACTGGAATGGATTTCAATGTGTTCGTTCACATTTCCGTATTTTGTGCGCACATTTAGACACTTGTCCCGTCTAAATGGGCCTTTACCAGGCCCATTTATCTCTGCTATAGATTTCTCATAATCTCCAGTGATGCATGAACCCGCTTCTGATGTGAATTCCGGTCTGGAGATTGTCAAAGATGGTTATAAGCTTGTACTCCCTTTTTTCCATTTTTTCGTTTTATAGGGGGTAAAAAGCAAAAAAAAAAGTTAAACATTTATAGTTGTTTTTTTTTAATTAGTACATTTACACTAACATAAAGTATGTGAATTGCTTCCTCATTTTGTTTTGGAAGTTTTGATATAGAATATGTATGTTTTTGGATTACAGAGTGCATACAGCGACGGTTTTGGGTCATTTTCTTTTTTATGAATATGGTTTTATTCTATAATTTATGTAATTATTTTTTTTACTATCTATGTCCCACATGACATCATATAAGACCTCTGGTGGACATTCACATGTTTTTTGTTTTTTTTATTTGACACTTTTCCACAGTAGTTGGGGCATCAATAGGAGCCTCAGTTACAGGGAAAAACATTCCCTGTAGTGACAATAGCACTGGCAGAGCTTATCAGGGTCTGCGGGGACCCTGCAGTTCTGCTGTGCCAGGGTTTCCCAGCGGTCACGTGACTGCCAGCTTGTATAGTGGAAGTTATATTTCCACTTTCACTTCTTAGCTGGTTTCATCACAGAAATGGGTTCTTTACTGTAAGAGCAGTGAGACTGTGGAACTCTCTACCTGAGGATGTGGTGATGGAAAATTCGACAGAGGAGTTTAAGAGGGGACTAAACATTTTTTAGAGAACTATGATAGTACAGGATATAGACATTAGGTGACCTGTAGGTTATTGATCCAGGTCTTGGAGTTAGGTAGAACTAATAATCCTGGGATTATTCTGAATACCATTATGAAGTCAGGAAGGAATTTTTATCTCCAAATGAGCCAAATTGGCTTCTGCCTCTTTGGGTTTTTTTTGCCTTCCTCTAGATCAACAAGGGGGGTAGAAACAGACTGAACTTGATGGACATTGTCTTCATTCAGCCTAACATACTATGTTACTATGTTAGTGCATAGCGTTCATTGAGCACTGTGTACAAGTGAAAGGAGAAGGCAGAGGGGGTTAAAAACAGCTGACAATCTGACCTGCTTCTGATTGATTGGAGAAGCAGGGGCTTTAATGTCCTGCCGTATTTTTCTATTGGCTCGGATTAAAACCCAAGGCCTGGAGCGTCTTCATACAGCGCGGTCGTCAATTGTTTATTAAAGCTGACACTCGCGGGCAGTAGCTGCAGTTGGCCGCGCAGCTGATTGCAGCTATTAATCCTTTAAATGCCGCTGTCAATCCGTACGGCCCCCCGAGATGAGATCGGGGAGCCGTGCAGGTGTCATGGCAGTCGGGGGCTTTATGAAAGGCCCCAGGGCTGCCTTAGGAGACTGCCCATAAAGCCATACCCCGAGGGGTGTCTTGATAGACTGCCAATAGCATTACATCATACTGCAGGAGCGATCAAAGCATCACATGTTGTAGTCCCCCATGGGGGCTTAAAAGAAAAGTGAAAGTTAGATCAATAAAGTTTCATTAAGTGTAAAAAAAAAAATGAAAAGTAATAAAAGTTTAAATCACCCCCCTTTTGCCATATCTATAATTTAAAAATGTAAATCATTAAAAGAAAAATACATATTTGGTATCGCCGTGTCCGTTAAAGTCCAATCTATCAAAGTAGCCAATTATTTACCCCACACGGTGAACGTCATCTGAAAAAAAACCAAAAAAAAAACCAGAAATGCACCTTTTCAGTTACCCTGTCTCCCAGAAAAAAATGCAATAAAAAGCGATCAAAAAGTTGTATGTATTCTGAATTGATACTAACAGAAACTACAGGACATCCCGCAAAAAATGAGCCCTCGCACAACTATATGAATGGAAAAACAAAAAGTTATTGCGCGCACAAGATGACGGCAGAGAATAACTTAAAAAAATTAAATGCCTTTGAAAAAAAAAAAAAAAAAAAGAGTAGTACATTAAAAAAAAAACCTATACAAGTTTGGTATTTTAGTAATCGTACTGACCCATAGAATAACGTTATCTTGTCGTTTTTGTTGCAGTTTGTGCGCCGTAGAAACAAGACGCACTGAAAGATGGTGGAATGTGTTTTTTTACTTTTCATTTTACTCCACTTAGAATTTTTTTCAGTACATTATATGATACTTTAAATAGCACCATTGAAAAATACAACTCGTCCTGCAAAAAGCACACCGTCAGACAGCGACGTCGATGGATAAATAAAGGAGTTACGATTTTTTTAAAGGGGGGGGGACAAAAAAACGAAAATGAAAAAAAAAAGGGGGCTGCGTCATTAAGGGGTTAATGGGTTAGTGTAGTGACTTTCATATTTTCTATGTTGTGCGTGTGGCCAGAAAAATGCTCGATCACAGGTAATTTTGTCTTTCTCTCTTTAATTGTGTGGCAGTGAGACCTCATCCTCGCATTCAGTTGTTGTCTTGTTTCTTCAACATAAAGCTCCCCCAACAGGACACTTACTACACAGGATCAGGTAGGTACACAACAAGTGAATGTCCCAGGGACACATGATCCTGGACTGCAATATAAGATCAAGTGAGCAAGTATTCCATGTATCAGTTTCAGCAGGAATCCACATAAGAATAGGAAAAAAAAAAACCAAACTGTGATCTGACCAACTACAAGAAAAAAAAAAGGCAACGCCAATGGTGCTAGACTAGCCAACCCCATACATGACAGACTGTTGATCCAACCCCATAACTTATACAGACCTAGTGTTGGACTAGGTTGGCTAGGGTCTACCAGTAGAACTTATGCTACATTTACATTCTAACATTACTTGCTCCCTTTTCAATCTGATCTCAGCATGAAAAATCTAAGGTAGATTCACACCATGTCAACATGCCCTTCTACTAATGCAGGCATACTTTATGAGGCTTCAGACAGTGGTATATGCGTGCAAGTTCTGTGTGTGCAAAATATACACAGGCAATACGCAGAGAATAGAACCCATTGATATCAATGCGTTCCTTTACATTAAAAAAATAGAACATGCTCTAGTTTCCTGTGTATTTGCACACCAACAGACCCCACAGAAGTTAAATAGGAGGTGTGCAAATGCAAACGCAATACACAAAGGGATGCACAATAAGCACAATAAGCTGCAATTCCATTTTTAAAAAAAATCCAGTCCACATTAGGTTAAATAGCCTTTTAAATCATGGTGGGTGTGTTGGGCGTGCATATGAACAGGCCCTGCATGCACAAAAAAGGTACAGTAAAATGCGCAGATACACACGCAAAAAAAATGACTCGGCTGTGGCCTGGGACTAAGTAATGGAAATGGCGGTGGCAGGGGTTAGTACACTTAGCAGTGGCAGAACAGTTAATAGGGATACAGGTAATATAAAAAATAACCAAAAACCTCAAACTGTATGGTGACTAATGCTAGAAGTCCAATTAATATAGTAGATAAACTAAAGGTATTAATATCTTAGGAAAACTATGACATAGTGGGAATAATGGAGACCTGCTTGGATGAAAGCTGTGACTGGGCGGTGAACTGACAGGGTCTGTTCAGAAGAGATCGTAAAAAACGGAAAGGGAGAAGGGTTTGTCTTCATTTAAAGTTTTATGGGAAGATTTATATGAAGGAGATGAACATGTGGTGTCTCTGTGGGTAGAGATATACGGTATGGAGGGAAAAATAATTATTAAATCCTCATAGGGGTTTTCTGTAGACACCAAATATAGCAAGCCACTGAAAATCTATTACTGAGGCAAATAGATGAAGCAGCAAATCGCAACAAGGTAATTATTATGGGAGGCTTTATCTATCTGGATATAAACTGGGAAGCTGCAACCTGCGGATCTCATAAAGGTAACAACTTTCTGTCAATTGCTAAAAATAATTACCTTACCCAAATTTTATAGGACCCAACCAGGGGGACGGACATTTTGGATTTAATATTAACCAACAGACCTGACAGTATAACAGGGGTGCAGGTTGTGGGGATCACAGAAATAGTGGTAATATAATAAATTTCCACTTGTCTTTCAAGAGAGTTTTATAGGGGAGCTACAAAAATACTAAAAGCTTTCAGAGGGCCAAGTTCGATCAACTCAGAGATGCCCTTAATCTTAGTGACTGGGACAATGTCCTCAAAAATAAGAGTACAAACAATGGCACACGTTTAAAAACATCCTAATTACTTACTGTGAGATGTTCATACCTTACAGGAATAAAAGAGTTAGGAGCAGAAAGCCATTAATACTTTAGCATCTTCATTTGCATATAAAAGAAACTCCAGGATTTATTTGCAGAGCCAAACCTGTGTTTAAACACACGCCCAGCAAACAGCTGTATTGTTCTCATGGTTGCCAGCAGATTGCATTGTTCTACTTGCAGCTAGTGTAAACAGGCCGTGGGGAGAACATCCTGAGGTCTTTTGAAAGATAGGCGAAATACATACAAATGGAATGTATTTGCTGAGGCTTACGGTTAACTAAAATCCATCGTTCACATGAAAAGTGCACAATGCCCGCATTTACATGTAACAATTATTGCTCATTTTCGGCCGTTTGGATGAATTTTGAGCGATAATCGTTGCGTGTAAAAGGGCCTTAACTGCAAACTGTTCTACAAATATATAAATAGTAAAAAGATTAATATTGAAAGTGTTGGCCCTAAAATGAATAATGTAGGAGAAATTGTAGAGGGTAACGAGGAGAAAACAATCTATTAAACGTTTTTTTTTCTCCAGTGTATTCACAAAGGAAAATGAAATGTCAGATGAGATGCAGAGTGATAAAGTAAACTCTCCACTAAATGTCACCAGTCTAACCCAGGAAGAAGTGCAGAGCCATCTTAAAAAGATTAAAATAGACAAATCCTCTGTACCAATGGTATACACCCCCGGGATCTAAGGGAATTGAGTAATTTGATAGAGAGACCATTGTTTATTATATTTGAGGAGTCTATACTGATGGCATCTGTTCCACTGGATTGGCGCTTAGCCAATGTAGTGCCGATATTCAAAAAGGGGGCTAAAAAGTTAGTAAGTCTTACTTTCTGAAGGGTTTCTGAGATGCTATCCTGGTGTACCTCAAAGAAAATAGCTGTATAACTCCGTATCAGCATGGGTTTACAAGAGATTGCTTCTGTCACACCAACCTGATCAGCTTCTACAAGGAGGTAAGTTCTAGACTGGATAGGGGAGAGTCATTGGATCTTGTGTATCTGGACTTTTCCAAAGAGTTTGATACTGTGCCGCAGAAAAGGTTGGTATATAAAATGAGGATGCTTGTTCTGGGTGAGAATATGTGTAAGTGGGTAAGTAACTGGTCAGTGATAGAAAGCAGAGGGGGGTTATAAATGGTACATACTCTGATTGGGTCATCGTTACTAGTAGGGTACCACAGGGGGCAGTATTGGGCCCTATTCTTTTTAATATATTTATTGGTGACCAGGTGGAAGGACTGTACAGTAAAATATCAATATTTGCAGATGACACAAAACTATGTAAAGAACTTAAACACAAGAGAAGACAGTATGCATGTGCAAGAAGATCTGGATAGGTTAGAGGCAAAAAAGTAGCAAATAAGGTTTAACACCTATAAATGTAACTTTCTGCCCATGGGCATGGAAATACATGTCACCACTTATGTTGGTGACTTATGTAAACACTAAATAGGAAACCACTGGGGAACACTGACATGGAAAAGGACTTGGGGATTTTAGTTACCTGCAAGCTTAATCGGAGCAACCAGTGTCAGGCAGCTGCTGCCAAAGCAAATAGGATCATGGGGGACATCAAAATAGGTCTAGGGGCACATAAAGAGAACATTGTTCTTCCTCTTTACAAGTCACTGGTCAGATCACACATGGAATATTGGGCACCAGTACTCAAGAAGGACAAATCAGAGATTGAGCAGCTTCAAATGTGGACAACTAAAGTAATAAACAGAATGGGCGGGCTACAATACACAGAGAGGTTATGAAAAGTTTGGGTTATTTAGTTTAGAAAAAAAGATGACTAAGGGGGGACCTAACAACTATGTATAAATATAGCAGGAGACAATACAGAAATCTCTCCCATCATTTATTTATAGCCAGGACTGTAACAAGGGGCACTCTAATAACTATGTATAAATATATCAGGGGTTAGTACAGAGATCTCTCCCATCATCTATTATACCTAGGAGTGTAACAAGGAGCCGCTCTAATAACTATGTATACATATATCAGGGGTTAGTACAGAGATCTCTCCCATCATCTATTATACCTAGGAGTGTAACAAGGAGCCGCTCTAATAACTATGTATAAATATATCAGGGGACAATACAGAGATCTCTCCCATCATCTATTTATACTCAGGACTGTAACAAGGGGGCGCTCTAATAACTATGTATCTAATAACTATGTATATCAGGGGTCAGTACAGAGATCTCTCCCATCATTTATTTATAGCCAGGACTGTAAAAAGGGGACACTCTAATAACTATGTATAAATATATCAGGGGTCAGTACAGAGATCTCTCCCATTATCTATTTATACCCAGGACTGTAACAAGGGGGCGTACTAATAACTAAGTATCTAATAACTATGTATATCAGGGGTCAGTACAGAGATCTCTCCCATCATTTATTTATAGCCAGGACTGTAACAAGGGGGCACTCTAATAACTATGTATAAATATATCAGGGGTCAGTACAGAGATCTCCCCCATCATCTATTTATACACAGGACTGTACCTAGGGGGGGCGCTCTCTACATCTAGGAGGAAAAAAGATTTCTACACCAACATAGAAGGGGGTTCTTTACAGTAAGAGCAGGGAGACTGTGGAACTCTGTCTGAGGACGTGGTGATGGGGAACTCAATAAGAGAGTACAAGAGGGGCCTGGAGTGTTACAATATTACATGTTATATCACTGATTACTTCAGAAGGGTCGGTTATCCGGGGATTATTCTGATTGCCAGATTGGAGTCAGGAAGGAATTTCTTTTAAATGGGGAAAATGTGCTTCTACCTTATTGGGATTTTTTTTGCCTCCCTCTGGATCAACATTGAGGGTAATACGATGAACTGAATGGACATATGTCTTTTTTGGTCTTACATTCTATGTTACTATATTGATGTTTATTGTGTTTTGCTTTATAAAAATGGACATTTAGCTGACATTTTTCTTTTGGCTTCTTTGTGCAGGTTCCTGGCCACTGGGAATTCTCATGCTCCGCTGAATTTCAAGTCTCTCATTGGGAAATCTACGATTTCTGGGATCATCAAGGCGACCTGTTACTGCCTTTGGCAAGTCTGGTGCCTTTAGTGATGACCTCGCCCTCTCGTTAAGACTGGATGGACATCACCGAGGGATTCCATGCTGCTGTGCAGTTTCCGGACTCCATTGAAGTACTGAACAGAAAACAGATCCATATTAAAAGAAAGAAAAACACACACACACACAACACTCAGGGTCCCAATATTACAATTATAAGCAGTGCTTCTCATTAGTGAAGTTGACTGTTGCTGATAGTAACTATCGATTTCTGCTTCTGCCTATCGGGACTTATGAAAGAGCTACGGATGCTCACATTTTCAAGGCTTCTAGAATGAGGGTTTTGGTCTGACCCCTCATGTTCTGCTTCCCTTCGCACAGAGAGACATGTACACCAGGAAGTGACTCACACGTGCCTGGCATTTTGTGGAGTGTGCCTTTGGAATTACAACCAACAAGTGGAGGCTTTTCCACAGCGCACTTAAGCTGTAACCTGTTTCACTGAAAAAGAGCTAAAATGCGATACCTGATAAGATGCAGAGCAGGCGCGATCACTGCTAAGCAGGCACAATGGCCGTAGGGTCGGCACAATGACCGTAGGGTCGGCACAATGGCCATAGAACCTAACAATATGCAGCAAGCCAGACTATAAACCAGAGGAGCTAAACTGTCCACCGCAGACCTATATGCAGCCACCCACTCAACCCAGCCCAGATTAGGGAGGCGGACTGCAGACAACTAAATCTGCAATGTGAACGATGCCACAGAAGCCAGCCAATAGATGGGTGCGTCCCACAATACAGAATTACAACTCACACTGACATGGCAGTGGGTTGCCCTGTATCTCAACAGTGGGCCACACTGGCTGGCATCTTGGGCTCCCCCAGAAGTCTGT